>NC_064921.1:972357362-973557362 GCF_023897955.1 Schistocerca gregaria | reverse complement strand
AGAAGGGGATACATTTCGCACTGAGACATCGGCCTTCTCGCGTCAGTCAAACGCCTGCATGCGTTGTGCCTCGGATGAAGTCAGGGCTGGCCAGGCTTGAATTCGTTTTCGGTAAAAGTAGGAAGTGAATTCGCGAGAACTGTTCAGCGTCCTGGATGGCTTAGATTTCACGGAAGTAATTTTTGTGTGCCGCCCATAATGTAAACAAAACCGCGTGGAAGTGGCAAGTTTATTTTCGACATTTAAGGCGAGAAATTAACATTTGGTGATTAGAAGTCAGAGCGAAAGTCAATTTGTTGGAACTGCAGTGGGTTCGTCTCTGAACTGTTGATCTGTGTGCGATAGGATTATTATTATTATTATTATTATTATTATTATTATTATTATTATTTTATTACTATTAGGGATATTAAAATATTTTATTATTATTATTATTGTTATTACTACTATTAGGGGTATTATAATATTTTGCGTGTGTAAGCTGTTACAGAATATATCAGTTACAACTCAAAACTTTTAATTACAGTCATAGTTCCTGACCTCGCTGAGTAAATAGCAAATAGGAACGTTTTCTGTCTGTGAGCACAAAGAGTAATGTGGAGTTGCAGGCTCGAAATTATGCCGAGTATGTTCTCCATCGTTTTTTGGCTGACCGCAGAAACAGTTCTGTGGGTCTTATAAACGGCTAACGTAGGTGTAAAGAACGTACAGTCAATTTAAGTTTCTTTTCGTAACGAAGTAACGACCATTAGATTATTACTCGCCGCCCCACAGTGCAGTTAATCTTGAATTCTGGTTCACTAAAATCAGTATACTATGAGTAACATCTTTTCGTTGGAAGTAAGTACAAACAACGACTTAAAAGCGAAACCCAAACTAAATTGTACGAAGTCGAGGTATTAGAGTCTAACAAACTGACTTGAACTAGAATCTATTAGCATCGTCTATTTTTATACAAGCCTGAAAACGAATTCAGTTCATTTCTGACCTAAAGAAACATGTTTTCCATATGCTAATATGATGAAAAGAAAGTCTTGAAAATGAGATTTTCAGATTTTGGTTGATTAATTTTAATGGAACAGATGTGCAACGGATTCATCTGCGATTCTGTTCTGCGACAGCTGCATCAGTGTACACGTGAGATAACGAAAGAAACGGTGAGAATCTGCAAAATAAGTGGTTTGCAGTCAGAGGTTCATAGCCGTATATTTAAAAAAAAGGAATGATTGTACTGAGAGCCGCAATTAAAATGAAAACGGCATTACAAATTCGCTTGTTTAAGATCAATAGCCGAAGGCTCACATTAATCGAATACACTCACGTTCATGCACCTGATTCGAAAACTTCGTGAACTAAGGGTTTATATATGCACTCCCACAAAGGCGTTAAACACATTTAAAAATATGGATCAAATTTTTAACAACGTATATGATGTTCGTAACTTTCTCGTAATATTGCTGAAGCCCGGACACCGTGATTGTCGCATCAGGAATGAGCAGCTTTTAGCAAAATGAGCGGGACAAAACGAACTGCAATAACCACTAAATTCAGCATCTTCTGATAATCTTTTGAAAAATGCTTTAATTGTAGGAAAACCTGTACAATTAAGTACGACGGATACGATGGCTTAACTCATTCGGAAAGCTGATTACTTATTGCTTATTGTTTATCACTACATGCAAACCATACGAAGTTCCCGGCATTAAATATCTCAAGTGAACATGGGCGCTGACTTTAAACCTAGCTTCGTCATTGTGAAGGAATACACTAAAGAAATACATTATACGACATAATGCGTTAGAGAAACTAGCACAATGATATAGAACACGTCATGAGGTGGCGTGGTTTTGGAAACCACTGCAGAGAAAAACGTAAAGACCAGCGGAAAAATGCTCCTGTCGATGGACAAAAAAGGTAAATACGTTCCTCTTTAAAGGACTCTGAGAGAAAGGTGGGGAACCAGCTGCGTCAATTCTAATTCTGCCTCCCCCACACAAAATTTTGCCATGCGGACATATTCAGAATCTATTAACACAGAACTTTCTACACCCTTTTACCCAGTCTCTCTTCGTAGTTAAATCTTCACACTCAGCACTGTCTACATACCCTGTATGTCTCTCCTGTCTCTCACTTATGTCTCCTTTTAGTCTTTGTCTTGGATGCCACTGTCTCCACCGTACGTCGGTAGCCCAAAAATTCTTAGGGGCTCAACTTAATTTTTCCCCTAAACCAACATGTTTAAAATTACGGTCCAAAAATCGTCCACCCCTACACGTACGCGTTAAAGTTTGGCGGTCTGGGAGAGTCGGCACTCCCGTAACCTATGTATGGTCTACAATCATGTGCTTTCTTCATTTCCACTGTCTCCTCCCTCTTTTCCTCCCACTGATTCTATCTCCGCCCATCTCTTTCCCTTTCACCGCGACCTTTTGTCTCTCAACATGTCTCCTCCCTCTTTCCTCCCATTGGCACTGTCTCCTCTCACTTCCACCATTACAGACGCTCTGCTGCACTCTTTCAGTACAAAACAGTGAGCATATGTTTGCTTGCCAAAATTTTTGTCCCCGCTTTTCTTTCGCGGTCTTTTAAAGAGGAAACATAATGTTCTTTTTTGTGCTCCGAGAGGAGCATTTTTCCGCTGATTCTTTTCTTTTCCCTGCTACAGCAGGGTTTGCTGCTTATATAAAATTCTTTAAATAAGTCAGTAACATTGTGACAGCTTATTTACGTACTTCGACACATTTATATACTTCGCTACATATAAACAACAAATAAGTGTGCATATTACAAGGTTAACATAAAATCGTTTAGTTTTCATATTTTCTGCATACGTTGCGCATCGTTCGCAATTCTTCGAAAATGCCCGGCTTATCATTTGTATCATGAAATAGTAAGAATGTTATTAGAAATATTTTACTGCACTGCAGTCTTTCCAGTTTTACATAATTTTTGGCAATCACTTTATGTTCTTTTCAGTCATACTAAGACACTTTTTCAGAATTTTTTTTGTCACTGCAGTACCACTTTACGCTTCAAGTCACTTTATACGAAAACAGAGCGTCATTGGTGCAACAATGCTGCCTAGAAACATAGTTTGCTGACATCACAACCCTTTGCATGTGTCCACTATCTCAGTTGTAACTACATTTACACATCAGACCGGATACTGTGTGCATATTTTACATGCGTGTGAGGAAAAGATTGAATAACCAGCGGAAAAGAAGGTAACGTTCTACAAGTCGGAGCTTGGAAGAATTAACGTGGTACAGAAGCTGTAAAATCTGTAAAGGGAAATGTAAAGGCTCCATGTAGACATAGTGAAGGTCAGTGAAGTGAAATGGAGAGAGCATATATGGATTTCTGGTGGGACGACTATAAGGTAACATCAACAGCAGCAAAAAATGCTATAACGGGAGTAGGATTCGTAATGAACAGGAAAATAGGGCACAGAAAAGCTTTGTGCCAGGGTTATTCACATCAGAATCGACAGCAAAGCAACACAGATAACAATAGTTCAAGTATACATACTGATATCGCAAGCAGAAGATGAAAAGACAGAAAATGTATACGAGGATACTGAACGGCTAATTCATTACGTAAAAGGAAATGAAAATCTAATAGTCTTCGTGGAGTGGAAAGCGGTTATAGGGCACGGAGTAGAAGAAAGATTAACTTGAGAATATGGGCTTGGCAGTAGAAATGAAAGAGGAGAAAGATCAGTTGAGTTCTTCAATAAAAATCAGCTACTAATAGCGAATACTCTGTTCAACGATCGCAAGAGAAGGAGCTATACTTGGAAAAGGCTGGGAGATACGGGAGGATTCCAGTTAGATTACATCATAGTCAGGCAACTATTACCAAACCAGATATTAGACTGTTAGACGTACCCAGAAGCAGATACAGATTCAGAGCACAATTTAGTAGTGGTGAAGAGTGGGCTAAACCTTAAGAGACTAATCGGGAAGAATCAGAGCGCAAAGAAGTAGGAAACAGAAATACTAGCTAATGAAGAGATACACTTAAAGCACTCTGAGGCTATAGATACTGCGATAACGATTCAGTTGAACAGGAATCGACATCTTTGAAGACGGCAGTCACAGAAGTTGGAAATAAAAACATAGGTATAAGGAAACTAATTGCGAAGAAAACACGGTTAACAGAAAAGAAACGTCTTTTGATCGACAAAAGAAGGAAGTACAAAAATGTTTAGAGAAATACAGGAATACAAATCACTTAGGAAGCAGTAGACAGAAAGTGCAGAGAAACTGAAGCGAAAAGACTGAATTAAAAATGTGAAGAAAACGAAGAAGGAATGATTGTCGAACAACTGACTCAGCAAACAGGAAAGTTAGTACAGCCTTCGGTGAAATTAAAAGCAAAGACGGTAACATTAAGAGCATAGTGGGAATCCCACTGTTGAATGTAGAAAACAAAGCAGATAGATCGAAATAGTACACTGAAGGCCTCTTTGAGGGGCAGGACTTGTCTGACGACGCTATAGAAGACGAAATAGGAGACGATGGGGAGGAGACAGGGCATCCAATATTAGAATCAAATTTAAAAGACCTTTGGGAGAATCAAAACCTAGTAATTCGGAAGGGGTAGAGAAAATCCCATCGCAACCTCTAAAATCAAATAATTGAGGACGTACTACTACGAGATGATGAGGTTAGCGAACGAGAGAAATTTGTGGCGGGATGCATCAAACCAGATAGAAGACTTACGGCTCAAAAGAAAAGAAACAAAGAAGTATACGGTAATTTTGAATCTCTAAATCTCAGTAACAGATAATGATACCGAAAACAGTACCAAGGTTCTCATAGAACACCATCTTATAAACGTATTCTAAAAATATCGACAATTAGCGATGAATAGAAATCTTAGAAGCGACCATATCCGTAATATGTACTCTTGGTACCCAAACCCACAACACATCACGTTATCTTGGGTGTATCTTGATAACGGATACAAACTGCCGAAAACGGGAAAATGGTGTTTCTAGATGAATGTCTAAAGAATCTGGAGCTACTTTTGAGCCATTTTCTTATTGTTTGTTATTTAGATGATTGCCGCTCACAGTGCAAAACTGGCTAAAAACCGTTTTCTGTTTGAGTAAGGTTTTCTGTTTAAGTACAGCAACATGGAAAAACGTTTCCGTGTTCAACAAGAAAATCATCTTAACAACGTACGGCAAAGAATTCGAAGGTCTACCATGAACAGATATTATAAAAGTGGCTACGCTCACAATTGGTACATTTCACAGCCAAAAATCATGATTTTTCGGGTTTACTCAGAAACCATCCATGAAGAAATGGTGCTTGAATAAGCACCTGAGGTCAACGCTAGACCACATACAGTGTAAAGGAACTGTTATATTATTTTATTTGTTGTGGTGTTTTATGTTTTCATGTTGTTCTGGAAAATTATTTGGACGAGATTTTGGTTTGTTTTGTTGACTTCCAAGTGAATTACTGTTTACTAAACTCGTCGTCTGCGTAATTTGTTGAGTGACGAAATATTGGTAAAGCGCCGTTAACTCTGTTTAATTGCGAGTTCTTGATTCTGTAAAGAATCGCCGTGCGATTGCAGTCTCGTTCGTCACATATCCAGCGTCTCTCCAAACGCACGTAGGTGTGTGGAAATCTCTTGGTATTAATGAGAATCTAATTGTAGAAGAATGATTAATGTCGAGACTTCCCTATTAATCAGTTGAGATGAGCTGTTTTGTTTCTTCTGGAGAGATACAATATAGAAATAGATTTGTAGTAGTTCCACGATAATCTTAATGAAAACAATAGTCAGAAGAACAATAATCAGAATAATTAACATTCCACATAACCATAAAAATTATGTATAAATAGTAAATGATAGTATTGTTCATATCTCTCTGCAAGATTAAAGCGTCTTTGATTCCTACAGACATCGTACAGCGTCAAACAGTAGTTTCATTAATAACATTGTTGAAACTTCCTGGAAGATTAAAACTGTGTGCCGGACCGAGACTCGAACTCGGGACCTTTACCTTTCGCGGGTAAGTGTTGTGCCAACTGAGCTACCCAAGGACGACTCACTTCCCGTCCTCAAAGCTTTACTTCTGCCAGTACCTCGTCTCCTACCTTCTCATTCTGGAAATAACATTGTTCATATTAAATTGCTCAGTTTACCAGGGCTCGAGGAAAGCATAATTATTAAAATTTTCTTTCTGTGCTGTAGGGTATCTGCAGTATGTCCGTTCTTCCGATAGATATACAAATGATCTCTAGGCCAAGGTCTAACCAAAACACTTGACCCATTATTTCTATTATCAATAGAACCCGATATATGACTCTCTGAAGAACCACATTTTTGTGCTTGGCTTTTTGAACATATTTATACCGTGCAGTATCGTAAACTGACTCGCGTGCTATTGCGTTCTCATTTCGCGTTGCTTCATAAAGGAAAACAGTAGCAAAGAATGGGTGAAACTGACAGTGCTGAAACATGTATTCATTGTTACGTGGCTCCAGCTCCCACGAAATGAAAGTGTCATGCGGTGTGGTTACGGTCAAAGCTGTTTGGTACTTAACTGCAGTTACGTCCCGGCTCTAAAGGCGGATTATACAGCAGCTTCTGTGTGTTACGCAGGGCGCACATAACTTCTCATTAATTAATGAACTAAAGTAGAACGTGACCACCAACACAGTGTTAGGAGAAGAGATTTTCTTTTCGCAATATTTTTCCAGATGAGTATCCAAACGTTTATTCGTGACTGACTGTCGGCGGCTTTTTTCGACCTTTTTTTTCCCTCTCTCAACGTAGTATTCATGCCCAACGTTCTCAGTTATTTTTTTGAACGCATTCCAAGCTTTGTTTTTCCGTACAGGTTTTCACCTCTGCGGCTTCCTTGAGCACCATGGAAGTTATTCCTTGGTGTCCGAACACATATCCTACTACCCTTTCTCTTCCACTTCTTTATGTTTCCTAGATGTTTATCTCCACGACGATTTCCCGGGGAATTTCCTCATTTCTCATTAATCCACCCAATAGTCCGTTCGAACACTGGTCTGACACAAATTTTGCACTAGCCTATCCTGTGTACGCCTCTTTACTTCTGCATAACTAGCGCAACCTTCGACTGTTTAAATCTCTTTACTGAAGTCTTGGTCTCCTAAATTTTTTACTTCCACTACATCCACCCATTGTAAACTGAGGATTCCTTGATGCTTAACGATGTGTCCTGTCAACCGAGCGCTTCTTTTAGTCAATTTGTGCACTAAAATTCTAGGTCCATGCACTGCCTTCTCATCAGTCGCTCCCTATACTCACGCAATCTTCAGCATTTTTCTGTAAAGCCACATTTCTAAAACTACTAGTCTCTTCTTACCTGCAACGTTTATCGTCCACATTTCACTTCCATATAAGGTCATACTCCATTTAAGAGCAATTATTCGATGTCTACAAAGCTCTCATATATATAAAATGTGTTCTTGTTATTGCCGTTCCGCATTTCACAGCCTCCCTTCTTCGGTCATCGTTAATTATTTTGCTGCCAAAATAGCAAAACTCACCTACTGTTTTTGGGGTCTCATTTGCTAAACTATGTCATCAGCAGCTGCTGTTTCAATTCGATTACCCTTACCCTTGTTTTATTTATGATAACCTTAAAACTTTTCTTCAAAAAACAATCAATTCCGTTCAGCTGCTCTTCCAAGTCCTTTGCTTTCCCTGACATAATCAACGTAATCAACAAACATCAAACTTTGGGGGGGGGGGGGGGGTAGGAAACTATATAATTATGTGTTCCTCAAAGCACAGAGATCGCTTATACCAAGCTACGTAACAAGACACGTGGATCGGAATATTTAGTGACCGTTGGCGTATAACGCCCATACCTGTGTTTCTTCTTGGAGCCTTTCTTCTCCTTCCTGCAGCCACCAACTACAAGTCAAATTCTCTAATTACAAGTTTAATTAACTGCAGGTTGGGGGAGCATGCACGTAATGCTAACCATGAGTATCGGGTCAAAACCGATGTATGTTCTACCAGAAAAGCGCGTAAATGTGGTCAGCGCAGTTCAGAAACTGCTTTAGTGATGCATAGTGACAAGTTATAACTAACACTTCAGCCGCAGTGAGCTATTTGCAACACATTTTGATTTACTGTCATGCTTTACAGTCACACTGTCCATTTGCCTCGACTACTTTAAGACCACTGTCCGGATATGTAGTTCTCACAGATAGTATAACTTCTTGTACTAAACACTGTTTCATACAGACACGGGCGATCTCTTAAACGAGTCTATGTGTAAGCATTGAGCAACGCGGTTGGCTGTTAATCTAGTGGCACGATACACGAACAAAAGTATCTTTACTCGTGAATTCCTATTACTCACAGTTTATTAGTCTCTTTCATTTAGAATGTTGACCGAACTAAAGTTGTTGTTTTCGACAAAGGTAGATGCCGTACATAAAGGTAGCAGGAAGCCAACCCCTCTCAGAGGTATTCGTTTGCTAAAGGAAAGTGGCCTTCTTGAGCGCTAGCTATAAACTCTTCACAGTGCTATTTTAAAGTCCCGGTAGTGCTTTTAATAGTAGGATCACAGGAGGAAGCAAGAAGGAAGTGTGCTCAAAGTCAAGGTTAAGTATCATTTCACTAATGCCGAATTACGAGCTATATCCAAGCAAGTTTTTGTATGTAAATCCTTTTGTTTGAAGGTCTGGGTGACCACGGCCATTCGCTATTGCAACAAAATAATACACCTGCAGCCGTCCTTGTGATCTTATTTATTGTGTAGCTACCAGTTTCGGGGTTTCAATACGCCATCTTCAGGCCTTAGTTGATGCTGAAGGTGTTATCACGATTCATACATACGAGGCATCAGTGGCCAACGGAACTGGTTTACGCAGAATATAAGTAACTGTGAAGTCGTCTCTCCAACCATTAACTGTCAAGAGCCACAGCAGGACACATTTGGCTATCATCATCAGCATTCTTAGAATACAGCGGTGCGTCGGCGATATTCTACGCTCCGTTTTGTTGCCGTTCGTGACAAGCTATCCTGGGATTGCATTTCAACAAGATGATGTCGGCCCAGATACGGTGAAACTTTCTACTGCTTATCTTCGCGCTTGCCAAACCATAACTTGGCCAGCAAGGTACACAACGTTTGGAGTATTAGTGGCAGGACCCTCTAACCAGTTCACGTTTTGTACAATTTAACGCACCAGCTTGGCAGAATGATGGACGATATCCCTCAGGAGGATTCTCAACATCTCTGTCAATCAATGCCATGCCGAATAATTGTTTGTTCAAGCGCCAGAGAGGGGCCAACTCGTTATCGACTTGCTTCTCTTAGAGTTTATACTGGAAATTCTGGAAGCAGGAAGAGTAGGTCTCCAGTTACCATTTGAAAAAATGAAATACACATCCAGCGATAAAATGCTGTCGACAATTCAGAAAAACAAATAAGGAAAAATCGAGCGATTTTCTCTGTTCAAATACTTAGGAGAAACCATTCAATCAACTAGCAAGAAATTGGGTACAGTTGCCGGGCTACAAAAGACGTCCATAACAAAAAATTCATAGTAAAATACACGAAACTGAGAAACTACACACAGTCATTCAACCAGAGAGTCATTATGAAGCTAAACCCCTCGTTTTAAACAGAAAAAGAGGTACAGAAGAAATGCAAAAGTGCGAATTATAAAGTAATTAGGAATGGTTTAGGTCATAAATTCACTGAAAAAACAACATACATACTAGGACCAAACACAGAAATTGAGAAGTATAGTAACATGTATTCTTATATGAAGAACAGCAAACTAATATTTTTTGGGTATTTTAAAACAATGGAGACAACGAGGTAAACTAGACAGATTCCGAAATTCTTCGAGGCTCGCAGTGAACGTAAAATTAAATCAATAAATATGATCGGAGCATTAAAAGAAGACGTGAAACAAATAGGAATAATCCAACTCGATGCAAATGTTTTCAGTGCTTCGCGTCTTGGAGCTCTCGAACATTGAAGGAAAAACATGTTTCAACGTTTAACACCAAAACAGCTGTTTATTTAATGGTTGACTAGTTTGTAGCTTGACATGTATCTTTATTTATGATAAGTTTTGAGTGTACTTTTCCATTTATGTCATCACATTTAAATTTATCCGATATCTTGTCAGTTAGGAATGAGACAAACAGGTAGTTCAGAGAAGCTAAGGCGAAATGGCAGCATGAAAAATGTGAAGAAATCGAAAAATAAACGATTATCGGAAGGTGAAATTAAAAGCAAGGGCGGTAACATTAAGAGTGCAATGCGAATTCAACTATTAAAAGCAGAGGAGAGAGCGGATGATGGAAAGAGTACACTGGAGGCCTCTATGAGAAGGAGGACTTATTTGACGACGTGACAGAAGAAGAAATAGGCGTCGATGCGCAAGAGATAGGAGAGAATCCGTTAGATGCCGATCAGTTTCGCTTTAGGAAGGGTAAAGGCAACAGACAGGCAGTTCTGTCAATGGAAACAAGAACGAAGAAAAATTAAGACATGTTCATGAGATTAGTCAACCTCAATGTCGAATGGCGCAAGGGGTTCAAAATTCTGAGAAAAATATGGGTAAGTTACATAGAAGTTCTTGGGCGATTGCTTTGAAATTTTGACACAACGTTGAATTCTAATATTGGCGTGTTTCTGTGTTTCTTGGTATATATTTACTTAATACGTATATATACATAACTTTCTGAGGTTTTTGTAACAGCGTATCCGTACAAAAGGTTATACTCGTGTATTACATACACTAAAAAAGTAGGTATGTAAAAACACGCACCTATATTAATGCAACGTTGTGTCAAAATTTCAGACAATTCGGTCAAAACCATCCGGAGATTTGCGATTAGGATCATTTACAGTTTCTGTATAAGCACAAAAGCTCAAATATTCGAAAGTTCTTCATGGATTGCTTTGAAATTTTGAGACAACATTCATTCGAATACTCACGAGTTTTTATGTACCTACTGGAATACCATTTGATATATGTGTAACACATATGTGTAATAAAAGGGGAAACGTTATGGAAATGTAAACGAAAGTGTGTTCAAAATTGTTAATCTCTGAAAGCCCTTGACCAGTTCCTTTGATATTTTGACATAATGTTGAATTCTAACACTGGCACCTAATTCTCTAATACTGTATATGTATATTTTTATCAAGTATGTAAAAACTTTTAGAAATATATAGTGCTACGCGTTGTTGATAGCTAGGAGACTCTTATTCGCCGTATGTGTGAAACGATGCCGCAGTTCACAAGCTATGATGTTGGTTTACAACCCTGTTCGGTCAGTGGTATTTTTTAGTTTGGTCTCACTGAACTATGGCGAGAAAGGGGTTGCCATCCTTGTCAGAGGAGGACTCTATTGAGACAGACAATCAAACGACGGTGAGTCAAGTCAGTCTCCAACAGAACAGAGTACATAAGGCTGTTCCCGTTATTCTCTTGAGTTCGATGTTGCGAAAGGTTGGCGGTTGAACCCGAGCACGCCACGTTAGGTTACGTTGTCCTGGGATGAAACTCTCTTCATTGTACTGGTTGATGACGTGAGCTGTGATGGTACAGAATCCGAATGAGCTTTCAGAGGCATTGGCAGCTGTATCAGTTGTATAATTTTGTATTATTCGAACGGTTTTGAAAGCTCGAGCCGTCGGAGAGCCTAATGATATTGTTGAGTCTGTTCATACTGTGGTGGCTTTGTTTCTCAGTGTGAATGATTGAGGAAAACTAGGCTTAGTTTCCCCCATTGGCTTTGCAGCAGAAGGTGTCTTCTATATTCAACCATAACTGCATGAGTGGAACGCTGCGCAGTTGCTATACGTTCTGCCAAAGCGTAGTAACTTTCTTCACCGCCTTGTCCTGCTTGTGTCTCAGTGACGAATTAGCAGTCAGTGATATATTAAGCTTTTCTGCATACAGACAGGCTATCGTTTTAAGCGCAGGCTGAATTGTACTAAATTGGCTAGTGTCTGCCTAGTGATAAAGGGCAAAACCCCGCCAAGTATTATGATCTAAATTGAGCTACAGCTAGTGCCGGTAGAAATAAAGGATTAGTCACGCTAGTTGTAAGTTATAAGAACTAGGCTTACGTGACAACTTGGTTTAAGTAATACTATATTTACTGACGCTAAGCGGTTGTAGAAGGGCTGTAGTTGGGCAGTACTTTGGGCATAGTGAAATCAGTAGCCACTAAACTGGCGGCCTTAGAACGTAGTGACGTTTGGTGGTATGTGTTCTGTGTATTAAAAGCCTTCTATGTGGTGTGTGTGTCAAAACTGAGAAAATTCTACGTTCTTGTATAGCTAAGTTTGGTATTCTGGCATGTTTTCGACCGTAATGGCACATGATAGTGAAGTTTAAGCGGGTTTTATAATCAGCGTTAAACGAACCTTCTTTTGTATTTTAATTGTTAAAATTACGTAGTTGGTTCTTTTACTAGAGATTTATTATAGCCTGGAACTCCAGAGTATGCAGGTATCATTGTTTATTCACAACATTTTTAAATCTGCTTATTTTATAGTTTTACGGTTGTACTTCTTTAAAGGGACAGATATGATAGCTAGATGCACCAACTTATGGTTCATGATTGGCTATTCACGTTGCTGTTACAGAGCGAGGTTTGAGCCCAACTTCTTCCCCCACAGCGACGCTCATAAAACGCCCTGTTTCAGCCACCAACGATGCGTGCCGCAGCAGCTTGGATTCACGGTGCCTCGGTGTTTGGTCTCCTTCATCAGCGCGTTCCTGAACATAGAAGCAAGGCTCGGAGGTCTGTGGAATTGGAATTTCGAAAGCAAAAATATAAACGAGCAAGATTAATAAAAGAAATCTGAATCAACGCGACCTCTCCTCGATTAATGACCAAGCGTTCCACTCTCATATTTCCTTGTTATTAAGTGTTGGATCAGTTCAATAACTAAGAGGAAACAGTAAGACTGGAAAACCAAGAACGAAGTGCTCGGATTGAAAAGGGTGTAAGACAGGCATGTAGTCTTTCGTCCCTACTGTTCAATCTATACATCGACGGCATAATGACGGAAATAAAAGATAGGTTCAGTAGGAATTAAAATTAAAGGCGAAAGGACATCAATGATGCTTCGGTGATGATTTGCTATCCTCAGTGAAACTGAATAATTACGGGAGCTGTTGAATGGAATGAACTGTCTAATGAATACACAATATGGATTGAGAGTAAATCTAAAAAACGGAAAATTAACAGAAATGAGGTCATAATTTGAGAAAGAAATTTCTAAGAATGTTCGTTTGGAGCAGAGCAATGTATGGCAATCAGACGTGGCCAATAGAGAGTAGAAGCATCTGAGATGTAGGGGTTACAGAAGACTGTTGAAAGTTAGGTGGACTGGTGACGTAAGGAATGAGAAGGTTCTGCTGAGAATCGGCGAAGAAAGGAATATATGGAAAATACTGACAAGAAGAAGGGACATGGTGAAAGGACATCTGTTAAGACATCAGGGACAAACTTCCATGATACTAGAGGAAGCTGTAGAAGGTAAAAACTGTAGGGGATGACAAAGATTGAAATACATTCAACAAAAAATTAAGGACATAGGTTGGAATTGCTGCTCTGAAATCAAAAGATTGACACAGGACAGAAATTGATGGTTGGCTGCATAAAAACAGTCAGAAATCTGATGACTCAAAGAAAAAAAGTAAAACTTGTCACGTGGATTTAATCATGCTCGATGATGTAGATATTAGATACAATTAAGTGTGATGACATAAATAGAATTGTGCACACCAGACATATCTTAAATAGAAATAAGTGGCTTGTAAAAATGGGAAAAACGCGAAAATAGTCATCCAGTAAATAGACAGGAAACATTTAGAAATGTCTTTTCTATAACTCGATGTACTCGACAGAGAAAAATTTAGGCAGAAAATTCATGACTGGGCAGAGGGTCTGGCAGAGGAATCCAAGAAGATAGAACAACTTGATCTTTGAGCCGAAATGAGCCGATTCTAAGAAAAGGAAGTAAAATAGCTCCAAAAAAGAGCTGTAAAAATACCACTTGTCTTGAAACCCATAGTCCAGTAGGGACCTAATGTGAATTTTAATAATTAAACTATTTTCAAATATGTATGTAAACTTATGCAAGTTGTCCCAGGGAAAATATTCAGTATTCATGGAGATGAAAGGAAAAGTCATTTGAAGCAAGAAGCTTCATATGAACATATCCCCTATTCCGAATCTTTTCCGAGTCAGAATACATTTAATGCACAATTTGCTTTTTGGACAGTAGTGTGCGCGTATGTCAGTCCTGTTCGACGTTACATTGTAGCACAAACACCTCCCTTTTTTTTTTTTTTTTTTTTTTTTTTTTTTTTTTTTTTTTTTTTTTTTTTTCAACCTCTTACTTGGGATGTCTTTCTGGCTTTCTTGTGAGTGACGTAGGTCAAGAAACTGTAAGAGAATGGTCCAGTCTGACCTGTCGAAATATAACCTGAAATTTTTCAAACGTGAACAATACACCGAAAGGACTGCTCAGTCAAAATTACAGCTGCTAAGACGCAAGGCAAGTATCTTTCTGAAAAAAATGTTGAAGTTACTCTTTTTTGCCGCACAAAGAGCCTTTCGTAACAGCAGTTTTCATAGCCCTTTCTGTCTGGCGCGCGAATCGGCGAGTAAACAAGCGGCAGTAGTGATAAGAGAAATTAGTACCGCGTAACTGGTAGTCCTAAGTGCACACAGACGAACTTTAAGCACTTAAAGCATACTAAAAAAAGCCTGAAAACTTTACCTTTTTGCATAACTTGCAGTTCACATCGACAGCTAAACTGCTGCAGATGCAATTGTTGCAGAGTTACTTGCAGGGGAAGCAAAATCAAAGCAGTGTACGATGCTACATTACAGTCATCCTCCATTTACCAGAATTTTAATACGTTCGCATGAAATGTCAAAAATTTTCTTTATCGAGAGTCTGAACCTTTTCGTACCTCCTAAAGAAAGGTGTGATGTTACGTTGAAGTCAAGTATCCAACAAAAGCAAGGAATTATTTGCTACAACTAGTAAGAAGACATTCGGATTTACACTCATGTTCAGAAAAACAGGACACCTTGAACGACTAGAGATATGACGTTCAGATTCACTGGACATGTACATCAGTATGTTCTACAGAAGTGATTAGCTTTTCAGTCACCTCGGTACAGCATGTGTCCTGTTGCCTAGTAAGCAGAGGGTCCATCATGGGCCCTAATCGCCGTCTGCTTCACGTCTGCTGTGCAGCGAGCTACCTTAATTTAAGTATTATCTGTATTTTTCTTACTTGTCACTTCTACTTCTGCGTGTTTTTGCTTTTAGGAAGCTTTAATAGTAGAGTGCTATTAAGTGTTCCATAGATCTCGTGTGTGTTTCGAATACAGTCAGAGAGTCCCTTTAGTCAGCCATAGTGCTCGTAGTGCTAGTGTTTGTTTTCAATACCGTCCAGAGACAGGTAGTGCTATTTTCCTTGTTTCTACAAGAAGTGGTTAGCAATCACAGTTTAGTCAATAATCAACCGCCTTTAGTGAATTAGCAGTCTAGTTAAAAGCTGATTAACACTCTATAGTAAATTGATTTCTTAGGATGGCTAGGATGTGTGGCTGCTGTGTACGGACGCAGGAGGAGCTGGCCACTCTTCGCGAACAGCTGAGCGTGTTGATGGCCGCGGTCAGCCGTCTTCAGGCTGCTGCCTCGGAGTGTAGCGGCAGTGGGGAGTCTGGTGCGTCGCATGGTGCACCCCAGGTGTTAGATGCTTCACCCACTGTCCCTGCTGTCGAGACATCTTCGCGGGTACCGGGCGCGGTTGGGCCACCCTCTCCCCAAGGGGAGTGGCGGGTTCAGCGGCGTTCGCGGCGCACGAGGCGGAGGGTCAATGTGGAGGCTGGCCGTGTGGCATCGCCCGCTCTGCCTGTGAGTGGACATGTGGCTGCTCCTTCAGCAAGGTCCGAGCAGGCACACGGGGGGAGGGGTTTATTAGTTATTGGGAGCTCCAACGTTAGGCGGGTGATGGAGCCCCTTAGGGAAATAGCGGAAAGGTCGGGGAAGAAGGCCAGTGTTCACTCTGTCTGCTTGCCGGGGGGTCTCATCCGAGATGTGGAGGAGGCCCTACCGGCGGCGATAGAGAGCACTGGGTGCACCCGACTGCAAATTGTTGCTCATGTCGGCACCAATGACTCTTGCCGTCTGGGTTCAGAGGTCATCCTCAGTTCGTACAGGCGGTTGGCGGAGTTGGTGAAGGTGGAAAGCCTCGCTCGCGGGGTTGAATCAGAGCTAACTATTTGTAGTATCGTTCCGAGAACCGATCGCGGTCCTCTGGTTTGGAGCCGAGTGGAAGGCTTAAACCAGAGGCTCAGACGATTCTGCGGAGAGCTGGGGTGCAAATTTCTCGACCTCCGCTATCGGGTGGAGAAATGTAGGGTCCCCCTGAATAGGTCAGGCGTGCACTACACGCCGGAAGCGGCTTCGAGGGTAGCGGAGTACGTGTGGAGTGCACATGGGGTTTTTTTAGGTTAGAGAATTCCCTCCCTAGGCCCGACAAGACGCCTCCTGAGACGCGGCAAGGCAGGAGTAGGCAAAATGCAACAAGGAATAACAATATTAATGTGCTAATAGTAAACTGCAGAAGCGTCTATAGAAAGGTCCCAGAACTGCTCTCATTAATAAACGGTCACAACGCCCATATAGTACTAGGAACAGAAAGTTGGCTGAAACCAGACGTAAACAGTAATGAAATCCTAAACTCTGATTGGAATGTATACCGCAGAGATAGGCTGGACAGTGAAGGGGGAGGCGTGTTTATAGCGATAAGAAGTGCAATAGTATCGAAGGAAATTGACGGAGATTCGAATTGTGAAATGATTTGGGTGAAGGTCACGGTTAAAGCAGGCTCAGACATGGTAATTGGATGTCTCTATAGGCCCCCGGGCTCAGCAGCTGTTGTGGCTCAGCACCTGAAGAATAATTTGGAAAATATTTCGAGTAGATTTCCTCACCATGTTATAGTTCTGGGTGGAGATTTTAATTTGCCGGATATAAACTGGGAGACTCAAACGTTCATAACGGGTGGCAGGGACAAAGAATCCAGTGAAATATTTTTAAGTGCTTTATCTGAAAACTACCTTGAGCAGTTAAACAGAAAACCGACTCGTGGCGATAATATATTAGACCTTCTGGTGACAAACAGACCCGAACTATTTGAATCAGTTAATGCAGAACAGGGAATCAGCGATCATAAAGCGGTTACTGCGTCGATGATTTCAGCCGTAAATAGAAATATTAAAAAAGGTAGGAAGATTTTTCTGTTTAGCAAAAGTGACAAAAAGCAGATTACAGAGTACCTGACGGCTCAACACAAAAGTTTTGTCTCAAGTGCAGATAGTGTTGAGGATCAGTGGACAAAGTTCAAAACCATGGTACAATATGCGTTAGATGAGTATGTGCCAAGCAAGATCGTAAGAGATGGGAAAGAGCCACCGTGGTACAACAACCGAGTCAGAAAACTGCTGCGGAACCAAAGGGAACTTCACAGCAAACATAAACATAGCCAAAGCCTTGCAGACAAACAAAAATTACGCGAAGCGAAATGTAGTGTGAGGAGGGCTATGCGAGAGGCTTTCAATGAATTCGAAAGTAACGTTCTATGTACTGACTTGGCAGAAAATCCTAAGAAATTTTGGTCCTATGTCAAAGCGGTAGGTGGATCAAAACAAAATGTCCAGACACTCTGTGACCAAAATGGTACTGAAACAGAGGATGACAGACTAAAGGCCGAATTACTAAATGTCTTCTTCCAAAGCTGTTTCACAGAGGAAGACTGCACTGTGCTTCCTTCTCTAGATTGTCGCACAGTTGACAAAATGGTAGATATCGAAGTAGACGACAGAGGGATAGAGAAACAATTAAAATCGCTCAAAAGAGGAAAGGCCGCTGGTCCTGATGGGATACCAGTTCGATTTTACACAGAGTACGCGAAGGAACTTGCCCCCCTTCTTGCAGCGGTGTACCGTAGGTCTCTAGAAGAGCGAAGCGTTCCAAAGGATTGGAAAAGGGCACAGGTCATCCCCGTTCTCAAGAAGGGACGTCGAACAGATGTGCAGAACTATAGACCTATATCTCTAACGTCGATCAGTTGTAGAATTTTGGAACACGTATTATGTTCGAGTATAATGTCTTTTCTGGAGACTAGAAATCTACTCTGTAGGAATCAGCATGGGTTTCGAAAAAGACGATCGTGTGAAACCCAGCTCGCGCTATTCGTCCACGAGACTCAGAGGGCCTTAGACACGGGTTCACAGGTAGATGCCGTGTTTCTTGACTTCCGCAAGGCGTTTGACACAGTTCCCCATAGTCGTTTAATGAACAAAGTAAGAGCATACGGACTATCAGATCAATTGTGTGATTGGATTGAGGAGTTCCTAGATAACAGAACGCAGCACGTCATTCTCAATGGAGAGAAGTCTTCCGAAGTAAGAGTGATTTCAGGTGTGCCGCAGGGGAGTGTCATAGGACCGTTGCTATTCACAATATACATAAATGACCTGGTGGATGACATCGGAAGTTCACTGAGGCTTTTTGCAGATGATGCTGTGGTGTATCGAGAGGTTGCAACAATGGAAAATTGTACTGAAATGCAGGAGGATCTGCAGCGAATTGACGCATGGTGCACGGAATGGCAATTGAATCTCAATGTAGCGAAGTGTAATGTGATGCGAATACATAGAAAGATAGGTCCCTTATCATTTAGCTACAAAATAGCAGGTCAGCAACTGGAAGCAGTTAATTCCATAAATTATCTGGGAGTACGCATTAGGAGTGATTTAAAATGGAATGATCATGTAAAGTTGATCGTCGGTAAAGCAGATGCCAGACTGAGATTCATTGGAAGAATCCTAAGGAAATGCAATCCGACAACAAAGGAAGTAGGTTACAGTACGCTTGTTCGCCCAATGCTTGAATACTGCTCAGCAGTGTGGGATCCGCACCAGGTAGGGTTGATAGAAGAGATGATCCAACGGAGAGCAGCGCGCTTCGTTACAGGATCATTTAGTAATTGCGAAAGCGTTACGGAGATGATAGATAAACTCCAGTGGAAGACTCTGCAGGAGAGACGCTCAGTAGCTCGGTACGGGCTTTTGTTGAAGTTTCGAGAACATACCTTCACCGAAGAGTCAAGCAGTATATTGCTCCCTCCTACGTATATCTCGCGAAGAGACCATGAGGATAAAATCAGAGAGATTAGAGCCCACACAGAAGCATACCGACAATCCTTCTTTCCACGTACAATACGAGACTGGAATAGAAGGGAGAACCGATAGAGGTACTCAGGGTACCCTCCGCCACACACCGTCAGGTGGCTTGCGGAGTACGGATGTAGATGTAGATGTAGATAATAATTTGTTCCTTGGGTGATGACATCGACGCGTATAAGGTGCTAATAGCGTCCTGTGGTATAGCCATCCATGCTGGATTCATCTGGCTCCAAAGTTCATCTGTGGGGCTGGCATTGGGTCACAGTGCTGCACCCATCGTTTCATCACATCCCACATGTTTTGGGCTGGAGACACTTCTGGCCATTGAGCGGACCAGGGCAAAAGACTGACATCCTGTGACACCAAGAAAGCAAGTGTTCGTGGGGCAACATATGGTCGTGCATTGTCATGCTGGAAGACGGCGTCAGTGGTGTTGCGCAAAAAGGGTATGCCTACAGGTCACAGAATATCATTCATGTAAGTCCCACAGGTCACAGTGTGCTGGACACACACCAACTCTGATTTGTGGTTGTACCTAATAGCACCACACAACATAAAGCCTTGAGTTGGCTCTGCATGTCTTGTGCGAATGCAGTCAGTGTGATGCTGTTCCTCCTGTCTGCGGCAAACCAAAATGCGTCCATCATTTTCAAAGACATACAACCTGTAATTGTCCAAAAACACTATATGCCGCAGTTCCTGACCCAGTGACATCGTTCCATACGAGTACACCATTGCCGTCTAGCATGCTTCTGTACAATCGTTAAAGGTAGGCGGAGAAGTGGACGACGCACTCGTGAGTCATGCTGTAATAAATGGCGACAGTCTGTAGCCCCTGATAGTGTACACCACGTTACAATGCTCCACTAGTGCACCATAGCTGTGGGAGACACAGATTTCACCTGCAACGAAATTCGGATGAGGTATCGATCCACTTGGGGTAAGGTCTGGCTGGTGCGACCTAACACATCTTGTCATGTTCTACGGCCTTCCGTGAACTGTTCTGTACACACCCGCTGCACTGCCCACTAAAGCAGCATTTTCCCGGATGGGTGCATCATATCCTCTCATGCCAATAATATGCCCTCTTTCAGACTCACTGATTTCACGGTACTGTTCGTGCATACGTCTGCAAGGCATCCTGCACATCTCCTCAAGTCACACTGATTCATTACCTCCTGTTTACATGACAACGACAGCCGTACGTACATTTTACCAGTAACTGGTGCTGCGCCATGATATCGATGATGATCTTGAATCCGTGGGCAGATATGGTTCAAACGCTAATACTTTCTGCAGAACATACTGATGTACATGTCCTGTGAATATGACCGTCCTATCACTAGTCGATCAAGGTGTTCTGTCTTTTCTGACCATGAGTGTAATATTTTGTTATTACTCTCTTACATTTTTTCAGATTTTGCTACGTCGATCACAAGACTTTTGTAATTAGACAGTTCTTTAATTTTGGACCTAATAGGTCTTAAGGTACTGAAGACAGATATGAAGCTGCAGAAACAGTAATCCACTGATTCTTATCGTTAGACTACACTGGTCTTGCAGTTTGATTTGAAAGGCTACAGGCAACTCTAACTTTACGCCCTGACAGCAGTCACTTTAACTTGTAAGCCTTCGACTTGTCTACCAGGCCATGCATCTGCTAAATTGATTCTGCCCTCTCACAGTTGTTGTTGTTGCTAGCCTGCAATGCACGTTATCACTTTTATCAGAATGTTAAGTAAAACTTGAATTTTGAAATACTTTAATGAAATAGTGATCTTGTCATTATTGTAGTCAATTATTGATCGAAGGTTAATATACCGAAGAAGGATTTATTATGTTATACATACTTATAACAACAGTTTATGGATCATAGAACACAATCATTAACTGTTGGCAACACAAATAGAAACCACAAATAATTGGCACTCCACTGGTTGGCAAAGACTGAGGTTTATCTGTTTAATCAACAATACTGGCCATTAAAACTGCTACACCAGGAAGATAACCAGCTACAGATGTGAAATTTAACCGACAGGAAGAAGATGCTATGATATGCAAATTATTAGCTTTTCAGAGCATTGAAACAAGGTTGGCGCCAGTGGCAACACCTACAACGTCCTGACATGAGGAAAGTTTCCAGCCGATTTCTCATACAAAAGCAGCAGTTGACAGGCTTTGCCTGGTGAAACGTTGTTGTGATGCCTCGTGTAAGGAGGAGAAATGCGTACCATCACGTTTCCGACTTTGATAAAGGTCAGATTGTAGCCTATCACGACTGCGGTTTATCATATTGCGACATTGCTGCTCGCATTGGTCGAGATCCAATGACTGTTAGCAGAATATAGAATCAGTGGGTTCAGAAGGTAATACGGAACGCCGTGCTGGATCGCAACGGCCTCGTATTACTAGCAGTCTAGATGGCAGGCATCTTATCCGCACGGCTGTAACGGATCGTGCAGTCATGACAGGATCCCTGAGTCAACAGATACGGACGTTTGCAAGAGAACAACCATATGCACGAACAGTTCGACGACGTTTTCAGCAGCATGGACTGTCAGCTCGCAGACCATGGCTGCGGTTACCCTTGACGCTGCATCACAGACAAGAGCGCCTGTGATGATGTACTCAACGACGAACCTGGGTGCACGAATGGGACATCGTCATTTTTTCAGATGAATCATGGTTCTGTTTACAGCATCATGATGGTTGCATCCGTGTTTGGCGACATCACGGTGAACGCACATTGGAAGCGTGTATTCGTCATCGCCTTACTGGCGTATCACCCGGCGAGATGGTATGGAGTGCCATTGGCTGCTTTGAAATATTCGATCCCTGCAAAACCCTAAATTTCAGCAGTACAATGCACGACCACATGTTGCACGTCTTGTACGGGCATTTCAGGATACAGAAAATGTTCGACTGCTGCCTTGGCTTGCACAATCTCCAGATCTCTCACCAATTGAAAATGTCTGGTCAATTTTAGCCAAGAATCTGGCTCGTTACAATACGCCAGTCACTACTCTTGATGAATTGTAGTATCGTGTTGAAGCTGCATGGGCAGCTGTACCTGTACACGCCATCCAAGTCCTGTTTGACTCAATGCCCAGGCCTATCAAGGCCGTTATTGCGGCCAGAGGTGGTTGTTCTGGGTGCTGATTTCTCAGGATCTATGCGCCCAAATTGCGTGAAAATGTTATCACATGCCAGTTCTAGTATAATATGTTTGTCCAATGAATACCCGTTTATCAACTGCATTTCTTCTTGGTGTAACAATTTTAATGGCCAGTAGCGTATTTACTCTTGATCAAAACATGGACAATGCAATCGGGAATTACCTAACGCTGAATAGATATCGATGGATGTATTCTGCACAGAAGTGGTGAGACTATGATTCTGTTTGTCCTAACAAGCCGCAGGAGCAATGCTATACCTCTTCCTTGATGTTGATGGTCAGGGTGCAAGCGTCTGCATAGTAGCCCTGTGGAGTGCCTGTAATTTACTATCCAGGGCGCGAAATATCCTGCTAAGTCGTGGCCTGGCGATCTGTCAGATCGCTCGCAATTACTCTCTGATGAACCACTGAAATCTCGGCCTATTCCAGCATGTGACGCTCCCATTCGCCGGTCGTACCATGGCCCAGTTTGACTCACTCATACAGCAGCGCTCTCAGGGAGGTAAAACGTCAAGGCGGCAGACCTGATACAAATAAGAATGTCCTCGATACAGTGAGTTGGCCAAGATGACTGAGGTGTAAACTGTCGGTACAGCTAAGATTCACCACAGGCTGCCCAGTCAAGACTAATACCAGTCCAAAGTCACGCTCATCACAAGTGTTCTAAAAGCAACACACTCACAACAAGAGTCAAGTCCACAATCTCCTCTTCAGACTGGAGTCTGAATCAGAAGTCCACGTTTCTCCGCTCCTATCTTTCCATCAGACCTCGGTAAACTCGTTAAAAGCACCCACGCAACTGCCCCAACAAGTGATTCATGCCAATCACAAGACTCCACGACCGCCATGTCTTCCGTCTCGCTCGTCTGCTGTACCCTCCAGGCAATCCCCACCAAAGTTAATAATATTGTTTTCCCTGCTGGAGAAGCAGCCAATCCCTGACTTGCAAATTCCTGTGCAGAGACGGCAAGACTTTGTACTCCCAAACTGATTTGCCCACGGCGACTTTAGCAGGTGCATTTTGAGTTTGCGTTTAGGCCTAAAGTGAACAACACATTTATTATGGAGTTGAAACTTTCTGGGAGATTAAAACTGTGTGCCGGACCGAGACTCGAACTCGGGACCTTTGCCTTTCGCGGGGAAGTGCTCTACCGACTGAGCTTCCCAAGCACGACTCACGCCCCGTCCTCACAGCTTTACTTCCGCCAGTACCTCGTCTCCTACCTTCTGGTATTATGGAGTTCATTATCTGACAAGCTGAACGTTACACAATGTCTGACCAGGGGCCTCAACTAAACTAAGACAAGTGCTTTTGTGTCCGTTCATAGGCCATTTCAGAGCTCCCATAAACGTTGCGGTCCATCCTGAAATCCTCCTTAAGGCCTGAGGCTTCCCAAAAAATCTCAGCGAGCAGAACGATAACACCATCAGATGGGTCCAGCGATAGCGTGCGGTCCAAGGTGAACATGGAAACTTGCGGATTTTTATGAACACCATTCCTTTACACAATGGGCGTTTACAACGCGATCAAAACGCCTTGGCCAGGTGACTCAGTTCTGTGCTGTGTCCTTGTCTCTGCTGTTAGCAGAAATACCGAATAGGTAATTTCAGGTATGCAGCTTTTTCGCCTCTTCGGCCGAAAGCATTGCAACGCACCGGTGCGAGAAATTCTTGTCATCAGCGTTCATATCCGGTAAGTGCTTCAAGCCGTTCCTCTCCCTAAGAGCTGCACGTGGCCTCCAAACCCAGAATGTAAACTGCGAGGTTTACTGTTAAATAACCAAAATGCCTGCATTTATTCAAATCCAGAAAATACTATTCCAAGAGAGCTACCATAAAGATCGCGTATGCATTAACAATAAGTATGCTCCCATCAGTGCTTGCTCATGTTGATACGTTCCTGTCATCTCACAAAAATGGTGTCTAGGATGTAATAACAACGTTAAAGAGTAGCCTGGTATGTATAAATAAGTGAGTGACTCTTCCTATTTCATTAACACTGGCAGTGTTGTATGTAACTGCACAAATTACTTTGTGTTTCTTTCGCTCTGAATTAAAAAGTACGGTTTGCACACAGTTCTTGCTCAAACCACAGCATTTTAGATGATAACAACAAAGTTCGTCTTTTGTTGGCCACGATCTTCTCTATATTATTACCTATTAGTCACATTTTCTCTACACCTTAACTTAAACTTCTTAATTTTGCGACTTCTGTTTCCGTATAATTGCGTGAATCTGTTTAAGTAGGTTGAAGAAACCTCGATATCAGTGGTGTTAATCTCACTAGCAGTCAGAAACTTCAACCATATAGGACTCCTCAGTAACGGCACACTCACTCTCACGAGCAGTACTAAATCTTTCGAAATTTCTTTCGGAATTTTGCGAGTTTCATTTTGGCGTGTATTTTGTATTTCATGTCAGTTTCTCTTTCTTTTGTACGACTCACGTCCAGGCTTTACGAAACGGAATGGGTGATGCACACTGCTCAACTTTATGTGTTTTTTGCTTCATTCGTTAACCAAAAAATGTACATCCATTTCTTTCACTCTTAGAGCTATCACCACACTTCTTTTCTCTGGGCTGGGGAGGTAAGTACTGCGTTTCCGTTCTGAACTTTAACTAACCAAATAGTCATCATTCGATCCACAGATCACGGAATCCTATTTATTCAAAGGTTTCCATTATTTCTAATGAAATGTTGAAAACATTCGAATGAATGTCCAATAAATTAACTAATAAATGACTACGTCTTCAGGAGAAGTAGATGATTTCGATTACATTACATGTTCTACATATGTCATCTTTGCAAAGCTGAAAAAATTAACTGGATTCCACATTACTATGAAAGTCTGGAACCTGCGCGAAGACAAATGCTATTAGCCAGCACAGTGGTTTCCAACCTTGTTTTGAGCCAGGAATATTTTGATTTTATTTTCTGTTAGCAGGGACCACAATGTTCAAGAAAAATAAACGATGTCAGTCTAAAAGTAAACTTTTAAAATATTTACTGAATTAATATTATTAACAGTACTATTATCACAGAAAACATAACAAAGTAGCTCACATTAGTGTGATTTTTCAGCTTGCATCTTCTCTACAAGTTCGGCAATCCGGGGTCTAATATTACTGCTCAAATCTACAGGCATATCATCACTGAGTTTCAGTCTGTTCCTGAACTTGTTTTTAATTACAAGCAATGCGGGAAACTCTTTTACGCATAAATATGTTGTGAAGAAAGGCAGAGAGATAGTGCAAAGCCTTTTCTCGAGCGTTAATGTATAAAATTGCTTTTTTCTACCAAAACTGCTCAAGAAACTCAGATAGAAATCCATCTTTACAATTTCTATCATTTTCTAATTCAGTGAACTGTTCGTGCATTTCTTTCGCAATTTTTCCAGCATTAATGCTAAAAGGGTTGCGAATCAGTTTTGGTCAACTTCATATTCTGTTTTGTTATATTCTGGCAAGTAAAAACTGAATTCGTCACCCAACATTGGCGATGAACCTTGATATATTCTTTTATGTTTTTATCATCATTGAGTGCTTTTAACGTCGCAGACGCAGAGTAACTGTTTTCGCCAGTTCTCTATATCCATAACTGAAGTTTTCAAGTAAATTCATGAAGTTTATCTTCAAAGATAAATATATTTGTATTGCCTTTTAAACGTCTGTTTGTGGAACCTTGTAATTGCAAGTTAATCAGATTCAACTGTAAGGAAATATACGCAAGATAAGACAGTTGCACCTGAGATGTCAGATCAGAAAAGTGCTCTGTAAGTATTTCATTGTTTTCTCATCTAGGAACAACTCATCCTCTCCCTTATTGCCAGCCGGAGTGGCCTTGCGGTTCTAGGCGCTCCAGTCTGGAACCGAGTGACCGCCACGGTCGCAGGTTCGAATCCTGCCTCGGGCATGGATGTGTGTGATGTCCTTAGGTTAGTTAGGTTTAATTAGTTCTAAGCTCTAGGCGACTGATGACCTCCGAAGTTAAGTCTCAGAGCCATTTGAACTGTTCTTTTCTCCTTTATTATTCAAGCACTCAATAAGGGTCTTGGAAACTAACGCCTGCCGGTAACTGATATGATGCCTTGTTAATGCTAAATTATTCTTCTGTTAATGCCGCCAGACCGGAGAGCCACCCTAACATAATTAGACCACCATCCGAACAGAAGTCGACGAGCTTTCCACACATAACATTATGTTCCTAAAAATGTTTCGTTATTATCCTCATGTCATCAATACCTTTTTATGTCTTTTGCAGTTCCCGCGAATACAATAATTCTCCTTTGATGTCGTCTAAAAGGCTATCAAACCGAAGCACCTGACAAAAGTGAAATATATGAACCGATTCATCACAGTGCAAGGCAAAGTATAGCCTTTTCTTAACTCTTGCTGCTCGATCTCTTATGACGTTAGTCCACTTCGAGCTTTTATCGTGTATTTCGACAGAGATATGTGCTTCTAACCTTTAAATTTCTTCCACAGCTATGATCAAACGTGGTATCACGATTCTTTGTGTTACTGTGTGAGGCTTTTTTTTATTTTGCTATCAATTTCGATACGTCAAACGACTCTACTAGGGTTTTTCTTATGAGGTAAATCTTGTACCAGTAGCCCGAATGTCATTTTTTTCAGATTCTCTGTTTTGCTTTCAAAAAATTCTGGTGGTCGGCAGAAAAATTAGGGTGGACAATTTCTTAAAGGCTTTTAATTTTACTTGTTTCAAGGAATCGTTGCGAATGTAATGCACTATGATTTTATTTCTCCATTACTTTCTATGGAGGTAAATCCGAATTTAATGTGAAACCTTCCCTTTAAAAAATTAATGAATTAGTGTGCTGATAAACCTCTTACGTCATTTGATTTTCAAACAGCTGAGCAGAACTGAACGTACTCAGACATTTCTATCTTTACTTATTCTGATCAACACTAAACTGACACACAATATTTTTAGCGCAACGTAATCTGACTTTCAATAATCCCTACAAACCAATGGCCCTGACTAACAATAACCTACACCTTTCATGAATCACTTACCTTAGAAAAATCTTCGTTACTCGAACTACTGCAATACTGCAAGTGCCAATACTGCCAGCTAAATAAAAGATTCAAACTACTGAAGGAACTTACTACTGATAGGCATAGTCAGCAAATGAAAGATTTTGATAGAGAACAAACCATGTATTTACCTTAATAGTGTTCATATATATATATATGACATCCAGTCTTACAAATTTACTCTTTCTGATGGACGCACGTCCAGAACGTCCGCTCTCAAAATTCTGCCGTCTCTCTTCCCACATCCACCACGTCTTGCGGCTCACCTCCAACTGCGCAACGCTACTCGCTGTTCACATCCAGCTAGCCAACACTACAACAGCAAATATTCCAACAATGGAAACCAGCCATAGACTTCACACAGCACAGTCAGTGATTTTCATATAGAGCGCTACGTGTCATCACCAACATAAAATCGTAAACAGCCTACTTACAAATGTACCTGTGGTCGTATTTCTTTCCACGAAAAAAAGATAAATGCATTCGAATGTAAGCACTACTAGCAAAAGCGTAAAAATAATGTAGTTTTATAATAAAGTAAATAAATGATACTATAATAAGAGAATAAATATACTATTGTCATCTGTGTTCTTAACTGCATACCGCTCTGTCATGTGATTCTGTTTAGGTGGTACCCAGCCGTTGTGAACGTCTTGTAACGCACACATACGTGGGTATACTCATGCTGTAGTCTCTTGTCTAATATCTTGTTTTGACCAAAAGACTTTAACTTAAAATAATGTGTACTTACATATATCATAAATAAATATTGATAAGAATGTTGAGGCCTAATAGCTAAATTACTGGTCCTGGCGAACCACTAAACAGTCAAACACAGACACTGACCCCTGCAATTATGTGACGTCGATCATTTGTCCCCTTCCCCCCCCCCCTTTCCCCAAGCACCCACTCATAATTAAAAACGAATAAAAGTTTGTAATTTTAAATCTATCGCTAGGCGATAGCGATATTTTAGCTCTTGCGCACCACTGGTGGTCTGCGAATCAGTGATTGGGAACCAATGGGCTAACATTCACGACGAGAAAAACAAAGAAAATTAATTTAGTTTTATTGTTAAGCGAATAGTAACTGCTAACAACTGTGTCAGAGAAACTAGCAAGGGAAACTGAAATTCACTTTAGAAATTACTATGCCGTTGTGTCATGTTGTTTACCGCTTTTCTGTCTACCAAAGCTTCGCGCCAATCGTGTTGCGTAAGCGCTAGGTGGTGCATCTTCGGCAGGGGTGTACATTCCTCGAGCCACCTGGCGAGTTACGAATTTGACAATTGTCATTTTTTCTTTTAACTGCCTACAGTGCGTAATAACAGCTAAAAATTTTGACATTGTGTTCGTTTGATGTATTCTTTCCGCAGAAAAGATTTGAGGCCAATTTTCTGCATGTCGGATTGGCATTTCCCTTGCGAGAGTGTACAGAGGGAGACACATCGGTTAGCAGTATTTTTCGGCTGACACTTCGCACAAACGCATATTGTAATGTTTACCAGTTATTGTACATGTGTAGAAGCGTAAAACTGTCAATGTACTGAATAATACAAAAAGTAAATAACAGTGTCCATTAAACGTGTTTATCTCGGAAACCATTTGGAATATGGCGCAAGTTCACATCAAGTTTTCTGCTTTAAATATTCGTTCGTTTCATACCTCCCACTGTTCCTCTTGGGACACCCAGTATTCGGATAATTCAGTTTAGGGGCACCAGTGAGTAAAATTTCGCTTTCTACCAACTTGTCCGAATTACAATGACGATGCGAAACTGCTGTAAAACATACAGACGTTTGTGAGACGACACGGGCGCAAACGGCCAGGGGAGGAAGCGCGCAGGATGATCGGAACAGACCGCGCGGCTGCTACAACGCGGCACAGTGCTGCCCTTTTGCAGGCTCGCATTCTGCGGCTGTTATTCAAATCTTAAGCCCAAAACTCCGTCTGGACCAGCTGGAGCTTTATTCCTGCGGGGGAAATGAATAAGGCATGCTTCTGAATAAAGTATACTCCTCTCACAACTCCTTTCATTTAAATAAACGTTCGCTTGATATTCAGAGGCGTCGAGTATCAACCGCTGTCCATTCACTAACATGACATTTTACGAGTTTCTTTCTTTTTGTATTCACGAAAATGAATAATTTACCAGAAGTCGATTCACGGAATAAAGACAACTCGACAGATATCATTTGCGGGGAGGCCGTCAATTAAAATTCTTGCTGAGATTTCGTCAAAAAGCGGTAGTATCTTTACGTCGGTGATTAAATTTTCCCTCGTAATTGGATGGTATTTCATTCAGTAGGGTCTGGAAAAGTTTCACATTCACCCTAGCGTCGAAGGGAATGACCTCAGCAGTGGTGCATATCGAAAGGAAAGTAGAGAAAAATTAAATAATGGCCTAAATATTGGGCATGACATCGTAGTAATTGAATGTAAAATGTGCTTGCGACAAGAAGATATAGAAATCTGTGAGGAAATGAAAATCTTCTATAACACCTGAAAACTACCTTTGTCAGGGGCGAAATAATTACACACAGTAAATAAACAATCTTTCATTTACAAAGAGACATAAACTATATTTAATTTTTTCCATGCAGAAGTATGGTCGTAAGTGTGTTCTGAAGTTACAACCACATAGTGTGTTCGTATAAAAAAGAGAAAAAAAATAGAAATGCGAGTGTTAAGAGTTGTAAGGTGTCTACTCTGTTTAAAGTCGGGATTGCTAGTGGAAATGTAAATCAATATGCCTTGAACTGAAAGAGGTATCTCTAGTAAGAAATCCAGTAGTGACCATATAAATCTTTCTGACTGCAGCAAGGCCAATGAAACCTAAATGAGAAGAGCAGACATACACTAATCGTTCAACGTAAACGCTGGAAGCACTAGGTCAGTAAATGATGCTCGAAATTCTGTTGGAAATAGAGGTAACAGACGGGTAATATACAACGTGTGCAAGAGGCAGGAGAGAATATTAAGAATGCAAGACCGAGAGCGAGGAGCTCCGATTGAAATGGGTGTAAGACAGGGGTGTAGTCTTTCACCCCTACTGTTCAATCAATACATCGAAGAAGCAATGAAGGAAATAAAAGTTTAGGTAATGGAGTTATAGTTCAAGGTGAATCTATTCCAATGATACGATTCGTTCTAGACCTCGCAGTCCTTAGTGGTAATGGAGAAGAATTACAAGACCTGCTGAATGGAATGAACAGTCTAATGAGTACATAATATGGATTGAAAGTACATCGAAGAAAGATTATAGTCATGATAAGTAGCGGAAATGAGAAAACTGAGAAACTTAACATCAGGATTGATGGTGACAAAGTAGATGATGCCTACCTACGCAGCAAAGTAACTAATGACGGACGGAGCAAGTAGGACATCGAAATCACACCAGCACCGGCCAAAAGGGCATTCCGGGCCAAGACAAGTCTGTTAATATCAAACATAGGCCTTAATTTGAGTAAGAAGTTTCTGAGAATGTACGTTTGGAGCAGAGCAGTGTATGATAGGGAAAAGTGGACTGTGGGAAAACCGGATCGGAAGAGAATCTAAGCATTTGAGATGTGGTGCAACAGAAGAATGTTGAAAATTCGGTGCTTTGATGAATGAGGAGGTTTGCGCCAATTCGGAGAGGAAATGAATACATATAAAACACTGACAACAATAAGGGACATGGTGATTGGACATCTGTTAAGACATCAGGGAATAACTTCAATGGTACTAGAGGAAGCTGTAGAGGCTATAAACTGTAGGGGAAGACAGAGATTAGAATACGTCCAAGAAGTAATGGAGGACGTTGGTTGCAAGTGGCACTCGGAGATGAAGAGGTTGCCACAGGAGAGGAAATCGTGGAGGGCCGTGTCAAACCAGTGAGAACACTGATGACGGAAAAAAGACTGATGACTCAAAAAAAAGTTAACCTGAAAAATAATGTATAAAATCATAGAGAATTTTGAATATCCGCCATATATCAAAATGTGTTAAAAGGAAAGAGTGCGAAAAAGACTTATTTCGTGGTTGCTTGTGAAACACTGGAAAATGCATTTCTGTACAATCACGTACAGAGTCACTCCGGGGAGCAGCACGTTCGGAACTACGTTACTTGCTGCAAGAACAGGAATACGATGTCTGAAAATGGGGATGATCTCTGTGATAGGAAATATTAGATGAACTATACCAAGTACAACAGTAAGATGAGATATAAGCAGCTCATTGTAACAATCAATTTTGTGCGACAGATCAAGATTATGCTCTTGCACTTTCAAATCATTGGCCATGGTAGCTAAAATGAAGGCAAATATGTGAGTTTCGCGTTGTATATTTAAGTCAAAAATGAAGTGTTTATTATATCACATTGTAAGTAGGCTGTTTAGGTTTTTATATTGGTAAAGCCACGTAGCGCTCTGTATGAAAATTACTGGCTGTGCTGTGTGCAGTCTGTGGCTGGTCGGTATTGTTGCAATAGTCACTATTGTAGTGTTGGGAAGTTGGATGTTAACATCATGTAGCGTTGCGCAGTTGGAGGTGAGCCGCCAGCAGTGGTGCACGTGGGGAAGTGAGATGGCGGATTTTTGAGAGCGGATGATCTGGACGTGTGTCCATCATAAACAGTACATTTGTAAGAATTGATGTCATCAACTGCTATAAATATTATGATTTTTGAACACTATTAAGGTAAATACACTATTTGTTCTCTATCAAAAACTTTCATTTGCTAACTATACCTATCAATAGTTAGTGCCTTCAGTAGTTCGAATCTTTCATTTAGCTGGCAGTAGTGGCGCTCGCTGTATTGCAGTGGTTCGAGTAACGAAGAGTTTTGTAAGTGATTTGTGAAATGTATAGGTTAATGTTAGTCAGGGCCGTTCTTTTGTAGGGATTTTTGAAAGTCAGATTGCGTTACGCTAAAAATATTGTGTGTCAGTTTAGTGTTGATCAGAATAAGTAAAGAGAGTAATGCCTGAGTACGTCCAGTTTTGCTCAACTGTTTGAAAATCAAATAACCTAAGGGGTTACCAAGCATAGTAATTCAATAATTTTTCGAAGGGGACGTTTTATTTGTCTACCCCTAGCCGAGGATACCTCACTGGAATCTTCTGATTTTTCTTGTAGTTTGAGTAATTAGTGTAGCTATTGTTTATTGCTAGCACGTAATTATAAAGAGAATTTCCTTTGTATTTGTAGCTTTTCATTGTTGTACAGTAAAATAGTTGTGGCATGCATGTAGATTTAAACCAAGTATTTCGCAGATGCGCTTACAATTAAGTAGATATTATTTTCAGTGCTATGTTAATGTGTTTTCTTATTTTGCTCTTCAAATTGTGCTTTTCTGTGTTGTTGTTGTTGTGGTCTTCAGTCCTGAGACTGGTTTGACGCAGCTCTCCATGCTACTCTACCCTGTGCTAGTTTCTTCATCTCCCAGTACCTAATGCAACCTACATCCTTCTGAATCTGCTTAGTGTATTCATCTCTTGATCTCCCTCTACGATTTTTACCCTCCACGCTGTCCTCCAATGCTAAATCTGTGATCCCTTGATGCCTCAGAACATGTCCTACCAACCAATCCCTTCTTCTCGTCGTGCCACAAAATCCTCTTCTCTCCAATTCCATTCAAAACCTCCTCATTAATTATGTGATCTACCCATCTAATCTTCAGCATTCTTCTGTAGCACCACATTTCGAAAGCTTCTATTCTCTTTCTGTCCAAACTATTTATCGTCCATGTTTCACTTCCATACATGGTTACACTCCATAGAAATACTTTCAGAAACGACTTCCTGACACTTAAATCTATACTAGATGTTAACATATTTCTCTTCTTCAGAAACGCTTTCCTTGCCATTGCCAGTCTACATTTTATATCTTCTCTACTTCGACCATCGTCAGTTATTTTGCTCCCTAAACAACAAAACTCCTTTACTACTTTAAGTGTCCATTCCCTGATCTAATTCCCTCAGCATCACCCGATTTAATATGACTACATTCCATTATCCTCGTTTTGCTTTTGTTGATGTTCATCTTGTATCCTTCTTTCAAGACACTGTCCATTCTGTTCAACTGCTCTTCCAGGTCCTTTGCTGTTTCTGACAGAATTACAATGTCATCGGCGAACCTCAAAGTTTTTATTTCTTCTCCATGGATTTTAATACCTACTCCGATCTTTTCTTTTGTTTCCTTTACTGTTTGCTCAATATACAGATTGAATAGCACCGGGGAGAGGCTACAACCCTGTCTCACTCCCTTCCCAATTACTGCTTCCCTTTCATGCCCCTCGACTCTTATAACTCACATCTGGTTTCTGTACAAATTGTAAATAGGCTTTCGCTCCCTGTATTTTACCCCTGCCACCTTTAGAATTTGAAAGAGAGTATTCCAGCCAACATTGTCAAAAGCTTTCTCTAATTCTACAAATGCTAGAAACGTAGGTTTGCCTATCCTTAATCTTTCTTCTAAGATAAGTTGTAAGGTCAGTATTGCTTCACGTGTTCCAATATTTCTACGGAATCCACGGCTGTAGTTTCCCCCTTGCCTTCAGGCGTTCACAGTACCAGCACAGCAAGGCCGTTATGGTTATTGTTACAAGGCCAGATCAGTCAATCATCCAGACTGTTGCCCCTGCAACTACTGAAAAGGCTGCTGCCACTCTTCAGGAACCACACGTTTCTCTCGCCTCTCAACAGATACCCCTCCGTTGTGGTTGCACCTACGGTACAGCTATCTGCATCGCTGAGGCACGCAAGGCTCCCCACTAGCGGCAAAGTCCATGAATCATGGAAAGGGGGGGGGGGTATTTCGCAGCTGCGCTTGCAGTTAATAAAATATTATTTTCAGTGCTATGTTAATGTGTTTTTTTTTATTTTGCTCTTCAAACTGAGCTTTACTGTGTTGTCACGTGAAATATTGTGCCAGTAATGGCGTGTGAAAAACGTAATACTAGGCTCCACAGTAAACTGATCAATGACAGTTAAGAGGAAGGCAGTGTGTTAGCGCCACCGAGTAATGAATTAACTAATGTTCAAAGTAGTAATTTGGCAATTGCGCATAGGGAAATGGAGAGGGTGGCTAATAATGGCGTAGACAGTGAAACAATTAGTGAACAGGGAATCTTATCAATCGATCGGTCGGCAACAGCTCGCCTCAGGAATCCGAAATGACAGGACACAATCTCGCAAATACTGTAGATTCCGGTTTTGCGTCCTTGCCGTTTTCTCAAACAAGTCAAGATACATTTTCTGGTTTTCAAAATGCGAATATGGCCGGTTCAAATGCTCTGCCGAATAGCACTAAGGAACATGTTTCAGACACCAGTGCATTGTTATTACAATTAATGCGACAAATGGGACAAAAGCTTCAAACGTTAGACACAATGGAACAAAATCTTCAAAAGTTAGAGAGAATGGAACAACACCAGAGACAAACACAGCAACAGTTAGACGCAATGGAACAAAATCTTCACACCACGCTTGAACAAACACGTGAAGATTTAACTACTGGGTTACATAAAATCGAATCGAAATGTCAAAAAGTCTGTAATGACGTAAAAACACAAATTTGTGAGTATTTCCAACCTATTTTTTCGCGGCATTAAAAGACATTACAGAATCACGAAGCAGCCATAAAAGAACTGCAAACTACTGTTCATCAACAACTTCAGACCTTGCAAGCTAAAATTGACTCAGTTGCATCCACCGATTCGGTTGCGCAACTTGCAAAAACTTAAAGGACACAGTAGATATGATTTCAACACAAATGGACACTCTGAAACTTGGTTCAGAAAAACACACTGAGTGTTTACTATCGGATAAAGTAGCCGAACTTTCAGATCAGTTCACTAACTTATCTACAAAGGTGGACGATAATCTAAATGACACAAGACCTGTAGCCTTCACTGACACAGAAGAGTACGAACAAATTAGGAAATTCAAACAAAATCAGAATCAAATTAATACTCAACACCAAAGAGAAAAGCGGGAAGTAAAAGATCAGTTGACACAGGTAATACAAGAATTACGTATTTCAGAGGACACTCGCGCTCCAATACGGGAAGATGGACATAGAAATACGGAACAGCCACAAAATAATAACACAGGGCACTTCGGAAATTGTGGAAGAAATTGGCAAGGTACACCGAATTTTGAGATGGAACCGCCGAAACGACGTAACAATGACCGACATGCGACTCGCCGACATGATTCTGACTATAAGCTGTTTATTACTACACCTAAATTCAAAACATTTAAGAATTCCGGCAACGACATTCATCCACAAGCGTGGCTTCATCAATTCTCTCATTGTTTTCCTCCCAACTGGTCATTAAAACACAGATTAGAATTTATGTGTGGCTTCTTAGAGAATGAACCAGCTGTAAGAATGCGATCGATCATTCACGATTGCCACAGTGAAGGAGAATTTTACCATGCCTTCCTCTCAGCATACTGATCGCAAGCCACACAAGACCGAGTAAAACATAGCATCATAATGATGAAACATTTCGAACAACCAGAATTTTCCAGTCTTGTGAAATATTTTGAAGACATGTTGCACAAGAATCAGTATCTTTCAAACCCATACAGCCTCTCAGAACTCATCCGCATTTGCTTAATCAAGTTGCCTGAACATTTACGACATATTATTTTGGCAGGACGTTGCAAAGACGACATTGAAGCTTTTCAGGGACTGTTACAAGAATTGGAAATTGACACTGACAATCGCGGAACGTGAAAACAGGAGCACAAAAATTACAGGTCACATCCGTCACAACTCCGCTATGACAGAAATAATAACTGGTCACGACAAGACTATTCTTACAACGCAAATCATGACCAAAACAGACATCACCCTTATGACAACCGTTGGCAAAGTAGTAATAGTTACAGAGAAAGATCGCATTTCCATAGTAATGACTATGGCAGAGACTCTCAGAGAAACAGACAACATGGGAACCAAAACCATTATTATTAAGGGAGACAGAATGACTTCAGACGCAACGGTCCATCACGCAGTTACGATTCCGGGAGAAATTCTTCACCATGTGACCGACAAGCAAGAAATTATGGGATCTACAGACATGACGACAGACGGTATAATCGTAACGACAGAACTGAATTTCATCAGAAGTGGCGGGCTTCAAACAGATCAGGGTACTTTCGACAAGGTGAATTTGTAGAAGTTAGGTCTCCTAATGCCAATACCGATGCGCACCAACCAAGAGACAGCAGACAATGACTCGAACCGCAGGCAGCCACGTGCACCGGATGGCTCAGAGAAAAATTACATAGACGCTAACCTTGAGAAAAATCCCAGTATTCCTTATCGATGTATACCACATGATAACTGCGTTGAAGTTGAAACTCTGCGTACTAGGAAAATTTTTTACTATTTCAGTGACACATGTTTACGCAATTACACAGTTAGATAATTTCACACTTATGAAATTGTATTTTGTCTGTACATTGTGAACTGTTCTTAATTTTTCGGAACCATTGCGATACTATGAGAGCTTTGAATGATGTTTTTGGAATGGGATCATGATTTTTAAAGTACGTTTGAGTTAGATGACACTATTGAAGTTGCAGAGATTTTTTTTTAGGTTTTGAAATTATTGGTGGAAGCTACTACGATTTTGAGATTTGACTGAGGTGTTATGATGTAATTATTACGATGACGATGTGTATTATGCTGCTCAGGTATGTTTATGATCAATAAGCTGATGCTATATGAGGAATTTGATTATGCTACATATCTGTTATGATGAAATATTGCAGAATTGTCGATGAATATGTATATGTGTAATAAGGTAAGGAATAATGAGTAGTGGCCAGGAACACTGATTTGTGAAAAAAGGCTGTTGGAAACCAAAACTCGTACTTGAAGAGTTATGAAATGTGTGTAAATGCGTGAATGTATCACAATGCCGACGAAAATTTTTTGGACACTGTTATATTTGTAGGATTTTGTTTCTACTCATTTGTAAGGCAAATTCTCGACCTGTGAAATTTTTGTATGAGACTGTCACTGTAGTGCAAACTGCTGTCGTAAATAGTTCGCTAAGAAAGCCAAGTGACCTTGACGTAATGCGTCGTGTGCAGCCAGCTGTGCCACCCGCCTGGAGAAACAGCCATTAGGTAGAGAAAAAAAGAGGCCATTAACCTCACTGTTGACATTCCTTTGTAGAAAGCATCACAAATACGACACGCTCATTACTTGGAAACATATGATAACTCGTTTTTACTTGCTGCAATGCTTATGAATTGATAGGAAATATTCGCACATCTGCACACCTGATTAGGACAACTGTCTTTCTGCGAGAATTGCGAGAATTTCTACTAACTTATGAAATACGTCATGACTACTGAATGATATTTTTATGCTTTAGTTGCTTATTTTATTTGATATCTGTCTTCCAGGTGTGTTGCATCATTGGTTTTATAAAATAAAATTAAATGTATTTGCTAATGTGAACACTTTCTGTCAACAGATCTGTTAGATAATAATTTTATGATCCACATTCTTCAAAAAAAGGAGCACTTGAAAAGGAAACAACAATAAGAAGGGACTAGTAACAGTAACTGCATACATAATTTTCTTTTCAAGTACTTCGTACTTTTTATGGTAGAATAAGATGTGGTGCACCACTTTATTGACATAGACATTAAAATGTGAATAGACATTTTCCTTATCTGCATTGATGTCTTTAGTGTACTATGTTTTTTTGCTTGTGGGTTTGTCATGATTAGATATACGTTATTGCATTTGCTGTTGCTGTTCGCCAGGCATAGTGTTACTGAATTTCACTTTGTATTACTCTGTTAAGCCAGTTTTAGTACGGATTTATTTTTCTTGTTTGCTGCACATTGCCTTACATTAGTTGTAATATTGCAATTACTCTGCTAATTTATATATACTGCTGCTTGCTTTGCCAATTTCCATTTTTTTTGGTCATTGTTGTCATTGCTGTTTGTGTTAATTTGTTATGTGCTGCTGCACTGCCTCGTCCCTTGGTATATATATATCTGAGCTCAGTAGATTTAAGTTAGCTTAAGAGGGGGGTAACCTATGATGAATTGGAAGAAATGCATTGAGAAGATATGAGAAAATGGTTTGGCCAAAGAAAGTAGTGTACAGTGGAGAAAAACTATTTTTGAAAGAGGATGTGAACAGAATATAGAAAGCATGCTTGTATATGATCTTTCTTTTTTTTGGTGGAAACAAATCTTGAAATAAGAGGAAAGATTTACAGACTTAAGTTTTGCGTTGGAATTCAGTACCAAATGTCACACTGTAAACAAACTCTGTCCTGTACATTTCTGTGATTACACTATGTGAATTTGTGTTTTTCCTGTCTTTATGTGTTTAGCTAATAAGATTTACGTTGTAGAATTTTTCTGATAATATGTTATTTACTTTGTAAAGATGTTTAGACATTATTTATTCAGTTTTGTTTTAATGCTCATGTGTGAAGTTGATGTTTCAAAAGTTATTCTAATCTTTTATGTATGTACTTATGTCATAATTCCTGTAACACTGACGTATATGTTAGTTCAATTCTTTTGTAAAGCCTGTATTACTACAAATGTTATCTGTATTGTTATGTTCTTTAATGATGTATTTTGTACCTTTGTTATTGTATTCTTATGTTATAAAATTGTAATTGACACCAGTTCATCAAATTAAGTGACTTGTAAGTTACGTTTCACTGCATATGTTTCTGTTGGTCATAGTATATGGACAATATGTGAGAAATAAGGACTGATAGTGTTTGCACGTGTGTTAATAATTCAGCAACAGACTGGTTAACAGAATTGCTGGTTCTAAGCACAATAAAAAAAACTTCGTGAGTGCACAGGTGGTGGTTTATGGACTTGCTACATTCTCTGAAAGACTCTTCGATGGTGATTGTGCACCTGCACAGTCACAAGGACTGCAGTGGGTCTACACCTTTGATGACTCACCAATACCATTATTTCTACAAGGACTACAGTGGGTGAGCATCTTTGATGGTCCACCAATACCGTTATTTCTACAAGTACTACAGTGAGTTTGCAACTTTGATGGCCCACCAATACCATTATTTCTACAAGGACTACAGTGGGTCTGCATCTTTGATGGCCCACCAATACCATTATTTCTACAAGGACTGCAGTGGGTCTGCACCTCTGGTGGCCCACCAATACCATAATCTCTACCAAGACTACAGTGGATCTGCTCTGTGATGACCTACCTACCAATATTCTTCAAAACTTTGACTGACTGCTCTGGGTTTGCTTCGTTGTGGTCCATTACCTGCCTGCATATCAAGAGTCAGCACTGTCTTTCCGTTGGAAGGACAATACTACTTCTTCAAGACAGAATGGAAATCCACTACTTCCATGTGCATTTTCTTTTATTAATGAGACTTTCTGAAAACAACTGAAATTACTACTGTGATGAATGATCAGGACTGTCTTTATGGACTGTGAGAAAATTTTAGCTTTTGACCAATATTGTATCAATAAGTGTGTGCATTTGATTACTTTTTTATTATAATTACGAAAAATTTATTTCAAATCTGTATTGGCCACTGCCCAAAACAATTTGTAAAATTTTTGTGGGGAGCATGGGGGCTATGTAAGAAGGCTGTTTAGGTTTTTTTATTGGTAATGCCACGTAGCGCTCTATATGAAAATCACTGACTGTGCTGTGTGCAGTCTGTGGCTAGTTTGCATTGTTGTCTACCATTGTAATGTTGGGCAGATGGATGTGAACATCGCATAGCGTTGCGCAGTTGGAGGTGAGCCGCCAGCAGTGGTGAATGTGGGGAAGTGAAATGGGGGATTTTTGAGAGCGGATGATCTGGGCGTGTGTCCATCATAAACAGTACATTTGTAATTATGGATGTCATGAACTGCTGTATATATATTATGATTTTTGAACACTTAATAGTGTTCAAAAATCATAATATACTTAACAGTTTATGACATCCATTGTTTGTTCTCTATCAAAATCTTTCATTTGCTAACTATGCCTATCAGTAGTTAGTGCCTTCAGTAGTTTAAATCTTTTATTCAGCTGGCAGTCATGGCGCTCGCTGTATTGCTATAGTTCGAGTAATGAAGATTTTTGTGAGGTAAGTGATTTGTGAAATGTATAGGTTAATGTTAGTCAGGGCCATTCTTTTGTAGGGATTTTTGAAAGTCAGACTGCATTGCGTTAAAAACATTGTGTGTCAGTTTAGTGTTGATCTGAATAAGTAAAGAGAGTAATGCCTGAGTACGTCCAGTTTTGCTCATCTGTTTGAAAATCAAATAACCTAAGGGGTTAACCAGCATAGGAATTCAATAATTTTCCTAAGGGGACTTTTCAACATAACCTCTTAGCAATCAAAGACAAGTGGCAAGTAACCGGGATACGCATACATCAGATGAACGAAGCTCTATGCACAATATGAAAGTTTAAGAAGTTAACCAGAATGGATGGGAGACTGAGCTGACTGATCTACTCTTCGGTCTGACTGAATTTTGATTCTGCACCAAGACGCATGACTACAGACCACGAAGAACAATGAACTACCAACGGCATGCAGAGCGTTCATAAAAGCATCACTAAAATGGTTCAAATGACTCTGAGCACTTTGGGACTTAACTTCTGAGGTCATCAGTCCCCTAGAACTTAACACTACTTAAACCTAACTAACCTAACGACATCACACACATCCATGCCCGAGGCAGGATTCGAACCTGCGACCGCAGTGGTAGCGCGGTTGTAGACTGTAGCGCCTAGAACCGCTCGGCCACTCCGGCTGGCAGCATCACTAAGTCCGAAAATTTGGACCGTGACATATAAATACCCCAGGAACACATTACGAAATCACTTTTCAAATAGGTGAAGTTTAAAGATAACCCCAGTAACATTAGTTCATATCATTGGCGTAAGATTTTTATTAACACTTGCTAACAAAGTAACTGTACTAATTAGGTCAATAGGACCTTCACATATTTAGACAAAACTGTAAAATTTAAAAAAAATACTTAAAAAGAGTTACTGATAGTTGATTAACAGTTTATAAAATATTTCAGTGAGATCAAATAACAAAAGGATATTGTGTTAGCTCAAATACTTGCTTTCAACTCTCCAAAATGGGAACGTGAAATATGAAGATTTATATTTACAACAAATATTATTCTATATCCAAAAATATAAAAATCTTATATGTACAGGTTACTACTGTTGAAATATTTACAGCAAGTTTTAATTAGGGTACAAGATAATATTTCACCAGATGATGTTGTATAACAACCTTTTCAAACGTACTGAGAGAAGTCTTCAGATCGTTAACCCACAAATATTTTTTGAATACATTTGACTAAAATACACCAAATAATGGAGGTATACATATAAAAGAGCTCATTCAAAGGAAAAAAAACAATTAAAGGTCCTCGATGTGAAACCACGACACATCGAGCAGTGGAGTCCAGGGGAATGAAGCCAGAATTACTTAGTGCCTGGCCGATACGCTGCTCACAACGCTTTTCCTTCTCTAAGCGGCCCAAAGGAACGCTCCCCAAGGCACAAACATACAATGATGGTCTGATGAACAGAGAAGCAATTTTTAAGTAAAACAAATAAAACTTAAGTCGTCAGATGAAAAGCTAGCGCATAGACACACGTTTGTGAAAAAACGCTAAAAGGTAATAAGGTAACTGGCCAAGACCACCATCCCCATTTACATCCGACAGAACAGTTCAGCGACCAGCCGACGTTCAGCTTCAAAGTATGTCACAAGGCATAAACTGTAAATACTTAACCATCACACGGGACGGAAAACGTACGTGGAAGGAAGACATGAACAATCAGCTGATGAACATCACCTACGTAAACACAAGCTTGACATGGAAGTATAACCAACCAAAATACAAACATCAACATTTGTCACGGTGAGACGTGTAGACTTGCTGTATTCAAATAACTAAAGAAAGCGACTTGGCGATTTGCTACACGAGGTACTAGCCGAAAAAAAGACAGTTACCAAATGAAAGCTATTATGTGTTCATACAAAAGACACACTCCTCAAATCGCCCGGTCAGGCACAGGAACAGTGAACAACAACAACAGCTTCAGACTGAACTGAGTCCAATATACAAGCATCAGGACACAAATACGAGCAGGAAACGAACCAGTCACAGATATTATGCTCACAGTGGATAGTTGGATGAAAACTAGAAAACTTGGAGCCGCCAAGAGATGTGTGGATTGCTGCAGACAGAATGAGCTGCTGGTGTCCATATGTGAGAGAGGCATACTATGATTTTGTTGAGAATTTATGTAATAACATTGTAAATATAGATCAAGTGGAGAAATTCATCAGTGCCCATATTCCACCATACCAAACTCTGTAAATGTTGAGCCTGTCATTATAATATCAGCGTAGGATGAATTTACTTGGCTGATTCTGAATTTTTTGTGGAGATACCTCAGCAGCCTCCCCTGGTGTTAAATCTAGTCAGTGTAGAGATGAGCAATCTGCCATGCTTGTCACTCACTGGATTCCACTGCATCAGTTCTATGACGTCTACTCCTTCTATATGAACATCTACATCCATACTCCGCAAGTCTCCTGACGGTGGATGGCGGAGGGTACCTTGAGTACCTCTATCGGTTCTCCCTTCTATTCCAAACAATGGTTCAAATGGCTCTGAGAACTATGGGACTTAACATCTGAGGTCATCAGTCCCCTAGAACTTAGAACAACTTAAACGTAACTAACCTAAAGACATCACACACATCCGTGCCCAAGACAGGATTCGAACCTGCAGCACGGTTCCGGACTAAAGCGCCTAGAACCGCTTGGTCACAGCGGCCTGCCCTTTTATTCCAGTCCCGCGTTTTTCGTGGAAAGATTGTCGGTATGTCTCTGTGTACTCTCTAATCTCTCTGATTGTATTCTCATGGTCTCTTCGCGAGTAGGACGGAGCAATATACTGCTTGCCACCTCGGTGATGGTATGTTCTCGAAAGTTCAACAAAAGCCCGTACCGAGCTACTGAGCGTCTCTCTTCGAGAGTCTTCCACTGGAGTTTATTTATCATCTCCGTAACGCTTTCGCGATTACTAAATGATCCTGTAACGAAGCGCTCTGCTCTCCGTTGGATCTTCTCTCTCTCTTCTATCAACCATATCTGGTACGGGTCCCCCACCGGTGAGCAATATTCAACAAGCAGTGGACAAACAAGTGTACTGTAACCTACTTACTTTGTTTTCGGACTGCATTTTCTTAAGATTCTTCCAATGAATCTCAGTCTGGCATCTGCTTTACCGACGATTAATTTTATATGGGCATTCCATTTTAAATCACTCCTAATGCCTACTCCCAGATACTTATGGAATTAGCTGCTTCCACTTGCTGATCTGCTATATTGTAGCTAAAATTCCGTGCACGATGCGTCAATTCGTTCCAGATCCTCCTGCATTTCAGTACAGTTTTCCATTGTTACAACCTCTCGATATACCACAGCATCATCCGCAAAAAGCCTCAGTGAACTTCGGATGTTATCCACAAGATCATTTATATACATTGTGAGTAGCAACGGTCCCTCGACACTCCCCTGCGGCTCACCTGAAATCACTCTTACTTCGGAAGACTTCTCTCCATTGAGAATGACATGCTGCGGTCTGTTATCTAGGTATTCTTGAGTCCAATCACACAATTGGTCTGATAGTCCGTATGCTCTTACTTTGTTCATTAAACGACTGTGAGGAATAGTATCAAATGCCTTGCGGAAGTCAAGAAACACGGCATCTACCTGGGAACCGGTGTCTATGGCTTCTGAGTCTCGTGGACGAATAGCACGAGCTGGGTTTCACACGATCGTCTTATTCGAAACCCATGCTGATTCCTACATTGCGGAACAGCTCCTTTCTCCAAGAGACACTGGCTGTTGTTATGACTCGGGTAGCTCTTCCAACCACCTCTCGCTGATAGGTGACAACAGAAATAATTTTCTCCTCCTGACGGTCTGTGGCAAAGATTTCCTTCTCTAGATGCTCCGTTCCTGTTATTGTTCTTGTTATTACTACAGCACTGTGGACGTCCGTTGATTTTTGTGCTGTCACCTTGTTTACCTAATACTGTGCTCATCAGATTCAAATTCGAGTACATGCGGTGTGTGCTTAAATGCTTCTGTATCTTCTCTACAGCGTCCTGCTAGTACTTGCCGGTAATTAGTTGGCAGTTTCATGTAGCAGTACTGAACGATCTAACCAGGGTTTCAAGGAATGTCTAAGAACTGACTTTTTATAACCATAGCCTGAAAGAACTCCACTGCACTTTTGCGTCTTGATGGCAATACATCCTCGCACATTGTCATCTCATGCTTAGTATGATGTTTCATTTCTTACAACAAGTAATTCTGGGGAATGCTTCTGTAAATACACGGTATGAGGTGCAAGTGGCAGTTATGTCCCTGATCCTCGTCGCCGTTGCTCCTTCAAGGTGTGTGCGAATTAACTCTAATTTATATGCCAAAGGCCGAGAAGATTGTATCGCAGATCAAGTTTCTGGGATGGGGTATTCCCTTCATCTTTAAGGTTTTGGAACTTCTGTACTGATATAAGATGTTTGAAATCGAATGTCTCATCCTCCCCTACGCACGACCTAGCAGCTGTTTCTTATATTTTCATTTTTTATTTCTTTGGGCCTGTGTGTGAAATTTTTCACTGTTGCTTTGGCCAGAATTACATTTGCTTCCACAAGCATTTGACTTCTGTTCACTGGTATGCATTTCTTTGTTGCGCTAGATTCTGTCTGCATTCCTACTGCTAACATACCCATCCTTCAAAGTTTGCTGATTCCTCGCTTTCTCACTGCTACCATTCATTTACCCTTTCCTTTCTATATCATGATAAGCGCCTGTACCTCCTCACATTTGGCTACAGATACTGGATTATAACATCTGCGCCTACACCTGCTTTTCGTATTTCCTCTTCTTTTATCCCACAGTTGTGAGCTTGCAACTGACTTGTGGATTCTTTCACTTTTCGATCAGTCTTGATACTTTCAGCTTGCTCTTTTGTTTTGTCCAATCACTTGCCTACCTTCGTTTCATCTTGATGCAAATATGGTTCAAATGGACCTGAGCAGTATGGGACTTATCTTCTGAGGTCATCAGTCCCCTAGAACTTAGAACTAGTTAAACCTAACTAACCTAAGGCCATCACGCACACCCATGCCCGAGGCAGGATTCGACCCTGCGACCGTAGCAGTCGCGCGGTTCCAGACTCTAGCGCCTAGAACCGATCGGCCACCTTGGCCGGCTCGCGATGCAATCATGAAATGTAATTTTGTACTTTCCCTATTTCTCATTTCGACTGGTCAGTTTATCATCTCTTCCCATGATTTCTTTGTTTGTTTTCTAGTTGCAGTGACCGATTCTTGTGCTATTTTCCTGAGTTCTTGTGCTCTTCTCAGTGCTCAGCCTGCCATTAACCTAGTCTTTTCTACTTTGTCTTTCACTTGTTTTCTAGCTTCCTGTACTTCCTTCGATATTTCATTCACTTGTGTCTGAGCTTTTTTATATCCCTCCTTATCTTGTTCATCCTCTTCTGTGCATCCTCATCCATTTCCTTTGAAAATTAAACTATACAGAAAGTACCTTTGTACTGTCTGTCTGTCTGTCTGTCTATTTGAAGAAGAGGATTGTGAACTAATGTGAGCATCTCGTGCTTCCGGAGTTTCTGTCCTGTCACTCTCTTCTACGTCATAATTTAGAATAACTACTACTGCTTCAATGTCTTCTTCTGTTATTGTTCGGTTTTCATCTGACTCCTCAATCTCATTCAAATTATGTGCTGTATCCTGTACTTAACCTCATTATGGCTTACCTCAAAAACTATCACTTTACTCAACGAATCCATTGCATATATATCAACGCAAATTACATCCAAAATTTTCGACGCTGGTATTTCAGTACAGATAATCACTTAGACATGAAACAGAATACGCAAGACAAAGACAGAAAACGGAAGATGAAATACAAGTGTTAGTTACTAGTGCCAGCAAAGGTGTTGCTCGTTAATGGATCATTAAAAAAAAAAGAAGCTTCCTATCTGATTGCATCCTAGAATATTCTGTTTTGATCCAATCCAGAAAGAGATGTACTTTGGAATGAGAGCAGCGTACTAAACCTCTGAGTTGTATAAGTTACTATATGAGGAAGTGTTGCTTAGAAAAGAATATCACAATTATTTCAGTAATACATGCTGTAACCCGACTATGACGATCATAGAGACTGTTTAGAACAGACAACCAAGAACTGACAAATATGAGACAGTGAGGCCTAAACTGAAATTGAATTACAGTACTCTCGTTTGTACTAATACGCCGGAGATGTAAGCGCTGCCTACCATAATCTTCAGTGTAATACAAGCAAAGTGGAGACACCATTGTTTACTGGGCTGAAGTTCAGCGCTACGGTCAGACAACTCTGGACGTGGACATTCTCTAACATTCCGCGTAGCTTGTGGGTTTATTATGTATGTGTTATACATCTCTTGACTCTCACTATATGGAGGTAGAGAAACCAAAGATACTTACAAGTGTATAACGTTGCAGAACGGATTTCAGAAGTGGCTCTGTCACTTATAAATACCCCGTGGATGTAGTGATTATAAACACTATCTAACCGAGAACAACAAACCGGTACATCAAAACAAATGTCCTACAACTACAGCATATCACAGGGATTCTTCAATTATTTTCTAGTATTTCAGGTTATAACTCCTCCTCAAGCTCATCGAAATTAACTATTGTATTTTAACATGTTGTTGTTGTTGTTGTCATCAGTCCTGAGACTGGTTTGATGCAGCTCTCCATGCTACTCTATCCTGTGCAAGCTGCTTCATCTCCCAGTACCTACTGCAACCTACATCCTTCTGAATCTGCTTAGTGTACTCATCTCTCGGTCTCCCTCTACGATTTTTACCCTCCACGCTGCCCTCCAATGCTAAATTTGTGATCCCTTGATGCCTCAAAACATGTCCTACCAACCGATCCCTTCTTCTAGTCAAGTTGTGCCACAAACTTCTCTTCTCCCCAATCCTATTCAATACCTCCTCATTAGTTACGTGATCTATCCACCTTATCTTCAGTATTCTTCTGTAGCACCACATTTCGAAAGCTTCTATTCTCTTCTTGTCCAAACTAGTTATCGTCCATGTTTCACTTCCATACATTGCTACACTCCAAACAAATACTTTCAGAAACGACTTCCTGATACATAAATCTATATTCGATGTTAACAAATTTCTCTTCTTCAGAAACGCTTTCCTTGCCATTGCCAGTCTACATTTTATATCCTCTCTACTTCGACCATCATCAGTTATTTTACTTCCTAAATAGCAAAACTCCTTTACTACTTTAAGTGTCTCATTTCCTAATCTAATTCCCTCAGCATCACCCGATTTAATTTGACTACATTCCATTATCCTCGTTTTGCTTTTGTTAATGTTCATCTTATATCCTCCTTTCAAGACACTGTCCATTCCGTTCAACTGCTCTTCCAAGTCCTTTGCCGTCTCTGACAGAATTACAATGTCATCGGCGAAGCTCAAAGTTTTTACTTCGTCACCATGAATTTTAATACCTACTCCAAATTTTTCTTTTGTTTCCTTTACTGCTTGCTCAATATACAGATTGAATAACATCGGGGAGAGGCTACAACCCTGTCTCACTCCTTTCCCAACCAGTGCTTCCCTTTCATGCCCCTCGACTCTTAATACTGCCATCTGGTTTCTGTACAAATTATAAATAGCCTTTCGCTCCCTGTAATTTACCCCTGCCACCTTTAGAATTTGAAAAAGAGTATTCCAGTCAACATTGTCAAAAACTTTCTTTAAGTCTACAAATGCTAGAAATGTAGGTTTGCCTTTTCTTAATCTCTCTTCTAAGATAAGTCGTAAGGTCAGTATTGCCTCACGTGTTCCAACATTTCGACGGAATCCAAACTGATCCTCCCCGAGGTCTGCATCTACCAGTTTTTCCATACGTCTGTAAAGAATTCGCGTTAGTATTTTGCAGCCGTGGCTTATTAAACTGATAGTTCGGTAATTTTCACATCTGTCAGCACCTGCTTTCTTTGGGATTGGAATTATTATATTCTTCTTGAAGCCTGAGGGTATTTCGCCTGTTTCATATATCTTGCTCAGCAGATGGTAGAGTTTTGTCAGGACTGGCTCTCCAGGGCTATCAGTAGTTCTAATGAAATGTTTTCTACTCCCGGGGCCTTGTTTCGACTTAGGTCTTTCAGTGCTCCGTCAAACTCTTCACGCACTATCGTATCTCCTATTTCATCCTCATCTACATCCTCGTCCATTTCCATAATATTGTCCTTAAGTATATCGCCCTTGTATAGACCCTCTATATACTCCTTCCACCTTTCTGCTTTCCCTTCTTTGCTTAGAATTGGGTTTCCATCTGAGCTCCTGATATTCATACAAGTTGTTCTCTTTTCTCCAAAGGTCTCTTTAATTTTCCTGTAGGCAGTATCTGTCTTACCCCTAGTGAGATAAGCTTCTACATCCTTACATTTGTCCTCTAGCCATCCCTGTTTAGCCATTTTGCACTTCCTGTCGATCTCATTTTTGAGACGTTTGTATTCCTTTTTGCCTGCTTCATTTACTGCATTTTTATATTTTCTCCTTTTACCAATTAAACTCAATATTTCTTCTGTTACTCAAGGATTTCTAGCAGCCCTCGTCTTTGTACCTACTTTATCCTCTGCTGCCTTCACTACTACGTCAGTCAGAGCTACCCATTCTTCTTCTACTGTATTTCTTTCCCCTATTCCTGTCAATTGTTCCCTTATGCTCTCCCTGAAACTCTGTACAACCTCTGGTTCTTTCAGTTTATCCAGGTCCCATCTCCTTAATTTCCCACATTTTTGCAGTTTCTTCAGTTTTAATCTACAGGTCATAACCAATAGATTGTGGTCAGAGTCCACATCTGCCCCTGGAAATGTCTTACAACTTAAAACCTGGTTCCTAAATCTCTGTCTTACCATTATATAATCTATCTGATACCTTTTAGTATCTCCAGGGTTCTTCCACGTATACAACCTTCTTTCATGATTCTTAAACCAAGTGTTAGCTATGATTAAGTTGTGCTCTGTGCAAAATTCTACTAGGCGGCTTCCTCTTTCATTTCTTAGCCCCAATCCATATTCACCTACTATGTTTCCTTCTCTCCCTTTTCCTACACTCGAATTCCAGTCACCCATTACTATTAAATTTTCGTCTCCCTTCACTATCTGAATAATTTCTTTTATTTCATCGTACATTTCTTCAATTTCTTCATCATCTGCAGAGCTAGTTGGCATATAAACTTGTACTACTGTAGTAGGTGTGGGCTTCGTATCTATCTTGGCCACAATAATGCGTTCACTATGCTGTTTGTAGTAGCTTACCCGCATTCCTATTTTCCTATTCATTATTAAACCTACTCCTGCATTACCCCTATTTGATTTTGTGTTTATAACCCTGTAGTCACCTGGCCAGAAGTCTTGTTCCTCCTGCCACCGAACTTCACTAATTCCCACTATATCTAACTTTAACCTATCCATTTCCCTTTTTAAATTTTCTAACCTACCTGCCCGATTAAGGGATCTGACATTCCACACTCCGATTTTAACATAACTCATGAAAAAACACAAAACGAAACAAATCTGCTCAAAGAATAAATGCAGTTGTTCACCATACAAATTTATTTTAAGTCAGAAGCCATTTAAATCAAAATTAAACAGTCATATGATGGTCCAACAACATACTAAACCAAATAAAAGTAACTCTAAACTAATACTAGCAATCAGTTGCCTAGTTCTGTCCTATTTTTGAATACGTGATCTGTGAAATCAAACACGAAATGACTGACATCACCTCATTTGCCCAATCTACACCCAATTATTCCCTAACAGCTGGGGTAAAACCGCAGTGGAGGTAAAAAAATACATTAATAGTGATCACAGTAATTTAATTTACAGCCCTACAATGCTGGACCGAATCACTATATTACGGTAAATAGAGTGTAATGGGAAACGGAGTAACGATTCTCGAAGAAAGCTGTGCCGTCGGCAAAGATGCAGCCCTTCAGAATGTTCTGAATGCTCACTCCTAGCTAGAACGGTGAAGTTGAGAAACATCTCAACGTGGGAGTACACCAAGAGGAGTTCTCTCACGATCGCCATAAGCTGAAAAACAGACGAGAACTCCCAGCCAGGAAGGCGAGGTTCAGAATTGTCTATGTTTACAACAAGTACAGTCACGTAACTGCTCGCCAAAATACAAGTTCATCTGAGAGGAGAAGACAGCAAGTCCGTCCGTCGTCAACAGGACCTGACACGGCAGTAGTCTGTTCTTCACAGGCGACCAGACGGAAGAGCCTCTCATGAAACTAATGGTTCTCCAGCAAACTTCTGATTTCTTTCGCCATAAGTGCCGTCGGCGAATCATAATCATAGAATTCCCTGTACACTCTACCTCTACCACTCTGTTCATTCTTTTGGTCGCCGACCAATCACTGATTTTGGTTTGCTTTTTGGCGTCAGACCTTCTAGAATTTATCGCTGCTTTACTGTCTAAACAAAAATCCTCTAATTGAAGACTACTCAGCGAAAAATTTGGAAGAAACAGCCTGTCGAACGTGAACGCCGAGCTAACAGTTGCTGGCGCCGCCATATCGTTTACATCTACATCAACATTTATACTCCGCAAGCCACCCAACGGTGTGTGGCGGAGGGCACTTTACGTGACACTGTCATTACCTCCCTTTTCTGTTCCAGTCGCGTATCGTTCGCGGGAAGAACGACTGTCTGAAAGCCTCCGTGCGCGCTCGAATCACTCTAATTTTACATTCGTGATCTCCTCGGGAGGTATAAGTAGGGGGAAGCAATATATTCGATACCTCATCCAGAAACGCACCCTTTCGAAACCTGGCGAGCAAGCAACTCCGCGATGCAGAGCGTCTCTCTTGCAGAGTCTGCCACTTGAGTTTGGTAAACATCTCCGTAACGCTATCACGCTTACCAAATAACCCTGTGACGAAACGCGCCGCTCTTCTTTGGATCTTCTCTATCTCCTCCGTCAACCCGATCTGGTACGGATCCCACACTGATGAGCAACACTCAAGATAGGTCGAACGAGTGTTTTGTAAGCCATTCCTTTGTTGATGGACTACGTTTTCTAAGGACTCTCCCAAGGAATCTCAACCTGGTACCGCCTTACCAACAATTAATTTTATATGATCATTCCACTTCAAATCGTTCCGTACGCATACTCCCAGATGTTTTACAGAAGTAACTGCTACCAGTGTTTGTTCCGCTATCATATAATCATACAATAAAGGATCCTTCTTTCTATGTATTCGCAATACATTACATTTGTCTATGTTAACGGTCAGTTGCCACTTCCTGCACCAAATGCCTATCCGCTGTAGATCTTCCTGCATTTCGCTACAATTTTCTAATGCTGCAACTTCTCTGTATACTACAGCATCATCCGCGAAAGGTCGCATGGAACTTCCGACACTATCTACTAGGTCATTTATATATATTGTGAAAAGCAATGGTCCCATAACACGCCTCTGTGACACGCCAGAGGTTACTTTAACGTCTGGAGGCATCTCTCCATTGATAACAACATGCTGCGTTCTGTTTGCTAAAAACTCTTCAATCCAACCACACAGCTGGTCTGATACTCCGTAGGCTCTTCCTTTGTTTTTTCAGGCGACAGTGCGGAACTGTATCGAACGCCTTCCGGAAGTCTAGAAAAATAGCATCTACCTGGGAGCCTGTATCTAATATTTTCTGGGTCTCATAAACACATAAAGCGAGTTGGGTCTCACACGATCGCTGTTTCCGGAATCCATGTTGATTCCTACAGAGTAGATTCTGGGTTTCCAAAAACGACATAATACGCGATCAAAAAACATGTTCTAAAATTCTACAACAGATCGACGTCAGAGATATAGGTCTGTAGTTTTGCGCATTTGCTCGACGACCCTTCTTGAAGACTGGGACTACCTGTGCTCTTTTCCAATCATTTGGAACCTTCCGTTCCTCTAGAGACTTGCTGTACACGACTGTTAGAAAGGGGGCAAGTTCTTTCGCGTACTCTGTGTAGAATCGAATTGGTATCCCGTCAGGTCCAGTGGACTTTCATCTGTTGAGTTATTCCAGTTGCTTTTCTATTCCTTGGACATTTATTTCGATGTCAGCCATTTTTTCGTTTGTGCGAGGATTTAGAGAAGGAACTGCAGTGCGGTCTTCCTCTGTGAAACAGCTTTGGAAAATGGTGTTTAGTATTTCAGCTTTACGCGTGTCATCCTCTGTTTCATTGCCATCATAATCCCGGAGTACCTGGATATGCTGTTTAGAGCCACTTACTGATTTAACGTAAGACCAGAACTTCCTAGGATTTTCTGTCAAGTCGGTACATAGAATTTTACTTTCGAATTCACTGAACGCTTCACGCATAGCCCTCCTTACGCTAACCTTGACATCGTTTAGCTTCTGTTTGTCTGAGAGGTTTTGACTCCGTTTAAACTTGGAGTGAAGCTCTCTTTGCTTTCGCAGTTTTTTCCTAACTTTGTTGTTGAACCACGGTGGGTTTTTCCCGTCCCTCACAGTTTTATTCGGCGCGTACCTGTCTAAAACACATTTTACGATTGCCTTGAATTTTTTCCATAATCACTCAACATTATCAGTGTCGGAACAGAAATTTTTGTTTTGATCTGTTAGGTAGTCTGAAATTTGCCTTCTATTACTCTTGCTAAACAGATAAACCTTCCTCCCTTTTTTTTATATTCCTATTAACTTCTATATTCAGGGATGCTGCAACAGCCTTATGATCACTGATTCCCTGTTCTGCACTTACAGAGTCGAAAAGTTTGGGCCTGTTTGTTATCAGTAGGTCCAAGATGTTATCTCCACGAGTAAGTTCTCTGTTTAATTGCTCGAGGTAATTTTCGGATAGTGCACTCAGTATAATGTCACTCGATGCTCTGTTCCTACCACCCGTCTTAAACATTTGAGTGTCGCAGTCTATATCTGGTAAATTGAAATCTCCACCTAAGACTATAACATGCTGAGAAAATTTATGTGAAAAGTATTCCAAATTTTCTCTCAGTTGTTCTTCCACTAATGCTGCTGAGTCGGGAGGTCGGTAAAAGGAGCCAATTATTAACCTAGCTCGGTTGTTGAGTGTAACCTCCACCACAATAATTCACAGGAACTATCCACTTCTACTTCACTACAGGATAAACTACTACCAACAGCAACAAACACGCCACCACCGATTTCATGCAATCTAACCTTTCTAAATACCGTCTGTGCCTTTGTAAAAATTTCGGCAGAATTTATCTCTGGCTTCAGTCAGCTTTCTGTACCTATAACGATTTCAGCTTCGGTGCTTTCTATCAGCGCTTGAAGTTCCGGTACTTTACCAATGCAGCTTCGACAATTTACAATTACAATACCGATTGCTGCTTTGTCTCCGCATGTCCTGACTTTGCTCAGTACCCTTTGAGACTGTTGCCCTTTCTGTACTTGCCCGAGGCCATCTAACCTAAAAAACCGCCCAGTCCACGCCACACAATCCCTGCTGCCCGTGTAGCCACCTGCTGTGTGTAGTGGACTCCTTACCTATCCAGCGGAACCCGAAACCCCACCACCCTATGGCGCAAGTCGAGGAATCTGCAGCCCACACGGTCGCAGAACCGTCTCAGCCTCTGATTCAGACCCTCCACTCGGCTCTTACCAAAGATCCGCAGTCAGTCCTGTCGACGATGCTGCAGATGGTGAGCTCTGCTTTCATCCCGCTAGCGAGACTGGCAGTCTTCACCAAATCAGATAGCCGTCGGAAGCCAGAGAGGATTTCCTCCGATCCATAGCGACACACATAATTGGTGCCGACATGAGCGCCCACCTGCAGATGGGTGCACCCTGTACCCTTCAGGGCATACGGAAGGACCCTTTCCACATCTGGAATGACTCCCCCCGGTATGCACACGGAGTGCACATTGGTTTTCTTCCCCTCCCTTGCTGCCATATCCCTAAGGGGCCCCATTACGCGCCTGACGTTGGAGCTCCCAACTACCAGTAAGCCCGCCCTCTGCGACCGCTTGGGACATTTCAAACGTCCTCTGAATTGATCAAAAAGATATCCAGACGTGACTGTTAGGCACCAACTGAATTCAACACATTGTGTCTGCACTCTCCTTATCTAGTCTGTGACGTCGCCAACTGCTCTAACATGAAAAGGCCATGAGGTGCCCTGCGTGTCCCTATGGGAACTGCAGCAAAAAGCTGGACTCGGAAACCGTCTTTGAAAGCTGTACCGCCATGTCCACACACAACTCGCCGCTTCCCGGCTGGTGAGGGCTGTCCCCCCCCCCCCCCCCTGCCCCCTCCCTCACCCTCCCCCCACCCTCACACATACGCAGACCGTGACACCAAAGTCCCGTTTCTATATCTGATTCCACTGAACTGACAGTTTTCGACAGTACAACCAGTTACGCATCATGCTTTAGCCTTTAAGAATTAATGGAAGAATGTCCCTGACGATGTCTGTCACATTCAAATGTCCTCATAAACGATACAGAACCTATCAAATATTTCATAATTTCAGATAATCATGTGACAAAGACTCGAAATCGAATCACTGTAAGATACAAAATATTGCCACCTTACGACACTCCCTCCCTACCAACAATTTTGTACTACCATGAGATGAATCTCATTGTATCATCTGATGCTGTACAAAATGATTAAAACATCACATGTTTGCATAACTGATCTATCAAAAACCGAGGGCAGAAGTAGAGTTGAACACCAATATGTGTCTGCAGCTTCATTTTACACTCATCCACGGGCCACTGCCTCAATTAATTGCATTTAAGACAGGCTTGTTATCTATTTCTAAATTGTCTGCTCTTTGCGTATGAAATACGTTGTTCAGAGACACGAATGACCCAGTAAAACGATTATATGCAAAATAAAGCGTCAGCAAAAGCATAAAGTTGAAATAACAACACAATATATCTTTCATTTCTTTCATGAAAAGGCAGTTTCTGAATTCAGAATTAAGGTCTACTCTCTTTCAGTCACCCACCTCCAAACATACTCTATATTTAACAAGACATAAGTTGAGGAAAAAATAAATGTAAAAGTACAAAATATGGAGAGTCAATGCCTTCAGAGTGTTCATCCAATAAATTATCTTATCTGATTCATTTAAAAAATCAGAAGGTAGAGCAAGCAGATTAGTCCCTTCTACCATAAGACAAGTGGTTGCCCTCAGATATTTTGCAAACCTCCCCCTCACATAACCACCTTTATGACAGTGAAAAATTAAACTGCGTCTACCTAATGGAAATTTGGGAAAAGCCATCGTCACCGAAGTTAATCTGTCGGTAAGAGAGAGGAAGGGTTACATCTAAATGAAAGGAAAAATGCAGAAGAAATTGGTGGAAAATAATTTTGGGAAGGGTAAAGTTAATAAAGAAAGTAAATGTGCCGTCGTTACGTAAACAATTAAGTGGCGTTAATTAGATATTTGAGATTGGGGGAAATTTACGGTCGCCAGTCCTATGGACAACTAGTATAATAACTGAAAAAGAAATGTTAATGCACATATAACTAGCACTAAAAGCGTGGCAACTGAAGGTTGACACGTGTTGTGTGAAAACTGAATGTTTGTCAGAAGTAATAAATTTCGCTAGACTCTGACTTAATTTAGCAAAATAATTAATAAATCAGGAATATTGAAAATTAATTTAGTGGCTGAAATTAATACTAAACTTTGTTTCTGAAATAGTACGAAATAAAATAAAATAACGTTAGTCTTGGGCTACCTCAACAATCATCTCAAAAGCAACTTGAATGTACGTAATTTAGAAATAAGAGATTTAACTTTGAACTTGAATTAAATGATTTTGAACAATTAACAATAGTAAAATTTAGTACGTACCAAGCTGAGCTGCAGTCACAGGTAAGCTAAAATATGGTAACAAAACTCGCCCTCTTAATTTGTGCTTGTGTAATCTAAATATAGTTCTGTTTGGTTATTGTAGCCAGCTATGAATACTTTAACTGAACGTTGAAATCAAAGCAGTGAAATGGAATGATATTACTTTAATTCTGACGGTGGAATTTCAACGACACTCCGGTTCATTTCTGAAAACGAAGGGACCCTGCTTGGTAATGCAATCGGGACAGTGAGCAACAAAGGTTCATGCTAAGTTGCTGTATTTTACTGATGCAAATGGATCAGTTTGGAAAGCTGAGGTTTGCCATACATTTCTAAAACTTTATTTGCTTTCAGTCTTCCTTGTTGGTTGATTGAAGGTTTGAAGTCGTCGGTCGAGGACGTGGCGACAGTCACTTACTGTCGGCCGTCGCTGTTGCAGAAGCTGGATGTTGGCACGCCTTCTTCTCGACACGGTCCCCAGGCGAAACGGGCTCTTCATGTAGGCTAGCTAATGTTTCCTGTCTGCGACACCGTGCCAGAAACTATCAATCCAAGTTGAGCGCCATTACATGCTGCCAAACCCCAAAAGCGCGGAAACTCGAGGCAGCGTCACTCAACACACCTGCTCCACCGCCCTACTCCAGCCAGACTCCTTTCTGCCCGTGCGTCAGAGTTAACACTACCAAAGATCGTAAACACTTTGGTTCTCCAAACGACCTATCGATGTAATCGCTCGATAGCATAGTTTTCCCTAGGCCAGACCAAGCGTAAAAATACCAATTATACACCGACATAAATGCATGAATATATATATATATATATATATATATATATATATATATATATATATATATATATATATATATAAAGACACAGAAATGTCATATCTTCAGGTAACAAAATAAGGAAAAACTTTATAGTACAATAGATGGAAATAGGAGGAATGCATTTCTGGCATTACAATTTATGCACAAATTTCATACAAAATTACTATGTTGCTGTATCTGGACTTTCATGGTCCATGCCGTAAGTCAGCTACATTTAATTTATGTTATGTTTTCTTTAACATTTAAATGTAATGAAATTTAAGAATGACGACCAATCTGTCATTTTACATGTATTTACAAATCACATATGAACTGAAAATGCAAACTTAACTGACGGCTAAAAACAACATATAAAATCTAAAACATACAAATGAGACTAAATGACACGCAAATTATCAAACCGAAAAGTGACCACAATAAATATTTACGTAAGACAACACACAAAACAAATACAACGAATACTTACAAAATGACTACATATCTGAACAAAATGTGTTTGATCGTGTGGATGTGGATGTGTTCACAGATTACATGACACTACACACTTTTCACTCAGTACGAGTATGAATTTCACACACTTACACTGACAGTTCACATACACTTCTAGATGCAATTTGTGGATGGGAACGGACTGGAATGTTTATGTGAGGAGGCAGGTAGCGACGACTGACACAAGAATTTGGTCGAGATCAGCCACGATAGTGTTGCACGTCCACCCATGGACCTTCAGCTTTTTGTCGATACAGAGAAGTTGCAATGCCACTACCGCAGTGAGGATGTGGCACGACCTTCAGAGTATGCAGTAGGGTATGTAGGTGTATGCTGGTACAACGATCTCAAATAAAGGTGTACTTTCCAAGACAGACAAGTGCTCATGTAGGGTTTGCACATGGTATTATGGTGGTCAGGCACGACATTGGTCAACCTACAATCCGTTGTGCATCGGCTAAGGACCAGTGTAAATGTGCCTAGTCTTCATTTCTTCGTGTTCTTCTGTTCTTGCAGCTATGTTTGTGTACGTCATCTCCTTTTCTTCGTATTCTTTTCTTGATTCGACTTATAGTTATGTTGGATTAAGATGTGGGGGGTTTCAGAAAGATAGGTTTGCCTGTTGTTTTAGTTAACTTATTTTTTGGAACCTGAGCACCTGTGTGTATCTCTAATCTACAGAAGTTAGTACCAGGTGACAATGAGTTGTCCAGGTTATGACAGTAACATCACCCTCTGTCAAGCTAAGAAAGTTTCAGAAGAGGATGAACGGAATTCTCTACTCTGTGTTGGTATTAGCAACTCAGGTACGATTAAATTTGACTGTGTTTCAACGTGCAAATGAGATTATTGTATCTCTTTATAAAGGTAAAGCATTTGTGATGTGTTCTTAATGCCAGGTCTCACACTTCTTCAGGTATCTGAGAACCCGTGTTTCGGCCTGCCGAGATGACCTGCCGCTTGCTGGTTGCCCTGCCGGTAACCCACCATCGTTAGGCCCGTTGCTGCCGAGCACTCCAGTCACCTGGGACTTGCTGTCCGCCGAGCCTGACTTATTCTTTTCGCTTCTGGAATCCACCCCGTAGCAGTACTCCCGGCTGGTATTCTCACATCCAATGTCCCCCGTGTGTGTGTGCTGATGCTGCGTCAAGTGAGTGTCCTGTCAGAGCCTCCATCTACAGCGAACTGATATACTCGCATAAAATATTACCGACATGCATATGGACAACTACATAAGATATTTCTTTTTTGTTGCTTTATAAATTTTAATATACAAACAATAGTGAGGTCATTTATCCTTATTTTTAGTAACCAACAGTTGCTTCATAACTACAAAATCAAGCAAGATTCTCACACTATTTACCTTTAATTTTAAGATTTTGAATTTATAGGTCCCTTTGTCTTGATCAGTGAAATTTCTGAACCTATTGAATAGTTACAGTTGACATATTAATATAAATATGGAAGAAAACACATTTATTAGACATTCAAATAAAAGTTAGTCCACCACCTCATATCAATAGCTTAGTATATTTGCTAAGTCTATATACAGGCCAGTATTATCCAAGTTACTGTTACTGACACAGTAGACACCGCCATTTACTCCTAATAATCGAATGTTGCTGTATGGAGCCACGAGATCGCCCTGTCGTATGGCACCTCAGTTGGCTGCAGATGTCGTTGTGTATGTATCTGTGAACAATATAAAATGCACGATTGCGAAAAGCAGATGCAAATGTATGATCTGGGTGCCCTGTCCTATTCTTCGTATCCTTCGGGCTAACAATCGCTGACAATTCATAAGGACAACACAGAAAGTGTTAATGCGATTTGGTAATATATTTTAATTAATTTTTCCACTACCTTAACTTTTACATAACACCGCTTTTCTAGTCGTCCTTTCACTCGCGCGGATCCTGCCACACCTTTCTGTCAACATATGCCTATATCGTAGCAGAAACAAGACTACATTTTTATTCTATTAGCGGTACCAGCGGGATATCATGATTTTGGTACACAAGACAACAAAATCACCGCTCATTAGCAGGACTGACATGATCACTAAATACACTCCTGGAAATTGAAATAAGAACACCGTGAATTCATTGTCCCAGGAAGGGGAAACTTTATTGACACATTCCTGGGGTCAGATACATCACATGATCACACTGACAGAACCACAGGCACATAGACACAGGCAACAGAGCATGCACAATGTCGGCACTAGTACAGTGTATATCCACCTTTCGCAGCAATGCAGGCTGCTATTCCCCCATGGAGACGATCGTAGAGATGCTGGATGTAGTCCTGTGGAACGGCTTGCCATGCCATTTCCACCTGGCGCCTCAGTTGGACCAGCGTTCGTGCTGGACGTGCAGACCGCGTGAGACGACGCTTCATCCAGTCCCAAACATGCTCAATGGGAGACAGATCCGGAGATCTTGCTGGCCAGCGTAGTTGACTTACACCTTCTAGAGCACGTTGGGTGGCACGGGATACATGCGGACGTGCATTGTCCTGTTGGAACAGCAACTTCCCTTGCCGGTATAGGAATGGTAGAACGATGGGTTCGATGACGGTTTGGATGTACCGTGCACTATTCAGTGTCCCCTCGAGGGTCACCAGAGGTGTACGGTCAGAGTAGGAGATCGCTCCCCACACCATGATGCCGGGTGTTGGCCCTGTGTGCCTCGGTCGTATGCAGTCCTGATGGTGGCGCTCACCTGCACGGCGCCAAACAGACATACGACCATCATTGGCACCAAGGCAGAAGCGACTCTCATCGCTGAAGACGACACGTCTCCATTCGTCCCTCCATTCACGCCTGTCGCGACACCAATGGAGGCGGGCTGCACGATGTTGGGGCGTGAGCGGAAGACGGCCTAACGGTGTGCGGGACCGTAGCCCAGCTTCATGGAGACAGTTGCGAATGGTCCTCGCCGATACCCCAGGAGCAACAGTGTCCCTAATTTGCTGGGAAGTGGCGGTGCGGTCCCCTACGGCACTGCGTAGGATCCTACGGTCTTGGCGTGCATCCGTGCGTCGCTGCGGTCCGGTCCCAGGTCGACGGGCACGTGCACCTTCCGCCGACCACTAGCGACAACACCGATGTACTGTGGAGACCTCACGCCCCACGTGTTGAGCAATTCGGCGGTACGTCCACCCGGCCTCTCGCATGCCCACTATACGCCCTCGCACAAAGTCCGTCAACTGCATATACGGTTCACGTCCACGCTGTAGCGGCATGCTACCAGTGTTAAAGACTGCGATGGAGCTCCGTATGCCACGGCAAACTGGCTGACACTGACGGCGGCGGTGCACAAATGCTGCGCAGCTAGCGCCATTCGACGGCCAACACCGCGGTTCCTGATGTGTCCGCTGTGCCGTGCGTGTGATCATTGCTTGTACAGCCCTCTCGCAGTGTCCGGAGCAAGTATGGTGGGTCTGACACACCGGTGTCAATATGTTCTTTTTTCCATTTCCAGGAGTGTATTACTATAACTTCATGCATTTAAGTTTCAACACTCCTCTGAACTTCCTTCATCACTTCGCTCACGAGAACCCCATCGCTTTTACTTTCTAGCAGCTTTGCATCCACAAAACTGTACTTGATTCCCTCTCCCCAAGCCACAACATAATGAACAACATACAGTGAAGAGCCAAAGATACTGGTGCACCTGCCTAATATCGTACAGGACCCCTGCGAGCACGGAGAAGTGCCGCAACACGACGTGGAGCGGACTCGACTAATGTCTAAAGTAGTGCTGGAAGGAATTAACACCAAGAATCCTGTAGAGCTGTCCATAAATCCGTAAGAGTATGACGGGGTGGAAATCTCCTCTGAAAAAAACGTTGCAAGGCATGCCAGATATGCTCAATAACATACATGTCTGGTGCGGTTTGGTAGACAGCAGAAACTTTTCAAATCAGGAGAGTGTTCCTGGAGCCACTCTGTAACAATTCCGGACGTGTGGGGTGTCACATTGTCCTGCTGGAACTGCCCAAGTCCGTCGGAATGCACAACGGCTGCATGAATGGCTGCAGGTGAGCAGATGGCATGATTATGTACGTGTCACACAACTGACAGAGGCTTATCTAACCGTATCAAGGGTCCCATATCACTGCACACGCCCCACACCATTACGGAGCATGCACCAGCTTGAACAGTCCCCTGCTGACATGAAGGGTCCAAGGATACATGTCCATCCGCCCGATACAATTTGAAATGAGACTCGTCCAACCAGGCAACACGTTTCCAGTCATCAACAGTCCAATGTTAGTCTTGACGGGCCCAGGCGACGCTTAAAGATTTAGGTCCTGCAGTCATCAATGATACACGAGTTGGCCTTCAGCTCCGAAAGCCCATATCGATGATGTTTCGTTGAATGGTTCGCACGTTGATATTTTCTGATGGCCCAGCATTGAACTCTGCATCAGTTTGAGATAGTGTGCACTTCTGTCACGTAGAACGGTTCTCTTCAGTCGTCGTTGGTCCCCTTCTTCCAGGATCTTTTTCCAGCCACAGCGGTATCGGAGATTTGATGTTTTACCGGATTCCTAATATTCACGGAACACTCGTGAAATGGTCGTCCGTGATAATGCCCACTTCATCGCTACCTTGGAGATTCTGTGCCCCATCGCTCGTGCCCCGACTATAACACCACATTCCAACTCACTTAAATCTTGACAACCTGCCATTGTAGCATCAGTAACCGGTTCAGCAACTGTGCCAAACACTTGTTGTCTTATATAGGCGTTGCCGACGGCAGCGCCATATACTGCCTGTTTACATATCTCTACATTTCAACAAGCACGCCTACATTAATTTATTTGATGCTTCAGTGTACTAGTGTGCTCTTACAAGACCGCGGAGTGCTGACCACCTAACAAAAATCTTCCATCTCTCTGAACCGACACAAAATCCGTTCGAAACAAAATGTCCGAATAACATTGCGTTCTCACATTGTCATGCGGAGCAGGCCACCTTGCAACATCTCTCATCGCCTTTGACGGAGACAAATACATCAGTCAACACCCTTGCATGCCACCACAAACAACAAAAGGCAGATCACCCTCTGGTGAGGCTATCTACATACGTACGAAATTCCCCTTTGAAGAATCAGTTCCGAAATCTGTTTTCTCAAATGCATGAACAGTTTCTACTGCGATACTATTTGACTGTGCCATTCACCTCTTCTACATCCACATCTCATTTTGTTAATGGTTACATTCAGTATCCAGTAGGTACCACTTTTGCAGAAGACAAGCGTACTCTGTAAAGATTATCGTGGCACCAAACGTTTCACATGCGCTCTTTCCCTTTTTTAGATAAAGAGGTAACAGTTTTCAAGCTCCAGATAGACTTTTAAACCACATAACAAATGTATTTTTTATCTTGTTGCAGAATACAAAATCACTACCATATAATCATATTTTTGCGTGTGTCACCCTGTCTTCACCTTGTGGTTCATTACTTTCCAGCACAGTCATGTAAACACAGCAAAAGGCTGCATCTATGTATTACCTAATTTCTATAACTAACTAAATATATAAAACTAGGGCGCTGATGACCTCGATGTTGAGCTCCCATAAGCCCCAACACACACACACATATAAAACTATTTACAATTTCTTTTCACCTCACATGTTCCTCAACTATCTCAGCGCATTCCATGAAGGGATTGATATGGCTCGTATGGTGTATTCCTACTGATTTTCCTGTTTTCCAGGATTCGATCTCCACAGCATTCATGTACGCAACTCTTCGTAGCGCACAGGGCCGTTTTACACTGCAAAGAATCTGTGGCATAATTTCTTCCTCTTACTGAACAAGCGTGGGATTTAACCAACACCATTTGCCCAACAACAGACTGTTGTAGATGCAGCTGCTGGACTGCGTGTATCTTGCGCTTTTGTGCTGCAATCCGGATACTGCGCAACATCGCCACAATGGCATTATGCTGTCAGCATGTCCTCAGGAGGAAGTCTGTGCATTTTGTCTGACTGGTGCTTGGTCTTTCGTGCTGTAATAGACAGCATGAAGGTGGCACTATATGGGTGTTCATTAATGACATCATGGAATTCCTTCGGCAAAATATGCGAGGTTCTGTTTCTTCCCACTGTACAACCTACACAGATCCCCAAACCTTTCATCGGTCTCTCTGAGAGATTTTCACTGGTGTGAAAGCAGTAGGTGAAGACTAGCTGTATCTTAGGGTTCCCTTCAACAAGTCAGACCGATACTGGGATCTGTTATCCGAGAGGATACAATCTATCGGTCCCATTTGATTCAGAAATTTTTTTGCCGAATGCTCTGCTGGCTCTCTGCAATGGCGTCAGAGTCACAGACCTGGAGGTCAGTTTCAGGTTTAAATGGTTCAAATGGCTCTAAGCGCTATGGGAATTAACATCTGAGGTCATCAGTCCCCTAGAACTTAGAACTACTTAAACCTAACTAACCTAAGGACATCACACACATCCAAGCCCGAGGCAGGATTCGAGCCTGTGACCGGGGCGGTCGCGTGGTTCCAGACTCAAGCGCCTAGAACCGCTCGGCGTTCCAATATTACCATTGTACAGGGTGTATCATAATTAATGGCGTAAATGCATACAGTTGAAAATACATGAAACTAGAAGCAAAAGTCTCAGTAAACATAGGATAAACAAGAGAGACAAGCAATTTTTCGTATTCGATTCTGTGAAGCAAATCTCTTCTACTGCAAGCTCTTTGCTTTCCACATTTTGGGAAGTAGTAATATGGACCAAAACAAGAAGAAATGTCCAGTAAACATTTACTCTAAAATGCATACCATAAAAGTTATGAGCAAGCGTTTATTAGAAGATTTGTGTTTCCAAATAGCGAAGATGAGCAGATGCTCATAGCTTTTAAGATATGCATTTTACAGCACACGTTTACTGGACATATTTTTCTAGTTTTTGTCCACATTACCATTTCCCAAAATATGGAAAGCAAAGAGCTTTCTGTAGAAGAGATTTGCTTTACAGTGTCAAAGATAAAAAAAAGCTTCTCGTAGCTCTTAAGGTTTGCATTTTCGACCCTATTTTTACTAAGACTTTTTTGTTTCCAGTATCGTGTACTTTCAACTGTATTCATTTATGCCATTAATTTTTATACACCCTGCATTTTTATACACCTTCTGTGTGGACGGTTAAGGGTACATTACATCGGTCACCGCCATCTGTCGTAGCCTCTGCTGGATGACCAGAAACAGTGGAGCCTGCGTCGCCAAAGTTGTGGATTTAGCCTTTTGATACCTTTTGCATGTGTACAGCACCTTCCGTATTCGTCTCTCCATATTTTTGAAGTGACAGAAACTCTGCAGTTTCACGAAGCAATTTAGAGGGCCTAAACTTGCATAGCTTAGGTGTGTATGCCACATTAGTTTATTTACAACTTCAACTGGCATACATACAACCAACACTGAATCATTTTTTTGGTCCTGCAAAAAAGTATCCCTTTTCTCAGAAGGTGATGCTGCCTCTTACTAGCTTGCGTTTGATCCTTCCATCTGTCTTTTAGTTTCAGTAAGTCACGGTCCTTGCTGTGCTCAATCCGTACATTGTACATCGTGATAATAATGAAGTTTTCAAAAAGAACTTTCTGGGGTAAAACAATGAAAAATGCTCTTGTTCTAATTCTCTGGCAGCATTTTTCGTCATGCCAACAAGCGAAATGTACAGGGCGTCTACAACGACCTTAAGTGGTCTAGGCACGTAAAATGTGGTAAAATCATACTCTTGAAGAACTGAAACCCACTGTGACAGTCTGCCATGTGTCATCTTTGCCATCAGAAGGAATTCCAGGGCTCTGCAGTCTGTGTAAATTTTCGTCTTCCAATCAAGCAGGAAATACCTAACTCTTTGATAATACTCTGCTCTCAAACACGATTGTTTTGTGGGCCATTTTTCCATATTACTCATACTCGTGAAAGATCAAGACCCCGAGGCAAGTTTGTGCAGTGTCAGTAGCCATGCAAAGTCTTGGGACAAATCACGGTAAGACAAAATATTTGCTGTGACAAATGATTGCCTCAGAGCGCTGAAGTCACGGTCTGCACATCATCCCAAACCCATGGTGTCCTCTTTCACATCCGTTCATCAGTTGACAGAGTCGGGAAGCGGGCAGTAACTACTCCGTGGAAGTCTCGCTGTTGTTTTCTGCTCATCAGACTCACAAATTCAAGAAATGTGGCCATTCTTTCCAGTTCACAACAGATTCTTTCTCCTGATTTAATACCTCTCAGGAAGTTTACATGAATGCTTCAAAGACTGGTTTAGTGATGATGACAGTTACATCTTCATTTTTCACCAAGGTACTTACTGCTATTAATATAATACCCACATAGCATCTGACCTTTACATTCAGTCCTTCGCTCAGTATTTTCGCAAGACCCCTGATAAATCCTGATGAAGGTATGTTCAATCCTAGAAGTAGTCTCTTGAACTGGAAACATCTCCCAAATACAGTGAAGGCTGTATATTTCTGGCAGTCCGGACTGAGCCGAATCTTTAAAACCTAGATTGCAATCCAGTGAGAAAAACACGGAGACCCCGTGAAAAATTTCATTAGCAGTTCCTCAAATATTTCCAGACGAGTCATCTCTAGCACGTTAATGGTATTTATCCGCTGCGAGAACCAACCAGATGCCACAGTCCTTTTTCTCTGCAATCCTTAATGGGCTGTTTGATTTTGTGGACTCAGGAATACTTTCATCAATCATTCTTCTCTGCAGCTCGACGAATACCCTATTGCGGTAAGGCCAGGGCATGGCGTAGTTTGGTACATGGAGAGGTTTATGTTTGTTAACCTCTAACTTGTACTGACATCCTTTATTAGATCCAGTCTTAGGTAAGAAAATCTCTGCATATATCTGACTGCAAGCTCCAATTCCTCCTTGACTGTAATTCAAATCTTTCTCAGGGGTTCTAATTTGGTATCTGTTTCGTGTGTATTTCCAGTAGCTACTCTGAATCACATCCCTCTTTGCTCTATAACTCCCTTCGTGTGCCTTGTCCTGATTCGGGTGATGATTCCAGAACTTCAAAAAACTTGTAGGAATCTGGCCTTCTGTGGCGTGTTCATCGAATCGGATAATACTGTCTCTTCCTAGCATCAACTAGCCTTGCCCACGATCAAGTATGGGTTTCAGGACGGGACAGAAGTCCATACCGAGTATTAGATTGGCCATCAATTTTGGTATGATAAATAGATTCCCAATCAAACTACGTCCTTGACTTTCAAATTCTAAATGTCGCTACTGCGATATTTCAATACTTTTCCCAAAGAGCACGACCTTTACTTTTGTTTTCTGGACTGCAAGAGTCAGTGGGATGACTGGATCTCTGTATTTAGCAAAAATACTACCCGAAGTCGCCAGCAGTTGGCGCCCGCTGTCAATTACTGCCGTGTGTGTAATCTCTTCTGTTCTTATTTTACATTCGGATCGATTCCTTATTGGGGCTTACCCTTTTTTCCTTCAAGTAAAACTCCCCTAATGTCCTCATAATCGGTTTTAGTAACCTGATTGGCTCCGGGACTAGTCAAGGGCGCATTTTTAGTCCTTCCTATCCCACAGCCTAGTCCATCTTGCAGCTCAACGTCTTCTTGATGTGCGCACCCTGGGTTTGATAGTCTGATTTCCACTGTTTGATCCAGATTATCGTAATTCTTTGCTCCCCGCTATCTTTGCCCGAAACGCGGGTGGTTCTCCGACTTGTCTTCCCACGTTGCACCACTGTTCAGAGCCTGCCACTTTTGTTCATGCTATTGCCTGACGTCCCTGCCGCTATTTTTCCAATGTGAACTGTTCCCACTGGTTTCTTTGATTTGTGCTTTGTTGTGGCTGTCTGTTTCCGTTATTCTCCAAATTTTGGGCTATGTCGTTTCCACCGTTATTTACTCTTCTTTCAATCTCTACTTCCTTTTGCCTTCGTTTCTCTCGCTGTGACGTGCATCCATGACAATGCGAGTACGCCGTACCTGCACATCTCTTCTTCCTCAGTTGCTGCGAAGGACGCCGTGCTCACCGCCCCTCCCCTCCCCCATGGCCTCACCCGTAGCTCGTCTCTCCAGACCTTGTAGAACTCCCCTGTATGTCTCATATTCACAGCACTCCTCATTTCCGGAGCAAGGCCATAAAGCTGACTGATGTACCCAGACCCATGTTAGATTACAAATGGTTAAGAACAGGACGTTGTAACATCCCAAATACACTCCTGGAAATGGAAAAAAGAACACATTGACACCGGTGTGTCAGACCCACCATACTTGCTCCGGACACTGCGAGAGGGCTGTACAAGCAATGATCACACGCACGGCACAGCGGACACACCAGGAACCGCGGTGTTGGCCGTCGAATGGCGCTAGCTGCGCAGCATTTGTGCACCGCCGCCGTCAGTGTCAGCCAGTTTGCCATGGCATACGGAGCTCCATCGCAGTCTTTAACACTGGTAGCATGCCGCGACAGCGTGGACGTGAACCGTATGTGCAGTTGACGGACTTTGAGCGAGGGCGTATAGTGGGGATGCGGGGGGCTATGTGGACGTACCGCCGAATTGCTCAACACGTGGGGCGTGAGGTCTCCACAGTACATCGATGTTGTCGCCAGTGGTCGGCGGAAGGTGCACGTGCCCGTTGACCTGGGACCGGACCGCAGCGACGCACGGATGCACGCCAAGACCGTAGGATCCTACGCAGTGCCGTAGGGGACCGCACCGCCACTTCCCAGCAAATTAGGGACACTGTTGCTCCTGGGGTATCGGCGAGGACCATTCGCAACCGTCGCCATGAAGCTGGGGTACGGTCCCGCACACCGTTAGGCCGCCTTCCGCTCACGCCCCAACATCATGTAGCCCGCCTCCAGTGTTGTCGCGACAGGCGTGAATGGAGGGACGAATGGAGACGTGTCGTCTTCAACGATGAGAGTCGCTTCTGCCTTGGTGCCAATGATGGTCGTATGCGTGTTTGGCGCCGTGCAGGTGAGCGCCACAATCAGGACTGCATACGACCGAGGCACACAGGGCCAACACCCGGCATCATGGTGTGGGGAGCGATCTCCTACACTCGCCGTACACCTCTGGTGATCGTCGAGGGGACACTGAATAGTGCACGGTACATCCAAACCGTCATCGAACCCATCGTTCTACCATTCCTAGACCGGCAAGGGAACTTTCTGTTCCAACAGGACAATGCACGTCCGCATGTATCCCGTGCCACCCAACGTGCTCTAGAAAGTGTAAGTCAACTACCCTGGCCAGCAAGATCTTCGGATCTGTCCCCCATTGAGCATGTTTGGGACTGGATGAAGCGTCGTCTCACGCGGTCTGCACGTCCAGCACGAACGCTGGTCCAACTGAGGCGCCAGGTGGAAATGGCATATGAAGCCGTTCCACAGGACTACATCCAGCATCTCTACGATCCTCTCCATGGGAGAATAGCAGCCTGCGTTGCTGCGAAAGGCGGATATACACTGTACTAGTGCCGACATTGTGCATGCTCTGTTGCCTGTGTCTATGTGCCTGTGGTTCTGTCAATGTGATCATGTGATGTATCTGACCCCAGGAATGTGTCAATAACGTTTCCCCTTCCTGGGACAATGAATTCACGGTGTTCTTATTTCAATTTCCAGGAGTGTATGTAACTCCTAATGAAAGCCCTTTGGTAGCAAAAGAATGAGCAAAATTAGTTATCCTAACATTGACGGGAACTACTGACAACAAAATTAACACTATTGAAAGTTTGACTAACAGGCATACTGTGTAACTAATAACATTTATTAGAAAGAAAGGACTAAATGAGAGACTATCAGATGATATGAAGATTGAAACTTTAAATAAATAATTCAAAATATATTCTTTACGAAGGTTAAATCCCAGACCACAAACAGATCAGAGATAACATTTATCCAAGATGAGAGTTGTAGCCGCATCGAGCTGTAAGTTCAACGTGACTACAATGTAACACTGCAATGGAGATGTTAATTCAGTCTCTCTCGTAGACGTCGCAATAGTAGCAAGCCTGTTGAACGCTACTAGATTGTTTCAAACCAATCTGAAATTTTAAATGTTTTCCAGTATCGACTTGACGTACTAATCAGAATTTCAAACTGAAGTAAAATAACATTTACGGTTTAGCCAGACACCGCAGCAGTTATTATATGTGAAAGAAAAGTAAATCGTGTGATACCTGATTAACGCTGGGACTTGGCCTTTCGTGATCTGTGATTGTCACGAACATCAAAGGACACAGCAACATACCAATCACCGACATAAACTCTATTATTAGCCTTGAGTAGGAAACAGCTACACGCGGTCACGAAGAATTTACAGTTACGCCGTTTTGTATGAAGATGTAGTCAGCATCAGAATCGCTGATGCAAATAGATTCAAGAACCTGAATGATAGATCGGTGTGTTTTCAGTGCAGGTTTAAATAATTACGAAGTTCAATAAACTTCAATATAAACTTACTGCTTCGTGTCGGCTACGTCATTTAATGGAAATTTACTGTGTAACTGTGAAATTAACTATTTCTTGAGAGAACGCAGAAGTTAAAGGTGAACAGCAAGTTTACACCAAAATACGACGCTTTCTGTACGTTTTCAGAAGAGTATTTGATGTCTGGAATTACGTCGCATTAGTTGTTGAATTAACACCTTAGCGATATCTTGACGACGCTGTATTAATTAATAAATCAACATCCTCGCAAAAACTATGACGTATCATCGGCTTGAGTGATGGACTTTATAATTCAAGATATCCTATTATCTGCGTCTGAACACTCATTCGCAAACTGAGCGTAAGGACTCAGTTATGAAGTTCGCGTAAGCTTATCAGCCTGTCGCGAACACGCGAAGCATATTTGGCTAATTGTTTCAGATCAAGGGAGTTTTTGAGGTACCGAGTGGTGCAGTCGCTGTGGGTTCGAAGTAAAGGAAACCGACAGACTTCGAATACCAGTGCTTCAATTTTAAACAAGGACTGCTTACACAATCCGGCGTGCTGCTACATCGATACGCGAATATCTGTCTAAGGAAGGTAGTGTCTGACACTAATCAACCAAGCGAGGAGTTTGTTTTTAACAGTTACAGATCGGAGTCGTCGTGATCGACGGACACTGTTCCGTGTCAACCAGACTGGGACAACCATCACCACCGAGCCGACACAAATAAGAAGCCACAACGTGGAATCAGCTCATAAAATCACTGTGATATCATGACTCCCCTTAAACTAATTCAGCTGCCTTCCAGTTGTATAATTAAAGGTGAATAAATGAAAACAGACCAGCCAAAAGGCTTACTGCCTTTCACTTTACGTAGGATTACATCATTTTATTAATATATTGATTTACAACAGACATGAGACGGAATGTCGTTTTGGCGCTCATTCCTACTAAACTTCTCATTCTTTAAACGTCTTGAAGGGCGAAATATGGTTTCCAGTTGATTTGTGGCTTCATAGAGTATCTAATTCTACAACACTGTGATGAGCTATTTTCTGTGCACAGTGAGATCCACAAAATACGCAAGAAAAACTGCTGCTTATATATGTGCTCCCCTTAGTTCGTTTTCGTGATCAGAATATAACTTCATCACCCACAGTCAACTTAATCTCTCTCATCGGTCTTCTCTGATTTTCCTTCCTCTTCTCATCTTTCACACTTATCCCCTCCTTTGACAATTTTACAATTTATAAGTGGCGTTTTCGTCTAACAGATGTGTTGTCTACAATTCGTCTTATTCGTTCTCCGCTTTACGTAACCCTTCTCACGTCTCTTTCGTTTATTCACATCAAACAATATTCGCTTAGAGTGACTTAAGTACGTTTCTGCACTTAACTGAACATTCCCGATGCCTACCAAGCAATTGTTTCTGTCGAATCGTTTACACCACCGATTGTCTTCGAAATCACTCTCCCTTCCTCTTTGTTGCTCTTTCCCTTGTTCTTTGTTCGTACCACATTTGTCGTCAAATCACCTATATGAAACTCCCCACAGATTCTTGTCGGCTCGTGACTTACTTCGCATACTGCTTCTTCCACTTGTTCCTCTACATTCCTTCAAATGTAGCATGACATTTGCAGTATTTCATTTAACTAGATCCTAATACTACTTTCACTGACAAATTCTTCACAATCATAAAATTTGCACTAAATGCTTGTGACTGGCATTCAAAATCTGCTCGCAATTGCTGATTGACCTCAGCACATCTTCCGTTCACTACACCTCATATTCTCACACATTGCCTTTTAAATAATGCCCACTTTCTTTCTGCATCATATGACTCACAGATTTCTTTGTCAACACCGACACTTGTCTTTCAAAATACACTGTACTAAACTAACTGCAATGTTCACACCTGTTATTGGGTATGCAAAGTCTTCTATTCCAGTGTAAAATTTCTTGACTGTTGCCGCTAACATTTCCTTCAATTTGTTGCAGTTTATGAACAGGGCTCCCAGTGTACTTTATAATATAATAAAATGATAATATAATAGGACAGGGAATGGATGATAATAAAATGTTGGAATGTGTGGCTTTTTTTTAAATGGATGAATTAAAGAGATTAATTCTTTGGCATGAAGGACAAGCACAATAAGCTAGGCATTGCCTGTAACGGGAGAGGAATCATTTTAGTTTATATTTATATAAATAAATCGTCTTCATAGTATTTTATGCGTACCAATTATTAATATTATGTCCGATCGCCGTCTCCTTGACTGTGGCCGTGTTGTTATATTCGGATCTTCGTAAATTTTCCGAAGTACACAGGTGGGCTTCCGTTCTTCCTATTGCATTAAATGGCGGTCTGCAATTACTCGCTAAAAAATGGCGGTTCTCACTCGTTCACTCACTGAGCGAAACCTTCCTTCCAACAACTCGTACAAGAACAAAAACTCCTCTGTCTTTTAACATCTGAAAGTCAAAAATACCTGACGGTAGGCACAGGCTCTACGCTGGGCTACTACCACCTCATCTTTTCTCTTTGCTTTTAAAGAGGATGAAAACATAAAAGTAAGAAATACAAAAGGTATATCACAACTTATCGTTATTATTTGCGATTTCAGAGCTTCCGTTGATAGTCAGCTTCTTTGTGTGTTCCCTAGTTCTTCATTCCTCTAGTTCTATCTCAGATTAGAACCACGTACTTCCACTACTTCGTCTCTCTCTTCTTGCTGACTGTTACGTTTCCAATTGTTTCATCTGGTTAATAGTGTAGTCCCCATCGTCTGTGATCATCCCGCCTGCCGAAACATTTCCATTTTTCCACGGTGTTTGTACCATTCTCCGGTTTTGGTTATTCTGTTGCTGGTGCAGGTGTTCCCTTGCTTCTTTACTATGATTGTATCTCATGTCTTGCAGTAGGTGATGGAATGATTTTACATCTTACATGTTCCTACTGCCTACTGTAATTTATCTTTGAATTTGACGTGGTAGTTACGTCTAACTGATTCGGATGAGATCTGCTGGCTCATAAAACGCATCTAAGAACGGATTTCTATCTCCTTGAAATACTGTACTAGGTCCTACCATCTCGAACCTGTATAATGCTCCATTATTGGTATTCCTAGCTTAACTAGATGGTGTTTTGCTTCCGATCAGTTCTCACGAAGAAGTGCGCGTTTGAATCACTCGCATTCTCGCCTCCCTAAAGTGTGCGCATACAGTACTGCGATTCTTTGCCTCGTGTCTCACTGAAATTTACATGCTGAACATTCGCTAGCTGTACTTTCATGTGTGGTTGACTGTCTGTGGTTTCCGAATTAACCGAATGCTCTCTCTGCACTCGCTCGTTCTTGCTAAACTCCTAGTTAGCGCCCTTGTGAATTTCGCCATACCCAAATATAGCGTGAACATTAATAAAACCGTCAAACAGCAGGGCTGTAAATGGAGAGAGAAAGATCTTGTGAACATGGGTCTGGAAATGCATCGTTGCCACATAGCTGACGCTGACGAATGAAATATCCTCTGAGCACGTGCCATGTTTTCCTTTTGTGTTGCAGGCTGTGTGATTAGCATAGCCAACTATAAGCAGCAGAATAGTCCAGTTTTCACGTCGGGAACAATCCGAGATGGTGTTTGTGTATGGCTAAGCAGATGGAAACGGTCCAGAGACAGAACCCGGTCCTCCAAATATGCGTACACGCAGTCCGACGCCTCCCTACGCGTTTGTCTGTCTGAATAGACCCATGATTACACTAACGCCCAAAAGCGGCCTTAAATGTTATGTGATGTGATTGGTGTCTGCGAGGGTACTTGTTTTGATGTAACCGTGCTGCCTCTCGACCGTTTTCATCTGCTTGGCCGTACACAGACACCATCTTGGCTTGTTCCCGACATGAATACGAGACCATTCTGCAGCTTACAGTAAGCAGCGCTAATTACACAGACTGCAGTACGCGAGGAAAACACGGTACGTGGCCAGGGGAACTTTGTTCACAGGACCTTTTTTCCTCCATTTCCAGTCAGGAACCAATCCCTGCATTTTGTCGGTTTTATTAATGTTCAGCCTTTAGAATGTCTAACCTTCAGTAGTAAAGTTTAAATAAAGTTTGCTAACGCGCGGAAAAGTGCTCAAATCCGACATACACGCTACAATTCATTGCCATCCTGATATAAAACACACCAGGTACACACACACACACACACACACACACACACACACACACACACACACACAAATGGAAAACCTAATAAAATGCTTTCCAAAAGTTCAACGATGAGTGATGATTCTACGAATAGTTGGGGGGTGATTCCGTGCAGATTTTATGCCCCTACAGGACGTCTCCTGATCCACAGCGAAGTCCAGCCGGCTTTCTCTGTGACTTCTGATTTGGCTACGCGTGCTACTTAACGCAGAAGAAATGTACTCTAAGTAGTTAAGTATTGGACATCACTGATACTAATTCACATTTCATTATTCGACATAGGGTCATTTATTTCTTTTTGATTCGAATTTTCCTTGGATTTTACAGAAGTTACTGGACAGTTTGTTAAAAAAAATATTTAAAAAAAAAGCATAACAAATCCAATGCTAGCAATAATATTCAAACTACAACTTCGGTCGACATCCCCATTTCGAACGGCAGTTCCATCACAGTAAACATCAAACGAAAAGCAAAGCGCAGTCACAACACAGTATATTATACTTCGCTGCTGCTGAATACTTAACGTCTCCCACGTTGCTTAGACATCCTTCACATATCGTGCTATCAAATCTTGTCTTCTCCCGCAGAAAAATGTAACAGACAGACACTCGGCTTCAAATCCCAGTGTCCAGATATTGTGGCTATCCAAAAACAGCTCTCTCATCTTCACAGATCAAGCCACAACCTCGCTCTCTGTGTGCTCCACTCCTCAGACCCGCTCGACTCAATTTACACTTGGCTGGTGCACCGCACCTATCTCGGGACTCAGTGCACTGACCATTCCCAGCATGTGTCGCGAAGTAGCCTTCCTTCAAACTGTCTGCCGAGCGACAGAAATAAAAATGTGCGGGTAACCAATACAAACATCGCCACAAAGCCCATTTGGTCGAAGAAGATTTTAATGGGTAGCAAAACAAGACCTCACTGTGAAACGTCTCTGTGAAGTCGTTTCATTAGACGCTTGTCGAATTCGGTATAACTTATTCACGTTACTACCTGATTTTAGCTCAATTCATGAAATCTTCCAGAAAGACTGAGCACTCAAATAAGGCCTATTGAATATTATATGTGTGTTTTAATGTGGGCTTTCGGTTTTGTCTTGTAGGAAACGCTGAGTTGGTCATCGTCTGCTGGGAGCAGACGATGTTGCTTCTCGTTCGATGGAGAGCACAGGATCTACATCTACATCTACTCTGCAACTGACATTTTAGTGCTTGGCAGAGGGTTCATCGAATCACAATCATACTATCTCTCTACTGTTCCACTCCCTAACAGCGCGCGGGAAAAACGAACACCTAAACCTTTCTGTTCGAGCTCTGATTTCTCTTCTTTTATTTTGTTGATCATTCCTACCTATGTAGGTTGGGCTCAACAAAATATTTTCACATTCGGAAGAGTGTGGCTGAATTGGTGGCTGAAATTTCGTAAATAGTTCTCGCCGCGACGAAAAACGTCTTTGCTTTAATGACTTCCATCACAATTTGCGTATCATATCTGCCACATTCTCTCCCCTATTACGTGATAACACAAAACCAGCTCTCTCCTTTTTTGCTCCCTTTCGGTGTCCTCCGTCAATTCCACCTGGTAAGGATCCCACACCGCGCAGCAATATTCTAACATAGGACGAACGAGTGTAGTGTAAGCTGTCTCTTTAGTGGACTTGTTGCATCTTCTAAGTGTCCTGCCAATGAAACGCAATCTCTGGCTCGCCTTCCCCACAATATTATCTATGTGGTCCTTCCAACTGACGTTCGTAATTTTTACACCCAGGTACTTAGTTGAATTGACAGCCTTGAGAATTGTACTATTTATCGAGTAATCGAATTCCAACGGATTTCTTTTGGAACTCATGTGGATCACCTCACACTTTTCGTTATTTAGAGTCAACTGCCACCTGCCACACCATACAGCAATCTTTTCTAAATCGCTCTGCAACTGATACTGGTCTTCGGATGACCTTACTAGACGGTAAATTACAGCATCATCTGCCAACAACCTAAGAGAACTGCTCAGATTGTCACCCAGGTCATTTATATAGATCAGGAACAGTAGAGGTCCCAGGACGCTTCCCTGGGGAACACCTGATATCACTTCAGTTTTACTCGATGATTTGCCGTCTATTACTACGAACTGCGACCTTCCTGACAGGAAATCACGAATCCAGTCGCACAACTGAGACGATACCCCATAGGCCCGCAGCTTGATTAGAAGTCGCTTGTGAGGAATGGTGTCAAAAGCTTTCCGGAAATCTAGAAATACGGAATCAACTTGAGATCCCCTGTCGATAGCGGCCATTACTTCGTGCGAATAAAGAGCTAGCTGCGTTGCACAAGAGCGATGTTTTCTGAAGCCATGCTGACTACGTGTCAATAGATCGTTCCCTTCGAGGTGGTTCATAATGTTTGAATACAGTATATGCTCCAAAACCATACTGCAAACCGACGTCAATGATATAGGTCTGTAGTTAAATTGATTACTCCTACTACCCTTCTTGAACACTGGTGCGACCTGCGCAATTTTCCAATCTGTAGGTCCAGATCTATCGGTGAGCGAGCGGTTGTATATGAGTGCTAAGTAGGGAGCTATAGTATCAGCGTAATCTGAAAGGAACCTAATCGGTATACAATCTGGACCTGAAGACTTGCCCGTATCAAGCGATTTGAGTTGCTTTGCAACTCCTAAGGTATCTACTTCTAAGAAACTCACGCTAGCACATGTTCGTGTTTCAAATTCTGGAATATTCCATTCGTCTTCCCTGGTGAAGGAATTACGGAGAACTGCGTTCAATAACTCCGCTTTAGCGGCACAGTCGTCAATAACAGTACCATCGGCACTGCGCAGCGAAGGTATTGACTGCGTCTTGCCGCTTGTGTACTTTACATACGACCAGAATTTCTTCGGATTTTCTACCAAATTTCGAGACAATGTTTCGTTGTGTAACCTATTAAAGGCATCTCGCATCGAAGTACGTGCCAAATTTCGCGCGTCTGTAAATTTTAGCCCATCTTCGGGATTTCGCGTTCTTCTGAACTTCGCATGCTTTTTCCGTTGCCTCTGCAACAGCGTTCGGACCTTTTTTGTGTACCACGGGGGATCCGTTCCATCTCTTACCAATTTATGAGGTATGAATCTCTAAATTGCTGTTGCTACTATATCTTTGAATTTGAGCCACATCTCGTCTACATTCGCATAGTCAGTTCGGAAGGAATGGAAATTGTCTTTTAGGAAGGCTTCTAGTGGCACTTTATCCGCTTTTTTAAATAAAATTATTTTGCGTTTGTTTCTGATGGGTTTGGAAGAAATGGTATTGAGCCTAGCTACAATTACCTTGTGATCACTAATCCCTGCATCAGTCATGATGCTCTCTATCAGCTCTGGATTGTTTGTGGCCAAGAGGTCAAGTGTGTTTCCGCAACCATTTACAATTCGCGTGGGTTCGTGGACTAACTGCTCGAAATAATTTTCGGAGAATGCATTTAGGACAATCTCGGAAGACGTTTTCTGCCTACCACCGGTTTTGAACAAGTATTTTTGCCAACATACCGAAGGTAGGTTGAAGTCCCCACCAACTATAACCGTATGAGTGGGGTATTTATTTGTTACGAGACTCAAACTTTCTCTGAACTGTTCCGCAAGTGTATCATCGGAGTCTGGGGGTCGGTATAAGGAGCCAATTTTTAACTTAATTCGACTGTTAAGTATAACCTCCACCCACACCAATTGCACGGAGTATCTACTTCGACTTCACTACAAGATAAACCACTACTAACAGACACAAACACTCCACCACCAATTCTGCCTAATCTATCTTTCCTGAACACCGTCTGAGACTTCGTAAAAATTTCTGCAGAACTTATTTTAGGCTTTAGCCAGCTTTCTGTACCTATAACGATATCAGCTTCTGTGCTTTCTATTAGCGCTTGAAGCTCAGGGACTTTTCCAGCGCAACTACAACAATTTACAACTATAATTCCGACTGTTCCTTGATCCAAGCACGTCCTGTAATTTCCAAGCACCCTTTGACATTGCAGCCCATCCCGCACTTTCCCGAGGCCTTCTAACCTAAAAAACCGCCCAGTCCACGCCACACAGCCTCCGCTACCCGTGTAGCCGCCAGCTGAGTGTAGTGAACTCCTGACCTATTCAGCGGAACCCGAAACCCCACCACCCTATGGCGCAAATCAAGGAATCTGCAGCCAATACGGTCGCAAAACCGTCTGAGCCTCTGATTCAGACCCTCCACCCGGCTCTGCACCAAAGGTCCGCAGTCGGTTCTGTCAACGATGCTGCAGATGGTGAGCTCTGCCTTCATCTCGTAAGCAAGACCGGCAGCCTTCACCAAATCAGATAGCCGCTGGAATCCAGAGAGAATTTCCTCAGATCCAAAGCGACACACGTCATTAGTGCCGACATGTGCCACCACCTGCAGCTGGCTGCACCCTGTGCTCTTCATGGGATCCGGAAGGACCCTTTCCACATCAGGAATGACTCCTCCCGGAATGCACACGGAGTGCACACTGGATTTCTTCCCCTCCTTAGCCGCCGTATCCCTAAGGGGCCCCATTACGCGCCTAACATTGGAGCTCCCAACTACCAGTAAGCCCACCCTCTGCGATTGCCCGGACCTTGAAGGCTGAGAATGATCCTCTGAAACAGGGCAGGCATCTGCATCTGGCTCAGCCAGAGACAGTGCCTGAAACCTTTTTGTCAGACGCACCGGGGAGGCTTTCTGATCAGCCTCCGGGGACGCCTTTCGCTGCCTGCCACAGCTTGGAACACATTATTTGTGTGAGAGAAACAGCTAGAAATGCGAGATAATGTATATGGGTCGGTGAGAAACGTCGCAAAGATAGTAATACGTTACACCTGTTAGACGCATTCAGAAACGTTCTCTTTCCGGAAAAACTTCCGAGTGCTTGTCTCTCATTGGCTGTCATTCTGTGGGGGTAGCTCCGTGGCTGTAAACTCTCGACCTCTGGTTATCTGGGAAATTTGGCTGCATTCCAAGTCCCTACCCGGCGCTGACCTTATTTTCGGGTTGTTTGTCTCCACCCTGCATGTTATGAACAGTAGAGGTCCCATAAGACTCGCTTGTAGTTCACAGGACGTTACGGGGGGCGTTCAGTAAGTAATGGACTTTTTTTTCCTCGGCCAGTTTCGGTTGAATTTGTTGTGGGACATTGGGGAATATTACCACCGCAGTCCGTTTAGTTTCATGAATTTCTGACTGGTGGCAGTACTATAAATAGCCTTCAAAACGGCGTCTGTAACGGAGATGCGCTAAAAACAGAGAGCTGTCATTGAGTTCCTTCTGGGGGGAAAACAGAGTATCGCCGTTAATCGTAGGCGCTTGCAGAATGTCGACAGAGACTGTAACCTCCCCCTTACTAATCGGCCTATTCTGCTTGAGATATGTGACCGTGAATCGTGTGTATACCTAATGGAATTTTTCTAGTTGGATAAGGATATCTTTCCAGAAGAAGTAATACCGATAAGTAGGGGTTAAGCGTACTACCGATCTTTCTGATAGAAAAGTCTACTAAAAATAAGAAAGTAATTAAACCGAACAGGGCTACAATTTGGAAAAATGGAAGTTATTTTGTGCATTCACTCACGAACAACACTGGACAGAAAAGGGTTACCACTGATCACGAATCTAAAAGTTACACTAATGAACGAAAAGGAAATAATTACGGTCGCCAGCCCACTAGGGCAGTTTACATCCAAAATCCTGTACATGATGATGGGAAAGAAAAACATTTATTATTAAACACTGACTCGGCAACTGAAGGTTGTCACGTTTTTCACACTAATTTTAACTGAGTATGTAATGATAAAGAAAACTGAGAAGTCACTTTTACGTTAAGTTCGTCATTAAATTTTGAAAAAGGCAATCGAGTAATGATTTGAAAATATCCACTCAAACTGTATGTTAGTATTGAACGTCTTTACGTGAACAATGACTTTCAGAGACCTCAACATTACGTCATCAAAGAAATTTAGAGAAAGCTAAGTATTTTTTATTTTGCAGTTACTTAATTTTCAAATTGGATTTCATGTTATTGTCTGAGCATTTGAGCCTTTTTTACTGACTTGAACAGAATTAATTACTAGAACACGTACCAAACACAACAGCCATGTGCTCCAAGCTATATGTAAAATAAATAAAACTTCCGAGCTCTTAATTTGTACATTTCCTTTAGATTTGGATTTTTCCCAGTGATGGATTCTCAAACTTCAGTTAGCATATAAGGAAAAAAGGAGCAAGGACCCTGCTTGGTAACAGTGTCTGGGGTCAATGGCGACACAGTCGCCCTGAATTTAACTGATAATTATTTGAATACAGTTTATTAATCAAATCACATTCAGTTTAGCTGCTGGGTTAGCCGTTGATACTCTCTACCAATGAACAGTCTTACTTCAGTGCTGTGCGTGCGACGAAACTCGGAGCCGACGACGTAACTGTGTTGCTGGAACTGCTGAAGTTGTTGAAGACGGTAGCATCTTGTGGGGTCACGGCTAATTACACAAACGGGGAATCGTAATTAATACAGCCTCTTCCGCCCGTCAACTGTCCTTCCCCCGGCTAGTAGATATCTGGCTTGCACGTTTGCGTGATACCGCCTAAATGGTACTCTCTACTGCGAGGGCGTTAACACCACACTTCTGCACATTTCAAGAGCTGGAACCCGTCTCTAGCTCCCTCCGCGTGCTCTGCGCAACAATCCCCTACCCGAAGATTTTACAACGCACAAGCACTGCTATTATCGTTGCTAGTCGAGGCAAATAACAATTCCTTTGGCTTTTTTCCACAGCTTATAAGTTTCACAGTAAAACACAGTTAATACAATGAAACGTTAACAGACTTCTACCTAAATGTACTTATACAGTGTAGCAATGTCCTTACTTATTAAAGGAAAGCATTAAAATTACAAATATTGACATACAATTAAAAAAAATTATATATAAACAAAAGAATGTTGTCTTTCGGCGACGCGTCTGTCATCATCACAACAAGTTCGTGGAAACCTGTCCGGTCTCCCATGTACTGGTCGGCCACACACAGCTGTGAATCCTGCGATGTTGGAACGTGTGGACACTCTCATCCGAGGTGATCGGCGGATCACAATCAAACACTCCGGTGCATAACTGGACGTCCCTGTTGGTAGTTCTGGCACACACGGAACTGGTGTACTCAGTGGTGTGTCCCCACTGGGTTTCTCGCCTTCTAACAGAAGAGCATAAAAGCGGAGTTTCATGCGCGTTTCAAGGCTGATATGGCAATTTTTGTCGAAGATCGCCACAGAGGATGAAACATATGTTCATCACTTCGAACCAGAAACGATACCAGATTCTCGAGAGTGGCGCCACACCATCTGTCCTCCGAAGAAAAAGGTCGAAGTCGCACCCTCAGCCAGTAAAGTAATGGTGACGGTCTCCAGGGACTCTGAAGGGGTTATTCTACATCTGCATCCATATCCATACTCCACAAGCCACCTGACGATTTGTGGCGGACGGTACCTTGAGTACCTCTATCAGTTCTCCCTTCTATTCCAGTCTCGTTTTGTTCGTGGAAAGAAAAATTGTCGGTATGCCTCTGCGTGGGCTCTAACCTCTCTGATTTTATCCTCATGGTCTCTTTGCGAGATATGCGTAGGAGGAAGCAATATAGTGCTTAACTCCTCCTTTTGCAGATGATGCTGTGGTGTATCGAGAGGTTGTAACAATGGAAAATTGTACTGAAATGCAGGAGGATCTGCAGCGAATTGACGCATGGTGCAGGGAATGGCAATTGAATCTCAGTGTAGACAAGTGTAATGTGCTGAGAATACATAGAAAGATAGATCCCTTTAGCTACAAAATAGCAGGTCAGCAACTGAAAGCAGTTAATTCCATAAATTATCTGGGAGTACGCATTAGGAGTGGTTTAAAGTTGAATGATCATAATAAGTTGATCGTCGGTAAATCAGATGCCAGACTGAGATTCATTGGACGAATCCTAAAGAAATGGAATCCGAAAACAAAGGAAGTAGGTTACTGTACGCTTATTCGCCCACTGCTTGAATACTGCTCACCAGTGTGGGATCCTTACCAGACAGGGTTGGTAGAAAAAATAGGGAAGATTCAACGGAGAGCAGAGCACTTCGTTACAGGGTCATTTAGTAATCGCGAAAGCGTTATGGAGATGATAAATAAACTCCAGTGGAAGACTCTGCAGGAGAGACGCTCAGTAGCTCGGTACGGGCTTTTGTTCAAGTTTCGAGAACATACCTTCACCGAAGAGTCAAGCAGTATATTGCTCCCTCCTACGTATATCTCGCGAAGAGACCATGAGGATAAAATCAGAGACATTAGAGCACATACAGAAGCATACCAACAATCCTTCTTTCCACGAACAATACGAGACTGGAATAGAAGGGAGAACCGACAGAGGTACTCAAGGTACCCTCCACCACACACCGTCAGGTGATTTGCGGAGTATGGATGTAGATGTAGATGTATGTTCTCGAAACTTCAACAAAAGCCCGTATCGAGCTACTAAGCGTCACTCCTGCAGAGTCTTCCACTGGAGTTTATATATCATCTCCGGAACGCTTTCGCGATTATTAAACGATCCTGTAACGGAGCGAGCTGCTCTCCGTTGGATCTTCTCTATCTCTTCTATCAACCCTATCTGGTACGGATCCCACATCGGTGAGCAGTATTCAAGCAGTGGGCAAAAAAAGTGTACTGTAACCTACTTCGTTTTCGGACTGCATTTCCTTAGGATTCTTGCAATCAATATCAGTCTGTCATCTGCTTTACCGACGATTAATTTTATATGGTCATTCCATTTTAAATCTCTCCTAATGCCTACTCCCACATAATTTATGGAATTAACTGCTTCCACATGGTGACCTGCTATATTGTAGCTTAATGGTAAAGGATCTTTCTTTCTATGTATTCGCAGCACATTACACTTGTCTACATTGAGCTTCAATTGCCATTCCGTGCACCATGCGTCAATTCGTTGCAGATACTCCTGCATTTCAGTAAATTTTCCATTGTTACAACCTCTCGATGTACTAGAGCGTCATCCGCAAAAATCTTCAGTGAACTTCCGATGTTATCCACCAGGTCATTTATATATACTGTGAATACCAACGGTTCTACGACACTCCCCTGCGGCACACATGGAAATCACTCTTATTTCGGAAGACTTCTCTTTACTGAGAATGACATGCTGCATTCTGTAATCTAGGACCTCTTCAGTCTAATCACACAATTGGTCTGACAGTGCATATGCTCTTACTTTGTTCATTAAACGACTGTGGGGTTATTCTGTCTGATGTCCTTCCTCGTGGTGCAACGATCAGCGCTGACGTGTATTGTGTTACTCTCAGGTAATTGGAAAAACGACTTCAGCTTGTTCGTCGCCACAAAAATACAAATAAACGTCCCCTTCTCCATGGAAACGCGAGCCCACAGCCGAGTCTGCGCACCCAGGAGGAGCTCACAAAACTTCATTGGACTGTTCTTCCTCATCCTTCTTACACTCCGGATCTAGCACCTTCCGACTTAATCCGTTTAGCCATATGAAGGATGCACTGGGTAGGAAGCAGTACATGGACGGTGGGGAAGTTATGGTCGCAGCATGACATTGGCTCTAGCGTCGGCCAGCAGAGTGGCACCTTGCAACGCCATCCAGGCTCTCCCAGGTGGCGCAAGGCCGTCGCATTGAACGGAGATTATGTTGAAAAATGGAGTTTTGTAGCTAAAAGAATCGTGCTTTGAAATCCCAAATCAAAAGCAACCTGCTTTCAGAAAAAAAAAGAAAATGTGTTGCATAACCTGGCGTTAAGGCTCAGACGTGTTACTAAGCTAATCAGCGACGACACGTGCTGTTCTTCTTTGTATCACTTCTGTTTAACCCTACCATAATGAACGACGCCTCTAGTCATCCAGCCTCAAGCAACGGTAAGCGCGTCAGCACTTAGCGGGTACCGTCCCATAGGTAAGGGTTTCACGGCCTGCCGCGTGGTAGGGTTGGCTGCAAGCGCAGAGCTAAACGGGTGTCGGCCGTGCGGCCTGCTCTTGTAAGTGTGAGGCGGAATTAGCATGGAAAAGGCCGCCTCTGGCCGGCCTCCATTACTTGCCATTAGCGGGTGCGCCGTCGTGACGCAGTCCGCGGTGTTAACGGCCGGCCGGGAGGGTGGGGCGAGTGTGTGTGTGGTGGGAGGGGTAGAGGCTGATGGGTGGAGGGGGTGGGGGGAGGGGAGGGGGCAGCTGTGGGGTGCTAACGAGCAGAACGCCGGGCAGCGCTGCGCGGTAGGCGCTGCCTCGCCACCGCTTGTGACGTCTGATGAGGCTCGGGCTCTTGTCTGCAGGATGGCGTGTTTCAAAGACGTAAGGCGGCTTTTCTCATCAGCTGGTGCCTGATCCGCTCAATGACCACTGTTGGGAACATACCGGCTGAGGTAGCACCCCAAACACATCGAAAACGAGGCCATTAAAATTGCTACACCAAGATGAAATGCAGATGATAAACGGTTATTCATTGGACAAATATATTATACTAGAACTGACATGTGATTACATTTTCACGCAATTTGGTTGCATAGATCCTGAGAAATCAGCACCCACAACAACCACATCTGGCCATAATAACAACCGTGACACGCCCGGGCATTGAGTCAAACAGAGCTTGGATGGCGTATACAGGTACAGCTTCCCATGCAGCTTCAACAAGATACCACAGTTAATCAAGAACAGTGACTGGCGTATTGTGACGAGCCAGTTGCTGGGCCACCATTGAACAGAGGCTTTCAATTGCTGAGAGATCTGAAGAATGTGCTGGCCAGGGCTGCAGTCGAACGTTTCCTATATCCAGAAAGGCCCGTACAGGACCTGCAACATGCCGTGGTGCATTATCCTGCTGAAATGCAGGGTTTCGCAGGGATCAAACGAAGAGTAGAGCCACGGGTCGTAACACATCTGAAATGTAACGTCCACTGTTCAAAGAGCCGTCAAATCGAACAAGAGGTGACCTAGACGTGTAACCAGTGGCACCCCATTCCATCACGCCGGGTGATACAGCAGTATGGCGATGACGAATACTCGCTCCCAATGTGCGTTCACCGCGATGTCGCCAAACACGGATGCGACCATCATGATGCTGTAAACAGATCCTGGTTTCGTCCTAGAAAATGACCTCGTACCATTCGTGCACCCAGGTTAGTCGTTGAATACACCATCGCTGGCGCTCCTGTCTGTGATGCATCGTCAAGGGTAACCGCACCCACGGTGTCCGAGCTGATGCTCCATGCTGCTGCAAACGTCGTCGAACTGTTCGTGCAGATGGTTTTTGTCTTGCAAACGTCCCAATTTGTTGACTCAGAGATCGAGACGTGGCTGCACGATCCGTTACAGCCATGCGGATAAGATGCCTGTCATCTCGACTGCTAGTGATACGAGGCGGTTGGGATCCAGCACGGAGTTCCGTATTACCCTCCTGAACCCACCGATTCCATATTCTGCTAACAGTCGTTGGATCTCGACCAACGCGAGCAGAAATGTCGTGATACGATAAACCGCAATCGCGATAGGCTACAATCCGACATTTATCAAAGTCGGAAACGTGATAGTACGCATTTCTCCTCCTTACACGAGGCATCACAAGAACGTTTCACCAGGCAACGCCGGTCATCTGCTGTCTGTGTATGAGAAATCGGTTGGAAACGCTCCTCATGTCAGCACGTTATAGGCTGCAATGTGTGAATGCTCTGAAAAGCTAATCATTTGCATATCAGAGCATCTTCTTCCTGTCGGTTAAATTTCGCGTCTGTACCACGTCATCTTCGTGGTGTAGCATCTTTAATGACCAGTAGTGGAAATATATGGGTCTTAAAGCTTATCACATCCAAGTTACTCTTAAAGTGACACATCAAATGAAAGAGCAACTTAAACAGTTGTTTAAACATCTTGTTAAGGAAGTTATCCGCTTGTAAATACTTTATAAAAATGCGTGATACATAAATGCTGACTTCATTCACCGTGATGAGCCAAGACATTATGACCACTGCCCCACCGCCCACCGCGAGATTGAATGCCTTCTGACGGCGTTAGGGGCACCGTACGCCTACGGCTGAAGAGAGACGAATGGGCAGTCATTATAGCTAAGATAAGGGCCGCTAATGCGGAAAATATATGACAAAGGGCACACTTTTATGGCGCTGCGGCTGGAAACGAGACTCCCTGAAACGACGTAAATCGAGGAATTGTGAAATAACCAGTACGCCGTACCGAACTGGATGACCACGTTTCATCACAAAACGCAGAGGTCGGAGGATCCCCCACCGGCACACCGAGACAGTGACGTGGATCCATGGAATGGCTGTGGACGAAAGAGAATAATTAGACAATGTCACAGAAAAATTAAGTACAAAATTTAAACTGAAGCAGGTTACGTGAAATGAAAATCGTGACAAACCCCCGGTAACGGGTCGATAACCACGCCCTGCTACCAATGATACGTGGTACTTACTGGAATTAAGGAAAACTTGGAAGGGAAGAGCCACCAATATAACTTTATTTTCACACAACCTGTTTATTTAAGAATATATAAACCGTGTTTTAAGATAATTAAAGCATTTCACCATAAATTTTTCTTTAACAAAATGAACAAATCTGCCAAATTCGTTTGACCTTAAACCTTAAGTTGAATAAGCTTTTAATCCCTGAAAAAGAGATATGAAGTGCTGTATTGCGAAACAGCAAACAATACGATAATGATTACAAGACGGCCGGACCTGCAGCCCGCCCGTTATCGGGTAAAACAGTGGTGTTTACTGCCGCGCTGGACACAGACTGTCTTATTAAATGCCCTTCTGCAACACATGAAAACTATGTAAGCATCATTGATGGCAAGAGTGATTAAATTACTCAAAACAGATGACTTAACTTTTAATTTGAAATCTATATGTCGAAAGGTTCGGGGTGAAGATACGCACCTGTGCTTAAAGGTTAAACAGATTATTAAACAACATGACAATGATACGGCTTACTTCAAAGCAACCAACCTCTTAATTTCAATAGGCAACCAAGGTACGAATGTATCCCAACCCGTCCCTACTGACAATTTTATTTTGACAAAAGCCCTGGTGGCAGTTGGCTGTTAATATTTTTAAATTTAAGCAGTCAGTTATTAAGACCGCTCTGAAGAAATGTCTTAAAACATTACTTGTGAACACTTATTACAAGAGAATTCACTCGGTGGAACCACAAGATCCAGCTAAAATACACCAATAACGAAACGGTCTTTCAAACACAGAAACGAACAGCTTAGTACCACAGGTTGTTCGGATTATAACTAATGACTGAGGGATGCAATTACAATCAAGGAATTGAACAGGTTAATAGCCAAATCTAAGCACAAGGTCCCTTTGTTATTTAACGGCAACGTGTGCCTTAGTACGATTGTTCCGGCTGTATTTACGCCCCAGAACTGATTAATTAGAACATCAATGATCGTGTACAAACCAGATAGGAAAGGCAATATAATAGCGGGACAAATTTTCAAACTACAACTAGTGTCTTAGTACTATACTAGGGCCTATATTTACGATCAAAGAGCAGACCGAGTAAAACTCTGAGGGTCGGGTACAAATCAGAAAATAGTAAGGAGGTCAGGTAGACAATGAAACAAATCACCAAGAGGATTACAGAATGTTATTACCCTTTATTAGAAAGCAGTTTCATGGGTCCACCGTGAGTCGCAGCGGTTACTAAGCGGTGCCGATGAAAGCCAGGTAGAAGAGGGCAGCCAGGCCACGAGCGGTCGTCCGACACGACTGTTTCCAACCAAGCGACGGGATGTCGGCCTGCCCCCGGTGAAGTACTCCCGTATCTTCGCTGTGCGCAGGCCCTCCTTGCGCAGCTTGTGGCTTCGGCCGCTCGGACCTCGTGACCACCTCTTATCGCGCCACTGCCGCCATTCCCCGAACTTCGTACCTCTCTCTCGGACCATCGGACCTCGTATATACAGGGTGGTCGGAAAATGTGTGAAATGCTTGTAGGGATGTTACAGAGCAGGTTGTACTGAGACATAAATGTTCAGAAAAAAATTCGATACGTTGCGCCGTTTCCGAGTTATTTAGCGTAGAATTTAGCCAATCGGGGAGTCGCGCGCTCACACTCAAGCGACCTGCCAAGGGCGGTGTTGCCCAACGAGTGCTTTATCTCGATAGCTGTAACTTGAATTTACGCGCGCGACGATCTGATTGGCTAACTTCAATACTAAATAACCCGAAAACGGCGCAACTTATCGCATTTTTTTCTTAACACTTATGTCTCAGTACAATCTGCCCTACAACACCACGACAAGGGTTTCAGACATTTTCTGACGGCCCTGTATATCGGCAAGCAAAGACCTTCTAAATACACAACTCATAGATACGAACCCTTCCTCATAGATATTGGCAACGGGCCGCAAGAGGCGTAGTCGATATTACACCTGAGCCAGTGGCGCCAGACAGAACAGTCTACTAACTCAATGGCGTCAGTGCTCAATTACCTAATTTATATATTTTATCCTTATTATATTTACATAAAGGAGAACCACTTACATGAATATCAAGAGCTTAGAAGGGAAAGCAGAAAGGGGGAAGGAGTATATGCAGGGTCTATACAAGGGCGATGTACTTGAAGACAATATTATGGAAATGAAAGAGGACGTAGATGAAGATGAAATGTGAGACATGATACTGCGTGAAGAGTTTGACAGAGCACTGAAACACCTGAGACGAAACAAGGCCCCCGGAGTAGACAACATTCCATTAGAACTACTGATGTCCTTGGGAGAGCCATTCCTGACAAAGCTCTACCATCTGGTGAAGAAGATGTATGAGACAGGCGAAATACCCTCAGACTTCAAGAAAAATGTAATAATTCCAACCCCAAAGAGAGCAGGTGTTGACAGATGTGAAAATTACCGAACTATCAGTTTAATAAGTCACAGGTGCAAAATACTAACGCGAATTCTTTACGGACGAATGGAAAAACTGATAAAAGCCGACCTCGGGGAAGATCACTTTGAATTTCGTAGAAATGTTGGACCACCTGAGGCAATACTCACCCTACGACTTATCTTAGAAGAAAGGCAAACCTACGTTTCTAGCATTTGTAGACTTAGAGAAAGCATTTGACAATGTTGGCTGGAATACTCTCTTTCAAATTCTGAAGGTGGCAGGGGTAAAATAGAGGGAGTGAATGCCTATTTACAATTTGTACAGAAACCAGATGGCAGTTATAAGAGTCGATGGGCGTGAAAGGGAAGCAATGGTTGGGAAGAGAATGAGACAGGGCTGTAGCCTATCCCCGATGTTATTCAATCTGTATATTAAGCAAGCAGAAAAGGAAACAAAAGAAAAATTCGGTGTAGGTATTAAAATCCATGGAGAAGAAATAAAAACTTTGAGGTTTGCCGATGACATTGTGATTCTGTCAGAGACAGCAAAGGAGCTGGAGGAGCAGTTGAACGGAATGGACAGCGTCTTGAATGGAGAGTATAAGATGAATATCAACAAAAGTAAAACGATGATAGTGGAATGTAGTCGAATTAAGTCGGGTGATACTAATGTAATTAGATTAGAAAATGAGACACTTAAAGTAGTAAAGGAGTTTTGCTATTTCGGGAGCAAAATAACTGATGATGGTCGAAGTAGAGAGGATATGAAATGTAGACTGTCAATGGCAAGGAAAGCGTTTCTGAAGAAGAGAAATTTGTTAACATCGAGTATAGATTTAAGTGTCAGGAAGTCGTTTCTGAAAGTATTTGTATGGAATGTAGCCATGTATGGAAGTGAAACGTGGACGCCGGCCGCGGTGGTCTAGCGGTTCTAGGCGCTCAGTCCGGAACCGCGCGACTGCTACGGTCGCAGTTTCGAATCCTGCCTCGGGCATGGATGTATGTGATGTCCTTAGGTTAGTTAGGTTTAAGTAGTTCTAAGTTCTAGGGGACTGATGACCACAGCTGTTAAGTCCCATAGTGCTGAGAGCCATTTTTTTGAAAAGTGAACGATAAATAGTTTGGACAAGAAGAGAATAGAAGCTTTCGAAATGTGGTGTTACAGAAGAAGATTAGATGGATAGATCACATAACTAATGAGGAGGTATTGAATGAAATTGGGGAGAAGAGGGGTTTGTGGCACAACTTGACTAGAAGAAGGGATCGGTTGGAAGGACATGTTCTGAGGCATCGAGGGGTCACATATTTAGCATTAGAGGGCAGAGTGAAGGGTAAAAATCTAAGAGGGAGACCAAGAGATGAATACACTAAGCAGATGCAGAAGGATGTAGGCTGCAGAAGGTACTTGGAGATGAATAATTTTGCACAGGATAGAGTAGCATGGAGAGCTGCATCAAACCAGTTTCAGGACTGAAGACCACAACAACAACAGGCTACGATGATACATTAAAGGCTGGGTTAATGTTCAATTGTACACTGACAGAAAAAAGAATCCTAACACCAAATAACAATTAATGTAGAGTAACGAAACTTTCAGAATACGTTTGTCTAGGTAACATATTTAAGTGATTAACACAGCAAGATCACAGGTTAATATATGCGCAATATAAGCCATTGAGGGTATGAAATGCTGGGGCATCGATAACCGGAGTAACTACCAGAAAGCTGAATGCAAGCATGCCAGCTTGCGTGCATTGTGTTGTATTGCCGGGTGTCTGTTTTGGGGTAGTGTTCCTTGCCTGTTGCACTTGGCAGCACAACAGCTCGAATCACCATACTGACGTACAGATTTGTAGAGAGGGTGTGCGGAATAACCAGGCGAGCGCTCCTGCTGTCATGTGAAATCGCATCCAAAACCAGATCTCCAGGTGTAAATCTAATATGTCTAACAGGCAGACGGGTTGGTTGCATGCCGTCAGCTGAGCTCCTTCTAACCACAGCACAGCCGTCCCTGGCGTCGAGGCAGAAACAGCTTTCATCAGAAAACACTACAGACCTCCACCCTGCCTTTCAGTAGGTTCTCGCTTGCACCACTGAACTCGCGAGTGGCCGTGCTTTGGGGTCAGTGGTTTGCACGCTACGGGTGTCTGGGCGGCAGTTGTCGTCGAAGTAACCGATTTGTAGCAGTTCCTACTGTCACTGTGGTGCATCTGCTGCTCAGATTACTATTGCAGATGTAGTAAGGTGCGCCGGCAAATACTGGTCTTCTCTGTCGGTCTTCTTGCTACCGACCATTCTCGTGAGCTTTGTTGTCAGCAGTCAAGTACAGTGGCTACACTCCTGCCAAGTCTTTCTGTAATAACGCAAAAGCAACATCCAGCTTCTCGTAGCCCTATTAAAGGACTTCTTTCACTTAGGTGCTGATAATGGCGTCTTTGTCGCCTTAAAGACATTGCCGACTACTATCTACTCACCGCGTCCAATCTCAAAGGTAAGTAGCGGTCACGACCGATGTAACATGTGTTAAGCCTGATATGTATCGTCACAGTGTCACTACTAGAGCCGTGCGATTGGCGTGAAACTGGAATATACGTCATCTTTTAGATGTAGAAACACGCCTACCAACTCATTCTTCGGGTTATTTTCTTTCATTCATTGTTTTTGCAGGAGGGAGTGGGGGGAGGGGGGCAGGGTGGAAAATGTGTGATACTGAGACCTGTCCTTCCTCCAGCAGAACTTAACGCAGGATACGTGGCCGAAATTTTAAATCTGTGGCAAGTTCTACAGGACGAAACTGCTGAGTTCATTGGTCCCTAAGCTTACACACTACTTAAACTAACTTCGAACCAAACTGCTGGGGTCATTGGTCCCTGAGCTTACACAATACTTAAACTAACCTACCCTAGAGACAATATGCACACCCGTGCCCGAGGGGGGACTGGAACTTCCGACGGAGGCGCCGCGCGAACCGTGGCAAGGTGCCCTACACCACGCGTATACGGAGCTGGTTCTCACGCACACAACAGTCACAGGTGCGGCCACGTAATGATGAGTTACACGATACGCTATGCTGTATTTAAACGTGGCCATGGTCAAGAATATTCAAACAAGTTGTGAAATTTGACAACAGTAGGCGAAAATTTATGTTGGACCCAAGCCTAAGTACTGTGAAGGAAATGAGTAGTAGAGTGATAATCCATTCTATACACGGCCAAGTATGACTGAAAATTTGTGGTTGAGAACTGTTGATCTGTAGCCAATCCATTTATCAACGGGATATTGTGTGGACTGCATTATTAGAGTACAATGCCATGACCTAGCTACGCTGCAGCACACGATGATTAGTCGTCTTCTTAATACGTGGAATTGCTTCACGAAGTTAAGTGTGGTTCCAACACTGGATTCTGAGAAGGGTCAGTTTCGTGCTTTCTCCTCCCATCCCCGAAGATACATTGCCTCACTTTTAATGTACCACAGTTGTCTAACACTTAATCGATAACACAATAAAATCTATAGAATGTTATATTACACTGCTAACAATTTGTTCTAGAGATGAAAGACCAGCCTGACCCATCTTCTTGTCAATGTTTTCCATACATTCCTTCCCTCGTCCGTTCTCCGAGAACACCTTCGTTCGTTAGCTTATCAGACCACCTAATTTTCAACATTCTTGTATAGCACTACATCTCAAATGCTCCGATTCCCTTCTTTTCCAATTTTCCTACAGTATATATTTCACTATCATAAAATGCTGTGCTCCAGACGTACAGCCTATCTTTGATACTAACAGACTTCTCTCGACCAGGATTCTACCCTTTTACTGGTTCTAGTCTGCTTTTTATGTCATCAGCGAATCTTGTCATTGATATCCTTTCACCTTGAATTTTAATTCCATTCTTCTTTTACTTCCATGGTTGCTTCTTCGATGTATAGATTGTATCGATTGAACAGTAGGGATGAAAGACTACATCCCCGTCTTACACCCTGTTTAATCCGGGTACTTTGTTCTTGGTCTTCACTCTTATTGTTCCCATTTTGTGTGCTTTCAAAACGGTTCAAATGACTCTGAACACTATGGGACTTAACATCGGAGGCCCTAGAACTTAGAATTACTTAAACCTAACTAACCTAAGGACATCATACACATCCATGCCCGAGGCAGGATTCGAACCTGCGACCATAGCAGTCTTGCGGTCCCGTACTGAAGCGCCTAGAGCCGCTCAGCCACAGCGGTGGCTTGTGTGCTTTAAACGAGGCTTAAGAATGTGAGCAGCTAACTGATTCATAGCACTGAGAGAAATTGGTTAAGGCCGGCATTTTGTTTTAAGATGGAGATTATCTACAGTATGAAAATCACTCTATTATGTGCAGTCTGTGACTGGTTTGCATTGTTGTTTGCGATTGCAGTGCTGGGCAGATGGATGTGAACAGCGCGTAGCGTTGCGCAGTTGTAGATGAGCCGCCAGCAGTGGTGGATGTGGGGAGGGAGATAGCGGAGTTTTGAGAGCGGATGATCTGGACCTGTGTCCATCAGAGACGGTAAATTTGTAAGACTGGACGTCATGAACTGATATATTATCAGTAGTTGTTGACTTCAGTAGTTAGAATCTTTTATTTAGCTGGCAGCATTGGCGCTCGCTGTGTTGCAGTAGTTCGAGTAACGAAGATTTTTCTGAGGTAAGTAACTCATGAAAGGTATAGGTTATTGTTAGTCAGGGCCATTCTTTCGTAGGGATTATTAAAAGTCAGATTGCGTTGCGCTAAAAATATTGTGTGCCAGATTAGTGTTGATCTGAATAGTAAAAGAGCGAAATGTCTGAGTACGTTCAGTTCTGCTCAGCTGTTTTGAAAAGCAAATAATGTAGAGGTTTATCAGCACAGTCATTCATAATTTTGTCTAGGGGGACGTTCCGATACAAGAAGAAAAGAAAGGGAGTTTCAGCCTCTGTATTTGATGTGTTCCGTCGCGACAAAGCTTAAAAATCGGGAAGCGTACGAGGAGATAAAAATTTCAGTGGAACGACATGAACCTGACGAAGAATATGGAACTAGCGGCGGTCAGACCTGGAGCGGAAGCTGGGGGAAGTCGGCCTTTTCACTCGGCTGTGCGAGAGTGCGGAGCATGGGCGCCCCCGAGCAGCCCCAGTCGCGTTCGCAGGCGCCGCCGCCACCGCCGCGCCGTGTCGTGACGCTTCGCCCTTTCTCGGCGTCCGGCGCCTCTCCATCGCGGCGGATGTTTTATTCATCGCGTTCGCAGCGCCAGCGCTCGACAAGCGGATGGCGCGGCGCTCGGCGTCGCTTCTGGCGGCTGACTGTCGCGTTCGTGTGGGCACCCCTGCGCCAGGCCAACAGGTACCCCACTCCCTCCCTAACCACCCCCACCCAACCCTTTGCCGCGCAAAGTGTCCGCTCTCAATGCCGGTCGCTGTTGTGCGCGCGCTAGAGAACTCGTACGAAGAGAGAATGGCCAATCCTCAGGCAGTAGCCACGTTTCTCCCAGACTAAAAGAGGGATGTACAACTTCCTAGCATCGCAGTCAGAAGCGGAACACGATGGAGAGGCAACACCATTATCAGAATGAAATAAACTGAACAACCCTCCGCCGTATTTCGGTCAATCAAAACAAAACAAAGCGGAAAAACTAATAGAAAAAATATTCGTATAATACACTACTGGCCGTTAAAATTGCTACACCACAAAGATGACGTGGTAAAGACGCGAAATTTAATCCGCAGGAAGAACATGCTGTGATATGCGAATGATTAGCTTTTCAGAGCATTCACACAAGGCTGGCGCCGGTGGCGACACCTACAACTTGCTGACATGAGGAAAATTTCGAACCGATTTCTCATACACAAACAGCAGTTGACCAGCATTGCCTGGAATAACGTTGATGTGATGCCTCGTGTAAGGAGGAGAAATGCGTACCATCATGTTTCCGACTTTGATAAAGGGCGGATTGTAGCCTATCGCGATTGCGGTTTATCGTATCGCAACATTGCTGCTCGCGTTGGTCGAGATCCAACGACTGTTAGCAGAATATGGAATCGGTGGGTTCAGGAGGGTAATACGGAACGCCGTGCTGCATCCCAACGGCCTCGTATCACTAGCAGTCGAGATGACAGGCCTGGCTGTAATAGATCATGCAGCCACGTCTCTATACCTGAGTCAGCAGATGGGGACGTTTGCAAGACAAAAAGCATCTGCACGAACAGTTCGACGACGTTTGCAGCAGCATGGACTATCAGCTCGGACACCGTGGCTGCGGTTACCCTTGACGCTGCATCACAGACAGGAGCGCCAGCGATGGTGTACTCAACGACTAACCTGGGTGTACGAATGGCAAAAGGTCATTTTCTCGGATGAAACCAGGATCTGTTTACATCATCATGATGGTCGCATCCGTGTTTGGCGACATCGCGGTGAACGCACATTGGAAGCGTGTATTCGTCATCGCCATACTGGTGTATCACCCGGCGTGATGGTATAGGGTGCCATTGGTTACACGTCTCGGTCACCTCTTGTTCGCATTGACGGCACTTTGAACAGTGGACGTTACATTTCAGATGTGTTACGACCCGTGGCTCTACCGTTCATTCGATCCCTGCGAAACCCTACATTTCAGCAGGATAATGCACGACCGCATGTTGCAGGTCCTGTACGGGCCTTTCTGGATAAAGAAAATGTTCGACTGCTGCCATGACCAGCACATTCTCCAGATCTCTCACCAACTGAAAACGTCTGGTCAATGGCGGCCGAGCAACTGCCTCGTCACAATACGCCAGTCTCTACTCGTGATGAACTGTGTCGCAGCTGCATGGGCAGCTGTACGTGTACACGCCGTCCAAGCTCTGTTTGACTCAATGCCCAGGAGTGTCAAGGCTGTTATTACGGCCAGAGGTGGTTGTTCTCTGTACTAATTTCTCAGGATCTGTGCACGCAAATTGCGTGAAAATGTAATCACATGTCATTTCTAGTATAATATATTTGCCCAATGAAAATCCATTTATCATCTGCATTTCTTGGTGTAGCAATTTTAATGGCCAGCAGTGTAGATTCAGCTCATAATGACGATGCTTTCGATATACTGACACTGGCTTGAGTTTTCTGCAACCACATTTTGTTCGACACTGAGGCCCTGTGTGGCTGTTTGAGCAGATGACTTGCCAAATGAAAAATACTAGATACAGCATTGATAAACACAAGCCTGTTGTCATTCACATCATACACAAATTTGGCATTACACTGTGAAGAACAAATGCGAGTGTATTCTACCGGAAACCAATTTTCTCTCATCATCACTGTAACCTATTTCTGATTCAGCGGCTTGTTTTTGAATGGAAACCTATGCTAAAATTATAAATTTACATATCCAGGGACCGAACGAGGTGGCTTAGTGGCTAACACACTGGGCGCGCATTCGGGAGGATGATGGTTCAATCCCGCGTCCGGCCGTCCTGGTTTAGGTTTTCTGTGATTTCCCTCAATCGCTCCAGGCAAATTCCGGGTTGTTTGCTTTGAAAGGGCACGGCCGACGTCCTTCCCCGTGCTTCCCTAGTCCGATGAGGCCGATGACGTTGCTGTCTGGTCTCCTTCCCCAAACAACCCAACCCAACATTTCCAGGTAAAGTACGACACGGAAAAGTTCTTTCTGTACTAGTGCGTAAAACAAATGCACAAGACCTATAATAGTATACAGGTCTCACCAGTATTCTACCGACAAACGTTCAGAGCTGGCCGTGTGGACTAATACGAGACAAAATGTCTAGTAACCGTGGGTCCTACAATGCGTACCTTAAGAGTTATGCGCACTTATGCAACAGAAAAGATGTGTTTCACAGTAGCGAAGATGCTCATAGCTCTCAAGGTATGCACGTCGGAGCACATGTTCACTTCATCCTTTTTTTTTTTTGTCCATACTTTCGTCTCTCCTAATATGGAAAGAAAAGAGCTTCTAGTAGAAGAGATTTGTCTCACAGCAGTGAAGACAAACTAGTGTTCATAAGTCTCGAGATAAGCATTTTACACCCCATCGTTACCCGAGAGTTTTTTTCATATTTTGGTCCATTATACCACCTTTGACATTGGGTCGCTGGAGTTCTGGTTCGGCCTGTATCTAATCAGTACTCACTTGAAATAAGAAATATCCGTATTTTTATTGCGTCCGTACCTGCAGTTATGCGTTGACCAAACGGCATCCAGGATTTCGAAAAGAAATTCGACAGTTGTTTATATTACAAGATCACACACTAAGTCTCTCGTTTCCACTACCGTAGAATGACCTCACAGATCATGGTGGATAATAATACAGCGTCTACCCCATTGGTTCCAACGTCATTGCAGTCACCTATGGGGTGTATCAAAATAAAAATTTGATTACTGACACCAAGCAGCGGTTCCGACTCGTTATTTCGTACGTGGCTAAAACGATTACGTTTCCGTCTTGACTATACATTTAACGTGGAATATACTAAACAGTCTGGGGTGAAGCGTCTACCCCATTGGTTCCAACGTCATTGCAGTCACCTATGGGGTGTATCAAAATAAAAATTTGATTACTGACACCAAGCAGCGGTTCCGACTCGTTATTTCGTACGTGGCTAAAACGATTACGTTTCCGTCTTGACTATACATTTAACGTGGAATATACTAAACAGTCTGGGGTGAAGCAATGTACACGTAAGGCGAACGCCAAGAATAATGAAACGTTGTCCATTTATTAGAGTTTTCTTGATGTTGTGAAAATGATATGAATCGACTAGATAAAGCATCGCTTTTTATTTAAGGTATTCTGTAGCCTCCCTGGGACCCGAAACACGTGCTTTCTGAGATAAACATGTGTTTATAGGAAAGATTGCGCGACTTTTGGTTCTGGATATTAGCACAGTAGTTGCATTGGCGCTCTGTCAAATGTGACGGCAGGGTTTTATGATAGCTTATTCACAGTACTTTAGCTACCATTAGGCGATCTGCAGTCAGTTGTATGGTTCGAGTTGTGTTTAGCCTGCGTTAGTTTTAATCGCGTTTGTGTGCCTTACTGTACAGCACTGTCAACCCTGGGTACGTATCAAGGTATTGTAACACCCCAATTTTACAGGGTGGTCCATTGATAGTGACCGAGCCAAATATCTCACGAAATAAGCATCAAACGAAAAAACTACAAAGAACGAAACTCGTCTAGCTTGAAGGGGGAAACCAGATGGCGCTATGGTTGGCCTGTTAGACGGCACTGCCTTAGGTCAAACAGATATCAACTCCGTTTTTTTTAATATGAACCCCCATTTTTACTACACATTCGTGTAGTACGTAAAGAAATATGAATGTTTTAATTGGGCCACTTTTTTCGCTTAGTGATAGATGGCGCTGTAATAGTCACAAACATATAAGTACATGGTATCACGTCAATGCGGAAGGTATTTGCTTCTTGTTACATTACCCGTGTTAAAATGGACCGTTTACGAATCCCGGAAAAGGTCGATATCGTGTTGATGTATGGTTATTGTGATCAAAATGGCCAATGGGTGTGAGCTATGTATGCTGCTTGGTATCCTGGACGACATCATCCAAGTGGCCGGACCGTTCACCGGATAGTTACGTTACTTAAGGAAACAGGAAATGTTCAGCCACATGTGAAACGTCAACCACGACCTACAATAAATGATGATGCCCAAGTAGGTGTTTTAGCTGTTGTCGTGGCTAATCCGCATATCAGTAGCAGAGACACAGCGCGAGAACCGAGAATCTCAAACACGTCGGTGTTGAGAATGCTGCATCAACATCGATTGCACCCGTACCATATTTGTATGCACCAGGAATTGCATGGCGACGACTTCGAACGTTGTGTACAGTTCTGCCACTGGGCACAAGTAAAATTACGGGACGATGACAGATTTTTTTGCACGTGTTCTACCGATGTTACTACTAGATGTTTCACTGCATGAAAGAATGGCGAAGTACTTCCAACATAATGGATGTCCGGCACACAGCTCGTGTGCGATTTTGAATAGCATATTTCATGACAGGTGGATTGGTAGTCGAAGAATCATACCATGGCCCGCACGTTCACCGTATCTGACGTCCCCGGATTTCTTTCTGTGGGGAAAGTTGAAGGATATTTGCTATCGTGATCCACCGACAACTGGAGTTCCAGTACAGCACCAGTGGCTCCCGTATCGCGGTCGCGGAGTGGGGCAAGGCAGTTCCAGCTACGTTTTATAGTCTGACGATGATTTTTTTATTTGTAGTTTTAGTTTGACCATGTCCACTATGGACAAACGGTAGTTACTGTTATTCTGAAGGTTGGGTTATCCCGACTGAAACCTAGGTAAACTCTAGGTAAACGGTGAAACGGAGGCTGTTAATTATTAAAATTAAAATTAATATTTACACACTTGCTTACAGGTCCGCAAAATGTTGAACATATTTATATTGTCATTGTGAATCAATTTGCAGAAGTTCTCAAAATAATCTTAAAAATTCGTTAATTTTTTTTTTTTTTTAATGAATGATGTTTCTTCTAGGCCTGGTTTGAAATGTTAGTGGACGGGCGTGGGAAAGGTGCAGACCATTTATCACAAGACATTTGTTGCTTCACAAGAGTCCAACAATCTTTTCTTGCGCAGGCAACAAAAACACGAACAAAATACAAGTGATAATAGCTGCTTGCAATGAACGTAAATAAGAAAGCGCAACTAATGAGTAACAATAATTAGCACCAGCAACAGGTTTAAAATGTTAACAGCAACTCAAATTTGAGCAGGAAATTCGATAAATAATTAAGAAAAGGTATTTAGGTAGTCAGTTCAAAATTTCTCCAAGTGAACCAAATGAAGATTAATTAGTTAATTGAAACGAATAAAATGCACAAATTTGGGAAGAACCAACAAGCAAGTAGTACAATCAAATATACCTCAAACGCTCGCGTAGCATTGGCCAAACAATAACAATAATAACGCTAAAGATTACAATGCCAACATTTGGCTTGTCAGAGGTGGTACTTGGCATTACTGAATATAACTTAAAAGAAATGTAGTAACACGAAATTTCACAAGTTGGTACCTGACTACCTGAGGCCCATTGATTACTAATATTTTATGCAACGCAAGTATCCAATATTTAATCAATCAGAGAAGCCCCTTGGGCATACTCAGGATACTGAAGTGGAAAAACAATGAAATACCATATAACATATCGACCATTGCACAAATTATTACGTTAAAATCAAATTTGAAACGGGGAAAACATGGAAGGGGTAGGAACAGCCGCCAGGTCAGAAAAAATGGTTCAAATGGATCTGAGCACTATGGGACTTAACTTGTGAGGTCATCAGTCCCCTAGAACGTAGAACTACTTAAACCTAGCTAACCTAAGGACATCACACACATCCATGCCCGAGGCAGGATTCGAACCTGCGACCGTAGCGATCGCGCGGTTCCAGACTGAAGCGCCTAGAACCGCTCGGCCACAAATGCTATTAATGCAGTTTTGTTTTCCCTTAACCTATCTTTTAAGATAAGTCGTAGTGTCAGTATTGCCTCGCGAGTTCCTGCGTTTCTCCGAAATCCAATCGATCTTCTTTTTCTACTCTTCTGTAAAGAATTCGTGTTATATTTTGCAGCCATGGCTCATTGAACTGATAGTTCGGTAATTTTCACATCTGTCATAACCTGCTTCTTTCAGAATTGAAATTATTAAATTCTTCTTGAAATCTTAGGGTTTTTTGCCTGTCTCATACATCTTGCACACTAGATTGCACAGTTTATTGATTGCTGGCTCTCCCAAGGCTATCAGTAGCTCTGATGGAATGTCGTCTCATCTAAGGACCTTGTTTAGACTTAGCTCTTTTAGTGCTCTGTCAAATTCTTCTCGCAGTATCACATCTGCTAGCTCATATATGAAACTTCCCCTTAGAAAAATTATACACGACTGTGTTTAAACTGACACACAATATTTTTAGCGCAACGCAATCCGACTTCCAAAAATCCCTACAAACGAATGGCCTGGACTAATATTAATCTATACCTTTCACAAATCACTTACCTCAGAAAAATCTTCGTTACTCGAACTACTGCAATACAGCGAGCGCCACTACTGCCAGCTAACTAAAAGAATCAAACTAAGGAAGGCACTAACTACTGATAGGTATAGTTAGCAAATGAAAGATTTTAATAGAGAACAAACAGTGTATTTACCTTAATAGTCAAAATATATATGGTAGTTCATGACATCCAAATTACAAAACTCCGCCATTTCTCTCCTCACATCCACCACTACTGGCGGCTCGCCTCCAACTGCGCAACGCTACGCGCTGTTAGCATCCAGCTGCCGCTGCCCAACACTACAATGGCAGACAACAATGCAAACCAGCCACAGACTGCACACAGCACAGCCAGTGTTTTTTTATACAGAGCGCTGCGTGGCGTTACCAGTAAGAAAACCTAAACAGCCTACTTACAATATTCATCTACGTCTTTTTCCATTTCTATAATCCCTTCCCTTTTTTTAGTCAACTGTTGCTTAATGCTCCCTATGAAACTCTCAATAACCTCCTTTTCTTCCAACTCCCATCCCCCTAATTTCCTACGTTTATCCAGTTTATTCAGTTTTAATCTATAGTTCATAACCAATGAATCGTGTTCAGAGCCCACATCAGCCCCAGGAAATGTCTTTCAATTTAAAATTTGGTTTCGAAATCTCTGCCTTACAATTGTACAATCAATCTGAAACCTTCCGGTGTCTCCAAGTCTCTTACCCTTATACGACTTCCTTTGATGATTCTTACACCAAGTTTCAGTGATTATTAAATTATGCTCTACGCAAAGTCTGTCAGGTAGCTTCCACTTTCCTTCCTTTTCCTAACATTTTTACTTCTCTCCCATTTCCTGCTATTGAATTCCAGCCCCTCATCGCATTTAAATTTTCGTCTCCCTCAACTATCTGAATACTTTCATTTATCTCATCATGTTGTTGTTGTTGTCTTCAGTCCTGAGACTGGTTTGATGCAGCTCTCCATGCTACTCTATCCTGTGCAAGCTGCTTCATCTCCCAGTACCTACTGCAACCTACATCCTTCTGAATCTGCTTAGTGTACTCATCTCTCGGTCTCCCTCTACGATTTTTACCCTCCACGCTGCCCTCCAATGCTAAATTTGTGATCCCTTGATGCCTCAAAACATGTCCTACCAACCGATCCCTTCTTCTAGTCAAGTTGTGCCACAAACTTCTCTTCTCCCCAATCCTATTCAATACCTCCTCATTAGTTACGTGATCTATCCACCTTATCTTCAGTATTCTTCTGTAGCACCACATTTCGAAAGCTTCTATTCTCTTCTTGTCCAAACTAGTTATCGTCCATGTTTCACTTCCATACATGGCTACACTCCAAACAAATACTTTCAGAAACGACTTCCTGATACATAAATCTATATTCGATGTTAACAAATTTCTCTTCTTCAGAAACGCTTTCCTTGCCATTGCCAGTCTACATTTTATATCCTCTCTACTTCGACCATCATCAGTTATTTTACTTCCTAAATAGCAAAACTCCTTTACTACTTTAAGTGTCTCATTTCCTAATCTAATTCCCTCAGCATCACCCGATTTAATTTGACTACATTCCATTATCCTCGTTTTGCTTTTGTTAATGTTCATCTTATATTCTCCTTTCAAGACACTCTCCATTACGTTCAACTGCTCTTCCAAGTCCTTTGCCGTCTCTGACAGAATTACAATGTCATCGGCGAACCTCAAAGTTTTTACTTCGTCTCCATGAATTTTAATATCTACTCCAAATTTTTCTTTTGTTTCCTTTACTGCTTGCTCAATATACAGATTGAATAACATCGGAGAGAGGCTACAACCCCGTCTCACTCCTTTCCCAACCACTGCTTCCCTTTCATGCCCCTCGACTCTTATGACTCTCATCTGGTTTCTGTACAAATTATAAATAGCCTTTCGCTCCCTGTATTTTACCCCTGCCACCTTTAGAATTTGAAAAAGAGTATTCCAGTCAACATTGTCAAAACCTTTCTCTAAGTCTACAAATGCTAGGACGTTGGTTTGCCTTTCCTTAATCTTTCTTCTAAGATAAGTCGTAAGGTCAGTATTGCCTCACGTGTTCCAACATTTCTACGGAATCCAAACTGATCCTCCCCAAGGTCTACATCTACCAGTTTTTCCATTCGTCTGTAAAGAATTCGCGTTAGTATTTTAGTATATATGTTTTAGTATATCTCATCATACATTTTTTAAACTATGCATCATCTGCCGAGATAGTTGACATACAACTTGAAACTTCCTGGCAGATAAAAACTGTGTGCCCGACCGAGACTCGAACTCGGGACCTTTGCCTTTATCTGTGGCTAAGCCATGTCTCCACAGTATCCTTTCTTTCAGGAGTGCTAGTTCTGCAAGGTTCGCAGGAGAGCTTCTGTAAAGTTTGGAAGGTAGGAGACGAGATACTGACAGAAGTAAAGCTGTGAGTACCGGGCGTGAGTCGTGCTTCGGTAGCTCAGAAGGTAGAGCACTTGCCCGCGAAAGGCAAAGGTCCCGAGTTCGAGTCTCGGTCGGGCACACAGTTTTAATCTGCCAGGAAGTTTCATATCAGCGCATCCTCCGCTGCAGAGTGAAAATCTCATTCTGGACATAGAACTTGTACTACTGGGGCATGTGTGGGTTTCGCGTCTATCTTGGCTGCGCTAATGCTTTCAAAATGCTCTTCGTAACAGCTTACCTGCGTTCCTATTTTCTCATTATTTATTAAACCCTCTCCAGAATTATCCCTATTTAATTTTGTATTTACCTGAAAAGAAAGCCCGTTCCCCCTGCCATCGAATGTTACTAAATCCACTAAACATAATTTCAACCATTCCATTTCCCTTTTCACATTTTCTTACCTACCTTCCCGATTAAGGGACCTAACATTCGACGCGTCGATCCGAAGAGCACCAGTTTTGTTTCTCTTGATAACGACATCCTTCTGAGTTGTACCCGCCCGGATATCCTAATGGAGGGACTATTTTACCTTCGGAATATGTTACCCAAGAGGACGCCGTCATCAGAAGAGATGCGAGAAACTGTTGTTTCTCCCTGATTTCAGCCGTTCGCAGTACCAGCACTGCAACGCCCTTTTGGTTGATGTTACTAGGTCAGATGAGTCAGTCATCCAGACTCTTGGCCCTGCAGCTACTGAAAAGGCTGCTCCTCCTCTTCAGGAACAACATCTTTGTCTGGTCTCTCAACAGATATCCCTCCATCGTGGTTACACCTACGGTACAACTATGTGTACCGCTGAGGAATGCACGCCACCTCGCCGACAACAAGGTCCATGGTTCATAGAATGAAACGAAAAACTCGTTTCTTTTTCTCGCTGTTATAAGCTGTGTATTGACAAAAGTTTACAAAAATATGTTTTTTACTCAATGCATGTTATCATCTGAAGATGCACCTATAATAGTGTGAAATCGATTGTGTTACCTATAAAGGAGCCTGTGTACAGCTAATGCGGTCGAGAAGAATTTTCACTCACTTTCAAAAAATATTTTTAAAGCATCTTTAAGATTATTTTAGAGAACTTTGGGATATTTTTATATTAACAATTCTACATAAGTTTATTCTGGAAAACGAAACATCTATACTTTTTACACTGACATCGTAGTAGTAATACGAAACAGATAACTGATTGTCGGCGTTATTAACACTAACCAAATACTTGTAGTCAAATTTATATTCCTCGCTCTTTATTCCCCATAACGAATAATTCCGTTGCGAATGTAAATAAACATCATTTTCTTAAAGAAAATCATTTTGTTAACAAAGTGAGCGGTCTGCAGACATATATAACAAGATGTTAATCAAATTTTTCTCGCTAGCAATCACTACCAGAGGAGACGGAAAGGAGAACTTGAAAAAAATGTGAAAGCCAAGTCCTTTGGTTTGTGGCGACAAAGAAACAGACTGTCGCATTAAATACTTTCGACACAAATCTACTGGGTTAAGGACTAAAAGAATAATTTTAATGAAGTTTGTAGGCCAGTCAGTAAAGTCGTCGCATAACATCTGTTTGGTAGTAAAAGTGTTAGTTTTTTATTCATTTTTGAGCGAGAAACTGCGACAATGAACAGTGATGAACAATAGACGTAGAATGAAATTTTACTGGTTAGACATTACTAATGGCGTATCACATCACAAAATACGTACGTCACACTGAAAGGCATAATATGCCGATTTCCACAATTTGCCTTTACTATTCCCAACTGTCGGATTAACTTTAACTGCCCAGTGCTTGCATTTTTCTTCAGTTAACGTAAATATTAGTGTCATGAAGCCACAATCACTACAATAAAAAGTCAATGGTTAAACAGCCTAGAATAGCTCTGTATTGTCCTTGCAAGTAACATGGACGAAATTAGTTAAATCCTTTGAATCCCCATGAAATAAAATTTATTCTACAAAAATTGTTGTCAAAATCTGATGTGGGAATTATCGCCACAGATTCGACTAACAACATGATTCCTTCATAGGTGTTAAATCTGGTTAACTGAACAGAGGACGTGCAGAAGTGCACGCAGATCCACTGTACATCTATCTGCAAATAATTATGTTACGGAATAGGTACAAGGAGAGTTGAAATCAATCTATAAAAGCTCCGTGCCCAGCAGTCACAGAATAGTAAACACAAGACAAGTAAAACCATTGCGTCCTCAGTTCTCAGCCAATCACGGTTACTCATTGTTCTCCCTCTCTCTCCCTCTTTAAGTAGGCTTTCTACTGTTCACATCTGCTGTGCTGTCGTAGTAAAAACATTTCGTAAGTTCACTTTAGATAGGGAAGTAAGCCCACCAAACAAAAAATTACCCCTATGCGTTATTATCGGGTAACACAGCCTCGAACAAAGGTAACGGCCTCGATTTCATCAACATTCATCAGATATGCCATATCCAGCCGAAGACCTGAAGCGCTGACACCAACTTGGGAGGATGTTGCCTGCTGGATTTCACCTGCTGTTCTGAACAGCCCCAAGTGTTTTATAAGGGATTAAGGCCACCTGATCTAGCGGGTCAATTGAGGTGCGATACGGTGTCTCAGTGTTTGTTACACCAGCAACGTAAGCGTAAACGCTATGAACACGGTCGATGTTATCTTGGAAGGCGGGAATGTCCATATGATACTCATCACGAATATGTGGAAGAAATCATGACACATAGTCACCGAAAACACTGAAATAAACATTCTATTTTATGTTCTCAGCAACCTGAATGAGTGGTCCCAAGTAAGCATCTTCAAACACCTCAGAACCACCTCTGGCCTGAACTACATCTTCCAAACACGGTGGCTTAATCGCCACATCGAGCCATAAGTCAACTCAACAGCTTGCCGAAGACAAACAAAATCCCGTTTAGCAGACTGTATTACAAACCTTCAGTCAGCTACTGTCCTGTTGGAGTTGTTTGGCACATTGAAAGTGTGCAGCTTCATGTGTCACTGTTAGCAATGGCCGATATACCCAAAGCACATGTCTGTACACGCGGTTCCCTTCAGTGTCCGCTCGGCAACTGCTTGATATGAAGTAGATACGGACGTTGAAACACTGACAGAAGTAATACCTGCGGGCGACACGAAATGTCGTGTACAAGCAGTTGCTTTCATCTACGATAAGAAGCTGGTGATATGGACATTCATTCACTGACAGCAGAGATTGCTGTTGAGTTATAACCGATTGTCACTGGCAATGTGTGACGTTGGTCCTCAGTCTCTGCAAGTCATAATATTTTAACCAACTCGTTTCTTACACCAAATTATGTGGCTGCGAGTGGTAGACCATTCCTGTAAATACGTTGGGTAGTCCGCGTTGATAAAGTCGGCCACCTTCATTCAAGGTATTGTAATGGACACATCCGAACGTAACAGTTCCTTTCTGCCATTGCATCACGTCTGCCTGCTGACTCATTTCACAGAGCTGAATCCACGGACCGGTTAGCACATACATATAATTCACTGTCACGACTTACGTTTAGGATTACGTGGCCTCCTACACCTTATACAGCAGTCTGAAGCGACCAGAGTGCTCTTTTGAGGTGCTGACTCAATATTTTGTCTGAAATTCTAAGGAAACACTGCTAGTACGGGGTGTGAGCGACACTGGATTAGGAGGACCCTATAGTACAATTTAATCAAAGAGAGGAAATTAATGCAAATATTAAAATTACTGGTACCATGAAATAAAGAGTCAGTACAATAATTAGTACACTCAAAATAATTGTATAACCAGTTAATGTGGTACCGTACCTAGATCGCGGTGCCACACCAAATTCGTAAATGCGAACCGATGCCACACACATTAGTGAGGGCTAGTTCTAAAGCGTAACTTTGTATGGGAGGCGCTCCAGAAGACCACTCCTCTCGTTCAGTGTCCGCAGCACCCTCGCACTGAGGTCAATATAGTACTGAGTATGCAAGAGATCAGTGAAGTTCGAGACCTCAACTACAGCAGTCCACATTATCGTATAGGACCAACGAATAGTTAAAGATTCAGATGAACTTATAGTGTTGTTAACGTTGAACATCGTTTGTCAATTAGTGCATCCAGTGATGCTTTGCTAGTCCATGAGAGTTGCAAAGTGTTGTGGCAAAGTTAAGTAAATGCTTTTTTTTTTCATTTCGGTAATAAAGTGAGCTAATATCTCATGTGATCTAGTGTTATGTCTGAGCCAAGGATCGGCAACCCATATTACACCACAGAGGACGGGGGTTCTATGTACAATGCGTACCAAAAGCACCATGATAAACACTGGCTATGAAATACACTCCTGGAAATGGAAAAAAGAACACATTGACACCGGTGTGTCAGACCCACCATACTTGCTCCGGACACTGCGGGAGGGCTGTACAAGCAATGATCACACGCACGGCACAGCGGACACACCAGGAACCGCGGTGTTGGCCGTCGAATGGCGCTAGCTGCGCAGCATTTGTGCACCGCAACCGTCAGTGTCAGCCAGTTTGCCGTGGCATACGGAGCTCCATCGCTGTCTTTAACACTGGTAGCATGCCCGACAGCGTGGACGTGAACCGTATGTGCAGTTGACGGACTTTGAGCGAGGGCGTATAGTGGGCATGCGGGAGGCCGGGTGGACGTACCGCCGAATTGCACAACACGTGGGGCGTGAGGTCTCCACAGTACATCGATGTTGTCGCCAGTGGTCGGCGGAAGGTGCACGTGCCCGTCGACGTGGGACCGGACCGCAGCGACGCACGGCTGCACGCCAAGACCGTAGGATCCTACGCAGTATCGTAGGGGACCGCACCGCCACTTCCCAGCAAATTAGGGACACTGTTGCTCCTGGGGTATCGGCGAGGACCATTCGCAATCGCCTCCATGAAGCTGGGCTACGGTCCCGCACACCGTTAGGCCGTCTTCCGCTCACGCCCCACCATCGTGCAGCGCGCCTCCAGTGGTGTCGCGACAGCCGTGAATGGAGGGACGAATGGAGACGTGTCGTCTTCAGCGATGAGAGCCGCTTCTGCCTTGGTGCCAATGATGGTCGTATGCGTGTTTGGCGCCGTGCAGGTGAGCGCCACAATCAGGACTGCATACGACCGAGGCACACAGGGCCAACACCCGGCATCATGGTGTGGGGAGCGATCTCCTACACTGGCCGTACACCTCTTGTGATCGTCGAGGGGACACTGAATAGTGCACGGTACATCCAAACCGTCATCGAACCCATCGTTCTACCATTCCTAGACCGGCAAGGGAACTTGCTGTTCCAACAGGACAACGCACGTCCGCATGTATTCCGTGCCACCCAACGTGCTCTAGAAGGTGTAAGTCAACTACCCTGGCCAGCAAGATCTCCGGATCTGTTCCCCATTGAGCATGTTTGGGACTGGATGAAGCGTCGTCTCACGCGGTCTGCACGTCCAGCACGAACGCTGGTCCAACTGAGGCGCCAAGTGGAAATGGCATGGCAAGCCGTTCCACAGGACTACATCCAGCATCTCTACTATCGTCTCCATGGGAGAATAGCAGCCTGCATTGCTGCGGAAGGTGGATATACACTGTACTAGTTCCGACATTGTGCATGCTCTGTTGCCTGTGACTATGTGCCTGTGGTTCTGTCAGTGTGATCATGTGATGTATCTGACCCCAGGAATGTGTCAATAAAGTTTCCCCTTCCTGGGACAATGAATTCACGGTGTTCTTATTTCATTTTCAAGAAGTGTACAAGATAATGGAAACAGACATTCCGGGCCCTACTTCCAGCAGGGGGAACTAGAGCCACAGCCTTCACGAAGTATCACTACGGCAAAACTTGACTGTCTGGTGACAGTTATTTAGGAGCTAGAACCAGCCTCGAATTTCAGTTCACTCCGGATGCCGACCTCGTGGACTTCGATCGTTGAAGATTACCTCTTTGTCTCTGAATTGGACTTCTACTATCTGTGTGTTACCACGGACCTTTGTGAAAAATTAGAAGTGCACTTTTGGTTGCCTCAATTAGGAGACTATTACTGGCATCGCTGTTGTTACCTTCCTTTTGCTGTTCAGTCATCAACCTTGAAAACGAATATAAAGAAAAGTTGAAAGGTCTCTGTTGGATTACTTTCATGTTAATTTCTTAAATCTGTTGACATTTACGGCATAAATTCCTCTTCTAAATTTAGTGTGGTGTTTCTGACTATCTGGGAGGAGAATGAGCAGTGAAACGTGTTACTTTTACACATAAACAAGAACGATCTGTCACACTACTACACTTTAAAACACAGTTTATATGTAATTCATGTCACACAGTCTCATACGGGACCTACATCCGCTTTCTTTTCAGCCCCCTTCCCTTCTGTGTGAAAGAATGAGTGAGCAAGTGTATTTCTAGTTGCATGCTTGATGGTAGCAGACAAGCCTGTCTGCTAGAGAACAGTAGGACCAACGTCGGAACAGGTAGCTACGCTTTCTAGAAGTAAAGAGGTTTCTATTCTTAGTATGGTCCTGTCCGTCCCTTGTCATGTTGGTATAGGGAGCTGCCACTCTGGTCACTTCGGTTTGTATTTGTGAAGCACGTTCGGTAGGAGCCCCGCAGGTCACTCTGTCCGCGGCGAGCGTCTGAAGTGGTAAGATCTCCGGCTAAGCGCTTGTCTGCTAAGTCCGTAGGACAATGGATTTCTTAAGTTCAGACTAACTGAAAATTTAATCACCTTTATTTCAGGTTAAGCTTTAAATTATCTAACGTTTTCTTAAATTGCAACGCAGTGTAATTCGAGTCACAGTTTAGAATATCTTCCGGTAGTTGCTTTGCCACTACTTTATGAGTAAAGTGGAACCACGTGCTGATCAGTAACTCTAAGATCATCAATCTTAAATGCGAATGTGCGTGAGATTATAACGTCTCGTCTTGACAATATTTATCAATATAAGCAACTTTTCTTTATGTTCAACCCACGCCGGGTGTACTTTATGAGACCAGTACCACGTGCTTATACAATTGTTTGACCCATCAGGTTAATAGTAAGACGATAGTAACGAAATCGACGTTTTCCTTTTGTAAATTGCTTTTCGATCTAATTTATTTTAATTATCAGAATTATTGTGGAGTTACACTCTTTGTGTAAACCAAGTTGACCACGTGAAGCATGTGGTGTAAGCATCAAAGTAGCCCTCAGCTATTCTTTTCGGGAAGATTTCACAGAGAGTTAGTATGAATTTAGTATACCAGTGTGTGGTAATTACATGACGGACAGCATTGCGCTACGAACGTAACTTCTGTAGGTGAAAATTGAATCGGTTGGTTGTGGTTAATTTCCTCTTGCATATGTTTCAACGTTCTTCGTGTGTTATTTTATGAATGCAGTGTTGTATGCAGTCTCCCAATCTTGGCTCCCTATTTGATGTGTTCCATAAGATTACAAACTCACATTTTCACAATCCTAAATAAGGCACCAGTTTAGTTATGAATCAAGTTTAATATGCTGAAATTTCAATGATCAATGTTAAAATAAATTTCCAAATATAAATTGATTTATTTCTTTTTATTTAAATTGTCTTATATATATATATATCGCCGGTTATCGTAAGATGAATACTAAAAGATTATAGTTACTGTTAATCTGGTTGGGAATTTGGTAAGCTTGACTGGATACCTGGTGAAACAGTTACTCAGTAATGCAAGGTTAACTTCCTCAGATAGCTCACAGCTTTTAGCCCGCTTTTATTGTGTATCAGCACCGCTTTCATAAAAAATTAATGCAACAACGTTACAAAGTCGTGTTTGTAAAAAATTGCGAATTGTCAGTCACTACATCTAGTATGATGAGCTTTCTCCCTGAGCAATCAGAGTACCTACAGTTGTGGCCAGGAGAAAGTAGTTTCGATACTGCAGGGCCTGTGTTATTCTGATTACGATGCATGCATGTCGAAAGGGACAAGCAGTGCGGCGACTATAGCCGTTACGAAATACATTAAATGTATTCGCAATTGCGAATAATGACAATCATCAGCTGTAGAACGGAATGAAGACAGTGAAAATTGGTGCCGGACCGTGACTCTAGCCCGGATTTCCTGTTTATCGCAGGAGGTCGCCTTGCCATTAGGCAATCCGTGTACGTTTGAAGGACACACCCAAACCGGGCCACTAATACTTGTGGGTCAGACAGTTAGAAACTGAATAATAGCAAAAAGAACTAGACAGATACGGACGGATGTACACTTGTATTACATTGTAAAATATCTTTCAGCACGTACGTTTACATGTACAGGGTGATCAGAAATTGTCTGAAACACTTGTGACCGTGTTGCGGAGGACACTGTGCTGAGAAGTAATTGTTAAGAGGAAACGTCGATACGCTGCACCGTATCCAAGTTGGTTGTCATTAAAGTTAGCCAATAAGGTCGTCGCGCCCCCAAATTCAAGCAGCTTGCCAGAGAGTTTCATCAACCGTATTCTTCGTTTGGTTTGCACAAACCGAACAACGCAGATTTTTACCGGTATCTTAAATTTCGAAAACGGCACATTCTAACTGGTAATGAGCATTTCAACAAGTGGTGACTCATTGATTCACAGATGTCTGTGCATTACCGCATTCCAGCTCGTGTAAGTGCTTGAACTTGCGAGGGTAACTATCTGTCTAACTTCAGTGCTAAATAACTCGAAAACGGCGCAACGCATCGAATTATTTTCTTAACAACTGTTTCTCGGCACAGCATAACTTGCAATACCCTTTCAAGCTTTTCAGACTGTTTCTGACCACCCTGTGTAATACACAAGTCACTGTGCATTGCGTGTCGGAGAGTGCATCGTACCGATACTATCGATCTTCTGTCCTATTCTATTCGAGTATTTCGCTAAGGAAAAATTACTGTCTCTATGCCTCTGTGCTTAACGTAATCCCTCTTATCTTGCTCTCATGGTCGCTACGTGAGATGGAAGATGGTGACAGCGTGACTGTTGCAGTCCTCTTCGAAAACTGGTTGTGTAAATTTTCGCAATAAGTACGTCCGTCTGTCTTCCCAGGAAACCCACTATTTTCTGTTACGCGTTGGCATGGGCTGAACTGACCTGTTGCGATCCTAATACTGCGTCTCTGTATTCCTTATTTATCTCTGGTTATACCCATTTAATAAAGTCTCAAAACCTTGGAAGAATACAACTTGTCTCACTAATATCCTGTTACAGATGCATAAAACTTCTCCAGAATCCTTTCAACAAATAATTAATTTTTGCCGATTTCTGTGTTACTTTTTAAAAATTAGGTGTGAATTTTGCAAAAAAACAGTGCTGTTTTGTTGCCAAAATTGGTTTTCTCTCTTCCGTTTTATTTTTTCCAATTTCGATGTTATTGGTTTTCTCTCTTCCGTTTTATTTTTTCCAATTTCGATGTTATTTTTTTCCAAACTTCGATGTTTTTTCTCCCAAATTTCGATGATATTGTTTGTCAAATTCGAAGCTATTTTGGATGCCGCATCTTAGGTCGTTACGCGAGAAGGGACTGTCATTTTAATATTATTGACAGACTTGAGAAAAAAAGAAAACAATGTGCAATCATCATTCAACGATTATCAGTTACGAATATAAGTAAACCGTCATTCTCACATTTTCAACATTTCTGTATATGGGAAAATGACCAATCTCATGTTTTTCGTAAAAATCACCGATTTCGCGTTATTCGCTAAAAACCACTAATTTGGCTTCATTTTTCTCGCTTTCGTTTTCGCGAAATTTTCCTGTCCCTACTAATAGTTGTCCGTGAGTGTGCAGAAGACGCTGAGACAAGTAATTTAATAGAAAACAAGCAGAGGGTCCATACGGTAGAACACACCTAAAAATTAGTCCCATAAATCTGTAAGCCAACAGTTGTTTCGCTCAGCCTGTCAGCTGTTTGAAAGTGACTGGTGTTATTTACTTACTGGGCTCATTGATTCAGACGCTTGTCTCCATATTACGAGTACCTTATTTAATAGCCCAATGCTTTTTTCGATAAACTTAGTACGAAGCTACTAGCGTATAACCAGATAGTGACAAAAAAAACTACTTGTTATTTAAACACTTAATACCGTTTCACCACCAGAAGTTAAGGCAAAACGTCCCCCGAAAAATCTTATATACATAAAACAGTAGAAAATTCGTTAGTTTTTCAACTAAATAAAGCCGGCTGTTTTATTCTGTACAGGAAGGAATCAGAATGATTTTAACATTTATATGAGCTCGACTGGAGGTGTAATTATTGCGTAATTATAACTGCAAACACAGTTTTAGGGATACGGTACGTATCTTTACGCCGTGAACAGCTGTGGCGTTTCGCTCGTTTTTATCATTATTTAAATACGGAATGCCATGGAATAAGAAAGAGCTGTCAACAGCGTTAAATAGGACTGAAGAATAATTAACATCAAATAACACAAAATCATTTGGCTGTCGTATACGCCTTCTTCTTGCAACACAGTGCATTAGCAACTTACAGCGAGGGGCCATATTTCAACGAAGTAAGTCACGCCAGCTCCGACTAATTTGCTTTCACTCATGATAACGTCGATGGCCATTTAGGTATTACTAAATCTCATTCACCCACCAACTTAGCAGATCACGCAACACGTGTTGTCTCTAATTACACTTCCACAAATTTTGTTAGCAGTCCCCTGTTATGCAAGTTACCCGGAACGGTAACAATTTTTTAAGTGCTGAATACTTAAAATTCCAAAGATCTTCAGTTCTCCTGAAAAATATAAATCACTCTCGGTAAATAGATTACGCTTAAATTTCATATGGCTGTTGAAACACCTATCACAGGGAATAATAACTCCACATTAAGTTACTTATCATTATTTTCTATGCCACGATCACAGGTGTGCTGCTGAAGCGTCGTAAAGGAAAGCAATTACGGAACGTACATTGAAACCGTGATTATCAGATGCACTAACTTTCAATGACACAATGAGTGTAGCCTTTATAGCTGTATGCCACGGACATGATTAAGTAAAATACCAGACTACCAAGTGTTGAATACCTTCAATCTACTTGTAAGCTCCGCACTATGTGTTTTTGTGTGAAATTCTCTTTAAAAATCTACGTATTACGAAAACTATGTAGACACCAACTTTTATCCCACTTCAATTCGTATGAAGACCTTTGACTACAAAGCACCTAATTTCAACTAAACTGTAACTGGTCTGCATACTACTTGTCTTTGCATTAAATGCGCATCTGAAGTAAAGCAGTTATCTGGCCCTAATCAAATTTTCCACTTACCTCACGTCTTGAAAACCTTGTTGCAGATTTCTCAAAAGCACAACAGCAAACAGTAAGCAGGCATTGACTCAGCTGGATTTCTGTTTTTAAATAACATTTCCAAACAATGCTCAAATTGTTGCTAATGGTCCAATGTGGTAACCTGTAACGATAAGCCTTCTTTAAATAGTGGCATAGAGAGAGTAACTATCCCTATGAAATGATAGTCCTAGACAAGAGTAACTATTCCTATGAAGTGACATTCCAGGACAACGATTTTAGAATGAAGTATGTATTCAAAAAGACAGAATAAAATTTCGTGTGGTCTTCACACATAACATCGCCCTAGACAATACTGTGCTTAAAAAAGTTTACAATGCTTTTAGAAGGGTACAATGTTAACAGAGAATTGTCATAAAAAACAAACAGTTTAATCTGCTGATATCTTAATGCATGACTCAGGGAAGTGTAGTGCTCTTTGTCTCAACTCTGAGCAAGTTAGCTAAGAATAATCATTGCAACAGACTAGCTGCACAGTGCTTCAGCCTGACCTCACACTTCTTCTCTTCAAAAATAATGGCGTTATTCATAATTTATGTTCTTTTCGCCTTCCGATATACACCTCATACTCATCCTTTCTGTCCTGTACAATAAATCTTTCTTCATCTAACAATACAATTCCAAGTCAACACAGCATTGCTGAATATGTCCATCACCTACCACAAGTGGTGGATGCAGAAAAAACCTGAAGGAGGGGCGCTAGAGATATCTTGAGCGACCTTAACTTTTACCGCAATAAAAAATAATCAAGTCACGTGCAGGCAGCGAGGTGGAGCTGATGACTTCGACGCGGTGGTACTTGGACGTTGACAGCTTTCTTTTTTATTTTAGCCACAGCTCCTTTCAGTTCCGACACATTAACTGAGCAGCCATCACAGTCTATATACACACAGTTCTCCAGTGACAGAGAAAGGCTTTCCATTCTCCTTAGAATCGTACTACCTAATATTTCAGCAGCAACGCTACGATCTTCATCTTGACTCTCTTGAGGTTCGTCGTCAATTTTCCACTACAAACATTGTCTTTAAGGTTGTCAACGAAACCTAAAGGTCTTTCGTGTAATTTGTCGTCACCATCAACATATCTTGCAGCTAAACTCAGTTGGGCGACGTGCATTGTGTCCATAGTCTCATCGGCCGCGCTGGGTAGCCCCGAAGCCTAGGCGCCTTGTCGCGGTCAGCGCGGCTCCCTCCATCGGAGGTTCGAATCCTCCCTCGGGCATGGATGTGTGTGTTGTCCTTAGCGTATCTTAGTTTAAGTTAGTGTATAAGGTTAGGGACCGATGACCTCAGCAGTTTGGTCCCATTTCCAAATTTTTTCCATAGTCTCATCGAAGATTATGCTGTAATAACGAGAGTCTTTGATTTCCTCCAGTACTCTAGATAACATCACTGTTTCACTGTATGAAATCAGTTCGTTGTGTGTTGTTCTATTTATGAAAGTGGCGTTAGATTTTGTGGTCTCAGGGTGATGTTTTAGTTACTAGTCTCTAGCGTCAATTTTAAATTTTAGAAGAGCTCTAAAGTTTCCCTCGTTACTAAAACTCTCACGATCATTTTGTTTTCTAATAGACTCCCATAATCTCTAAGCTCCCGCAGAGGAATATTTTGCTTTCCATGAAATATGATTGTTCTTATTATAGGTACAAGACGGTCTCTGTTTCCCCTAATGTTTTTGTTATGTACGAGGCGGAATAATGGGCCTCATGGAAGAAGGGTGACCCGGCTTTCACACAATTTGACTCATAGTCTGATCACGGGGTGTGGCCGTTAATTGCACGCGTTCATCACGTAGGCTGACGTGAATATCAATGAACTATGAAACTTCCTGTCCTGTAGAGCTCTTGCCCGCGAAAGGAAAAGGTCCCGAGTTCGTCTCGGTCCAGCACACAGTTTTAGTCTTCCAGGAAGTTTCATATCAACGCACACTTCGCTGCAGACTGAAAATCTCATTCTGGAATTAATTAATTATACATTTATCTGGAACATCTTAGGTGATTAGAAAGTTAGTAGACAGGATACAATTAAATACTTAGCTTTAAACCAGCATCAGCGGTGAACGTCGATCTTGACTTTTACCAGCACTATTTACAAGTGCAGTTATAGACTGAACCGCGAGTACTTCTTTACAATTCTGATTTCTTCACACGTATAGATCAATTGTCAGTGCATAAACTGTGTGTGGCGCCTGGTTAGGTCGTAGCTACTGACTTAGCTGAAGGCTATGCTAACTAGCGTCTCTGCAAATGAGATCTCTGAAGCTATAACAAGTGAAAATTTCCCATTAAAGTCGGCTCTAGAACTGGCCAGTGCGCTAGCTTGTCTTGTAAGACCAGCCGAGTGGCGGCGCTCGGTCTGCTAGTGTCGATAATGGAGACTCGCGAGTCCGATGTGTACTTGAGGCGTAACGCCATCGCATCGCTCCTGTCACTTGTTAGAACGATATTGTTATAGGCATGAGTCATCGACAGATGTCACCAGCTGACACGGACCTGAGTTACAGAGCTGCACGTAGTTGTACTAGTAGGCGGCAGAGGTCAGCAGTTGACGGACAGTGCTAGCAGTCGTATTCAAAACAGTGTTGTAAAGTTATATTTCATATTTAATGTATTTGCATATTTATAATTGTTTTATATGTTTAGTAATTAGCAGTGTGAGTGTTGTATGAGTGAAGAAGAAAAGAAGTAAATGAAAATTGTTTTTTTATCCACGAACTACCAGTTAAACTATACGGGGGATTTACTATAACTAAAGGTGCAGTCAGTGTACGGTACTAATAAATCGTCAGTAGAACACCAATTAATCGATAATTTCAGAAGGAGTAATTTTATATTCGATACTTTTCTAAATTTATTTATTTTGCAATTGCCAAAAAAGAAATGTTTTACGATGATTGGTCATTGAAGTAAATCGCGGGTTAGCGCGGGATAATACTGCAACCCGATTTTCTGTTGTGATATCAGTCAATCAGAAAAATGCAGGCTCGCGCCAATCTATGCTGGGAACAAAGCCTTTGGTGTGATGTAAGTAAGTCAGGGCTGAGGGTTCGAACTAGTAACATCTCATTGAAAGCATCTTCGACGAAAGTGCTGTAAAATCGCGGAAAAATGCTAATTGCGAGTTCGCGAAGTTGTGCAAAGTGTATTTAAGTGAACGGTATAGTGGAAGTCGTGTGGAAATTCGGACGAAATATCAAAATTATTGCTTTCGACTGGTAGTTAAAACCGCGTAGCGTGTTGTGCGGTCTAAGACTGGAACAGGTATTGCGTGTAGAGCAGAGAGCACAACATTTGAGCGAGCATTTTCATAACTAAACGATCCAGCGAACTCTATTAACTTCGGTAACGGGTGTAAATACCATAAACTGGCCATGTGTGTGATTGTGGTGTGCGTGGGAACTTTACATTGTGTAGCCCGTTAGTACGGAATTGGCAATTTTAACTGGGATCGCCCTCATCTCGTGGTCGTGCGGTAGCGTTCTCGCTTCCCACGCCCGGGTTGCCGGGTTCGATTCCCGGCGGGGTCAGAGATTTTCCCTGCCTCGTGATGGTTGGGTGTTGTATGATGTCCTTAGGTTAGTTAAGTTTAAGTATTTCTAAGTTCTAGTGGACTGATGAGCATAGATGTCGTATTCAAGAAGGGACGTCGAACAGATGTGCAGAACTATAGACCTATATCTCTAACGTCGATCAGTTGCAGAATTTTGGAACACGTATTATGTTCGAGTATAATGTCTTTTCTGGAGACTAGAAATCTACTCCGTAGGAATCAGCATGGGTTTCGAAAAAGACGGTCGTGTGAAACCCAGCTCGCGCTATTCGTCCACGAGACTCAGAGGGCCTTAGACACGGGTTCACAGGTAGATGCCGTGTTTCTTGACTTCCGCAAGGCGTTTGACACAGTTCCCCACAGTCGTTTAATGAACAAAGTAAGAGCATACGGACTATCAGATCAATTGCGTGATTGGATTGAGGAATTCCTAGATAACAGAACGCAGCATGTCATTCTCAATGGAGAGAAGTCTTCCGAAGTAAGAGTGATTTCAGGTGTGCCGCAGGGGAGTGTCATAGGACCGTTGCTATTCACAATATACATAAATGACCTGGTGGATGACATCGGAAGTTCACTGAGGCTTTTTGCAGATGATGCTGTGGTGTATCGAGAGGTTGCAATAATGGAAAATTGTACTGAAATGCAAGGAGGATCTGCAGCGAATTGACGCATGGTGCACGGAATGGCAATTGAATCTCAATGTAGACAAGTGTAATGTGATGCGAATACATAGAAAGATAGGTCCCTTATCATTTAGCTACAAAATAGCAGGTCAGCAACTGGAAGCAGTTAATTCCATAAATTATCTGGGAGTACTCATTAGGAGTGATTTAAAATGGAATGATCATATAAAGTTGATCGTCGGTAAAGCAGATGCCAGACTGAGATTCATTGGAAGACTCCTAAGGAAATGCAATCCGACAACAAAGGAAGTAGGTTACAGTACGGTTGTTCGCCCAATGCTTGAATACTGCTCAGCAGTGTGGGATCCGCACCAGGTAGGGTTGATAGAAGAGATAGAGAAGATCCAACGGAGAGCAGCGCGTTTCTTTACAGGATCATTTAGTAATTGCGAAAGCGTTACGGAGATGATAGATAAACTCCAGTGGAAGACTCTGCAGGAGAGACGCTCAGTCGCTCGGTACGGGTTTTTGTTAAAGTTTCGAGAACATACCTTCACCGAAGAGTCAAGCAGTATATTGCTCCCTCCTACGTATATCTCGCGAAGAGACCATGAGGATAAAATCAGAGAGTTTAGAGCCCACACAGAAGCAAACCGACAATCCTTCTTTCCACGTCCAATACGAGACTGGAATAGAAGGGAGAACCGATAGAGGTACTCAGGGTACCCTCCGCCACACACCGTCAGGTGGCTTGCGGAGTATGGATGTAGATGTAGATGTAGATGTAGAAAAATACACCTGAAAATTTACATTGCCAAGTTAAAACTTTTATTTCAGTAGCTGGGCACATCCCGTTTACCGGGCTATTCTATGTATGTTGCGACCTGCAGTAGACAGTAGTGGTCTAGTATTTTCTACTACAGCTTTTAGCTGGACAAATGAACATTGCTGGACCCTGGCAGTAACGTCCCGCGCCGCAAGCTGACGGCCGCGGCCGATTTGAAGCCTACAACCTGGCGGTGACACCACAGTTTTCCATGCTCTGTCTTGACAATTGATTTACGACCTCAAGTTCGCGGTTGTCTCGTGTCGCCAAAAATAAATTTGTATTGTTGACACTTCGACGGGGTACTTGGAGCTGAGAGTGGGTCTCAAGATCACCAATTTTACCAGTACGTTTGGCAAACTTTGATAGTGGTTCACAAACAAGTTTCTTGGCGATAATGGATTTCTTTCCTCCAACCATTTTATTACTCACAAAAACTGAACAGTTAATGCAAAAAAGTCACTTCTTAACTTGTGAGAAAACCAGCCACGGATACTGTTCAAAGTGATAATAGTGCACTCGTCTGCGTTCAACCCGTCCCCTCTTGTTGTGCTCGGAAGGAGGAAAGATATATCATTTTTTAGTTTTCCTTGCGGCTGCGAGAAGCTTGTGTTTTATATCATCATTAATATTTCCTAACGCTAATACATCTAAATAATTGCCAATATCCGTGGGATTGAAGGAATCAGTCGATGAACTTTGTTGTGGAAGTTTCGACGAAGTGCTAGGCTCTGCCTGTACTGTACGTCTGGTGGTGTTTTTGCTGCTGATTGGTGACAGGAATCTTGATATGTTTCTACATTTCTTTTTATTATTACATAACAATCCATTTTATTATACTGTTACGATGTAGGTAAGTTAAATGTCAATTATTCTCAAATAAACAGTTTATTCCCACTGAAAAATGCAACGCTAGAAAACTTAGCACTAAAAAACACACGGTCACAGACCGCGTATTTCTATTATCATTAAGCACAGCACTGACAAGTCCGTGCTAATAGCCGATAATCGCAGTTGTTCACTTTCTACCACTTCCAAGTCATCGCGACGGTTGTAGCTATCAAACTGACTACCTGGCAGCGACTCTGCTTCCCTTATACATGTGGATCGGTTACTTCTAGAACATTCGCTGCCAGAATGTTCGCTTCCAGTCTTTTATGGAGTGTGAACAAATACCTACTGTGAAAGCGACAAGACAATATGTACCTTACGACGTATAATATAAGGGCGAGTTTCGATTGGTGACATCATCCGGCAGTTTATGTGTGTGGAACTTCTGTTGTCGATTCCGTTCCTTTCTAGTGCATTCGAAAGAAGGCCTATATAGTAACAACGCGTTTTTATAAGTCTTCTAGAAAGTCACTATAACGCGTATAACGAGTTAGATATGGGAAACTATTGTTACGTTATTAGTAAAAAATTAGCAAGAAATTATGATGAATTACTATTATTAATACTTCACAATCAACTGATCACTCTCACTTTCGACTAATCTTCACATATGGACTTGCTACAACTAGGTCTTTTTACTTATTCATTCTTCAGTCTTAATATTTCTGCTTCTATTCGGCGAATAGTCCGTATTTATGACGCTACGTATCGAAGGCTCTCTGTACAAGAAAACATTACAATATTCGCGACTTTTCACAGACAGGTGTAGTAATGCGTGGGATGTAACACCTACAAAGAAATGAAGAGAAAAGCTGAAAGACGCATAGAATGGAGACAAGCTGCCATTGTAGCTGTTGCAAACCAATCCCTGGATGGACCACTACAGAAGAGGAAGTAATAAAGTGGACTAATATTTCATTTGTTGTAGTTCAAACGAGTCATCTCCCAGAGAAATCAAAGAACCCACAGCTATGGCCAGACGATTGTGGTTTCGTCTGGTCATAATAGCTATTATGCTCGATCATTCTTCTCCGAACACAGGCTCTCTATATATATGCTGTGTGGCCTCAAGAGAATTAAATCTCCCTTCGAAGGATTCCCGTTTAAATCTCCCGAGCAGCTGTCACACTATCGTAAGAGCTATATCCACCTGACATGGTCCAAGCATCTCGTCTCTGTTTCTGATCTATGTCTTTTGTCATGCCCAAATACTGAAACATAACTTTCTAATTGGTCGTGCTAACATCATTCATGCTATTTCCTTTACGGAACCGTTTTCCTATATCTCTTTCAACAAATCTGTCTTCCATTCTCCTTGGCTAATACAGATCTTGCATGATTGTCCCAGTTCATATCGCTTCTTACTTTCTCCCCAAATACCTGCACGATGTGACGCTCTCAATACGTTTCCCGGCCTTCTTGCAATCAGACACTATCGGGGGCATCCCACCTGTCACAGGCCTACCGTACACTGCTTGAAAAATCTATCCATGTCTTGCTGCATTTCCTCGTGTTCGTCCAAAGGCAATACTTTCATTTAGACAACAAAACGAACAATCTCACAGTGCTGCAGATTCTATCCGATAAATCTCAACTCATACTGAGAACGTTAAACGTCCAATTACGCGTCCCTGAGGCGCACTTAATATTACTTTCGTTCCTGCAGAATATTCCCCGTACACTATAATGTCCTGATTTCTGTTAGTCAAATATTCACCAAGTCAATCACGTATTTGCAGAGACAGTCTGCATAAACTATTCAAAACAACGCCAGGGGAATCAGTGCACTGAAGTTCCGACGGAAACAAAGGCAGTTCATTAGTTATAACTAAGCCTCAGCTAGTCTGACCCCTCCATCGTTCGGCAGCGATTTTATTGTTCCAGTTTCTACGTAGGTGGCCTCTGCACGTGCGCACTCATTGAGCCACTACAGGCACCTATAAAAACCGGAAAAACAGGTCGGATCGCTGAGGAACATTAATTCCCGAGTTCAACAACCCGTAACATTATCCCCGTGCAAGAGGTCCCACGTCGCGCCGCCAACACCCAAGTGGACTACCGACTAATCCTTCACTAGTTCCGCAATGTCAGCGGGAGAGCTTCTGTGAGGTTTGGAAAGTAGGAGTAGAGCCACTGGTGGAATTATAACCCTGATAACAGGTAGTGAATAGTATTTGATAGTTCTGTCTGCTCCCGAAAGGCGAAGTTAACGGGCTGGCTTTAATTTGTCAGAAAGTTTCAAATCAGCTCTCACTCCGTTGCACAATGAAAATTCATTCTGGGGATCAAGACTATTTTCTAATGTAAATGAGTCTATAAAATTTATTTACGTATATAAGCAAGATGGAAAGAAAGAACCCAACGATAAGGTCGCGGTGTGGTAGACTATTTTCTCATGTAAATGTATCTATAACATTTATTTACGTATATAAATGGCCGTGCGGTTCTAGGCGCTACAGTCTGGAGCCGAGAGATCGCTACGGTCGCAGGTTCGAATCCTGCCTCAGGCATGGATGTGTGTGCTATCCTTAGGTTAGTTAGGTTTAATTAGTTCTACGTTCTAGGCGACTGATGACCTCAGAAGTTAATTCGCATAGTGCTCAGAGCCATTTGAACCATTTATTACGTATATAAACAAGGTGGAAAGAAATAACCCAACGATAAGATGGCGGTAAGGTAGATGAATGAATACAAATTTATACCATTTATTTATTCATATTTATAAACAAATTGGAGCGAAACAACCTAACAACAAGGTCATGGTACGATAGGTCATGTAGAAGCGCAAGTTGTTCAACAAGGGCCGTCAGAGTTTTGCGGATGTGTTCCCAAGAGAAAGCAGAAAGATACAGCTCAACATCGTAATTGCTGGGTGACTGATGCTGGAGATACAGTGAAAGACGTTGCAGGGCTGGAGGCTTTTAATAACGGAGATATTATTGCTTATGGCACCTTTCAAGTGAACAAGGTGTATAATCGGGACATGGGTCGGTCCTATTTTACGTCAGATATGCCATTAGGACCAGGAATTATCGTAGAATAAATGAGTGTGAGTCCGTCACTGTATGGTTTAAAGGCCAATAAAACCGTGCAAAAATTAAGTGACTGGTGATCTTAGCTTTTACTATATAAACTGAAAAAAGTGCCTATCGTTTCCTTACATCCCCTGACATTTTGCAACTAATTATAGGTCAGAAATACGCCATTGAGACCTAAGACTATTTGGAAAAATTTGGTCAAATAGACGTCTCCCACCCTGCTCTGACCTCATTAGCAGGTTGTCTTCCTCCTCTCTGTGTATGTAATGTAACACTCTTACCTTCCACTGTTTCTTATCTATTGAGATTGTTTTGTTGCGTTTATAATTTTTAGTGCTGTGTATTATATTTTTTACCTGGCTCTGTAGCCGACGTCCGTAACGCACGCCTCTGCGGTGGCACTCAACTCGGTGCAAACTCGCTTCGGATCCTGGTGGTGTATAAAACTTTCTTTTACGGCGTGAAATCAAGCACCGACACGCCAGTCGGGAACGACAGGGAAGACTGGGCTGTGAGAAGAATCGCACGCTGACCGGACCTCCCTCCAGGACGACAATACAAAAGCAGTGGTTTCGATGTGAAGAGAGCGTAAACACCGCACCCGACTGGTCGCCGCCCAGTTCAATAGGAGATTCAAAACTAGGCAGGGTTTGACGTTTTCACTGCCAGTATTTGGCGGGCAAGGATGAAAAAGTTGGCTGCGCAACGTTTCTGATCACCAGTCTTTGCGCCAGTGCACTGGATTAAATTCACAACCTCTCCGTAGTGTCGTATCAAGTGAGGGAACGTGATACTGTTGATGGTTTATATGTGCGTCGGATGAGGACGTTACATCCTTCGGTGTTTCTCCACAGGAGTAGGTTATATGACACCACCGAGACCGACCGGAGTAGCCGGTCGGTTCCACGCGCTTCAGTCTCGAACTGCGCGACCCCTATGGTCGCATGTTCGAATCCTGCCTCTGGCATGTCCTTAGGTTAGTTAGGTTTAAGTAGTTCTAAGTTCTAGGGGACTGATGGCCTCAGATGTTAAGTCCCATAGTGCTCAGAGCCATTTGAACCATTTGAACACCACTGGGTTTCATCTTATCCCTTCTCTTCATCCATCATAACAAGCACAAAGGTACACTGTACGAGCACTCGTCACTGTGATCCACTCGACACAGACACAAACTTGATACTTCATAACAGGTCAGACGCAGGCACAGCGAACCACCTCCGCCAGGACCTCACCTTGAACGGCAAATCTGCACTCCCGTGTCAGAATCAGGTAATGCAAATGATTAACAAAGATCTAAAGAAGGTAAATTTGAATATATATGTGAGGAGATTATTACCAGGCGATATATGTAGGAATAAAATCCTTGAAGGCATTTTCAGGTGGTTGCTAAGCAACGCATACTGAGGTGACGAAATCCATGTGATACCCTCTAATATCGTGTCGAAATTCCTTTTGACTGGCTTAGTGCAGCAATTCGACATTGCATGAACTCAATAAGTCGTCGGAACTCCCCTGCAGAAATACTGAACCTTATCAGCCGTCTATAATTGCCAAAGTGTTCTCGGTGCTCAATTTTGTGTACGAACTGCCTTCTTGATTATGTCCCACAAATGGGACTCATGTCCCATAAATAGGACTCACGTCGGGCGATCCGGGTGGCCAAGTCATTCTCCTGAATTGTCCAGAACATTGTTCAAACCAATCGCGAACAACTGTGGCGCAGTGACACGGCACGTTGTCATCCATAAGAATTCCATCGTTGTTTGAGAATGTGAAGTCCATGAATGGCTGAAACTTTTCTCCAAGTAACTGAACATAACATATCCAGTCAATTATCGGTTCAGTTGGACAAGGGGTCCCGGCCCATGGCTTGTAAACAAAGCCCACACCATTATGGAGCCACCAATAGCTCGTACAGTACCTTGTTGGCAACTTGGGTCGATGGCTCCTGGGTTTGTACCACACTCGAACCCTACCATCGTCTCTTACGAACTGAAATTGGGACTCGTCCGACCATGCCACGGTTTTCCAGTCTACTAGGGTCCAACTAATATAGTCACGAGCCCAGGACAGGCGCTGCAAGCGATGTCGAACAGCAAAGGCACTCTCATCGGTCGTGTGCTACCATAGGCCATTAACGCCAAATCTCGCAGCTCTGTCCTGACGGATATGTTCCGCCGTACGTCCGACATTGATTTTTGCGCTTATTTCCAGCACTGTTGCTTGTCGCTTGCACTGGAAACTGCACGGAAACAACGCTGCTCTTGGTCGTTAACTGAAGGTCGTCGACCTCTGCTATGTCCGGTGTGACAGGAAAAAGCCTAGGATTTGTTATCCTCGGCACACTCTTGACACTACAAACTTCGAAATATTCCCTAACAATTTGCGAAATTGAAAGTCCCATGCGTCTAGGTTCAACTACCATTCCCCTTTCAAAGGCTACTAATTCCCATCGTGCGGCAATAATAACGTCGGAAATTTTACCACATGAATCATTTTAGTACAAGTGACAGCTTCTCCAGTGCAGGGTCATTATATCTTGTCTACGTGACACTGCCGCTAGCTTCATGTGTGCATATGGCTATCCTACGACTTTTGTCACCTCAGTGTACTATGAGAAGCATCTATGACGGAAAACGTAGAAAGGTGTATCTATTTGACTGTATTGATTGAAAGATTTGCTGTTGCCTGGGTTCGACCACTATCCACAGATTCATAAACAAAAACTTCATCTACGTGCAACTTCGCCACAGACTGGAGTACACCAAAAAACATAGGTCCCAAGGCCTACATTAGCCTCCGGGCAGTTTCGCATTATAAGGTAGTCATCAACATTACGAACATTTCAGTGACAAGTCCCACAACAATGTGGCATGAAATATCAAAACTTTGCGTATGTTAGTGACATCTCTATGGTCCTTCACGACGGTAGGATAACACATTGAGCGTCAACACTTTACTAGGACCGTAAAACAAATAATTGCGACTGGGACTAACGCCTCTACGAAACGTGCTAAAAAGAAGCCGTACTTACTATCTGTCACATTACTGTCCTGTCATTTCAGAGACTATTATTATATTGATTTGCACGTATTTGAAACGCTGTCACCCCATGGCCTGTCAAGACTTTTGAGGCAGCACGCCACCATGACTGTCAGAGTGCTACTGAAAGCCTCATTTGAAGTTCAACAGGCGGCTCGAAGTGTGCGTCTCAAAGTCGCACCGCTGTAAACGTCTCAGAGGCCGCACTGGACTCGAACTTTTACGGCAATTCAGCAATATCTGAAACAGCACCAATAAGACAAAAAAGGGCTAGAGGGCTATGATTTTTTTCAGATGCCAAAATTACACCCCAATACACAAAAAACACTGCGAAATTTGTGTGTATTGCTTTATATATTCATAAGAGACCAAAGAATACGTCTTTCCACGAAGTCAGACCAAATTTCAAACTAACTACGATTTTCTTATTATTATGCAACACTTGGCTATCTCGTAGTGTTTCAAGATTAGATGGCCAGACAAGCAAGGTATAGATGACCAGCTGGCAAAACATTTTAAAAACAAAGCGAAAATTGCATTAAAAGATAATTCATTAGTCGTAACATGTTTTGATTTAACTGCTTGTTACATGTAAGTTCTGTAGAGAAAATGTAGGGAATCGCACAATTTCTCATTGGATAAACACAAACAGGAACTGGACGCATTGTAGTTTTTGAATCACAACCGGTTTTTATTCTTCGCTATGTTTCATTACTTAATAACCATCATTTTTTACTTTAACAGCAATATGAAGTGTTCTTCTCTCCATCTGTCTTTAGCAGCAACACTCTTGGGAACGTACTTAGTTGGCATCTGCAAAAAAATGAACTCCCAACAAAACCAAAAAACATAAACCAAGTTTTACGGGGTGGATAACTATACCAAAGATGGTACGGCCATCTCCCTCAGTCGGCAGAGGAACATGGTCATAGCGCGTCATCAAACTTGGTGGACGAGAACGGATATACAACATGACAGTATGCAGCTAGACCGCTACAGCCCTGGTACTGTAAGTTTCTGTAAGAACTCACAGCCCAACTTAAGGAAATTGGAAAAGTATTTACATGTTATATAATATTAAAGTTTCTTAAAAAATAAAATCATGAAAAATATTTTCTTTTTATTAAAATAAAAAGTGGAAAGAGCCGTTAAAGTGTCGCTCGCGACAAAGAGTCGCTATTTACTGACTGGTAGCGCTGTCAAGCGGTTAGTTGGAGAATCACAGCCGTTGGCCATCTCTCCCGTATGGCTGTTCATCCCTGTTTCACTCTGTATTTCATACTGCGGCTACAGTGTTAATGGAGTATGCGAACGGGGCTAGAGACGTAACGTTACACTGGGTGAGTATTAAAAACTTCAGTTCAAAGAGGGAACGTGGTCGTGCAAAAAATGGGCTGAAGGATTGGAGGAGGGGTGCTGACGGGGGAGGGGGGGGGGGCGGAGAAGACCTGCACGTCTTCTATTGACAGGTTACCTACATATCCCCTATCCCGTGATCTCACCCCACAGATGCCCACTCCACCTGCAGTTACATTACATTTATCATTTTCCATGAATCGCTTAGAGAGGAGTCTCAAGGGAGCAGTTGTATAGGAAGCATTCGTCCCCAGATGACGAAAAGTTGTCAAAAGTCTGAAGTTCCTACTTAGTCGCGAGGCAGCTTGAAAAATGGAAGAACCTTATATGAACCACTGCGGCACAATATTTTGGTCCGTCATTTCGCTACAAAAGAGTAGTAGTAGTAGTAGTAGTAGTAGCTTTATTCATCTATAGATCTCTTTTTACAAGGATATAGTACATGTCAAAGTATTTAAAAGTATAGACCAATTTAAAATAAGCTAATTCGTATACACATATATTTACAGACTTCTAGTTAGAGACAATCATAAGGTTTAGTCCTGTTATACAATACTTTTAATTTTTTTTACAGATAACTTATTAAATAGTGTAATGCCACACTGGTCACTCATATCATACTGTCAGTCACTGCACACACTATACGCACATTGTTTCATAACACTTCACTCACTACACACACTCACACACACACACACACACACACACACACACAAAGAGGAAGAGGTGTTATTATTGTGCTATGCGTAGCTTAGGGGTAAGTATTTCTAGGAAGGAAAAAAGAAGGAAGAAAACAAAGTGAAGTTGTTATGTGGAATGTTGGATGATTTAATATCAATATTATTATTGTAACATTTTTTATCTAACGCCTACTCTGTTTTGTCTAAGTAATCCTTCAATGTATAAAATGTATTGCATAACAGATACTTTCTAGCTGCCTTTTTAAATAAGAGTATTTTTGCAATAATGTTGACATCATAAACCACAGACAAAAGACTAAAAATAATCAATAAGACTCAATAAAATTGTCTCCGGGGAACATTTATCATAACCACACCACGTCATAATCTCAGAAATATGGGTTCTGCTACTGTCGACATTTGTCGTCTAGAAATGCGAGCGTATCAGTGCAAGAAAAATTACTATTCTTGAACACAAAGAAGAGACGATCTTAGTCCATCTAAACGCGAACTCTCTATTTCTTACAAACAACAACTGGATCTCATGCTGTTACGGAAATTTTAAGTAACACAGAATACAGAAACTTTTAACCGTTTTTATACCTTTTCTTTGTGTTTCACTAATATAATCAACGCTTCTTTTCTTCGCATCCTAGTTTGTTTCCCACGCGTAAAGTCGTTGTACTTTTAACAAGTAATGGAATCGAGAGAGTGAGGGGGAGGAAGCAGTGGCATCTGGTACCGTTGCAATCTGGAGCGAAAAAACCTTAGTTGACGTTCTGCCAGTTACATTTAGTCCAGAAAACTTCTAAAGAACCACACGGATAACTCAGGGGAGTAAGTCCACACTGTCGACCATTCATCGCCGCCTCATGAACAAATGAGCTTAGGTCAGCCTAGTAGAGTGTAGCAAATCCGTTTCATCCTGATAATGGTTATGATGGGGACGCGTCTGCGAAAGACTAAAGCCATTAACGAGTGTGTGGTTTGCGGTACCACAGATCTCGCATGTCCTCTTCAGTACTTCATTATATTTCCTAAAGCGTGTGGTTCTCTTGCATTTCTGGACCTTGCCACTTGTTACCTTAAATGTCCTCATTGATCACTAGCAATGAAGGAACCAGTACACCACTGTATAGACACAAACAAAAATTGCAAAACACAAGCTATGGCAAAGTTCAATACAAACAACAGATATCTAAAAAGACGGTGTACTGACTGAAATTAGCGAGTTACAATTTACCTACATGCATAGCAACCCAGATTAGATATATTTGAAAATCATATCATGTTGATGATTCCCTCCACTGTTGTAATAGTTCAGTTATTCGTTGAGGCTCCCCATTGATTATCGAGCTACATCCGCTAATAAACCTTCTTCTCTTACATTCGTTATTTTAACTCGTACAGCGTCCTGGACTAAGGAGTGCAGACCCAACTCATAGTGTAGCATAAACGAAAAATCAGAAATGGATAAACCTGCAATTGTGGAAGATAATCTGTCATGAGATACTAAGATTACCGAACTGTTTCAGTGTTTCGGACAATTGCAACTTTTCTTTTAGACTGTGATTCCGCTTCACCACGTTGAAACCAAGCACCGTGAAGCATTAAAACATAAAGCTCTGTTCACCAAAAAAAATAAAAAAAAAGGAAATGTTCTTCAGTCTGATGAAAATCAACACCAAATTGTCACCTTGCACGTTAAGGTAATACAGATGAGTAGGAAAAAGAAACTCATACAGTTCGAGTATAGCATTAGAAGTGTCCTGCTTGACACAGTCATATGAATTAAATGAGAGATTAGAGCCCACACAGAAGCATACCGACAATCCTTCTTTCCACGAACAATATGAAACTGGAACAGAGGGGAGAACCCTCTGTGCCTCTTGTGGCACTGTCAGTGAATGGGTGCTTTTGTGGTTATGTAAACCAAGAAAACGTCGCGTGTTTTTCAATTGCCACGAATTTTGAGTTCTTTCCAAACATTTTCACATGTAAGGAAGACAGTGTAATTCTACAAACTCACTACTCGCTATGAAGATGTCACGGGCTTGTAACTTTTACAACGAGCAAATGTGAAACACAAAAATTTTGTACGATATTCAGCTTAGTCTAAAGACAAAGTGGTCCACATTTTCTTGTGTCTGGTGTTCCTAAATCACTTCAGGCGCACTGCAGAATGGCTCCTTCAAAAAACATTCACAACCCAATCCTTGCTGATAACTTAACCAACTATGTTTTCGCCTTATATCTAAAAACTTCAGTGCCGGCGGGAATTCAAATTATACCTCACCTGACCATGTCTCGTTCATTCTAGCCGCAGATTGAATTTCCAGTTACTCTTTCTTCCCGAATATTACTACAAATACGGTTTGCAATTGCTAGCATTTTGCTAACATCACCCGCGAATCTATTCTCTGTGATGATCTTTATCATTGGTACCCACGAAATATTATCTAGCGGTAGAAAAACATAAAGCAAGTAAGATTCGTACTTAAACTCCCATCAATGACGAATTCGTAAGAGGTGGGACAAAATCTCCAACCGAAGAAGGATGGGAGGAAATCGACCAGGTCCGTTTCACTGAAACACACCAGCAACATTGCCTTACGCGATGTAGGGAAATATAAGTAACACCAAACTCCGGCAAGCCAGATGGAGATTTTAACCACTGTCCTCCCAAATAGGACTATAGTGTTTTTCACTGTGACACCTCCCTAGATTCTAATGGTACAATTGCTGGTGATAGCTTACTAGATTCCAACAGTTCAGTTGTGGTGACACTCGCTAGTTTCTAATAATTCGGTTGATGGTGAAATCTCACTAGTTTGCAACAGTGTAGTTGATTGTGCCATCTCACTATGTTGCAACAGTTCAGTTGCTGGTAGCTAGATTCCTACAGTTCTTTTACTGGTGACATCTCTCCAGGATCTAATGATTCAGATGCTGGGGACATCGAACAGGTTCTACAAGTTCTGTTGCTGGTAGCACCTCACTTGGATACAATGGATGAGCTGCCGATGAAACCTCGTAGAATTCTGATTGTTCTGTTGCTGCTGATACCTAATTAGATTCTAATCTCTCAGCACCTGTGACAATTTGAAAGCTTACGACAGTTCAGTTACTTGCAACATTTCGCTATATTCCAACAGTTCAGATGCTCGTGAGACATCACTAGATTCTAATGATTGTGTATATTGTGAAATATCGCTAGATGTCTGACCGTTCAGTTACTGGTGACACCTCAATAGGTTTTAGTGGTTCCGTCGCTAGGTACACTTCTCTAGATTCCAATATCTCAGTTGCTGAAGACACCTTGCAAGATTTCGAAGGTTCCACTGCTCGGGACACTTCACTAGATTGTAACAGTTCAACACTATAACTCTACTGGCTACTTTTAAATTAGTGGTATGCCGATAACATCATTCCTGTGAAACGCCTATTTTGTGACCGTGATGGTGTGTAATGACAAGGTATTGGCTCAGTTTTGTTTTCGTAAATATTTATATTGAAAGGCAGCAGGAACAAGATAAACTTGAATCGAACCAAGTTTCTATTAGTAATCAACTGTACCTGCCTAAAAGGAAGCGGTCGCCAGTTTAATTAGGCAAAGCTGTACACAGTACTAGCGCGGTTCATAAAGGAAGTTAACTATTGGGGGTGACTTTAGTTGATACTGAACTTCTTTTGGGTTGGCAAGATGCAGGATAGTAGCACAGTTTAGCAAGCGAGGTACTAGTGATTTGACTTGAACGCAGGAGGAATATTACGTTTAGGTGACAACTGGCTCTCAATGACACTTACTGTCTGTACATTACAGTAAGAAGCTAATGATAATTATAGATTAATGATTAGTAATGGTGGAGCACTACTGAAATAGTTGTGAAATAATTGTATCATTTTTACTGATTATTATTTGCTTTCGTAGCTCAAATGGAACATGAGATATCCAGAGCTAATATAGTTTGAATATTTGTAGCCAGTTACTTATTCTTTATCGCTGTTATTGTAATATGACATTTAAATCTGACTCAACTGTCAAAATGGGGAGCCAGGTACTAATCTATCGGTAGACTCAGATCGAGACTGAACCCTTTAATCACAACACAGTATGGGAAACACTGTTAACTACATAACACAAGAAAATGTAAACAATAGTATTTCAATAAGAAGAATCTTTGTACTCAACATTTTAAATCTTCTCTCAGTAACTGAACTGCCGGCCGTAGTGGCCGTGCGGTTCGAGGCGCTACAGTCTGGAGCCGCGCGACCGCTACGGTAGCAGGTTCGAATCCTGCCTCGAGCATGGATGTGTTGTCCTTAGGTTTAAGTAGTTCTAAGTTCTAGGGGACTGATGACCTCAGCAGTTAAGTCCCATAGTTCTCAGAGCCATTTGAAGTAACTGAACTTTAACAAAACTTTAACTGTCCGCTTATAAAAACTAAGTGGAGTATTTCAAAACTTATGCTCAGTCAATAATTATGTACTTTACAACAAGGTTTATTAACTTATGTTAAGGAAGATAATTGCTTTTGAGTACAGTAAAATAGAGCACTCGGATTCATTGTAGCACTTGGGATAGGACTGTGTCTAGACAAATGACTAAAGATAAAACTCAGTGTTTACAGAACACAAATATTACTGAAAACGAAACCACATAACTGATCCATGTAATTACACAGTACTCAGCTGATGTTTGAGATGAAGGTGGTAGCAGCGTCGGTCTCCTGCGCTATTCAAAGAAGGTGGCAAAAGTATCCTGCATTACCAGCTCTGAAAATTCTCTTCTTAGGTCGGATTTTCATAGTCCAGTGCTAACGAAAGTATGCCATGGATATATGCCGAATTACTTCCGCATTCGATGCTTTATTACGTAATCTTGTAGTTATTCTCGCATCTTTCAGTTAACAAAATGGGCACCCTTTGACTAGTAGTCACAAACTGACTCATACCACAAAGGAACTTTGCAGTTTGACCACCAGATCCACCTTTTCTGTTCCTGCCTAGTTAGTTCCGTTGCGGAGGGACTTCCCTCCAAATTTTACATGGTTACAAACCTGTAGTGACACGTGATGTGACGTACGCCACAGCATCCATATATCTCGTTGACCCCGGTACTTTACATCGAAAAACGCGCCAGATTGGAAGCATTCTGTGCATGCCCCACCACTAACCATAGGGAATTAATAAGATTTTGTCTCCTCTGGGCACTCCAAAATCTCCTCGTTACAAGTTCTTGACAGTGGCCTTTATCTCGGTGAATTTGTTGTTTTATTCTTGGCGTTGGGTTAGGTTTTAGGAGACTCTGGCTTGGGCTTGTAAGCGTATTGTCATATAGCTGGCTTAGTTGTGGAGTATCTTTGCGGGCAGCCGCGTCTGTAGAGTTGAGCGCGTGACACGGAACTGTTGTATTGTGTCGTGTGTAGCTCTGCATGCGAGAGGCATTGTTGGTATGGAAATTGAAGTGTTGCTACAAGTGCTGTTACAGTAAAGTGATAATATAAGTAAATGACTTAGAGGAAAGTGCGTCAAGAAGTAATTTTAAAATGAGCAGTGCTGCTGATAACGTATTAGTCACCATAAAAGAGTGCAATCAAGTGCCCGTGATTTGTAGCGAGCATGAGAACGTGCGTTCGGTCATCGCGTTCCGCATTATCAACAATCAGCCGCTCCGCGACGGTTACGCGCACGCACTTACAAGTGAGAACTGAAAAATTAACTTTACGAATAGTGTTATATCATTACTAGTGTCTAGGAGGACTGGTACCAAATATCTGTGTATGCGTGACGAGTGTAAGAACTTTCGTGCAATCATCCGGCTTCCGCATCATCAACAATCTACCCGCGTCGTGTCGGTTACGCGTGCGCTCTTCCGAATGATATTGTGGACTGTTAATCAACCATTAATTGGGATAACACTTCTGAATTACAATGTAAACAGTGCGACCTGCGACTTTCTTTTAACGTCTCAGAATATAGTTGTCCATACCAGACGTCGGACAGTGTTGCGTTTTAACGTTGAGTGGCTCCCGTAAACTCGGCTGCATATTTCGATAGATAGTTTCAGGCAAGCCAGCAGCAGTGCGGAGCAGAACACTACGACCGCCAGCGGGGTTACCAGGTACGTGGTGTGGACAGCGCGCACGGTCAAGAAAAGCAGAAACGACAAACAGTTGAAGGTATCCCCACCCATCTGTACCCTGGCATGTTACAGGTTATATGTATTCTTCATTGCGGTGTATTTTTGTAGTTAGGTAGTCATCTTTATACAACCTTACAGCGTTGAGCGGCAACAAATGTTCTCTCCTTCAGAGTGCGACACGGCAATACTACATTGTGGATGCCATTTTTTGACTTTTATTCAAAGAAACTCTTTGAAAGGCTTTGCAACATGAAATTTTTCTTTTTATGATCAAAATTATGACACGCGCTGTTGTTTATGTAGATACAGTCGTGGTTAGCCACCCCAGCTCCTACACAAACCCTCCGCCGCTATCTCTAAATGCACAGAACTGTCTTCCGACACGACACGCCCTGTAAAGCTTAACTTACTCCACGATAGCAAAAGCTGGATTCGTTCTTCTCAACGCCATGCCGAGAAATGCTCACCGTGCCGTCGTACACGTACGTTGGAGACCTCCAAGGTGTCCACGTGCACGCCGCGCCCTGGTGGCAGGGGCTGCCTCCACGGTCGATGGCCAGTCGGTACGCGCGCCGCGCTGCGCTGTCCGTATGTAAATTGCGCACGCAGGTCACGTCGCCGGATGCCGCCCTGGGGAATCCCACAGGGAGCAACCGTTTCGTCCCAGCAGCCAACAATCAATACGCACCGCCGTCCTTTCGGCCATCCCGTGGGACGCCGTGGTCCGAACCCAACAGGCACGCTGCTGCACGCCGCTTACTGCTCGGCTCTCCCTAGTCCAGAAGCGCCCAAACTCCTCCTCGCCCAGCCCCACTGTGGCTCTTCTCTCTGCTGTTCGCGAAAAGAGAAGTTTTACGGCGGACAGCGCAGCGTCAGCAAGAGCTACACTTCTTTTTTTTTAAGAACGAAAGGTAGACATTACTGCGACTTTCATTTTCGTAATTCTACATTTCCGTTTAGTTCAGTTTTCTGATGTGATACGCGTCTGTTAAGCCAACAAACACGATACATTTTCTAAGCGAAAACATGGCTATATGTTGATCACGTCGTTACATACAGGCTGAAAAGTATTTAAACCGACAAACTCTGGGAGGTTGTAGGGCACATCAAAACAAATCTTTTTCCCTAATGTCATTTTATCCTATAAGGAGTATTTAAACCGGTAGAGTAATATTTCTCTGGCGGCAAATTAATTAAACCAACAAACACTTTTCAATTTTTCATGACCAGGAGACAACACTTTAACACAACCCAATTTCAATTACAGTAGATTTTCAAAATTGACACGTAAACAAAGGTTACACCGTCGGATCATGTTCGGTCTGAATCGGGCAAAATCCCCAGGAGTATCCTGAATTGTTCCTGCTGCTGCTACTATCCAGGCAACCAGATACTCTTCTGATGTAGCATGAGTTGCGTAAACAAGGTTGCGCATCTCTCCCCACCTAAAAAGGTCCATAGGGGACATATCAGGGGATAGAGCACGCCATGGTACAGGTCCACCTCTGCCAATCCACCTTTCTGGTAACCGTCAGGCCAAGAATCGACGCACGCGACAAGTGAAATGTGCCGGTAATCTGCTAAATCACCCGGTCTCATGCAGACGTTGGTACACAGCAGCAAAGGTCGTATGATGCGGGATACCGCGATTAGGATGTAGTACGCACCAACCATATCAGTGTACTCACTCCAGGTGTATCGCTCCATTTGTAAACAAAGACATTGCACTACTACACTGGTGGACAGCAGTTGCCTACAACTGAAGAGCGTAATACGCCCTCTAACAACTGAATATCGTAATACGGCCTCTGACAACTGAAGAGCGTAATGTGGCCTCCACCGATTTAAATAATCCTCATAGGAAAAAATGACATTAGGGAAAAATGTTTGTTTGAATGTCCCCTACAACCTCCCAGAGTTTGTCGGTTTAAATACTTTTTACCCTGGATAAACACATCAAAGAAAGTTTTGCATCACCCCGGTTCTCACAACTCCTGAAGACAGACGTTGACTCTCGATATTGTATCACAGGCACAGTCCCTTTGATAGTTCACAGATGTCATTGAACCAGCCCAAAGATGTAAACAACCATGCATGAGCAGCGCCTGTTACACGGAGGGGGTCCGACAGCCGATCAGATCCACTCGTTCCACCAGGAAGGAGGTACACGGCTCGTGTTGCCTGTAGTTCAACCGTGCCTAGACGGTCAACACCGCGGTTCGATCATGCCTGCATTGTTACTACGTGCCAGGAAGGGCTCTCAACAAGGGAAGTGTCCAGCCACTTGGGAGTGAACCAAAGCGATGTTGTTCAGACATAGACGAGACACAGAGAGACAGTGAAACGTCCCCTTAGAAAAATTATGAATTACTGTACAAATAAACCTCTTACTTTATTTGATTTAAAAACAGCTGAGCAACACTCAACGTACTCAGACAGTTTTCTCTTTACTTATTCAGATCATCACTAAACTGGCACACAATATTTAAGCGCAACGCAACCTGACTTTCAGTAATCTCTGCAAAAGAATGGCTCTGACTAACAATAACCAATACCGCCAGCTAAATAAAAGATTACTGAAGGTACTAACTGCTGATAAGCATAGTTAGCAAATGAAAGACTGTGATAGAGAACGAACAATGTATTTACCGTAATAGTGTTCAGAAGTCATAATATATGTATCAGTTCATGACATCCAGTTTTACAAATTTCGTTTTTCTGACGGACACACGTCCAGATCGTCCGCTGGCATCTCTCACCCCACATCCACCACTGCTAGCGGCTCACCTCCAACTGTCCAACGCTACGTGCTGTTCACATCCAACTACCCAACGCTATACAAGCAAATATCCCAACAATGCCAACGAGCCACAGACTGCACCCAGCACTGTCAGTGATTTTCATACAGAGTGCTACGTGGCGTTGCCAACATAAAAACCTAAACAGCCTGCTTACAACAGGAACTGTCAATGACATGCCTCGCTCAGGCCGCCAAAGGGCTACTGCTGCAGTGGATGACCGCATACCTACGGATTATGGCTCGGAGTAACCCTGACAGTAACGCCACCATGTTGATCAATGCTTTTCGTGCATGCAAAGGACGTCGTGTTACGACTCAAACTGTGCGCAGTAGGCTGCATGATGCACAGCTTCATTCCCGACGTCCATGGCGAGGTCCATCTTTGCACGACACCATGAAGCGCGGTACAGATGGGCCCAACAACATGCCGAATGGACCGCTCAGGATTGGCATCACGTTCTCTTCACCGATGAGTGTCGCATATGCCTTCATCCAGACAATCGTCGGAGACACGTTTGGAGGCAACCCGGTCAGCTTGAACGCCTTAGACACACTGTCCAGCGAGTGCAGCAAGTTGGAGGTTTCCTGCTGTTTTGGGGTGGCATTACATGGGGCCGACGTACGCTGCTGGTGGTCATGGAAGGCGCCGTAACGGCTGTACGATACGTGAATGCCATCCTACGACAGCTAGTGCAGCCATATCGGCAGCATAATGGCGAGGAATTCGTCGACGTGGACGGCAATTCGAGCCTCCGTCGTACACATCTTGTAAATGACTTCCTTCAGGATAGCTACATCGCTCGACTAGATTGGCCAGCATCGAAACATCCCCTTAGAAAAATTTAAGAATGACAGTGCTGGAAAACCTCTACATTATTTGATTTTCAAACAGCTGAGCAAAACTGAACGTACTCAGACATTTCTCTCGTTACTTATTCTGATCAACACTAAACTGACACACAATATTTTTAGCGCAACGTAGTCTGACTTTCAATAATATCTACAAAAGAATGGCCCTGACTAACAATAACCTATACCTTTCAGGAATCACTTACAAAAATCTTCGTTGCTCGAACTACTGCAATACAGCGTGCGCCAATAGTGCCAGCTAAATAAAAGATTCAAACTACTGAAGGCACTAACTACTGATAGGCATAGTTAGCGAATGAAAGATTTTAATAGAGAACAAACAATGTATTTACCTTAATAGTCATAATATATATATCAGTTCATGACATCCAGTCTTACAAATTTACTGTCTCTGTTCAGATCGTCCGCTCCCAAAACTCTGCCATCTCTCTCCCCACATCCACCACTGCTGGTGGCTCACCTCCAACTGCGCAATGCTACGCACTGTTCACATCCAACTGCCCAGCACTACAATAGCGAATATCCCATCAATGCCAACCAGCCACAGATTGCAAACAGCACACTGAGTGATTTTCATACGGAGTGCTACGTGGCGTTACCAACATAAAACCTAAACAGCCTACTTGCAGCATGTTTTCCAGACATGAACCCTATCGAACATGTCTGAGATTGATTGAAAAGAGCTGTTTATAGACGACGTGACCCACCAACCATTCTTGAGGTATTTACGCCGAATCGCCGTTGAGGAGCGGGACAATCTGGACCACAGTACCTTGATGAACATATGGATAGTATGCCACAACGACGACAGTCATGCATCAATGCATGAGGACGTGCGACTGGGTATTGGAGATACCGGTGTGTATAACAATCTGGACCACCACCTCTGAAAGTCTCGCTGTATGGTGGTACAACGTGCAATGTGTGGTTTTCATGAGCAATAAAAAGGGCGGAAGTTAATATTATGTTGATATGTATTCCAATTTTCTGTTCAGGTTCCGGAACTCTCGGAACCGAGGTGATGCAAAACTTTTTATTTTTTTTGTTTTTGTTTTTTGAGATTTGTATATCCGTTGCGGGGTAACAGAGTTTCCACAAGACTCATAGTATCGTTTCAGTTCTGCCTCAAACATTTCGTTACTCACGTGTTTTCTTCTTCGCATCCAAGTCAGCCCGACTCTGACCCCGTCGGTTGTTTTCATACTCCTCCTATTCGTTAACGCCACTGAAATCTGAATGACAAAAACGCTTCGTTAGCCGCGGGTGCTGACCACATGGAGTTGTACCGATCCACTAGTTATCGAATTCCACCCATTTCTTATTCTCTGCGAACCTAATCACTAGTGTCACGGAGTACCTAACGAATTTTGTGACTCGTCATCTCTTCTTTTTGAATGTAGTTGGCACCCAGCTCTAAGCCTCCAGTCGCTTACTACTGGATAAGTTTCGATACTCGTGTGAATTTAAACCCCGTGAACGAACAACAGACGTCTCCTACATCGCCGAGCGGGATTAGCCGAGCGGTCTTAGGGGCTGTAGCCAGGGACTGTGCAGCTGGTCCCGGCGGAGGTTCGAGTCCTTCCTCGGGCATGGGTGTGTGTGTTTGTCGTTAGGATAATTTAGGTTAAGTAGTGTGTAATCTTAGGTTCTGATGACCTTAGAAGTTAAGTCCCATAAGATTTCACACACATTTGAACACATTTTTCTCCTACATCAAATAGCTCTACTTACCTACGTGAAATTAAATTATGGTCTCAGCTGAATGGATAGTTTAGTTCTATATTACAAATCGTTCTACTATTCAGACGCTTTTCAGTAACCATAATTGACTGCATTTTGTGGCCGGCCGGAGTGGCCGAGCGGTTCTAGGCGCTTCAGTCTGGAACCGCGCGACCGCTATGGTAGCAGGTTCGAATCCTGCCTCGGGCATGGACGTGTGTGATGTCCTTCGGTTAGTTAGGTTTAAGTGGTTCTAAGTTCTAGGGGACTGATGATCTCAGAAGTTAAGTCCCATAGTGCTCAGAGCAGTTTTTGAATTGCATTTTGAAACTGTGACGTGTCGTAAACATGGAGCGGAAAGGAAGCAAGCGGCACGATTCTTTTTTTTTTTTTCAGAAGGAGTCAGGATGTAACGCATAGTGTGATTCTGGTCATCAATCACATTGTCAGAAGAAGGTACACAACAAACTTCAAAAATCATTTACACGCAATGACGTCCAGTAACGGAAGTAATGTGTAATGAATGCTTTGTAGCAGGTTTGTGTATCGATAATTCGGAATACGTATGACACAAATGTTAGCCGTTACTTTTACTGTGGTGTCTAGGAAACCTGCGCACTCGATTCGCTAGACAAACAACCAAATAGTCGTGTTAATGAGTTTTATTACAAAAAGAAGAGATACAATATTTAACTTGGCATTTACACAGATGTGTCGCAAGCAAAGGACGACATACAAAATAAGCAGTCTTATTTAGTGTAGACAATTCCAAGTCTGTGTTACAGAGAGAATACAAGTGATCTGACGCTGCTATTGAACTGGGAAGTCTCCAGTCGGTGGCGGCGCTTATGTCCTCTTCATGTAGGGGCAGCTGTTGTCGCGTCGTGGTCCTGGAGACGGGTTGGTCATCATGCTGTGGGCTGACATCTTCTCACAGCCATCTCTTCTCTGTAGTTTCTTACTGGCGTTCGTGCGCTTGATTTTACGCCGTAACGTTTACAACCATACATACTGGCCATTCATATAACTGCATCTTATAAAACCATAAACTACGATGAAATTTGATAAATGTTCACAACCACATACTGGGTGGTATAATTGGAGTACAGCTACTCACGGAAGTCCAGCGTGTGCTGCAGTTATCTTATAGCAGCGAAACTTGACAGTATGTTTTTGCGTTAATGCGGAACCGTTTTACGCCGGGGAAAAATACACTACTGACTATTAAAATTGCTACTCCACGAAGATGGCGTGATACAGACACGAAATTTAACCGACAGGAAGAAGATATTGTGATATACAAATGTTTAGCTTTTCAGAGCATTTACACAAGGTTGGCGCTGGTGGCGACACCTACAACCTGCTGATATGAGGAACGTTTCCAACCGGTTTCTCATGCACAAACAGCAGTTGACCGGCGTTGCCTGGTGAAACGTTGTTGTGATGCCGCGTGTAAGGAGGAGAAATGCGTCCCATCACGTTTCCGACTTTGATAATGGTCGGATTGCTGCTCGCGTTGGTCGAGATCCAATGACTGTTAGCAGAATATGGAATCGGTGGGTTCAGGAGAGTAATACGGAACGTACTGCTGGATCCCAACGGCCTCGTATCACTAGCAGTCGAGAAGACAGGCATCTTATGCGCATGGCTGTAACGGATCGTGCAGCCACGTCTCGATACCTGAGTTAACAGATAGGGACTTTTGTAACACAACAACCATCTCCACGAACAGTTCGACGACTTTTGCAGCAGCATGGACTATCAGCTCGGAGTCCATGGCTGCCGTTACCCTTGACGCTGCATCACAGACAGGAGCGCCTCCGATGGTGTACTCAACGACGTACCTGGGTGCACGAATGGCCAAACGTAATTTTTTTCGGATGAGCCCAGGTTCTGTTTACAGCATCATGATGCTCGCATCCGTGTTTGGCGACATCGCGGTGAACGCACGTTAGAAGCGTGTATTCGTCATCGCCATACTGGCGTATCACCCGGCGTGAATGTATGGGGTGCCATTAGTTACATGTCTCGGTCAGCACTTGTTCGCATTGACGGAACAGTGGACGTTACATTTCACATGTGCTACGACCCGAGGCTCTACCGTTCATTCGATCCCTGCGATACCCTACATTTCTGCAGGATAATGCACGACCGCATGTTGCAGGTTCTGTACGGGCCTTACTGGGTACAGAAAATGTTCGACTGCTGCCGTGGCCAGCACATTCTCCAGATCTCTCACCAATTTAAAACGTCTGGTAAATGGTGGCCGAGCAACTGGCTCGTCACAATACGCCAATCACTATTCTTGATGAACAGTGGTATCGTGTTGAAGCTGCATGGGCAGCTATACCTGTACACGCCATCCAATCTCTGTTTGACTCAATGCCCAGACGTATCAAGGCCGTTATTACGGCCAGAGGTGGTTGTTCTGGGTACTGATTTTTCAGGATCTATGCACCCAAATTGCGTGAAAATGTAATCACGTGCCAGTTCTGTTATAATAAACTTGTCCAATGAATACCCGTTTATCATCTGCATTTCTTCTTGGTGTAGGAATTTTAATGGCCTCTAGTGTAGTTCCAATTTCGGCCCCAAATGCTAATGACGTCTCCGGTGCTCATACTGAACAAACCGTGTAGGTGGCAGTTAATAATATGCCTTTCTAACTGGTCTGATCTTCTCTGCCCACGTCTCATTCGTAGTCCGTTACATATGGAATGATTTCCACTTTCTTGCATTGAGAACGCCAGATTAGCACCTGCTCGCCAGAACTGGAACTAATTTTTTCCAGCGTATGTCGGTTCGTTACTAATGCATTAGCATGTCTACAAATTTTCGCTGTCATACGATAATTACAGCCCATTACTGCACCTATTTGAGTAGCAGCATTTTAATTTTAACTGGCCGTCACCTACTACCTATTCAGAATCTAGTATATGGAGCAGAAAGAGTTCACAAGCAGACGTGGTTTCATTTGTTTTTTTTTTATTTTCTTTATCTACCAGCACATTCAATTCGAGTTGAAGGTGCTCGAATATTTTCATGGCTGTATACTTATCTGCTTCCCGCCCAACGTTAAGTTGTGCTATATTTGTGAATACTATTACACTATTTTCTGTTGGCTTTTGTTGTGGAATATTTGGCAAACGTTTCTTTATGCTCACATTATTTTCAGATGTTGCCCTATTCTTCAACAACTTTCGTAACAGAGTAAAGGCACGCTTTTTTTTTTTTTTTTTCAACAGTTCGAGCATGGACGCGAGAATTTACCCTTACAACAGTTTCTGTGTACTGTAGCTTTAGTGTCTACGAGCACAATTGCCCCAGAAAATAATTCGATGTGACTTCGACGAACTGATGCAAAATAAGCTTATTTTGATAGCATCATTCACATCGATTTCCCGGCAACCCTTATCTATTTACGTTACATTCACTGTGTGATGTGCCAAAACTGTATATATACAACGGGTTTTGTAAGTTTGTAATACTGCTGTGTGTGTAGTATTCTACGGGGTAAAACGCTAACCGGTGGGACATAAACTATGGTAAATCAGTCAGGGGTGGATTCAGTGGAATGTACGGGGTGGGGTCATGGCGGTCATGGTCACAACACCCTTCAAAAAACGTTTTACCAAAAGTTTATGTACTTTTACATTTATTAAATTCCAAATTTTTCAGCTAACTTTCAGAGAGTACAGTATACTGAGAGTGAAGAACCACGAAAGGGGCAAGAACTACTTTCACCTTTCAGGCGTTGTTTAACGCAGAATCCTTTTCAGTTGCTTGGATTTGTTTACTGACTGGCTGTAGAAAACATTACAGTCGGAGGAAAGCACCCATTCAGTTCGTGAGTTCACTGGTGGGACCGACAAAGCACAGGACGCTGAGCGGGCGCAGTACAGAGGGGCAAAGGCGCTCCCATAAGGCTGACGTTCCAAGCCAGTGGATGGGGACAACAGAAATGCACGGTATCGCACCATTTGTATGCTCGCACAGCCGTTGTCTGCAGAGCTGTGTTCATAATTCAGAACTAGATGAAATAACTGATAATGTTGAGCGTACCATATAAATTATGATGTTGTCAAGATTTTGAAACCCTGACTGTTTTACAGTCCTTAAAACTATTGAATGTAAAATGTATTTTTCAGAATGGTTCAAACGGCTCTGAGGACTATGGGACTTAACAGCTGTGGTCATCAGTCCCCTAGAACTTAGAACTACTTGAACCTAACTAACCTAAGGACATCACACAACACGCAGTCATCACGAGGCAGAGAAAATCCCCGACCCCGCCGGGAATCGAACCCGGGAACCCGGGCGCGGGAAGCGAGTACGCTACCGCACGACCACGAGCTGCGGACAGGTATTTTTCAATATTTTCGGAAAACGCTTTTCATTGTCATTATATGATACGTTTATCTAAATTGCAGTTTCTTGGAAGTTACGCCAAAGTGGTAGACTAAATGTTAATGTAAAGAAATTGTATCAAATGTTTAAATACAATAACATCAATATATTATTGTTGTTGTTGTGGTCTTCAGTCCTGAGACTGCTTTGATGCAGCTCTCCATGCTACCCTATCATGTACAAGCTTGTTCATCTCCCAGTACTTACTGCAACCCACATCCTTCTGAATCTGTTTAGTGTATTCATCTCTTGGTCTCCCTCTACGATTTTTACCCTCCATGCTGCCCTCCAATGCCAAACTGGTGATCCCTTGATGCCTCAGAACATTTCCTACCAACTTATCCCTTCTTCTAGTCAAGTTGTGCCACAAGCTCCTCTTCTCCCCAATTCTATTCAGTACCTCCTCATTAGTTATATGATCTACCCATCTAATCTTCAGCATTCTTCTGAAGCACCACATTTCGAAAGCTTCTATTCTCTTCTTGTAAAAACTATTTATCGTCCATGTTTCACTTCTATACATGGCTACACTCCATACAAATACTTTCAGAAAAGACTTCCTGACAATAAAATCTATACTCGATGTTAACAAATTTCTCTTCTTCCGAAACTCTTTCCTTGCCATTGCCAATCTACATTTTATATCCTCTCTACTTCGACCATCATCAGTTATTTTGCTCTCCAAATAGCAGAACTCCTTTACTACTTTAAGTGTCCCATTCCCTGATCTAATTCCCTCAGCATCACCCGATTTAATATGACTACATTCCATTATCCTCGTTTTGCTTTTGTTGATGTTCATGTTATATACTCCTCTCAAGACACTGTCCATTCCATTCAACTGCTCTACCAAGTCCCTTGCTGTCTCTGACAGAATTACAATGTCATAGGCGAACCTCAAAGTTTTTATTTCTTCTCCATGGATTTTAATACCTACTCCGAATTTTTCTTTTGTTTCCTTTACTGCTCGCTCAATATACAGATTGAATAACATAGGGGAGAGGCTACAACCCTGCCTCACTCCCTTCACAACCACTGCTTCCCTTTCATACCCCTCGACTCTTATAACTGCCATCTGGTTTCTGTACAAATTGTAAACAGCCATTCGCTCCCTGTATTTTACCCCTGCCACCTTTAGAATTTGGAAGAGAGTATTCCAGTCAACATTGTCAAAACCTTTCTCTAAGTCTACCAATGCTAGGACGTTGGTTTGCCTTTCCTTAATCTTTCTTCTAAGATAAGTCGTAAGGTCAGTATTGCCTCACGTGTTCCAGTATTTCTACGGAATCCAAACTGATCTTCCCCGAGGTCGGCTTCTACTAGTCTTTAAATTCGTCTGTAAAGAATTCGCGTTAGTATTTTACAGCTGTGACTTATTAAACTGATAGTACGGTAATTTTCACATCTGTCAGCACCTGCTTTGTTTGGGATTGGAATTGTCATATTCTACTTGAAGTCTGAAGGTATTTCGCCTATCTCATACATCTTGCTCACCAGATTGTAGAGTTTTGTCAGGACTGGCTCTCCCAAGGCCATCAGTAGTTCCAATGGAATGTTGTCTACTCCAGGGACCTTGTTTCGGCTCAGGTCTTTCAGTGCTCTGTCTAACTCTTCACGCAGTATCGTATCTCCCTTTTCATCTTCATCTACATCCTCTTCCACTTCCATAATATTGTCCTCAAGTACATCGCCCTTGTATAGACCCTCTATATACTCCTTCCACCTTTCTGCTTTCCCTTCTTTGCTTAGAACTGGGTTTCCATGTGAGCGCTTGATGTTCATACAATTGTTTCTCTTACCTCCAAAGGTCTCTTTAATTTTCCTGTAGGCAGTATTTATCTTACCCCTCGTGAGATAAACCTCTACATCCTTACATTTGTCCTCTAGCCATCCCTGCTTAGCCATTTTGCACTTCCTGCTTCATTTACTGCAATTTTATATTTTCTCCTTTCATCAGTTAAATTCAGTATTTCTTCTGTTACCCAAGGATTTCTACTAGCCCTCGTCTTTTTACCTACTTGATCCTCTGCTGCCTTCACTACTTCATCCCTCAAAGCTACCCATTCTTCTTCTACTGTATTTCTTTCCCCCATTCCTTTGAATTGTTCCCTTATGGTCTCCCTGAAACTCTGTACAGCCTCTGGTTCTTTCAGTTTATCCAGGTCCCATCTCCTTAAATTCCCACCGTTTTGCAGTTTCTTCAATTTTAGTCTATAGGTCATAACCAATAGATTGTGGTCGGAGTCCACATTTGCCCCTAGAAATGTCTTACAATTTAAAACCTGGTTCCTAAATATCTGTCTTACCATTATATAATCTATCTGATACCTTTTAGTATCTCCAGGGTTCTTCTATGTATACAACCGTCTTTCATGATTATGAAACCAAGTGTTAGCTATGATTAAGTTGTGCTCTGTGCAAAATTCTACCAGGCGGCTTCCTCTTTCATTTCTTAGCCCCAATCCATATTCACCTACTATGTTTCCTTCTCTCCCTTTTCCTACTACCGAATTCCACTCACCCATGACTATTTTCGTCACCCTTCACTATCTGAATAATTTCTTTTATTTCATCATACATTTCTTCCATTTCCTCATCTGCAGAGCTATATTGGCATATAAACTTGTACTACTGTAGTAGGTGTGGGCTTCGTATCTATCTTGGCCACAATAGTGCGTTCACTATGCTGTTTGTAGTAGCTTACCCGCATTCCTATTTTCCTATTCATTATTAAACCTACTCCTGCATTACCCCTATTTGCTTTTGTGTTTATAATCCTGTAGTCACTTGACAAGAAGTCTAGTTCCTCCTGCCACCGAACTTCACTAATTCCCACTATATCTAACTTTAACCTACCCATTTCCCACTTTAAATTTTCTAACCTACCTACCCGATTAAGTGATTTGACATTCCACGCTCCGATCCGTAGAACGCCACTTGTCTTTCTCCTGATAACGAGATCCTCTTGAGTAGTCCCCGCCCGGAGATCCAAATGGGGGACTATTTTACCTCCGGAATATTTTACCCAAGAGGATGCCATCATCATTTAATCATACAGTAAAGCTGCATGTCCTCGGGAAAAATTACGGCTGTAGTTTCCCCTTGCTTTCAGCCGTTCGCAGTACCAGCACAGCAAGGCCGTTTTGGTTAATGTTGGAAGGCCAGATCAGTCAATCATCCAGACTGTTGCCCTTGCAACTACTGGAAAGGCTGCTGCCCCTCTTCAGGAACCACACGTTTGTCTGGCCTCTCAACCGATACCCCTCCGTTGTGGTTGCACCTACGGTACAGCTATCTGTGTCGCCGAGGCATGCAAGCCTCCCCACCAACGGCAAGGTCCATGGTTCATGGGGGGAGGAATATATTATTAATAGCAATATATTGTTACTGTTTTTAAATGATAGGCATCAGTGGCTCGTAAAAATGAGTGCAGTGTCAAGTTATAATTTGAGTGGGTCCAGGCAGTATCAATTAGTGACACTCACCCCCGCCCCCCCCCCCTTTCCAAGACTCAACCCTAGATCGACATCAGTGCAGAGTATGTTGTGATGTAGGGTGGAGGAAGGTCGTAATGCCGCAGAATTTTATACGCGCAGCGAAGGAATGATCTGTGTTTTAGTTTCTACAGCGCGGTGTAGCCGCGCGGTCTGGGGCGTCTTGTCACGGCCCGGGTGCCTCACCCCGTAGGAGGTTTGAGTCCTTCCTCGGGCATGGGTGCTGTCCTTTGCGTAAGTTAGTGTTAAGTTAAAATATGAAGTGCGTAAGCTTAGGGACCGATGACCTCCGCAGTTTGCTCCCATAAGGCCTTACCACAAATTTCCAATTTTTTAATTTATGTGTCTTGTTCGTCACTTCACTGGAGACACCAGCTCAGTTTTCACGTTAAAGCTTCGAGGGAGGTGTTTATCTTATTACACTGAAGTATCTTGTTTATTTAGTGCTTTATACGGCTTCAGCATGGGACATCCACGACCTCTTACATAGTAACATGCGGGGTCACACCGAAAACTTTTAGAAAACATTCTCAATTTCTGCGCATCGCCGACCCTTGTGTCAGTGCGGTTCTAGGCGCTTCTCTCCGGAACCACGCTGTTGCTATGGTCGCAGGCTCGAATCCTGCCTCGGGCATGAATGTGTATGATGTCCTTAGGTTTAAGTAGTTCTAAGTCTAGGGGACTGATGACCTCAGATGTTAAGTCCCGTAGTGTTTAGAGCGATTTGAACAATTTTTTCGGTGCGTCGTTGTAACTCCGTTCTGTGCATCTGACATTTTATTTAGTGGTTAATTACAATATATTACACGAAATTATTGTATTTCGGGTCCATCTTCTATGTAAACAACTGATCCTTATACAACGTGAAACAATTTTCAGCAATTTCATGCCTTCGTCGTTGGGTACTACCATTCAGTTTTTTTTTTTTTTTCCATAGTGACAGATGTGAATAAAAGTATCCACTGACAATGGCGGAAAGGTGCTGAAACATGTTTGGGTTTGTATTAAAAATATTTGTTTCTATAACCGGTGGACCTGAAATCCAGTAATTTTGTCTGCGAATAAAAGTGGAATTTACTGTGGGACATCGAGGAGTATTCCCGCTTCAGCCCCTATAGTTTCCTGAAATTTCAATAGGTGGCGCCACTATATGTAGCCTTAAAAATGACGTCTGCAGCGGAGATGCGTTCGAAGCAGAGAGACATTCAGTTTTTTGTTGTTGTTATTTTTTCTATAAACCAGGGTATCACAGATATTAATAGGCGCTTGCAAAATGTCTACGGAGACCTGGCAATGAAATAAAGCATGGTGAGTCGTTGGGCTAGGCGTTCGTCAGCATCGACCTCTCGCAAGTCGGCCGGCCGCACACAGTTGCGATCCTGCAATGTTGGACGATGCGGACAGTCTCATCCGAGGTGATCGATGGATCACAATCAAGAACGTCGCTGTATAATTAGGTTTCTATCGGTAGTGCTGACACACTCGTGCAACAATTGTGGTACGCAAAGATTTGTGTCCGCTGGATTCCTCGCTGCCTGACACAAGACCACAAAGAGCAACGCAGGACACTGTGCGGCATTGCTTGTGCATCACGAGGAAGGTTATTGATGCAGCAAGCCAATGGCTCCTATGTCGACCAGCAGACTGGTACCATGCGGGCATAAAGGCTGAAACATCCCCTTAGAAAAATTAAGAATGGCAGTGCTGGTAAAACTCTTACGTTATTAGATTTTCAAACAGCTGAACAAAACTGAACGTAGTCAGACATTTCTCTCTTATTTATTCTGATCAACACTAAACTCACAGACTATTCTTAGCGCAACGCAGTCTGACTTTCAATAATCCCTACAAAAGAAAGGCCCTGACTAACAATAAAGCTGGCTGGGGTGACCGAGCAGTTGTAGGCGCTACAGTCTGGAACTGCGCGACCGCTACGATCGCAGATTCGAATTCTGCCTCGGGCATGGACGTGTGAGATCTCCTTAGGTTAGCTAGGTTTAAGTAGTTCTAAGTTCTAGAGTACTGCCCATAGTCCTCATAGTCATTTTTGAACTAACAATAAACTATACCTTTCATGAATCACTTACCTCACAAAAATCTTTGTTGTGTACATAGTTCCGCATAGTCAACGCGTACACAACTTTCCCACTAGAGCGCGCCCCGCTAAGCACAACAGCGCAGGCGCAGCGCTCATCCGTTTCCGCACTACGAGATGGCGCTGCCGTAGAAACGGACCAGATTCTGCTTCCGCCGATCCGCGTATTAATATGTGACGCAGCCAATGAGATTACTGCTAACGTAGAACCTTTTCTCCTCGTGGATCACACTCGCGCAGTGATACATGAACACGCAAGGTATTAGAACGAGTGTACAGACCTCCGATTAGTCAGTCTGCATTAGTCTGCACCAGTCTATAGTCAAGTTTCAGTCTGCTCCTAATAAGATTACCATATTCCTGTACATAAGCATGAAGATAAATGTATAGACACTATCGTCAAGTATCAGAGATATATGTACCAATACCAAAGGAACTTCAGATTGTCAATTGTAAATAGCATCCAGAACCAAGTTAAGTAATTTTTATGCTTGTTATTATTTTTAATAAATGTGTGTGAAAATTAATCAAATTCTGTTTAAAGTTAGTTACCGTCAATGTGCTACTCTAAGCCAGCACGTGGCATTTCTATTGTCTGACTTAATGGCAGAAGATGAACATGCCGCGATAAGACCACGAGACATATTGCTGACACTCGCCTACTTCGTTACAGCGACAAGTTAAATAATCTGATGGTGTGTGTACCGAAAGTCTTACAGTACGCACACCACACACATCAACCGGTACCACTTCATTTTCCAAAGGTGACACTATGGTGCATGTTGACAGCATCGTTTATCGTATTCTGGTACTTTTTCGAGGAGACGCATCCTGATGATACTGCTACCAGTAATTTCGTAGGTAAATGCTATAATAGTGTTTTGCGCACTATCGGCATTTCAGTCCTTCAGCAGCGTTAGTAGGATCATTTTTATGCAAGCTGGCGCTCCTCTGTAGCCGCGCGGGGGAGCTGAGCGCGCGGTAGCTTTGTCACGGTCCGCGTGGCTCCCTCCATCGGAGGTTCGAGTCCTCCCTCGGGCATGGATGTGTGTGTTGTCCTTAGCGTAAGTCAGTTTAAGTTAGATTAAGTAGTGGGTAAGCTTAGGGACCGATGACCTCAGCAGTTTGGTCCCATAAGACCTTACCACAAACGTCCAATTTCTCTCCTCCACATAATGCAAAGCCAATGAAGCAGCTGCTGCACAGGCCATAAAATTTTTGAAAACATTATCAGCTATCTTATATTAATATGATAATTAAAAACCACAGTCTTGATCGCAAATTTCTTTTAATCGGAGTGACCGGTTTCAATCCTTATGGATCATCTTCAGACTCCAGAACGGCAGGTGCACTTCCATGGAGCAGGCTGCGCCGATCCACCATCCACGATGCTGAACTGACTGCCCAAAGCCGTGGATCTGCGCAGCCTGCTCCATGGAAGTGCACCTGCCGTTCTGGAGTCTGAAGATGATCCATAAGGATTGAAACCGGTCATTCCGATTAAAAGGAAATTGCGATCAAGACTGTGTTTTTTAATTATCATGCTGCAGAGGCGTTTTGGAAACACTATAATTATCAGCCGCTATTTCCCTACATCCTGTCCGTCCACGTCACCTGATTTTAATCCGTGTGACTTCGGCTGTGGAGTTATCCGAAACATGCTGTATCCATTGCTCCGATTACAAACGTAGCTAAACTGAAGTCATTCATTGCACAACGCATTCTGAACGATCCTTAGACACTCCAATTTGTTGTGAGACATTCTTTTTCACCTTATTGGCAGATAATTGTGGACAGCATACTGGACAGGTGAAATACCCTCAGACGTCAAGAAAAATATAATAATTCCAATCCCAAAGAAAGCAGGTGCTGACAGATGTGAAAATTACCGAACTATCAGTTTAATAAGTCACAGCTGCAAAATACTAATGCGAATTCTTTACAGACGAATGGAAAAACTGGTAGATGTGGACCTCGGGGAGGATCAGTTTGTAATCCGTAGAAATGTTGGAACACGTGAGGCAATACTGACCTTACGACTTATCTTAGAAGAAAGATTAAGAAAAGGCAAACCTACGTTTCTAGCATCTGTAGACTTAGAGAAAGCTTTTGACACTGTTGACTGGAATACTCTCTTTCAAATTCTGAAGGTGGCAGGGGTAAAATACAGGGAGCGAAAGGCTATTTACAATTTGTACAGGAACCAGATGGCAGCCATAAGAGTCGAGGGGCACGAAAGGGAAGCAGTGGTTGGGAAAGGAGTGAGACAGGGTTGTAGCCTCTCCCCGATGTCATTCAATCTGTATATTGAGCAAGCAGTAAAGGAAACAAAAGAAAAATTTGGAGTAGGTATTAAAATTCATCGAGAAGAAGTAAAAACTTTGAGGTTCGCCGATGACAATGTCATTCTGTCAGAGACGGCAAAGGACTTGGAAGAGCAGTTAAACGGAATGGACAGTGACTTGAAAAGAGGATATAAGATGAACATCAACAAAAGCAAAACGAGGATAATGGAATGTAGTCAAATTAAATCGGGTGATGCTCAGGGAATTCGATTAGGAAATGAGACACTTAAAGCAGTAAAGGAGTTTTGCTATTTTGGAAGTAAAATAACTGATGATGGTCGAAGTAGAGAGGATATAAAATGTAGACTGGCAATGGCAAGGAAAGCGTTTCTGCAGAAGAGAAATTTGTTAACATCGAATATAGATTTATGTATCAGGAAGTCGTTTCTGAAAGTATTTGTTTGGAGTTTAGCCATGTATGGAAGTGAAACATGGACGATAAATAGTTTGGACAAGAAGAGAATAGAAGCTTTCGAAATGTGGTGCTACAGAAGAATGCTGAAGATTAGATGGGTAGATCACGTAACTAATGAGGAGGTATTGAATAGGATTGGGGAGAAGAGAAGTTTGTGGCACAACTTAACTAGAAGAAGGGATCGGTTGGTAGGACATGTTTTGAGGCATCAAGGGATCACATATTTAGCATTGGAGGGCAGCGTGGAGGATAAAAATCGTAGAGGGAGACCAAGGGATGAATATACTAAGCAGGTTCAGAAGGATGTAGGTTGCAGTAGGTACTGGGAGATGAAGCGGCTTGCACAGGATAGAGTAGCATGGAGAGCTGCATCAAAAGCAGTCTCAGGACTGAAGACAACAACAACAACATACTGGACACACAAGACGACAATGAAAAAAATATTTCACAGGATAGTTAAAAATCGATTATTCCCATCCGTTGTGATAGTACCTTCCCGTCGTGGATGAGATTACCGATATAGCAGTGCCACAACTATCGAATGCCAAACTTGTGCGATCATGCACATTGCACAGTGCGCTTGGTTTAGTGAGTGGTTCACACCATAGCTGTCGTATTCCTTTCCACCCTGCCGCGCACCATCCTGGGGGTTTTATTTTATATTTGTCCTGTCTTAACTGCATCATTTTTCCGCGTCACTCCGACCTGCAACGATGTGGCTTCCGTTTGGCTTCTGTCTTGTTTCACATTGTGACCACCAGTGCGCAACAGATCATTTCAAACTTCAACGAGAAGATAAACCGACGCGTCATCCAGAGAAACACAATATCTTTTCCTGCATTTTGTTGGGTTACGGCTATTCCTGCTTTATTTTAGACTGAGAACGTACGTACGAAACACATGCATGAAGAACTAGTTTTATAAAAGTCTGAAAGTTGAGTACCAGAATAATGCTAGTGACATTTTGACGAAACTATCACTATGCGAATTTTTTGTTTGTTTTGCCTAATTCTACAGGCCAAAATATATGGAAATTGATACATCACAGGTAAAAGTTTTGATATGACTTCGTTCGTACTATGTGTGATTATGTGCTACAGGACTGAGCAACAGGTGCTGTTCATGAACAGAGCAGATATTAATTTATTCTACGTCTGGCATTTAATAGTAGAAATAATACTTAACTTTGTTACTGTAGAGGCAGCGTCAGTTGCTGACACTAGATTTGAATACAGAAACATATACAGATAAAGAGATTTATAAATCTGCCACTCTTCAATACACTGTCTGTACGGAAGACGCCGAGCCCTTGTCACTGTGAACGTCTGTAAATGTTATTTACGTGGCAAACTCACAAAATGGGGTCAGTGCATGAACGTTCGAACTTAAGGACACTCGACGCTAGAGCTCTGGAGAGTGGACGCTTGCGTCTCGTTGGCAGTGGCGTGATTGTTGGAGGCAGCGACCTCGTGCCGCTGTGGTGGCTGTAGGAAACACGGCGGCGTAACCGGCGACGCGTGTGTTGCGTGACCGAGCTAATGGTGACCGATACCGCGGGTTTCAGAAATCTTCTCTCAGGGTGGCATGGGGTATTGCGATTCATCTGTCATTTGTAGCCAAACCCTTTTAGGTTATGAAAATTACAGAGCAATCTCGTGGGAAACATTTCATTAATTTTGTATGTTTGCAAAACGTTTCCCTCTCCTTCCATGATATTTGGTTCTGATTTGACCTCATTCTGAGTAGCGATACTTCTTTTTAAGCATTTTGGAACTGAAACATTAGTTATAATTACCCTGTATAACAGAATCTTTAAAAATGGTTAACACTAAAACGCATATACTTGAAGACCAAGATATATTTCTGCGCAGTAGTAAGGGTGAAAATATGAAGTCATGAGTGGCTCGGGTATTTACTTCAGAAGCTTTGCGACACTACGACAAACTGCCTCCATCCTTGTAACTGTGTAATAAGCATAAGCACCGCACTGGAAAAAAAGGGAACCGTTATTTAAATTTGTAGTTTAGTCACTTGACTCGAATACTCTTTTTCAAATTCTAAAGGTGGCACGGGTAAAATACAGGGAGCGAAAGGCTATTTATAATTTGTACAGAAACCAGATGGCAGTCATAAGAGTCGAGGGGCATGAAAGGGAAGCAGTGGTTGGGAAAGGAGTGAGACAGGGTTGTAGCCTCTCCCCGATGTTATTCAATCTGTATATTGAGCAAGCAGTAAAGGAAACAAAAGAAAAATTTGGAGTAGGTATTAAAATTCATGGAGACGAAGTAAAAACTTTGAGGTTCGCCGATGACATTGTAATTCTGTCAGAGACGGCAAAGGACTTGGAAGAGCAGTTGAACGGAATGGACAGTGTCTTGAAAGGAGGATATAAGATGAACATTAACAAAAGCAAAACGAGGATAATGGAATGTAGTCAAATTAAATCGGGTGATGCTCAGGGAATTCGATTAGGAAATGAGACACTTAAAGTAGTAAAGGAGTTTTGCTATTTAGGAAGTAAAATAACTGATGATGGTCGAAGTAGAGAGAATATAAAATGTAGACTGGCAATGGCAAGGAAAGCGTTTCTGAAGAAGAGAAATTTATTAACATCGAATATAGATTTATGTATCAGGAAGTCGTTTCTGAAAGTATTTGTTTGGAGTGTAGCCATGTATGGAAGTGAAACATGGACGATAACTAGTTTGGACAAGAAGAGAATAGAAGCTTTCGAAATGTGGTGCTACAGAAGAATACTGAAGGTAAGGTGGATAGATCACGTAACTAATGAGGAGGTATTGTATAGGATTGGGGAGAACAGAAGTTTGTGGCACAACTTGACTGGAAGAAGGGATCGGTTGGTAGGACATGTTTTGAGGCACCAAGGGATCACAAATTTAGCATTGGAGGGCAGCGTGGAGGATAAAAATCGTAGAGGGAGACCGAGAGATGAGTACACTAAGCAGATTCAGAAGGATGTAGGTTGCAGTAGGTACTGGGAGATGAAGCAGCTTGCACAGGATAGAGTAGCATGGAGAGCTGCATCAAACCAGTCTCAGGACTGAAGACAACAACAACAACAGTTTAGTCACCACTTGCAGACAAAATCGATCAACCACCAACCAACGACCTTGGAAAATGAACACGAATATCAGTGAAATGTCTTTTCGTCGCTGCCACAATAACAGCAAATGACCCACTGCACTGCTGACTCCTACTAGGAGAGAGACAGGATGATGATCAATGTTTCCCGATGAAAACGCAGCAAAATTTGCGATTCCATTTCGTTATGCCTACCGGTGGAGGACGATAAATTGCATAAGGTAACAAGTGTGTGGGATCTACGGTTCCAGCAGAAAGGAGGGATACAATGATGATAGCGAATCATTTTATTGATATCTCACTCATATCTATGACGTCTTCATTATGACTCCTCAAGCCACACAAAGTTTCAGATGCGTCATCAAGGTGAATTTAAGGAGTGAAGATGGCGATTGGCAGTAAATTTTAAAAATCCAAGGTGGGTTTGGTGGGAAACATTGTACAGCTAGTCACAGCGTAGCATACTTTTTCGCGAAATCCTGCTATTTTACGAAGTATCCAGTTATAGCACAGTGTTTCCCACACGGATACTTACCAAAACAAATTTCATAAGCAAACACACAACACAAAAGGAAAGAAATATACAGAGTGCGCAAAAGCATCCGAACCCACTGAATTCTTTTCTTTTTTTTTGCATCATATTCAAAAGTATTTAATTAGCCAAAAAACATGTTAAGAATATTTCAAAATGCGTTCTGCAGTCGCAGAGCATTCAAACATTCTGAAATTTTGCACCGTATTCTAAGTTTCAATCCAAAAATTATGAAAGAAACACTTTAATACGTGCGGAATTTTGTATCTGTACCATAAATGGTCCAAGACTGAACTCACTTTCTCGGCATTTTGCATGGCGTGACAAGTCTTGTCTTGCTAACATCCTGTTCATTTGCCTCTCCGCTCAGCATAATGTGATACACACGCCACATTGCAAAACACACATCGGCGCTACTGCTGATCTAACTTATAGATAAAGTGCACTTGTCGAAAATAATTACTAAAGTTAACAAAGTTATTCCCACTTTTAAATTCACCGAAAACTCGTCTCTCACTTCACTTTGAATACCTGTAATATAACGCATATATGAAACATTCGACTTACTGCGGAAAAGAATGGGCAAAAAAAAAAAATCTCGATGAGTTGACAGTTCAGTCTAATGTTAATGAATTAATTTTTGATGCAATAGCATTACATCCAGACACTATTAAAGACGTGTGTTGACTGCAAACGTTCGAGAAAAGATCTCTTGTACTTACCTTGCTGAATATTCTACTCAAAAGCGTGTTTCAGGAAAAGGTAAGCTTAATAACACGGGTCGAACTACACCAAAGTTAGAAAACTTTACAAAATGCTTCATTTCGAATCGATGATGAAATGCTGACTAGAATTCATCACGAAAGGACTAGCAATACATGAATTACGCTGATGAATCTTGATACCTCGCCTTTATTCCAAGTACGACGAGAGAACAGCAACCAAAATAGAGTTTTATTTAATTTTCAGAATTAACTGGGATGTCTCATTGAGGCACAGTTTTGCGTTGCGGGGACTACCCATCAAATAACGTAGTTCGCGAAGCCTATTTATTCACTGAAAACATAGAGGTTCTGTGACGAATTGAAGTTCTCTTCACAAGCAAGTAATTCAGTTTATGGCACTTGTATTTCTGTTATGTAACAGCGAGTATAGCTCTCCATAAAAAGTTAAAACCAAACATTTGCTTTTGCGCTGTAATTAACGAATTAAAGATAAGTAGTTGCAAGAGACCATATTTACTTCAGCTACTATTCCACGAGACTTCAAAATGCGAAATGAAATTCGCTTCTGCTTAGAGCTCCTACTGCTTATTGTACGCAACAAACGGCATCACCTGTAAATGTTCATAGTTCGATCTATAGACCACACTCGGTAGAAGGCACAAGAGACCATCATATTGATTACTTTCCAGATCTGAATTGTTCTATAATGCTTGTCGAGTACCAAGATGTTCTTTCACATATAAAATGTCTGGAAAAATGCATCACCAACACAGAAAGTCAAATCTTTAATATCATATATAAGTAAATGAGTAATGGGGTACAGGTAAAAGAATAAATGGGTAAGTTGGAAAACAGGTTGTGGTGAAGAGGGTAATGGATAAACAGTAAATAGGTAATGGGCAAACGAATAACAAGGAACAGATAAATGTGTAGACGAGTAAATCCTCAAATAGATAAATAGATAGACAGGTAAGCTGTAACAAGTAATCAGTAAATGGATAAACAGGCAAACAGGCAACAGACAAACAAGTAAAGGATACATGGGTATCTGGATAAATAGGTAAACAGGTCGTAGGTAAATGACTAAGTGGACATGGGTAAATGGTAAATGAGTAAATAGTAATAGGTAATAGGTAATGGATAATGGGTAACATAAAATGGGGAATGTATGGAAGTTAACATGTAATCAGTTAAGGTGATAGGTAATGGGTAAAGGTGAAGGGTAATGGGCGAAGGTAATGGGTAATGGGCACAGTTTATTGTTAATGCTCAGTCTGTGATTTACCATTTGCTGTTTCCCATTTACACATTGACTCATTACACAGTATCCATTTATCTTTAGCCTGAGAACCAAATAACCTGTTTAGCCATTAGCCATTAGTCATTTACCCTCTGCCTCATACTTGTTTACCGATTTATTTGTTTACCATTTACCAGTCAACACAGTTATTTGTTTACCTATTGACAGATTACTTTTTTCCCATTTACCCACTACGTGTTTGCACATTACCTATTGCCTGTTGACTCATTTACCTACTTATCTGTGAACCCAGCACTTGCTTACACATTTACCCCTCATCTTTGAACCGAAGTGTGGTACAAAGATATGACAAATAACATGCAAACATTGGGTTTTGTGCTGTTGACGTATTTTTAAGTCATTTTTACATGAAAATAACATTGTGACAGTTGACAAGCATTATCGAACAGTTTTGTTATGTAAAATGATTAATCTGAGTGTCTGTTGTGCTTAAAGTAAGCGTGGATCATAGATCAAAGACAACATTTATAGTTACTGCCGTCTGCTACTTACAACAAGTAACAGCAACTCAAGGCAGCAGTTGACTTTTTTCGTGTTTTGATATAAAACTCATATTTGGCAAGTACTTATTTGTAATTTATTAATTACATTGTATAAGCATGTGCTAGAGTAAGCTGTCGCCAGTACACTGGTCGGCAAAGATGTAGCATGAAGATCAATAGTAGGTTCTGGACCAAGCGCACCTATCACGAGAGATTGCCAATGTCAACAAAATTCACCAACAGCCGTGTACTCATCATCATCATCATCATTTAAGACTGAATATGCCTTTCAGCGTTCAGTCTGGAGCATAGCCCCCTTATAAAATTCCTCCATGTTCCCCTATTCATTGCTAACATTGGTGCCTCTTCTGATGTTAAACCTATTACTTCAAAATCATTCTTCACCGAATCCAGGTACATTCTCCTTGGTCTGCCCTGACTCCTCCTGCCGTCTACTGCTGAACCCATGAGTCTCTTGGGTAAGCTTGCTTCTCCCATGCGTGTAACATGACCCCACCATCTAAGCCTGTTCGCCCTGACTGCTACATCTATAGAGTTCATTCGCAGTTTTTCTTTGATTTCCTCATTGTGGACACCCTCCTGCCATTGTTCCCGTCTAATAGTACCTGCAATCATCCTAGCTACTTTAAGATATTATTTTATTTTATTGTGAAGGCTACCAGTTTCAGCATTTCATTATACCACCTTCCGGCCCCATACGCATCTATCAAGGCATCTGTCCAAAAAACAAACTTGTCGTATAGCTCCATAAGTCTCTGGATACGGTGAATTCAATCATCACACTACTGCTTCATTCGAAGAAGTGATAGCAAATGAGTATCTGCCGTCTGTCAGTTCACATTGCTGCTTAAGACAGTACATTGCGACCAGATTAGCGACCTTAGTGAGACTAAAGTTTGTCTTTGCAAGATTACCGATACTGTTGCAAGAGGTCTATTACTGATGAGCTTGTACCATAACACATGGACTCTGTTCAAGATAAGTAAATACTTCGAGATCAAGTAAATAAAGAGCCTTTGCAGAAAGAGGATACCACTCACCTGTAACAACATCTTCTCCCTTGCTTCCTTGGTACAAGATTCAAGAAATCAAACGTTGGATTTAGCTGTTTAAGGAAAGTATGTTGTGTACTCGTTCTCATATAAGATAAATACTGAAGTCACGAATTGTTTTACACACTTGTGGTGACAGTTGAAATTCATCATAGATATACACAGCTTCAAGCAATAAATAGGGGTCGCCAACCAGCCTGCTTGATGGATAGCCCCCAGAGTACGAAACTGTGCTTCAACAAAACAGATCTCAATTAATTCTGAAAATCCAATATAACTCCCTTTGGGCTGCTGTTCTTTCGCCATACCTGGAACAAATCCGAGGCATTAAGACTCAGAAACTTGTTCCATGTGTTCCTTGACCTTCCCGTGCTGAACTATAGTTGACAGTTTAGCACTATTGATTTCAGACCAAGCGCTTTGGATATATTTTTTAAGTCTGTTATGGCTGGACCTGTGTTTCTACAGTTGGCCTCCCCTTAAAAACTCTGCTGAGTTTGATTTAACAAATCTAATGTCTCTAAGGTAGCCACGAGGGATTTCGCATATCTAGTATCTCTAAGGTAAATAGAAGAGATCCCTTTTGTAAAGTTTTTCAGTCAAAGAATACACACTCTTGCAGTAGTGTCTTCATTTAATGGTGTTGCAACAGAACTAAGTCATTAACACAGGACTGAAAACTCCGTTCATTAACACTTTTTTAGTCATCTTTTGCCCGTTATTTTCCACAGTAAGCTCATTATCCAGACTATAAGTAAATTTACACATACTGAATGAGTAGTCAGCGACGAGTTTTTGGTGAATTTAGGCATGCGAATATTGTTCTTTACTTTGGTAATTCTTCTCGACAAGTGCGATTTACTCAGTGAGTTAGGTCTCCTTGCATGTTGGTTTGCAGCATCCGTATCGTATTCTGTTGAGCTGAAAATCAGATGCATTGGATGTCAATAAGACAAGACTTCTCAGAACGAGAAAAGTGCTCTGTCAGCGAATTAAGTCTTGCCGATACGTGCCTGCCTCGTAACACTTGACAAGCATCGTAAATTATTTTAGATACGAAAAATAATTAATATTAGCCTCTCTATTACCTTATGCCATATGTCGCACAGAATTAGACCTTTTCATATTTGTATGTGTTTGATAAATAATTTTAAATGTGATGCAAAAAATTCCAAGCATTTGGATATCTCCGAAGCACTCGTTAAAGTACTCTGAAGTACTGCAAACTATACACTTGGCATAATTTTTTGGCTGAATGCTTTTGAATGTGGCACAAAAAACATTCAGAGCTTTCTTACACTCTTGAACACAATCTGAAGTATTTTGAAACACTGAAATTTACATAGTTTCTGTAATTTTCTGGATAAATACTTTTGAATATAGTGCGAAATAGTTCAGGGTCTTGAGATACTCCCGAGCACCCTGTAAAGTACTTGGAAATACTTCAAGTTTCATGTTCAACGTAGTGTTTTCTGGAAATATTTTACAATATTGTGCCAAATATTTCAGAGCATTTGGATACTTTTGAGCACAGTATAAAGTTCTCTCTCTCTCTCTCTCTCTCTCTCTCTCTCTCTCTCTCTCTCTCTCTCTCTCTCTCTGTCTCTGTGTGTGTGTGTGTGTGTGTGTGTGTGTGTGTGTGTGTGTGTGTGTGTGTGTGTGTGTATTTCTGTGTCCTTACGCAATCTTTTCTATATACAGCTCTGTGAGGAATATTGTAGTATGACTGGACACATTGGATACATCTGAATGTGTAGTCTTTAGCAACAACAACAACAAAAAGATTAAAAAAAAGAGCATTGTAAGATATTTCAGCATTGCAAGACATTTCCCGTCTACGCCACGTTCCATCTTTGAAATTTACTGCTATCTGCCATCATTAACTTTGAAATTTCCCACCATTTATGATCTTTAATTTTTAAATTTCCCACCATCTGTCATCTTTGATTTTTAAATTTACTATCCCCACCATGATGATAACATCATGTAGAAAGGAATGTGCCTTGTGACGTCATTATGATGTCACAGATAAGGGAAAGTGGCTTGTAATGTTAAGATGTAAACTTAGTGCTCCTATTCCAGAATATGAAGAGCGCTGGATGTGCAGTAAGACAGAGATTCTTTAGTCCAAAATGAGAACCTGCTGTCGAAACGCATCATGTAACTAGAGATCTTACGTAGTTAAGCTTAAATTTAATGCTCTGCTCTACTGTGCTCCCAGTAAAACAGACAATTCTAAACGATAATATAAATTACTTTAGTGCTTTGAAGTCACGTTTAATATCAGCGGAAGCGAATGTAATAACGATGGAGAAGAAGACTGAAATGAACGTTTCGGTAACTGTTAAAAAAGAACAGACTGTTTCGAAGGAGGCCACTGTAGGCAAAGGGGAGGGATTTTGGGAAGGGGTATTAGCAGAGCAAGCTGAGACAAGTATATGGAAGAAGTTTTCCAGTAACTGTATTTCGAAACTGAAATGCAATGGAATTCTCTACGAGTATGAAGAAAATTGTTTAGCACTCCGTTTTCAGATACAGATAATGATTTTGAGAAGATGATCGAGTTATGTGATGGCATAGAGAGGATTTCCCTTTGTTGAAAACTTCTATTTCTGATGTGCTATTCGGACAGTAGAGTTGAAGATAAATAAGAGGTTGTACAATGACTAAGCAAACGTTAGAGCAGACAGATGGTCTGATGGTCTCTGCGCTTATTTATGGGAAGCATCCTTGAAGAACAGCATTACCACAAGAACTGAGAACACTAGTGATTCTACGAATTTCTTTTTAACCTCAACTTTGTTGTGTTTTGTTAATACGTGACGAGATACTGTCACCTAATAACAGGTACTCTAGCGGAAATCGAACCAACTATAATATTTAAAAGATAAGGAGTGGTCACACAAGTCAAACATGGCTGTCAACCTAATTACGGAAACGCAATTCCAGGTAAATATACTGCAAGCAAAGTAGACTAACTGCTGAATAAAACTTTACTGGACATAGAAATCTGCTTTGTAAATCAGACACGGAAACAAAAACACACCCCAGTATGTTTAAGAAAATGACTGTTCATAAGCAAAACAGAAAAATGTTTAAATGTATTGGTAGCAAACTGCGTCATACTAACGTACACTGTCTGCTTTGGAGTATGAAGGATAATTTTCGTTACAATGAACCACTCAGAAGACGGAATATAAGATGGCTCTAATACATCGTTACTGAAGGACATTAGTTTTAAAATAGTTACCAAGTTGTTATTATTAATTAACGTGAACAATTTATGTTTCCAAGGGTTGCACTTGAGTCTTTGCATAAAGCAGAACATGGCTGATGGGTGGGGGCCATAAATCTTTTATGGTTTTACTCAATTATTACCAGTTATATTTTCGAGATCACATATTTTTCTAGAATAATTATTGAATTTTAAATACTCTTTCACTGTAGACTTATGAAACGACAGATTCGACACAAGGGAAAAAATTGTTTTGTGTACTAACTGGGTTTCAGGCTAACGTTTCTAACAAGACATAATAATAATACACACCCAGAAGAAAAACACAAGCAAAAACGCTATTACAAAACCAGTAATGTAAATTATGTATAGGCATTTGAACTGTTATGGCCAATACTTGGGCTGTATAAACACTTTTCTACCACACGAATTTTAAGTACTGCACAACGCTTTTAAGAACAGCTGAATGTAATCTCTTCAGTTAAGCACTTTTAAATAGTTATTATTTTACAGTACATCAACTTAATCACTTAGGCAGCCATGTGGAGCATTTCACAGAAAGAACTAGTTAACCAACTAATAAAACTAGTATTCCACGAAAATTAACAAAATTTTTAAACAATATTCATCCTGTAGTTCATTATATTCGGAACAACTCAGAATTATTTGATTCATGGTCATATTTTTCACCAATGTAGCATTAGTTTTCAGGATAAAATTCAGACATCAGTTGCAAATAAATTTTTTTACGCTTTACCAGATTCAAAAATCATTTCGTCATCTTTAAAAGCCTACAGAATTAGGGATATTAAAAAATCTTCTTGCCTATGCAATTATGTGAAATATAAAAAATACATTACAGAAATTTCCTTTGTACTGGTTTAGTATATGTCAAACTCTTTTTCATAGAAACATAATGCTGTGGTATGTCCAGAAATTTACAAATCATATTTTATGATTATAAGATTTTTGAGAGCCTTTCTAAAATACAACTATTTCAGTTTCAGTGGTAAGTTACAACAACAAGATGAAGATCTTGCTATGGGTAACACCATGCTGTATTTCTAGCTGAAGTCTTCATCAACAATTTTGAAATAAACTTTTTTAATTCCCACTGTACTCTAGCGAATAACATTTCTTTCTGCTAACAATATGTTCATGATAACATCATTATATTACAGGAAGATATGGGGAACATCAAATGACTTAGTGATTCAATGAACTAGTTTTATCCTAAAATTAATTTATGTATGAAATACAAAATCAACATAATATGAAGTGACACTGTGTTTAGTAGATGGTAAATTTAACTTTGATATTTACAGGAAACCTACCAAACAGATAACATCATTCATGGCTCATATTGTCACCCGTTTAAGCACAAAAAGGCATTATTTCATGCTGTGGTCAACCATATCACTGAGGTACCTCTTCTGCTATTGCAACAGAACCTAATAGCTTAAAGTACATAGTTGTCAGATACAGAGCAAATCTCATACAAAAAATATTATAGTAATTAAACCAAAAAGGATATTTCTAGGTAACATTTCATATCATATAGCCAGTTTACATAAGAAATATGACATCAATGTGTTCTTTATCAGCAATAGCTCCAGCAAATTGCTCTTTATACATATTGAGAAACCTTCAACTGACAAATTTCTCAAATGTGGAATATGTAACATACAATGTAATATATGCCTGAGTTTTTAGGCAGGACAGACAGGGAGGTCATTTAAGACTCGCTTTCTTGAGCACTTGCTCAGCAAAAATGGCGAGAAATCATAAAAGTCAACTTTTGCAGAACATCTCAAAACAGAGAGACACACATCGCCTTCTCCATCCTTGTTTAACATGGAAGTTTTGCATATAACTGACAAGGTCTACAAAGCAAACCTTTTGAAGAATTTGAAATGTACAAACAGTCACAAACTAAATTCAAAAGTTTTGTTGAATAATCGACTTCTATTAAAAAACAGACACTTATTTGATTTTGTATCGTCCTTTCAAAATGTGAAAAGTAGCCCATGCCTTTCATAAAACCAAATATAAAAATATAACAAAAGTATATAAAGAACAGATGTATAATAGATTTGAAAAAAAAACGTGGTGCATAGAATGCCAAGTTTTTTTCAAAGGTATTATATAGAACTTCTTTATATACTTTTGTTATGTTTTCATATGTGCTTTTATATACGTTACTTATTGCTAGCACAACAGACACATAGATGTGATTCAGTTACTGTAAATTATCAATCCATGTTTAAAATAATCACACACAATACATTTCTGTTCATTATGCTTCTATGGAGAAGATATTGACGTCTGCTAAACCAACACTAAGTAAACTTCTGTAATAAACTTTTTATACTTTACAGAAACGTATAGTCAAGATATAAAGATCTATAATGTCCCTAAGTTTATGGGCTTCTGAAGACGACAAATTAATTTGTCAGAACCGGTAAATAATAAACAAATAAAATTTATTTGCAGCTGATGACTCAGAATATTTCAGCAACAGTACGAGAAACCTGTTCAGATAAATGACTGAAGGTAAATCAGTGTTCACATCACTAAGTAGGAACATGAACACTTATTATATGTCACTTTGACAAACCTCTGGTCCATGCAAGTAATTATAAAATAATGCCTACTTCGACTGAAGATGGTTGTTCTGCACTCTTTTTTGGTTGGTTGGTTGGTTTGAGGAAAGAGACCAGACAGCGTGGTCATCGGTCTCATCGGATTAGGGAAGGATGGGGAAGGAAGTCGGCCGTGCCCTTTCAGAGGAACCATCCCCGCATTTTCCTGGAGTGATTTAGGGAAACCACGGAAAACCTAAATCAGGATGGCCGGACGCGGGATTGAACCGTCGTCCTCCCGAATGCGAATCCAGTGTCTAAGCACTGCGCCACCTCGCTCGGTCACTCTTTTTTGGCACCAGGAAAAAACCATATTACGCAATTACATCTCTTGATGTAAGATGTTCTGTGAGATATCTTCTTGGCATCGGAACTAACCGTTTTTGAGCAAACCAGTAAAGGCCATGAAATAACAACAAATGATAATCAAAATCCGAGGCATATTTCTTCCACTTTTGCTGCAATCCTTGCATCACAGAGCACTTTGGATGTTAGCTTTTTGCATGTTGGGCGCCGACTACACTGCCACAAAGACTTCTCACGCTACTTCTTGCCAAACCACTCTTTACCCTCCCGCCTAAGAATTTCCGTCCAGCTTTTACATTTCATACAATCCTACAGTCTCTAAACATGATCCAGTTATACACATAATAATTTATAATATTTTTGCTATGAATGAACATACTTTTTAAGCTGACGTTTACCAAATTAAGTCTGATAACACAATAAGAACAATTATTGCCAGTGGTTTCAAGTCAAAGAACATATACTCTTCAAACGTCGTTACGTGTTACTCCCTTGTTTAAGACCGCAGTTGTGTGTTTAGTTCTGTATATGTAACAGTCCAGAGTTATCCCCAAGTTGTTTCCAAAGGAAGGAAAGGCTATTTATGCATCGTTCAGTACTAGAGATGGATTCTGTGAATTGAAGGTTGGTAAATCTTTTGTGGGCGGCTAAGACTTCTTACGTTTCGGCGCCCACTGTAAGAAGGCAAGTAAGTAAACATTTACATACAGCAAGGCTGTGCAGAAGTATGTTGAACTTGCACTTGGATATGACTGACGTTTTTCAACATATACGTGACACTTGCCGTGCCAGAGAACAGTCAACACACGTTAACATGAAATGAGAATAGCAACGAACCCAGGACTGATGCTTGTAAGACAACAGATGCTAAATTCACCGTTTTGACCTTTTTGCTTCGAGCATTAACTACGCTTGTAAGGATGTGAGGTATGGACGGTACCGCTGAACAGCACTAGAAGAAACGTCAGTTACTAGTTCGCTTCAAGAAAAGTTTCTTGGCCACAGCGTCGGGGTACCGATCCTTTCATTCTACCGGCTTAAAGATCCTTACACACTGAACCGTATATGATAGTTACTGTAAAGATTGGTTCTAAAGATTGCAACTGTGATTGACTCAAGAAAGAAATAAAGGGAAGGAATAGGATGAAATCAGATTTCAACCCATAGAGTACTCATGTCGAAACCATGACGCCTTTCTCAGTTGCCTTATATGACCTAAACCTCTCCGTGAACATCATAATAGTTCGACTGAATGCTGCTGGGTGATACTGAATTCACTGCAGGGTATATACGAAGTGTCTGTTTTCAGGATCTGCGCTCTTTCTCTAGACCATCCGTTGTTAACTTTTCTGTTTGAATGTCGGCTTCAGACTTCACTGCTAAGCAGCGAGCCAGCAGCCAAGCTATTCCAAGGATCAGAAAACCACATGGAAAAATCATACAACACAACAAAGAAAGGACGCGTTTCTTGTTAAAGAGGCTCCGGAAAGCTTAAAAATTTGACGTTTGTGTTAGGCGAGCTGCCTTACGGAGAGGGCAGAAGGGAGTTGCCTCCTCCGAATCCTCCCCCCCCCCCCCCCCAACCAACTGTCACCGCTGCCTACATCTTTGTTGACTGTCTACCAAAATATCGCGTCAAATATAAACACAAAGCACTTGAATGGCCCTGACTGACTATAACCTATAGCTTGCATGAACCACTTACCTCACAAAAATCTTCGTTACTCGAACTATGGAAATACAGTGAGCGTCAAGAGTGAGAGCTACATAAAAGATTCTAATTACTGAAGGCACTAACTACAGATAGGCATACTTAGCAAATGAAAGATTTTGATAGAGAACAAACAATGTATTTACCGTAATAGTGTTCAAAAATCATAATATATATGTCAGTTCATGACATCCAGCCTTACAAATTTACTCTTTCTGATGGACACACGTCCAGATCATCCGCTCTTATAACTCCGCCATCTCTCTCCCCACATCCACCATAGCTGGCGGCTCACCTCCAACTGCATAACGCTACGCGCTGTTCACATCCAACTGCCGAACACTACAATAGCAAATATTCTAACAATGCAAACCAGCCACAGACTGCACACAGCAATCAGTGATTTTCATACAGAGCGCTACGTTATCAACATACAAACCTAAACAGCCTGCTTACAGGTGGAACTGCAGGTAAATCGTTTTCCATCATAGCAACTGGAGATCACACTTCCTACGCTACATCTTCGAAAAATTCTGTTCCCGCACCGACACACACAGTTGCAATATCGCCACCCCTATTTTGGTAAAATCCTTTAAGTTTGGAAACCTGTCTCAGTGATTTGAACTAGTCCACATCTTCGGAGCTAAAGGAAACCTTCCCTGTAAATCGATCAGCTCAAGTAAAGTGTGTTAGGTCACATTCCACATTTAAAATAAATGGATTTTATAATAAAGACACAACGGATTTGCCAGTGGGCATCGATTTATATCAATGTGGAAAGTTGAAAATATGTGCTGGGCTGGGATTTGAACCCGGGTGCGCTACTCCAACTCTTACATGTATCTGCCAGTTGCCATAATTAGTGAGCTTAATGAGCAGGGGCACTATACTTGTAGTATGTGGTACAAGCCGAGAATTTAGGATGGTGCAGTAGTAAATGCGTCTGCCTTGAATTCACAGCAGTTACAGGATCAAAATCGTGTCTTTTCTTTTGGACTTTTTTAAAAAAGAGTCACCACATGTATAGGATTTCGTGATACTTTTACTTCATTTTTTTTTTTTTTTTTTGAGATTGCCGGTTCCGGTCTGTTGCAGACCATCTTCAGACGTCATACCGAGATGGTAGCAAGATGGTAGACGATCGCCGTGAACGGAATTGGAGCTACGACCCCACGACCGCTAACTGCTCAGGGTCTGAAGATAGTCTAAAACAGACCAGAACCGGTAACCTGAAAAAAGAAGTTTCGTGCGATTCTGACTGTTTATGTTCATTCTAAATTGTTGCCGGCCGTTGTGGCCGAGCGGTTCTAGATGCTTCAGTCCGGAACCTCGCTGCTGCTACGGTCGCAGTTTCGAATCCGGCCTCGGGCATGAATGTGTGAGATGTCCTCAGGTTAGTGAGGTTTTAATAGTTCCGAGTCTAGGGAACTGATGACCTCAGATGTTAAGTCCCATAGTGCTTAGAGACATTTGAACCAATTGAACCATCTAAATTGTTTTCCGGTTCATCACCGCTTCATTGTACATTCAATGAGTCCGGGTGGGAAAATATGGAAGTTTTCATACCTGCAACCTTGTTTCCAAGATAAATGTTTGCCGTCACTAAGGATACTGGTGCAGCTGGAAACCGCCTTAAGCGTTTTACGCGAACAATTTTTTGTTAATCTCGGAATTCAAGCTTTTTTTCTACAAAACTGATAGACCTATCATATTCGAACAAGAGAATAAAAAAGTCGATCTAGGTGCGATAATGACATGCTAACGACGGAGCAAAATAGCTGGCACGCCAGCCAGTCACCGCGCTACATCGTTATTCTACCAGTAAATCGTAACGATGGCGCACAGAAAGTAACACAGTCCATTAAAATCATTACACGCTCTTTAAGCGCTTTGAAGTTCATTAAAACGTCAGAAGCGTAGATAAATCTGTGGTCATTTACGTCACTAACATAAATTAAACCTTGTTCATAGCCTAGCAGAAAAAAACTCTTTATGTACTGAGTCCATTACACAATTTCCACAATATATCAGTACGTAGACCTTTCAAAGCTGGTGCAGGTGTTCTACAGTGAAGGGGACGTCCTACCAAATTCATTACTTGACTAACATGAAACAAATCATCTAAATCTGAAAGTAAGCCTACTTGGCAAGTAGCAATGAAGTGCAAATTTAACAAAAGAAAAAATAATGTTTTTCAGTACTCTGTACGCTACGTGAAAATAGCGGCTCTTGATTACGGTCAATACGTTGATGAAACAGGACAGGTGGTCATGCCTGATAAAACTTCAGCCCCAAAAATTAACACGTAAGACGTATAGCATTTCTGAATTACATTTACGGTATTACCACCTTCTTCTGCTCAACACGATAAATGGTTGCCCTACAGCTAAAGTTGGAAGCATCATACCGAAAGCAGATTGCCATTACTGAGTGCACGTTTTCGAAACGAACTGCACCATCGACAATGTTCACACCATCGAAAGGACAGTAGTTTACCCACAGAAAGAGGCGTACAAGCCATCAAGACTGTTATCCTGATGTAAGATAGGCTACAGCTGCCTAGAAGTGCAATGAACCTTCTGGGGCTTGTTAAAATTAAGTTTTCCAACGGTATGAGGAACTCCACATGCTTGCAACTAGTCATGTAATCTAGTGCTATTGAACTGTTACTATTATTTATGCATTATGAATGAAACACACATAACACTGGGGTAATATTCAACAATATTTATTACTTGTTACACTAATCTTTTTTCGGCTGTTACGCTATTATCAGGTGCAGGCACTTGATACAGTTCCGTCTTACATAACATTTAAAAGATTTATCATCTGTAACGTGGCAATGCTTTTCTTTTCCAGTCACCCAGAAACGTTAGGTATCGACTGGCGGTAGCAATGTCACAGAACAACATGAGACTGCGGCTGTCCGTGTTTATGTACTTGGGGTTCATGTATTTGGAGAAAATTGGTGCTCCTATCATAATTCCTTGAGAAATACTTAACATTACTTCCGTTTCTTATCTATATTCATGCCACCTGACTGCATATGGTGGACAGTATTCCAGTATCATTTTCATTTCCGCCTTTCGCTTACCAATTCGCTGACAGCGCGTTGGAAGGATGATTGTCGCTAAAACACCGTATGAGTTGTCATTTCTCAGTTCCTCTTGTCGTGATCATTCCACGAGACTCTTCCTGAAAGTTGCGCCCTCAGACTTTCAACGGTAAAGCTCTCCATGATGCACAACGCCTCTTTCGTAGCGCCTGCTATTGGAATTTGCTGAGTATATTGAGCATTGACCACGTAGTGTAAAGGACTGAGTACTACGGGCCCAAAATTATAGGAAGCAATTAAATTTTGAGAAGGTAACGGCACTAACTAACAGAAACAGATCGAATTGTCGTCCTAGCGATAAGAATTCATCATAATTACGCAAAAGTAACTGTTCACGATATCCGTAAATCTGGTGGACAGCGTCCAAGCTCAGTGAGGCTTGCAACGAACGGATACAGCGTGTCACATATTTCTACAAGAGGTAGAATTGATCAAAACAAGTGGAAATTTTCTCCCAGTTCTTGAAATAGTAGGGAGCCAGGATTTGGGAATGGTAAGGCGCCGAGCATTAAGAAAATGATTTAAACAAATTTATTTAACACTTGCTCCAAATTGTACATAGAATTTTAAGAACAAACAAAGGATTTGGACTATAATATCAGAAAATAGCCTCAGAAGCACTTACTGGGTGCCATAAAAGTTTTCGCTAATTGAAATCGATATTACGAAGACCACTTCTTACAGACATTTTAATAATTAAAAAAATTAAGACAACAGAATATGCAAGAAACAGAAACTCCTGTGCAGACATTAAAATAAGGAAGTGAGCATGAGCGAATTAACGAGCTTGAATAATTGTTCATAAAAGCAACCAAGGACAAATCCCAAGCAAATGTAGGGGCCGAAACCCATGAGTTAACCATTAACCAACGCACGCTAACCGGCATTAGGTCAGTCCACAACCTGAACGGTTTCTCTGTTTAGAACAATTTCTAAAACACACACACACACAAAATGCATTAAATTTACGTAACATATAAATGGCTAATAGCACTTGGATCCCACACCGTGACAGTTGAAGTGATGGCAGACAAGCGAGTCCGCTTGACCGACAAGTACTTGGGCTTAACAAAGTAGGAATTGCTTAAGTGAATAAATAATAAGAGGCAGAAGCAAAAAAAGCAAGTAAATTCTTTATTCTTTCAAAAATAATCGCCATAACTGTTAATAAATGTAAACCACTGTGAGGCAAGACGGCCAACTCACTATATCCAGTTCTGTACACCGAATAGAGTCATACCGACAATTGATGTAGCATATGGACAGGTCTCAGTTAACATGGTAGATTTCTCCAAATTTTTGGGTGTTGACATTGGTGACAACTTGAACTGGAATAAGCATATTACTGAGCTTCTCAAACAACTAAGTTCAGCTTCTTTCGCTCTTCGTATCATCGCTATTCTTGGTAATAAACAGATCAGCCTCTTAACATAGTTTGCATTTGGAATATTTTTCTGGGGTAACTCACCACTTAGACATAACGTATTGGTTGTACAAAAGAGAGCAGTAAGAATAATTAGTGGTGTTCACCCAAGGACGTGATGTAGGCACATTTGCAAGGAGTTAGGTATTTTAACTGCACTATCAGAGTACACATATTCGCTAATGACATTCGTTACAAATAATCCATCTCAATTCAGGAAGAACAGTGATGTTCATACGTACAGCACTAGACGGAAAAATGACCTTTCCTATCCGTTATTGAAGCTGTCAGTTGCTCAAAAAGGAGTACATTATTCAGCAACAAAAAGTCTTTGATCATTTGCCCAACAACATAAAGTGTCTGGCAGGTAGCAGATCAGGTTTTAAATCTAGTTTACAATCATTTCTTTTGGACAGCTCCTTCTACTCCATGGACGAGTTTCTCTTTCAAAACTGGTAAAAAAAATTGTACCTCCAAAAGTAGTTGCATTTGTAAAACTAAAAATTTCAGTAATACTATTACCACTATTCATGTGTGTATATGTATCTTGTAATCTTACTTGTTCCACGTCATATCGATGAAATAACCGGGAAAATGATCTACGGAACGAGACATAAACGAAACTAAAACTAAACCAATGCCCTCGTGTAAAATGGTTTGTGATTGCCTATGGAACCGCGATTGTACCCGGGCAAGCACCTCTTCATACGAAGCAAATCAGCGGCGACAAACATATTTCTTCAGAGCTACAAAAATATTGATATCACAGGGGGGGGGGGGGGGGGGGGAGGTCGTGAATGTATGGAGGATGTGTTGAAAGGTCTCTGTTGGATTCCTTTCATGTTAATTTCTTAAATCCGTTTTCAGTTACGGCATAAATTCCTCTTCTAAATTTACTGTGGTGTTTCTGACTATCTGGGAGGAGACTGAGCAGTGAAACGTGTTACTTTTACACATAAACAAGAACGATCTGTCACACTACTGCAGTTTAAAACACAGTATATATGTAATTCATGTCACACAGTCTCACACGGAACCTACATCCGCTTTCTTTTATATACTGTATATGATAAGATACTGTCACCCCCTTCCCTTCTGTGTGAGAGAGTGAATGAGCAAATGTATTTCTAGTTGCATGCTTGATGGTAGCAGACAAGCCTGTCTGCTAAAGAACAGTAGGACCAGCGTCGGAACAGGTAGCTACGCTTTCTAGAAGCAAAGAGGTTTCTGTTCTTAGTATGGTTTTGTCCGTCCCTTGTCATGTTGGTATAGGGAGCTGCCTCTCTGGTCACTTCCGTTTGTACTTGTGAAGCATTCTCGGTAGCGGGCCAAGGCAGTCTGTCCGCGGCGAGCGTCTGAAGTGGTAAGGTCTCGGGCTAAGCGCGTGTCTGCTAAGTCCGTAGGACAATGGATTTCTTAAGTTCAGCCTAACTGAAAATTTAATCACCTTCATTTCAGGTTTAGCTCTAAAATATCTAATGTTATCTTAAATTGCAACGCAGTGTATTTCGAGTGTGAACTTCAGAATATATTCCAGCAGTTGCTTTGTCACTACTTTGTGAGTAAAGTGGAACCACGTGTTGATCAGTAACTCTAACTAAGATCATCAATCTTAAATGCGAATGTGCGTGAGATTATAACGTCTAGCCTTAACAATATTTTTTAATATAGCAACTTTTCTTTATGTTCAACTCACGTGGGGTGCACTTTGTGAGACCAGTACCACGTGATTATACAATTGTTTGACCCATCAGGTTAATAGTAAGACGATAGTAACCAGCTCGAGGTTTTTCTTTTGTAAATTGATTTTCGATCTAATTTATTTTAATTATCAAAATGTTTGTGGAGTTACACTCTTTGTGTAAACCAAGTTGACCACGTGAAGCATGTGGTGTAATCATCAAAGTAGCCCTCAGCTATTCTTTTCGGGAAGATTTTACAGTATGAATTTAGTATACCAGTGTGTGGTAATTACAGGATGGACAGGATTGCGCTACGAACGTAACTTCTTTGGGTGAAAATTGAATCGGTTGGTAGTGGTTAATTTCCTCTTGCATATTTTCTTCGTGTGTTATTTTATGACTACAGTCTTGTATGCAGGCTCCCAATCTTGGCTCCATATTTGATGTGTTCTGTAAGATTACAATCTCACATTTTCACAATCCTAAATAAGGCACCAATTTAGTTAGGAATCTGTTGTGGTTGGCAGGAGAGCCAACCGTGTTTTTCTAAAGGAGGCCGAAATGCACGCGTCTCAGCTCACGCAGGCTGGCGGGAGGTCTGGAGCATGACAAGGGAATTAGAAGTGAGAAAAACGGACGTAGCTGGTGGAATACTTAACTTTAATCCATTAATGGAGAACGTCGCTCTTTATGGTACATGATTCACAATATCAATAGTACTGATACTGGCGCCATGCTAGGTCGTATCACATAACGTTGCTGAAGGCTATGCTAACTATCGTCTCGGCAACTGAGAGCGTAGAAGTCAGTGAAACATCGCTAGCAAAGTCGACTGTACAACTGGGGCGATTGCTAGGAAGTGTCTCTAGACCTGCCGTGTGGCGGCGCTCGGTCTGCCATCAATTGATAGTGGCGACACGCGGGTCCGACGTATACTACCGGACCGCGGCCCATTTAAAGGCTACCACCTAGCAAGTGTGGTGTCTGGCGGTGACACCACAGAATCAAGTTTAATATGCTGAAATTTCAATGATCAATGTTAAAACAAATTTCCAAATATAAACAGATTTATTTCTTTTTATTTAAATTCTCTTTGTGACAATTAAAAGGTTATAATTAATCTTAGTCTGGTTGGGAATTTGGTAAGCTAGACTGGATACCTGGTGAAACAGTTGCTCAGTAATGCAAGGTTAACTTCCCCAGACAGCTCACAGCTCTTAACCCGCTTCTATTGTCTATCAGCACCGCTTACATAACAAATTAATGCAACAACATTACAGTGTAAAGGCGTCCTGGCAAAACTTGTGCAGAGTAGTGGAAGCAACTTGGACCAAATCAACGTTCAGCAGTACAACCTGAATCAGTTTAAGACAAGAATAGCACTTAAAATTCAGTATAAAGCAAGGGGATTTTCTCGAACTGCGGCAGGCACTTTACCGCACACAACGAATGGTGTTCACTGATATTTTTGCGTCAGGCCTCGGAGAACTGAGGTCGGTGTACGAGTAGGTGGCCACGTCGTCCAACCAAGGCAGCAGGAAACCGGCCTTGCCGATCTCCAGAGTATAGCCCGTTAATGCACAGGCACAGGAAAGCGGCGATTCTCCATTAGGTGTAGCTATGCTTCTCAAAGTAAACGTACGCAAACCAAACGCAGCGAGCGGACCTCCACGGATAAGTATCCCACAGTTCACAAGACTTTTGTGCAGGCATGTCGTCATTTTGACTTCATACGCACTTATCGAAGACCGCAGGAACTGCTGTCGTCTTCCGTTAATATTCGATGCTGGGTGATCGGGAAGCACCGCACTGGATTTCGTAATTTTGTACAATTGTAACTAGATCGTTATGAAAAATTTGGCGTTTCAAGGCATTGGCACATTGAAGAGTTATAAAAAGACGTCATTCTTGTTACTATTGTGTATCCTTAAACGTCATATAGTGAGTATCGGCTGTTAAAGCTTTCATGACGTAAGTTACAGTATACAGAGGACAATTCCGTTGGTTTATAGTGGTGTAGGAATGATAAGCGCTGAATTACAAACTCTAGGATAGGTATAAATGTGGCTCGTATGCAGACAGTGTTTTTCTTTTTCTCCTTTGCGTTCCTAAAAGGTTCTGGGACTTGGTTAGCAAGCTAACAGAAGTATGTTCGTTATTTAATATTCGATGTCGTTTACAGAGTGCGTAGCCTCTCTCTCTCTCACGTGTGTTGTCATTGTCAACAATTTATAAATCAAGCATGAAACACGGAAATGAAGATAAATATTAACAAACTGATCATTTGGTAAAGCAAACTACCACACAGAATTAAAATCATAGAGAAGACTAACGCATTTGCAACAGAATTAAAAAATTGCTTTGTCTCAGTTGTCTATGAAATGCATAAAACACAATTTCTGAGCAAGTTGTTTTAGGACAGGTTAGAATCCTGCTTCGGGCATGGATGTGTGTGACGTCCTTAGATTAGGTAGGTTTAAGTAGTTCTAAGTTCAAGGGGACGGATGACCTCAGATGTTGAGTCCCATAGTGCTCAGAGCCATTTGAACCATTTTTGATTTATGCTATGTACATCTTGGGTATCAAATCGAGACTTCAGTTTCATAACTAAGATGATTGTAAGTTAGCGGCAGGTGTTTGTGAGACACTGCAATTCCCATGTACACATCTGCATACAGATGTCCTGTTTACATATTTAGTGGCGGCATGACGTGTAATTTCACATGTCGGATGCCGGCGCTATGCGTATTCTGTTTCCTTGTTCGAGGTATTCTCTGTTACTAACAATCATTTTATATAGGCTTGATGCGGGCATATTATAATTTTTGAACCGTGATCGGATGTGAACAGTGGATGCTGTACATCTCTGGAGAGCTATATTGTGCACGTACCACACAGAGCCACTGTTTTAAGGAAGTAGTTTATTCGCTTTACCGTTTGTTGCCATAGCTTATCGGAGAGAATCCTGCAAGAAGGATGTATGCCATGGGCTGGAGATATATTTCTTACAATGGAATATTAACAGCGCTGCATTCCACATGACTGATAAGTCGGAAACTCAAGCGATCTAACAATATAGCCTGTTTTAAGTGCAGAACTTGTAGCACCATAGCTTACACACTAAATATCTTTTGTTGATTCATTTAGCTTTCTGTTTTGTTCAATATCACATCGTTGAACTTCTGTAATTAGTGTATGATTAATTCGATACTGTAATGAAATGTAATTTCTGTAATATGCACAATATGAGCAAATGATATGTTTTGTCTTTCTCACATTACCTCTTTGGTTATCTTTGAGGATGAATAATTTTGTTTAAATAAGTTTTTTTCAGAAATGTCAATATGTGCAAATGTTTTCTTTTATTTAATATGTTTGGTTGCTGTAATATAAACTGCTGACCTCCACTTATGGTTCTTAGTTATTTTGTAAGTGAAAGGTGGTGTGGTTCCCCTCGGGAACGGAACAGTGTAACGCGCGAAAATGTGGTGGGCATGGATAGAAAGTGGATGGTGGTGGTGGTGGTGGTGGTTAGTGTTTAACGTCCCGTCGACAACGAGGTCATGGAAATCGGCCGTACCCTTTCAAAGGAACCATCCCGGCATTTGCCTGAAACGATTTAGGGAACTCACGGAAAATCTAAATCAGGATGGCCGGACGCGGGATTGAACCGTCGTCCTCCCGAATGCGAATCCAGTGTGCTAACCACTGCGCCACCTCGCTCGGTGGTAGAAAGGTGGAACCAGGAGTCAGTCGGGGACGAGCTACCAAACTGTCAACTGCTTATGTACAAGTTGTGTTACCGCTTTCCAATGCATCGGATGGATGGATGGATAAAGAGCTGGAACTATTCTGGAATTGGTACCTATCATCGCCACCAAGAAATGACAGAGTCCAGCATTTCCGCCAGCAAATCCACCCACCGACATGTACTCCCCACCACGTTGCGGAATCACTGAAAAGGAACCAAGGAATTGTAAAGTGAAGTATCAGCTCATTCGATGTTTTAGGATGCTCGAGTATAAGGTAACTTATAATCAAATTTATGTACCTACCTCGATATTTTCCTTATCACAACACCTCTCAGGTTCCTTTCCGTTTGAACTGTGATTACCGAGTGTCCTTGTTGTGGAAAAAATGAAAGACTCAAAGCCAAACAGTTAATTAAATGATGTTATTTGATATTTGATAAGAGGGGAGTATTCAGATTTACTGTGGATTTGGTAAAATTGTGAGAGGTAGTAAATGTAGCTTTGTGAAAGCCTCGCACTGATTGAAACAGTCCAATTCAAAGTTTTGTGGACTTTCAAAGTTACTCATTTAATCATTGACTTGAAAGTAGAAGACTGTAGCAATAAAGAAAATTTGATGTTACTTTTAAAAATTAAAAGTTCTTGAAACTGAAGCTTATAATGTTTTGCTTAGTTATTGATCATACTGCTGCCTGTTGTAAATTTTAAAAGGTGAGTCAGTTTTCTTTACAAATTTGTCAATATTGTGTCTCACTGCAGTAAAAGTCGTGAACTGCAATTGTGGAAAGTTATATACTCATGTTTGCTAAGTGCTTGTCTCTATTGTGTGTTGGAAGTGCATGTTAATATTGTAACAGGATCCACAGTTTGTCTATTGTCCTTATGCTAGGTAACAAGTAACAGAAAGACCACTAATTATGAAAACAGTAACGTCTATTATTCGGGCGATAGTGAGATATATTTTTCTAATGAACACTTTTCCGTGGCAGTTAGAAAAATAATTGGTAAAAGAAAGATTAAACCTATGCCAAATTTATAATTTTGCAGTGAACTTTATTCACATCTCATGTCGGATAGGAAAACGTTTGGAAAGTAAGACTATATACTCAACTGTATATTCCTAAAGCGCACTTCAATAGTAATATTATTTAAACCATTCAGTTTGACCAAGCCTTGAAGGCAAAAGTGTATGTCATTTTCTGTTGTCCTTATGCAAATAACCTTGTTCTTCTATAACTGTTAGCACTTTCTCTAACGTCAACATCAGCTAGCGACAGAGTTCATTCCACTCTCGTGTGATAAAGTATAGGCTGTTTCTGTCCATTAAAGTTACTCATATCTATTTTCTTGAACAAAAATGTTACTCATTCTCTTGCCTAATTAGGCTGGCGACCGTTTTCTTTATCGTTTGAACAGTGTGTGTAGGTAAAAAATTGCTTGTTACTGTTTAAATATTTACATATTTCTGCCTTTCACTTCTGATAAGCCAGCTCCGTTAGGTACATCGCGATCAACACAACATACTTCCTTTCAGAGGGTAACACTGCCCTGTTGCTTTATACCATAATTGTTTTAACACCATAGTTTTATTTCTTGTGAAAATCTTTTTCCCACCGACATAACATGTACATCCTTGAAGAGCTCATATGCTTACTAAATAAACTCTTTTTATTTGTCCTGATAGTTGCGGGTCCCATATTATCAAGCATTATTCAAGAAGCGGTGGTTTTGTAACGTTCTTCTTTCGTGTATGAATCACATCTACTTCGGATTCTTACAACGAATATCACACGTTGCTCTTTAGGGACGCCTAATTCTTCATAACTGTCATTTTAACTGTTACAGTGACTGACTGACAATCGGGTTTACGAACAATAATGAGACTTTCAGCTTATTTGTGAGCAGTGTATTACATTTCTTTAAACTGAGGTCACCAGCCAGTTTCTGAACAAAGCACCGATTCTCTACGGATAGTCTTCAGTTACGCTAGAATTTTCTAGTGCTACAACTTTCTCATACAGGGTGTTTAAAAGATACAGGCAGATATTCCTACAGGAGGCACTATTGGTCAAAATGAGCATAAAAATTTTAATAATGACAATTATTTACATCAAGCAACACCTGTTCGGATACAAGACAATCCCTCTTCTCAATCCCATCTCTTACATAGAAACAGATACTACAGACAGTGCTATATGTGGATACCATCCATCCTGAGCATCCTTCAGCCCTCCTTTGCAGTGAGTCACACATCGTTTCATATACCCTCTCCGCCGAAATCGGCTGCTTCTCCCTGCTTGTAGCAAATCACCTACACAAACACTGCAAACTCTCCAAAATCTGAACAGAGCATCTGCACGACCTCCGACTCTGTTTGCAGTGTTCTTAATGAATAAAATACGTACTGTAATAAGGAACACGATATAAAATAAATCATATTATAAATAAACATAAAGTTTTTATTACAGGTTTATTATGCAAATGTTCTGCTCACGGCGCTTTGTATGAAATGTACTTCACAGGTTCTAATTTGCCAGTTTCACCATATCTAATTTCAATACTTTCAGCATTTAGCGGCCCTGTCAGCAACTGCATAAATATTAAAATCAAAATTAACAGCCTCAGTTGCGGAGTTACCTAGATTTACCTAGGTTTCAATTGGGATACTCCAACCTTTTTCAGAATTATACTTACTAATGTTTGTCCATAATGGACGTTGTCAAACTAAAAATACGAATACACCAAGTGTCGTCATATTTTAAAAACTTAACTGAAGCTGTCTCGGCCCCACTTCCCGACCGCGATGCGGCAGCCACGAGTGTGGCTGAATCTAAACACGGCCCCCGGAGTAGACAACATTCCATTGGAACTACTAACGGCCTCGGGAGAGCCAGTCCTTACAAAACTCTACCATCTGGTGAGCAAGATGTATGAGACAGGCGAAATACCCTCAGACTTAGAGACGAATATAATAATTCCAATCCCAAAGAAAGCAGGTGTTGACAGATGTGAAAATTACCGAACTATCAGTTTAATAAGTCAAGCTGCAAAATACTAACACGAATTCTTTACAGACGAATGGAAAAACTAGTAGAAGCTGACCTCGGGGAAGATCAGTTTGGCTTCCGTAGAAATGTTGGAACACGTGAGGCAATACTGACCCTACGACTTATCTTAGAAGAAAGATTAAGGAAAGGCAAACCTACGTTTCTAGCATTTGTAGACTTAGAGAAAGCTTTTGACAATGTTGACTGGAATACTCTCTTTCGAGGGGCATGAAAGGGAAGCAGTGGTTGGGAAGGGAGTGAGACAGGGTTGTAGTCTCTCCCCGATGTTATTCAATCTGTATATTGAGCAAGCAGTAAAGGAAACAAAAGAAAAATTTGGAGTAGGTATTAAAATCCATGGAGAAGAAATAAAAACTTTGAGATTCGCCGATGACATCGTAATTCTGTCAGAGACAGCAAAGGACTTGGAAGAGCAGTTGAACGGAATGGACAGTGACTTGAAAAGAGGATATAAGATGATCAACAAAAGCAAAACGAGGATAATGGAATGTAGTCGAATTAAGTCGGGTGATGTTGAGGGTATTAATTAGGAAATGAGACATTTAAAGTAGTAAAGTAGTTTTGCTATTTGGGGAGCAAAATAACTGATGATGGTCGAAGTAGAGAGGATATAAAATGTAGACTGGCAATGGCAAGGAAAGCATTTCTGAAAAAGAGAAATTTGTTAACATCGAGTATATATTTAAGTGTCAGGAAGTCATTTCTGAAAGTATTTGTATGGAGTGTAGCCATGTATGGAAGTGAAACATGGACGATAAATAGTTTGGACAAGAAGAGAATAGAAGCTTTCGAAGTGTGGTGCTACAGAAGATTGCTGAAGATTAGATGGGTAGATCACATAACTAATGAGGAAGTATTGAATAGGATTGGGGAGGAGAGAAGTTTGTGGCACAACTTGACCAGAAGAAGGGATCGGTTGGTAGGACATGTTCTGAGGCATCAAGGGATCACCAATTTAGTATTGGAGGGCACTGTGGAGGGTAAAAATGTAGAGGGAGACCAAGAGATGAATACAGTAAGCAGATTCAGAAGGACGTAGGTTGCAGTAGGTACTGGGAGATGAAGAAGCTTGCACAGGATAGAGTAGCATGGAGAGCTGCATCAAACCAGTCTCAGGACTGAAAACCACAACAACAACAGCTCTAATACTCCAATGATTTATTTTGGCTTTTGTTTCATTTAATATTACATCGTTAAGCTTCTGTAAATGTGTTTGCTTGAATCGATAACATAAAATTGTATACTCCTTTCTGTGTAAGAACTTTGATGTCATGATATGATTCTATGCAATGTAGTGTATCTGTCATTTAAATTGTTTGTCCCATTTGGAGGGAACAAAACTTAATGTATATAATTGTAATTTCTGTGTGCATAATCTTTTGTAGAAGTGTCAATATGTGCAAGTGTTCTGTGTAAGAACTTTGATGTCATGATATGATTCTATGCAATGTAGTGTATCTGTCATTTAAATTATTTGTCCCATTTGGAGGGAACAAAACTTACTGTATATAATTGTAATTTCTGTGTGTATAATCTTTTGTAGAAGTGTCAATATGTGCAAGTGTTCTGTTTTATTTAATGTTTTTGGTTACTGTTACGTAAACTGCTGATGCTCACTTAGGGTTTTTAGTTAGTTTGTATGTAAAAGGTGTAGTGGTTCCCCTCGGGAACGGAACTGTGTAGCACGCGCAAATTGTGGTTGGCCCATGTAGAAAAGGTGGAACAAGAGTCAGTCGGGGACGAGCCACCAGTCGGGGACGAGCTACAAAACTGTGCACTGCCATGTAAAAGATGCATATTGTGCTGGTTCCGGGAGAGGCTTTTTCTGCCGCTTACCAATGCCTCGGATGGATGGATAAATAGCTGGAACTATTCTGGAATTGGTATTCATCATCGCCACCACGAAAGGCTAGAGTCCAGCAATTCTGTCTGCAAATCCGCCTACCGACATGCAGTTGCCACCACGTTGCGCAATCATTGTAAAGGAGTACTATAATAATGTACAGTGAAGGATCAGCTAACTGGATGTGTTAGTGTGGTCAAATATAACGTAATTTACAACTGAATTTATGTACCTACCTTGATTTTTTTCCTTCTCATAACACCTCTCAGTTTCCTCTCCGTTTGAACTAAAGTGATTACCGAGTGTCCCTACTGAAATAACATTAAAGACCAGTGTTTTTGCTAATTAATGCCTCTTGAACATAGTAAAAAGAAAGTTAAAGTTAATGATACTAGCTAAAAATAATTTTCCTAGTAAAACTGCTTATTAATGTGTTGTTGCCAACTTCAAATTAAGAGTTCTTAAGACTGAGGCTTATAAAGTTTTGCTTAGTAAATGATCACATTACTGCCTGTTGTAAATCGCAGAAGGTGAGTCAGTGTCTTACATATATGTTAATTTTGTCTCTCAATGTAGTAAAAGTGGAAAATTGCAGTGTGTAACGTTATATACTCATGTTTGCTAAGTGTTTGTCTCTCTTGTGTATTGGAAGTGCATATTAATAATATAACAGGATCAACAGTTTGCCGATTGTGTTAATGCTAGGTAACAAGTAATGGGAAGACCACTAATTACGAAAAACATTATTTCTTTATTCAAATGACAGTGAGAAGCAACCTGTTAGTGGATTCCAATTAACTTTCATTTTAAATAGTAAAGTATTTAACTGAGAGAGACTTAATCTATATCCAGTTAATTATTCTGAAGTGAATAGTAATAATAACGTTATAAAGACCATTCAGTTTGTGTAAGCCCTGAAAGTAATAGTGTGTTTCGGTATCTGTTATAATTTTACAATTAGTTTGTGCTCCTCTAACTGTTGGTTTCAATCTTACTGTAAACATGTGTGTATCAGAGTTCACTGCACTCGCGGGTGACAAAGTGTAGGTTGTGTTTATCCATTAAAGTTATTAATAATTATTTTCTTGAACGAGAATGTTAATCATTCTATTGCCTAGTTAGGCTGGCGACCGTTTTCTTTATCCATTAAACAGTGCAGATAGGCAAAATTTCGTTTGTTACTGTTCAAATATTTACGTAATTCTAACTTTCATTTCCGATAAGAAACCTCCGTTAGGTACAACACGGTCAACATAACAAATTCCTCTCAGAGGGTAACACTGCTCTGTTGCTTTATACCATAATCGCTTTAATAAAATAGTTTTATTACATAACCTGCTTCAAGCTTTAAGGTTATGGTACAGTAGTAGCAAATTGCAGCAGTGTTATAGGTACTGCAGAGCCATCAGATATTACGCCACTGTGACAGATGAGTTTAAATGTAGAGGTCGTCAGTCACCTTTGGACTGCACTTTGGAAACTCTCCACATTGCTGCCAAACTCTTCCAGTGTGTCTGGTGTGTTATGGTAGCAGCAGTAACAACATGATTTATACTGCGCGACGTCTAGTTTTCTGCGACAGGCAATGGATCAGAACATTTTAATGTCAGTTTAGAACCTGACACAGACCTCGAAGACTTGCGGCATACAGTATAGTCTGTGGGATACGATCATCCTCCTACAGTACAGGTGATGAAACTTTAAACTGGTCTGTGCAGTTGATCAATACCTGTGTATTTAATAGGATCGTCACTTGTGCTCATTTCCGGCATGTATGAGGTATTTGTTTTCGAGGTATGGGAGGAGGGAGATGTGGTAAAGATCTTATCGAGTTCTCTATTGGATGAAGTTAGTGGAGCTTTTATAATTAGTAATTTTTCTCTGTTGAATGGTACAGAGTAAAGGAAATAGCATGTTGGGGTGATAGGAGTGAATGACCCCTGAGGGAAGCGGATCTGTAGTGCACCACAGTGCAGTAACAAAATCCTCGTCCTTCTCCCAGTTCCCATTTCCATCGAATGGTCAAAACACACAGTTCTGTCGCAGGAACTCAGCTTTGCCTGTTTCTACACGGGTTGCACAAGGTGACAGATACAGCTTTCTCCGACTTCTACTCATTTCCGACTTACATTTGAGTGATAATATGCGCAAAGTTGCAGGGATGGTAGCGCAGAGTCTTAGGGGCAGTTGCAAGATGCATAGGGACTACCTAAAACCACGATGAAATTTTACTGTACCAGATAGGTTCCAGAAAGGGAACTCGTTTCGAGATATGAGAGTCCTTAGGGGCTGACGACATTAGCAGTTAAGTCCCCTAAGATTTCACACACATTTGAACATTGAAGTACTTCTCCATAGGATCCAACTCAGGTATGTGGTTGAATGGAAGGACGTGATTCCAAATCGTAGACATCATTTCTACCAGAATGCGTAGCACTAGAGATCTGTAAAGCTAGTGTACATTTCTGACGACCTCAATCTGCGCACCATCTGCTACTGTTTGTGATCCTTCTCAATCAACCAGCGCCTATAACCCAGTCGATATACCAGCTCTGACATGGTATCGAGTCAGACAGCGTTACAAATACTGGAGAAATATCGGGCGATGGCGGCGTGAGGGAATTGCAAATACCGGTTTCATACCACGCTCCTTAGCCGAATCACTTTCAGAATTCGTTAATTTTATTATGAGGGTGCATCGTTGGTGTGTAACTGCACTGCTGGTGTTACAACATGCACTCCGTAGACCACTGTCTATATTCAGTCTCTTAGTATTTGTCTGAAAGACCACATCATTCATAGGTAATGCCGTACGTGCAGTTATAAAGCCGGTATAACTTTTAACATGTTTACTTGTGTGTACCTGTAGAACCAGGACCGCTTGTGATGGTAATATGGTTGTTTTTTGTTACCATATAGCGGTTTGTAAGACGATTACGCATCTCTTTCTAAGACAAGGAGGTAGCACTCGCAAGAAAAACTAATGAGACACGTCGGCCCATCGTTTATTTTCGGTCAGTATTATTTCGTGTTGCTGGCAATCAGTTATTGGCAAAGTATTATACTTAGTAGTAGGGGGTGCGTGATAGGTTCGCCTTGAGCATCAGGCTTATGAAGTATGTCTACACTCCTGGAAATTGAAATAAGAACACCGTGAATTCATTGTCCCAGGAAGGGGAAACTTTATTGACACATTGCGGGAGTCAGATACATCACATGATCACACTGACAGAACCACAGGCACATAGACACAGGCAACAGCGCATGCACAATGTCGGCACTAGTACAGTGTATATCCACCTTCCGCAGCAGTGCAGGCTGCTATTCTCCCATGGAGACGATCGTAGAGATGCTGGATGTAGTCCTGTGGAACGGCTTGCCATGCCATTTCCACCTGGCGCCTCAGTTGGACCAGCGTTCGTGCTGGACGTGCAGACCGCGTGAGACGACGCTTCATCCAGTCCCAAACATGCTCAATGGGGGACAGATCCGGAGATCTTGCTGGTCAGGGTAGTTGACTTACACCTTCTAGAGCATGTTGGGTGACACGGGATACATGCGGACGTGCATTGTCCTGTTGGAAAAGCAAGTTCCCTTGCCGGTCTAGGAATGGTAGAACGATGGGTTCGATGACGGTTTGGATGTACCGTGCACTATTCAGTATCCCCTCGATGATCACCAGAGGTGTACGGCCAGTGTAGGAGATCGCTCCCCACACCATGATGCCGGGTGTTGGCCCTGTGTGCCTTGGTCGTATGCAGTCCCGATCGTGGCGCTCACCTGCACGGCGCCAAACACGCATACGACCATCATTGGCACCAAGGCAGAAGCGGCTCTCATCGCTGAAGACGACACGTCTCCATTCGTCCCTCCATTCACGCCTGTCGCGACACCACTGGAGGCGGGCTGCACGATGTTGGGGAGTGAGCGGAAGACGGCCTAACAGTGTGCGGGACCGTAGCCCAGCTTCATGGAGACGGTTGCGAATGGCCCTCGCCGATACCCCAGGAGCAACAGTGTCCCTAATTTGCTGGGAAGTGGCGGTGCGGTCCCCTAAGGCACTGCGTAGGATCCTACGGTCTTGGCGTGCATCCGTGCGTCGCTGCGGTCCGGTCCGAGGTCGACGGGCTCGTGCACCTTCCGCCGACCACTGGCGACAACATCGATGTACTGTGGAGACCTCACGCCCCACGTGTTGAGCAATTCGGCGGTACGCCCACCCGGCCTCCCGCATGCCCACTATACGCCCTCGCTCAAAGTCCGTCAACTGCACATACGGTTCACGTCCACGCTGTCACGGCATGCTACCAGTGTTAAAGACTGCGATGGAGCTCCGTATGCCACGGCAAACTGGCTGACACTGACGGCGGCGGTGCACAAATGCTGCGCAGCTAGTGCCATTCGACGGCCAACACCGCGGTTCCTGGTGTGTCCGCTGTGCCGTGCGTGTGATCATTGCTTGTACAGCCCTCTCGCAGTGTCCGGAGCAAGTACGGTGGTTCTGACACACCGGTGTCAATGTGTTCTTTTTTCCATTTCCAGAAGTGTATATGTGTGTGTTCCGAGCTGTGCAAAGGAAATGACTATGTCCAGTCCTAAGGAAGGTATGGATTTGACGTGAAATACTGTGACAGCAAAGAGAAGAATATGTCAAGGTATAATAATGGTACATATATTTCTATTTCCAGAGCCACAGCCGTGAGCAGGGTGTATTTCCGATACTTCGCTCATTGTCGAATGTCGCTCAGTTGCGACCGCAATCGTAATATTTAATTGTAAGTAGAGGGATAAAATATTTATGAGGCTGGCTTCTTTTTCTAGGACGATCCTGTCTATACGTACTTCTCGTGCAGCGCCTGTGATCTGTGCCGAGAATGAATGATTCACGCTTCCTGCTAACGGTAGGAGCTGTCTGAATGGATAGGCCTGTTGAGGTGCAGGAATGTAGCTGATTTAACCTTATCGTTCTCTAGAAGGCCGAACAGTGAACTAATACTTAGAATGTGTAGGAGAGCTTTCGTGATCGTGTGGAAATATGAGAAGGTTCAATACGGACGTGTGTATGCGCTGGACCGTTATTCCCTCCCATGTAATTTTTTCGGTTGACTGCTTCTGCATATTTCGCGCCTTTATTTAGTTGAGGGAATATTGATTGCGGTGTGTGTATCTAGCAGGTGAAAGACGGGTGGAAAACACGTTTCCTGGTACTCTATACATGACAAACATCTTTGTTGACTTTGTAAATTATTGGGATGATTTGAAATCGGTTATATCACCGACTTCGGTATTCTCGAGTGGAAATATCTGTTTCCTCTATTTTTCTGTCGAGTTCTCACGCAAAAGGTCATTGCACTCAGGATAAGTTTCTAGTTACTCAGTGGTTTACAGCACGCTGCACCTCGCTGAAGTTTCCGATTTGTAGAGAAATAATTCCAAGCCTATATCTCCGGTACCGCCGCTCGTGGTCTCGAGGTAGCGTTCTCGCTTCCCGAGCCTGGGGTCCCGGGTCAGATTCCCGACGGGGTTAATGATCATCACCTGCCCCAAGATGACTGGGTGGTGTGTCGTCTTGATCATCATCATTCATCCCCATTACGCTCGGAGGAAGGCAACGGAAAACCACCTCCACTAGGACCTTGCCTAGTATTCTACGGGGGTGGGGGTCTCCCGCATCATTCCCCCGCGCTCTGGCAAGAGGGAAAACTTGCGTTATGTAAACCATAACTTCATTGACCGGATTCATAGTAAACAGAGTTTTTTTTTGGGTCATCAGTCTACTGACTGGTTTGATGCGGCCTGCCAAGAATTCCTACCCTGTGCTAACCACTTCACCTCAGAGTAGCACTTGCAACCTACGTCCTCAATTATTTGCTTGACGTATTCCAATCTCTGTCTTCCTCTACAGTTTTTGCCCTCTACATCTCCCTCTAGTACCATGGAAGTCATTCCCTCAGGTCTTAGCAGATGTCTTATCATCCTGTCCCTTCTCCTTATGAGTGTTTTCCACATATTCCTTTCCTCTCCGATTCTGCGTAGAACCACCTCATTCCTTACCTTATCAGTCCACCTAGTTTTCAACATTCGTCTATAGCACCACATCTCAAATGCTTCGATTCTCTTCTGTTCCGGTTTTCCCACAGTCCATGTTTCACTACCATACAATGCTGTACTCCAGATATACATCCTCAGAAATTTCTTCTTCAAATTAAGGCCGGTATTTGATATTAGTAGACTCTTCATGGCCAGAAATGCCATTTTTGCGAGTCTGCTTTTGATGTCCTCCTTGCTCCGTCCGTCATTGGTTATTTTACTGCCTCGGTAGCAGAATTCCTTAACTTCATTGACTTCGTGACCATCAATACTGATGTTAAGTTTCTCGCTGCTCTCATTTCTACTACTTATCATTACCTTCGTCTTTCTCCGATTTACTCACAAACCATACTGTGTACTCATTAGACTGTTCATTCCTTTCAGCAGATCATTTAATTCTTCTTCGCTTTCACTCAGGATAGCAATGTCATCAGCGAATATATCATTGATATCCTTTCACCTTGTATTTTAATTCCACTCCTGAACCTTTCTTTTATTTCCATCATTGCTTCCTCGATGTACAGATTGAAGATTAGGGGCGAAAGGCTGCAGCCTTGTCTTACACCCTTCTTAATACGAGCACTTCGTTCTTGATCGTCCACTCTTATTATTCCCTCTTGGTTGTTGTACATGTTGTATATGACCCGTCTCTACCTATAGCTTACCCCTACTTTTTTCAGAATCTCGAACAGCTTGCACCATTTTACATTGTCGAACGCTTTTTCCAGATCGACAAATCCTATGAACGTGTCTTGATTTTTCTTCAGCCTTGCTTCCATTATTAGCCGTAACGTCAGAATTGCCTCTCTCGTGCCTTTACTTTTCCTGAAGCCAAACTGATCGTCACCGAGCGCATTCTCAATTTTCTTTTCCATTCTTCTGCATATTATTCTTGTAAGCAGCTTCGATGCGTGAGCTGTTAAGCTGATTGTGCTATAATTCTCGCACTTGTCAGCTCTTGCCGTCTTCGGAATTGTGTGGATGATGCTTTTCCGAAAGTCAGATGGTATGTCGCCAGACTCATATATTCTTCACACCAACGTGAATAGTCGTTTTGTTTCCACTTCCCCTAATGATTTTAGAAATTCTGATGGAATGTTATCTATCCCTTCTGCCTTATTTGACCGTAAGTCCTCCAAAGCTCTTTTAAATTCCCATTCTAATACTGGATCCCCTATCTCTTCTAAATCGACTCCTGTTTCTTCTTCTATCACATCAGACAAATCTTCACCCTCATAGAGGCTTTCAATGTATTCTTTCTACCTATCTGCTCTCTCCTCTGCATTTAACAGTGGAATTCCCGTTGCACTCTTAATGTTACAACCGTTGCTTTTAATGTCACCAAAGGTTTTTTTGACTTTCCTGTATGCTGAGTCTGTCCTTCCAACAATCATACCTTTTTCGATGTCTTCACATTTTTCCTGCAGCCATTTCGTCTTAGCTTCCCTGCACTTCCTACTTATTTCATTCCTCAGCGACTAGTACTTCTGTATTCCTGATTTTCCCGGAACATGTTTGTAATTCCTCCTTTCATCAATCAACTGAAGTATTTCTTCTGTTACCCATGGTTTCTTCGCACCTACCTTCTTTGTACCTATGTTTTCCTTCCCAACTTCTGTGATGGCCCTTTTTAGAGATGTCCATTCCTCTTCAACTGTGCTGCCTACTGCGCTCTTCCTTATTGCTGTATCTATAGCGATAGAGAACTTCAAATGTATCTCGTCATTCCTTAGAACTTCCGTTTACCACTTCTTTGCGTATTGATTCTTCCTGACTAATGTCTTGAACTTCAGCCTACTCTTCATCACTACTATATTGTGATCTGAGTCTATATCTGCTCCTGGGTACGCCTTACAATCCAGTATCTGATTTCGGAATCTCTGTCTGACCATGATTTAATCTAATTGAAATCTTCCAGTATCTCCCGGCCTTTTCCAAGTATACCTCCTCCTCTTATGATTCTTGAACAGGGTATTCGCTATTACTAGCTGAAACTTGTTACAGAACTCAATAAGTCTTTCTCCTCTTTCATTCTTTGTCTCAAGCCCATACTCTTCTGTAACATTTCCTTCTACTCCTTCCCCTACATCTGCATTCCTGTCGCCCATGACTATTAGATTTTCGTCCCCCTTTACATACTGCATTACCCTTTCTCTATCTGTTCATCATCAGCTTGCGACGTCGGCATATATACCTGAACTATCGTTGTCGGTATTGGTCTGCTGTCGATTCTGATTAGAACAACCCGGTCACTGAACTGTTCACAGTAACACACCCTCTGCCCTACCTTCCTATTCATAACGAATCCTACACCTGTTATACCATTTTCTGCTGCTGTTGATATTACCCGATACTCATCTGACCAGAAATCCTTGTCTTCCTTCCACTTCACTTCACTGACCCCTACTATATCTAGATTGAGCCTTTGCATTTCCCTTTTCAGATTTTCTAGTTTCCCTATCACGTTCAAGCTTCTGACATTCCACGCCCCGATTCGTAGAACATTATCCTTTCGTTGATTATTCAATCTTTTTCTCATGGTAACACTTGGTTTAAGAATCATGAAAGAAGGTTGTATACGTGGAAGAACCCTGGAGATACTAAAAGGTATCAGATAGATTATATAATGGTAAGACAGAGATTTAGGAACCAGGTTTTAAGTTGTAAGACATTTCCAGGGGCAGACGTGGACTCTGACCACAATCTATTGGTTATGACCTGTAGATTAAAACTGAAGAAACTGCAAAAATGTGAGAAATTAAGGAGATGGGACCTGGATAAACTGAAAGAACCAGAGGTTGTACAGAGTTTCAGAGAAAGCATAAGGGAACAATTGACAGGAATAGGGGAAAGAAATACAGTAGAAGAAGAATGGGTAGCTCTGAGGGATGTAGTAGTGAAGGCAGCAGAGGATAAAGTAGGTACAAAGACGAGGGCTGCTAGAAATCCTTGGGTAACAGAAGAAATATTGAATTTAATTGATGAAAGGAGAAAATATAAAAATGCAGTAAATGAAGCAGGCAAAAAGGAATACAAACGTCTCAAAAATGAGATCGACAGGAAGTGCAAAATGGCTAAACAGGGATGGCTAGAGGACAAATGTAAGGATGTAGAAGCTTATCTCACTAGGGGTAAGATAGATACTGCCTACAGGAAAATTAAAGAGACCTTTGGAGAGAAGAGAACCACGTGTATGAATATCAAGAGCTCAGATGGCAGCCCAGTTCTAAGCAAAGAAGGGAAGGCAGAAAGGTGGAAGGAGTATATAGAAGGTTAATACAAGGGCGATGTACTTGAGGACAATATTATGGAAATAGAAGAGGATGTAGATGAAGACGAAATGGGAGATACGATACTGCGTGAAGAATTTGACAGAGCACTGAAAGACCTGAGTCGAAACAAGGCCCCCGGAGTAGACTACATTCCATTAGAACTACTGACGGCCTTGGGACAACCAGTCCTGACAAAACTCTACCAGCTGGTGAGCAAGATGTATGAGACAGGCGAAATACCCTCAGACTTCAAGAAGAATATAATAATTCCAATCCCAAAGAAAGCAGGTGCTGACAGATGTGAAAATTACCGAACTATCAGTTTAATAAGCCACGGCTGCAAAATACTAACGCGAATTCTTTACAGACGAATGGAAAAACTGGTAGATGCAGACCTCGGGGAGGATCAGTTTGGATTCCGTCGAAATGTTGGAACACGTGAGGCAATACTGACCTTACGACTTATCTTAGAAGAAAGATTAAGAAAAGGCAAACCTACGTTTCTAGCATTTGTAGACTTAGAGAAAGCTTTTGACAATGTTGACTGGAATACTCTTTTTCAAATTCTAAAGGTGGCAGGGGTAAAATACAGGGAGCGAAAGGCTATTTATAATTTGTACAGAAACCAGATGGCAGTCATAAGAGTCGAGGGGCATGAAAGGGAAGCAGTGGTTGGGAAAGGAGTGAGACAGGGTTGTAGCCTCTCCCCGATGTTATTCAATCTGTATATTGAGCAAGCAGTAAAGGAAACAAAAGAAAAATTTGGAGTAGGTATTAAAATTCATGGAGACGAAGTAAAAACTTTGAGGTTCGCCGATGACATTGTAATTCTGTCAGAGACGGCAAAGGACTTGGAAGAGCAGTTGAACGGAATGGACAGTGTCTTGAAAGGAGGATATAAGATGAACATTAACAAAAGCAAAACGAGGATAATGGAATGTAGTCAAATTAAATCGGGTGATGCTGAGGGAATTAGATTAGGAAATGAGACACTTAAAGTAGTAAAGGAGTTTTGCTATTTAGGAAGTAAAATAACTGATGATGGTCGAAGTAGAGAGGATATAAAATGTAGACTGGCAATGGCAAGGAAAGCGCTTCTGAAGAAGAGAAATTTGTTAACATCGAATATAGATTTATGTATCAGGAAGTCGTTTCTGAAAGTATTTGTTTGGAGTGTAGCCATGTATGGAAGTGAAACATGGACGATTACTAGTTTGGACAAGAAGAGAATAGAAGCTTTCGAAATGTGGTGCTACAGAAGAATACTGAAGATAAGGTGGATAGATCACGTAACTAATGAGGAGGTATTAAATAGGATTGGGGACAAGTTTGTGGCACAACTTGACTAGAAGAAGGGATCGGTTGGTAGGACATGTTTTGAGGCATCAAGGGATCACAAATTTAGCATTGGAGGGCAGCGTGGAGGGTAAAAATCGTAGAGGGAGACCGAGAGATGAGTACACTAAGCAGATTCAGAAGGATGTAGGTTGCAGTAGGTACTGTGAGATGAAGCAGCTTGCACAGGATAGAGTAGCATGGAGAGCTGCATCAAACCAGTCTTAGGACTGAAGACAACAACAACAACAAACAACACCCCCCTTGGCAGTCCCCTCCCAGAGATCCGACTGGGGGACTATTCCGGAATCTTTTGCCAATGGAGAGATCATCATGACACTTCTTCAACTACAGGCCACAAGTCCTGCGGATACACGTTACGTGTCTTTAATGCAGTGGTTTCCATTGCCTTCTGCATCCTCATGTCGATGATCATTGCTGATTCTTCCGCCTTTAGGGGCAATTTCCCACCCCTAGGGCAAGAGAGTGCCCTGAACCTCTATCCGCTCCTCCTCCCTCTTTGACAGGGCCGTTGGCAGGAATGAAGCTGACTTCTTATGCCGGAAGTCTTCGTCCGCCAATGCTGATTATTTATCAACATTTAGGCAGTGGCGGGGATCGAACTCGGGACCGAAGACGTTTTGATTATAGATCAAAGACGCTACCCCTAGACCCCATTTCTATATCTTCTTAATAATGTTGCTTGAGAGATCGGTTAGGATACTGCTGTGTGCCTGATACCGAGAAGTATCGCATAAATGGTATAATATTCTGGCAAACCATGTGCAAATATATGTTTTCTTGTAATCTCTTGAGTCTGAAGATGGGTGTAGGCAAGCAAGCGAGCATGTCGGGACCAGGAACAGTAACGTCTTTGTGTCGAGGTCAACCGACCCGGCTTGAGAGTGTCTTTGGTCCACTGAGTCCATTCTGTTCACGCGTCGTGAGTGGATAACCACACGACCTCGCGGGAAACGTCTAGTGCAGTGAGGTGTATACACAGTGCTGTCCGTCTTCGTGGTATTTGTACGAGTGTCTGGCGGTCGATAATTATACGAATGACGGAAAAGGGGCGATTTTGTATGGCGCAGGAAACGAATTGTATATGTACTAAATCGACAGGGTATGCGGTGATATTTTATGAAAACCGTATTACTGTTGAACGATAAACAGCAATAGTTAGTATAGAATATTATTTACCTTGCATTAGGGTGCAGTTATTCATAAAGTACGCTATCAAGGGTTATGCACATTGCTTAAGTCGCAGATCTTAAAACATTGCCTTTTAAATTTCCAGAAACATTATGTTTTCGTGTATTTCAGGTTGCGAAAAATACAAACACTTGGAGGAGGAGCTTAAGGCGCTCAATGCCGACGTTATCAGCATACAAAATCTTGGTTCAACTTGGATAGTGGAAAAGACCAATGATTTCATTACGTTTTTAGGCTTGGTTACTTGTAAATCCTCACGAGTTTCCTGAACTGGTCAGCGTACAGCCACTAGACCAAAAACTCGCCAGATTTTCCCATTATTTAACTGTAAACTTCTTTGATGACGAAGAAGACGCACTATTTCCTCGTCACGTTTTGGCAACAGATTGCGCTGCTTTATGGAGAACGACTAACGCTTGTGAAAAATTTCGTTCCCTGTTCAGTGCTTCCTGCGAATCTGCTCACTAAAAACATCCTCAAGCTTGTGAGAAGTTTGAAGCATGAACAAACTGATACCTACACAACATTAACTCAGCAAACAATGGATGCATCATCGCAAAAGACTATAAAAACCGGGAAGAGGAAAACTACAATAGAATATATAAATTAGGTATATATAGAAATTAGATATGCTGAAACTGGCAAATTAGAACCTGTAAAGTACATTTCATACAAAGCGCCGTGAGCAGAACATTTGCATAATAAATCTGTAATAAAAACTTTATGTTTATTTATAATATGATTTATTTTATATCGTGTTCCTTATTCCAGTACGTATTGTATTCATTAAGAACACTGCAAACAGAGCCGGAGGTCGTGCAGATGCTCTGTTCAGATTTTTGAGAGTTTGCTGAGTTTGAGCAGGTGATTTGCTACAAGGAGGCAGAAGCTGCCGATTTCGGCGGAGAGGGTATATGAAACGATGTGTGACTCACTGCAAAGGAGGGCTGAAGGATGCTCAGGATGGATGCTATCCACATATAGCACTGTCTGTAGTATCTGTTTCTATGTAAGAGATGGGATTGAGAAGAGGGATTGTCTTGTATCCGAACAGGTGTTGCTTGCTGTACGTAATTGTCATTATTAAATTTTTTATGCTCATTTTGACCAATAGTGTCTCCTGTAGGAATATCTGCCTTTATCTTTTAAACACCCCTTATGAGAATGTTGTAGTACTAGAAAATTCTAGCGTAACTGAAGACGATCCGTAGAGAATCGGATTTTTTTTTTTTTTTTTTTTTTTTTTTTTTTTTTTTTTTTTTTGTAGAAACTGTCTGATGACCTCAGTTTAAAGAAATGTAATACACTGCTCACAAATAAGCTGAAAGTCTCATTATTGTTCCTAAACCCGATTGTCAGTCATTCACTGGAAACAGTAAAAATGACGGTTATGAAGAATTAGGCGTCCCTAAAGTGCAACGTGTGATATTCGTTGTAAGAATCCGCAGTTGATGTGATTCATACACGAAAGGAGAACGTTACAAAAGCACCGCTTCTTGAATAATGCTTGATAATATGGGACCCGCAACTATCAGGACAAATAAAAAGAGTTTATTTAGTAAGCATATGAGCGCTTCAAGGATGTACCATCTCATCTACCCTAGCATGACTCACGCTAGTTTCTTCATTAAGTTGATAAACAAAAACGTGTGGATTTCTGTAATTTCGTTCTTGCCGAGATGGAGGATGACGATTTTCTTCCACGTTTAGTGTTTAGTGAAAAGGCAGCATTCCATTTAAAGGAAAAGTGGACCGTCATAATTTTGAGAGTATGGGGTACGAAACAACCACATTAAGTTGTAAAACGGGAGAAGGACTCTCCAAAATTTAATGCGCTTTATGCAGTTTCACGGGAAAAGGTGTAAGGTCCATTTTTCTTTATCTAGAACACTGTTACAGGAAGTTCACATCTCGATGTGCTTGAGAACTTTCTTTTCCCACAATTGCATACTTCATTTATCAACAGGATGGGGCACCGCGATACTTGTATCTGGAGTCACCGAACCTGACTATATGTTATTATTTCTTGTGGGGGTTTATAAAAGTCCCTGTTTATGTGACTCCGTTACCAACAAAAATGAATGAACTGAGACATCGCATAACAGCTGCTGTGGAAACTGTAACTCAAGACACAGTCGCTGCAGTGTGGGAACAATTTCAATACCGCATTGACATATCTCAAGGGGGGCATATTGGAACACTTGAAAAGGTATGAAACAAAACGTTTTAATATGAAACAAAACGTTTTAAGTTTCCCGTTCATCAAAACACAAAATTCATAGTATATGTTCATTAGTTTCAGAAATATAGAAGTGCCTAATCGGATTATTCTTTTTGACTCACCCTGTATAAAGTGTTACAGAAGGCTTCATCAGATATCAGAAGGATGTATCGTCTACACGAATGAAGAGAAGAGGTTGGCGTAAATTTTAACTTACGCACACTATTCCAAAGATTTTATTTTCAAAAGAACCATCCGATCTCACATGGGTATACCTGTCGCACGTACAACCTTGTAGTACTTTTAGAATTATCTTTAAAATTAAAGTTTTCACTTACCTTTCAAAAATGTTCTGTGTCTGTCCCACCGCACACACAGCAAACATCCACACGATAAAATCATGTCATACTTTTGCTAGAGTGTATGGAGCTAGCGCATTCACTGCTCTTGCTATGCCGTGTCCAAGTGAATCCAAGTTACAAACAGTCCTGCCGGAGGACCATCTGTAACTGAGGATTAAAGTAGATACTGAAAATACCGCTTCAGTAGTAATGTGGTTTTATTTCCCAATAGTTGGACCACAGCATTGCAAAATAACAGCAAAGTATAGAACTGAACCAGTATTTACAATTTCTTCAAATGGCTCCAAGCACTATGGGACTTAACATCTAAGGTCATCGGTCACCTAGACTTAGAACTTCTTAAACCTAACTAACCTAACGTTACACACATCCATGCCCGAGGCAGGAGTCGGCCCTGCTACCGTCTCAGCAGCTCGGTTCCGGATTGAAGCTCCTGGACCCGCTCGGCCACAACGGCTGGCTTTCTACTTCACCCAAGTTGTTTGGAGGATAGGCACACAGACAGAATGCTTCACAAACTCTCACGCAGAATCGTTTATGGTGAGACGAAGCGACCTGGGAGGCCAATGGCGAAAAGCAAGAGTCGTATGAGTGATCGATGGACGAAGCAGCTCATCGCTGGAGAAATGCCGGACGAAAATCAGAGTTGCACCTGTTGAAACACAGAACGTAAGACGTATTTTGATGTCATCGTCATCTCAAACCGACGCACATTGGACAGTGACCGGGCGGACGAGCGTGCCAGCTGCGTCGGGAAGACCCCTCGCGGCAACCACGTAAACTGGCGACATATAGCTAGCGCAAAGTTAAGCTTTATTTCGAAAAGCTGGGACACTAGAGTGGAGTGAGACTTCTGCGGAGAAACACTTCCACGGAGCGTGGGGCTCTGGCTGGGATAAGCGGCTTTTCGCAGCTAGTCTGTTTGCGAGTTGGCGAAGCCGACGAATGTGAAATCAAACACCTGCTTGTGGTGGCAGACTTAGCTTAACAAGGTGTCTAGGTTAGACTGAAAGCTGATAACTTGTTTGTGAATCAGCGAAGCCGACGAATGTGAAAGCAAAATTCCTGCATGTGGATACAGATTATACTGTAACGTAGCTCGAGGACTAGGTTATGTTGGATCGTGACAATCTGAGTGTGAGTTGGCGAACCAATTAATTTGAAAAAAAAAAAAAACTAGCAGAAGTACCTTGCGCTCCGTAGAAGTACCATTGTCGATACATTCCACAGCCACGCAAGTGTTACTCCACACAACAGTCATAAACCCGTTTCGGCGCGTAAGTTGAAATTCAATTCGAGCTTTTCTCTGTGTTCGTGTATGACGGGGGTCCAGAAAAGTAATGACTCCGAATATTTTATTGAAATATCTTAATACTTCTAAAATAAAACAAACGTTATTAACATTTTTCCACTGTTCGTGGTCTCGCGGTAGCGTCCTCACTTCCCGAGCACGGGGTCCCACCTTCAATTCCCGGTTGAGTCAGGCATTTTCACCTGCTCCGAGATGACTGGTTGTTGTGTCGTCTTCAACGGCAAACCACCTCCACTAGGACCTTGCCTAGTACGGCGGTGCGGATCTCCCGCTTGGTTCCCCTACACTTCTGTCAGTTAGCATGGGACTTCATTTCCATTTATTAACATTCTGAATCATTATTCTTCTCGTCCGCACATTTTTTCTCAACGTAGTCACCCTTTCAACGAACAGATTTCTCCAAAAGAGAGTCCAGTTCGTTGAACTGGACTGAAACAGAGCAAAATCGGATGGGACGAAGTCGGGACCGAATGGAGGATGACAGATGTCGCTGAACCACAGGCGGCGAATTTTTCCAGATGTCGCAGCGCTCACGTGTGGTCTGGTACTGCTGCGCGGAAAGGAAGTGTGCTTCATGTGTGGACGAATTCTCCCAGGTCGAAACTCGATTACTGCACGCTGTTTCTCACGCCTCGATATACTCTTGTTATACACCGCAATATACACTACAATTTATATCCCTCTACCGGCAGAGGGCTGGAGATATGCAGACATGAAGAATAAGGATTTAGAATGCTGGTAACTTTCTTTATTTGGAAAGCCTTAAAAATTCTCACTTAAAAAATTCGGATTCATTACTTTTCAGCACACCCTCGTATTTCATATAGTGTTACGAAATCGGGTCGATTTTTTTTATGCTGTCACTAGGGGTACGGTAGATACTTTTGGAGAAAAGAGAACCACCCGTATGAATATCAAGAGCTCAGGTGGAAAACCAGTCCTAAGCAAAGATGGGAAAGCAGAAAGGTGGAAGGAGTATATAGAGGGTCAATAAAAGGGCGATGTATTTGATGGCAATATTGTGTAAATGGAAGAGAACGTAGATGAAGATGAAATGGGGGACATGATACTGCGTGAAGAGTTTGACAGAGCTCTGAAAGACATAAGTCGAAACAAGGCCCCTGGAGTTGATAATATTCCATGAGAACTAGTGATAGCCTTGGCTGAGCCAGCCATGACAAAATTCTTCCATTTGGTGAGCAAGATGTATGAGACAGGCGAAATACCTTCACACGTCAATAAAAATACAATAATTTAAAACCCAAAGAAAGCAAATGTTGAAAGGTTGAAAATTACCGAACTATCAGTTTAATAAGGCATGGATGCCAAATACTAACACGAATTCTTCACAGACGAATCGAAATACTTATAGAAGCCGGTCTTGGGGATGATCAGTTTCGATTCCGTAGAAATATTGGAACACGCGAGGAGTTACTGACCCTTCGACTTATCTTAGAAGATAGATTAAGGAAAGGCAAACGTTTCTAGGATTTGTAGAGAAGGCTTTTCACAGTATCGACTGGAACATTCTCTTTCAAATTCTGAAGATGGCAGGAGGAACATACAGGGAGCGAAAGGCTTTTTACAATGTGTACTGAAACCAAATGGCAGTTATAAGGGTCGAGGGTCACGAAAGGGAAACAGTGATTGAGAAGGAAGTGAGAAAGGGTTGTAGCCTATTCCCGCTGTTATTCAATCCGTATATTGATCAAGCAGTAAAGGAAACAAAAGAAAAACTTTAGTAGGAATTAAAATCCATGGAGATGAAATAAAACCTTTGAGGTTTGCCGACGACATTGTAATTCTGTCAGAGACAGCAAAGAACCTGGAAGAGCAGTTGCACGGAATGGAGAGTGTCTTGGAAGGAGGTTACAAGGTGAGCGTCAACAAAAGCAAATCGAGGAAAATGGAATGTAGTCGAATTAAATCAGGTGATGCTCAGGGCATTAGATTAGCAAATGAGACACTTAAAATAGTAGATGAGTTATGCTGTTGGGGAAGCAAAATAACTGATGATGGTCGAAGCAGAGAGGATATAAAATGTAGACTGGCTATAGCAAGGAAAGCGTTTGTGAAGGAGAGAAATTTGTTAACATCGAGTATAGATTTAAGTGCCAGGAAGTCCTTCTGAAAGTATTTGTATGGAGTTTAGCCACCTATGGAAATGAAAAGTGGACGATAAATAGTGTAGGCAAGAAGAGAATAGAAGCTTTTGAGATGTGGTGCTACAGAAAAATGTTGAAGATTAGATGGGTAGATCACATAACTAATGAGAAGGTACTGAATAGGACTAGGGAGAAGAGAAGTTTGTGGCACAACGTGATTAGAAGAAGGAATTGCTTGGAAGGGCACAATCTGAGACATTAAGGAATCACCAATTTGGTGGTGGAGGGAGGGAATTGGAGGTAAAAATCGCAGAAGGAGTCCAAGAGAAAAATACAGTAAGCAGATGCAAAAGGATGTAGGCTGCACTAGTTACCCGGAGCTGAAGTGGCTTGCACAGGATAGAGTAACACGGAGAGCTGCATCAAACCAGTCCCTGGGCTGAAGACAACAACAAGAACAACAACAAAAACGAAGGTTTACTAACAATCATTCTTCCCGTACATGATGCGTAATGGGATAAGAAGGACGGAGCTACGATAGAGGTACCCCAACGTCGCATATCTAAGGTATCTTTGTTATCAGTGTTGAATTTTGCTCTGAAATTTAGTAATACAGAATCTACGAGGGTCACTCCAAAACAAATGCACACTATTTTTTGAAGACTCCATCTCTTATTGTACATGATTGAAAGCTTCACAGTGTGTATATTCATCCTGTAGGAACAATGTTTTCATTTCTCCACATAATTTCATCCCTCCAAACTGCCTTACGACATCTTGGAACCAGTGCCTGTATAAACGCACGGTAAAGTTCTGGACCAACCTGTTGGAGGCACTGTTTGGCAGCGTGCACAAGGGAGTCATCATCTTCAAGCCTTGTTCCACGAAGAGAGTCTTTCAGTTTCCCAAAGAGATGGTAGTCACATGGAGCCAGGTCAGGACTGCAACGTGGGTGTTTCATTGTTGCCCATCCGAGGTTTGTGATCGCTTCCACGGTTTTTTGACTGACATTTGGCCGTGCACTGTGGTGCAACAGCAAAAAATTCTACTTTTGCCGATGTGGTCAAACACGACTCAATCGAGCTTAAAGTTTCTTCAATGTCGTTACATATGTATCAGAATATATGGTGGTTCCACCTGGCATGATGTCCACAAGCAAGAGTCCTTCGGAATCGAAAAACACCGTACCCATAACTTTTCCAGCAGAAGGTGTGGTTTTTAATTTTCTTTCTTGGTTGAATTTGCATGATGCCACTCCATTGATTACCTCTTCGTCTCTGGTGAAAAATGATGGAGCCATATTTCATCACCTGTCACAATTCTTCCAAGAAATTTATCTCCACCATTGTTGTACTGTTCCAAAAGTTCGCTGCATACCGTTTTTCTTGTTTCTTTGTGAGACGGCACTGTCAATATCCTGGGAACCCACCTGGCACAAAGCTTTTTTAACGCCAACACTTTCAGTATACTGCAAACACTTCCTTCCCCTATCCCATCGTAGCGTGACAATTCGTTTACTGTGATGCGTCTGTCAGCAGTCACCAACACTCTGCACTTTGTCTGGACTGTGCAGTACGAGGCTTGCCGACGCCAGAACAGTCCCAAATATTGCCGTGCCCGCTTTCATCACGTAACCTACTTGCGCACCGAGTAACTGTACTGCGATCGATAGCAGCATCTCCATACACCTTTTTCAACCTCTTATGGATGTTTCTCACTGTCTCTTTTTCACAGCACAGGAATTCTGTGACAGCACGTCGCTTCTGACGCACGTCAAGTGTAGCAGTCATCTTGAAGACATGCTGTGACGGCGCCACTTACGGGAACAGGTTGAACTAAGTTCGAAAACAAGGGGGAAGGATGTATCTACACACTGTAAAACTTTCACACATGCAGAATGAAAAATGTGTTTTTACAAAAATAGTGTGCTTTTCTTTTGGAGTGACCGTCTTAGGTGAATCATTATTTTACTCTGCAGCAGAGTGTGCGTTGTTTTGAAACGTCTTCTATACAGACAGTACTCCAAAAATTTCGGTTCGTCCTCACAGTTGCTAATTCCAAGTTGCAGAGCAGCTGTAACCTTTTTTACCAGTCGTCCACTTTTGTACCTCTGTCAGTAGTAAAATTTTCTAAGTCACCAACGATTCCACAGTCAACGTGATTTACAAAGTCAGGAAGTACGTTACTTTATAAAGACGCTGACAATGTCCTCCTGCTTCTGTAGGTTTCGCATCCATCTCTCACTTCCTCTTTCAGGTCTCGGGATTTTCCTCAGTATTTTGCTCTCTCTCTTTCCTCTAGTTGCTCCGCACCATGTCTTCCTAGTGTTATCGTGTTATCGCCTCAGCGGCAGACTTTCTGCGACGAGCTTCTTTCCTTCGAGGACTGCCCATTGTGTCCGCTCTGCGCGCTCTGGCGGCCACAGTGCGTCGTTTAAACGCGTGCTGCTGCTCTCGGCACGGTGCGGTGGCTCTAAGCTGATTACGGCCCGGTTGGCGGAGTCCGGCGCTGCGTCAGCGCAGAACAGGTGTTCGCATTATGCGGCGAGGCGAGGCGCTGGGCGCGTAAAGCCGCTCCCGCGGAGCACCTGTGGCGAAAGGCCGCGCCGCGCCGAGCCAAGCACCGCCCACGCAGCTGCCGAGTTGCGCCACCAGCCAGCTGGCGCAGCGCGGATCGCGGCGAACCGCCTGCCGGCGCCCGCCCGACTGAGGTCACACGTCCGCTCCAGCGAGTCAGCAACCAGGAGCACTTTGCAGCCTTCTCGTTTACACTCATATCTTTTCCTTCGGGCTCTGCACCTCCTAAAGTTGACTCATCTTGTTGCCACTCTCTGCACGTACCTCTGTAACTACATCTACGTCTGATCGATGCTCCACAAGTCATCTGACAGCGTGTAGCGGGGGTACACAGCATGTTGTTATCAATGGAGAGACGACTACAGACGTTAAAGTAACCTCTGACGTGCCACAGGGGAGTGTTATGGGACCACTGCTTTTCACAATATACAGGGTGTTACAAAAAGGTATGGCCAAACTTTCAGGAAACATTCCTCACACACAAATAAAAAAAGATGTTCTGTGGACATGTGTCCGGAAAAGCTTAATTTCCATGTTAAAGCTCATTTTAGTTTCGTCAGTATGTACTCTACTTCCTCGATTCACCGCCAGTTGGCCCAATTGAAGGAAGGTAATGCTGACTTCGGTGCTTGTGTTGACATGCGACTCATTGATCTACAGTACTAGCATCAAGCACATCAGTACGTAGCATCAACAGGTCAGTGTACATCACGAACGTGGTTTTGCAGTCAGTACAATGTTCACAAATGCGAAGTTGGCAGATGCCCATTTGATGTATGGATTAGCACGGGGCAATAGCCGTGGCGCGGTACGTTTGTATCGATACAGATTTCCAGAACGAAGGTGTCCCGACAGGAAGACGTTCGAAGCAATTGATCGGCGCCTTAGGGAGCACGGAATATTCCGGCCTATGACTCGCGACTGCGGAAGACCTAGAACGACGAGGACACCTGCAATGGCCGAGGCAGTTCTTCGTGCAGTTGACGATAATCCTAATGTCAGTGTCAGAGAAGTTGCTGCTGTACAAGGTAACGTTGACCACGTCACTCTATGGAGAGTGCTACGGGAGAACCATTTGTTTCCGTTTTCTGTGCAGGCACTATCAGCAGCTGATTGGCCTCCACAGGTACACTTCTGCGAATGGTTCATCCAACAACGTGTCAATCATTATTACAGTGCACATGTTCTCTTTAGGATGAGGCTTCATTCCAACGTGATCAAATTGTAAATTTTCACAATCAACATGTGTGGGCTGACGAGAATCCGCACGCAATTGTGCAGTCACGTCATCAACACAGATTTTCTGTGAACGTTTGGGCAGGCAGTGTTGGTGATGTCTTGATTGGGCCCCATGTTCTTCAACCTTCGCTCAATGGAGCACGTCATCATGATTTCATACGGGATACTCTACCTCTGCTGCTAGAACATGTGCCTTTACAAGTACGACACAACATATGGTTCATGCACGATGGAGCTCCTGCACATTTCAGTCGAAGTGTTCGTACCCTTGTCAACAACAGATTCGGTGACAGATGGACTGGTAGAGGCGAACCGATTGCATGGCCTCCACGCTCTCCTGACAGCAACCCTCTTGACTTTCATTTATGGGGGCATTTGAAAGCTCTTCTCTACGCAACTCCGGTACCAAATGTAGAGACTCTTCGTGCTCGTATTGTGGACGGCTGTGATACAATACGCCTTTCTCCAGGACTTCATCAGCGCATCAGGGATTCCATGCGACGGAGGGTGGATGCATGTATTCTCGCTAACGGAGGACATTTTGAACATTTCCTGTAACAAAGTGTTTGAAGTCACGCTGGTACGTTCTGTTGCTGTGTGTTTCCATTCCATGATTAATGTGATTTGAAGAGAAATAATAAAATGAGCTCTAACATGGAAAGTAAGCGTTTCCGGACACATGCCCACATAACATTTTTTCTTTCTTTGTGTGTGTGGAATGTTTCCTGAAAGTTTGGCCGTACCTTTTTGTAACACCCTGTATACAAATGACCTAGTAGATAGTGTCGGAAGTTCCATGCGGCTTTTCGCGGATGATGCTGTAGTATACAGAGAAGTTGTAGCATTAGAAAATTGTAGCGAAATGCAGGAAGATCTGCAGCGCATAGGCACTTGGTGCAGGGAGTGGCAACTGACCCTTAACATAGACAAATGTAATTTATTGCGAATATATAGAAAGAAGGATCCTTTATTGTATGATTATATGATAACGGAACAAACACTGGTAGCAGTTACTTCTGTAAAGTATCTGGGAGTATGCGTGCGGAACGATTTGAAGTGGAATGATCATATAAAATTAATTGTTGGTAAGAAGGGTACCAGGTTGAGATTCATTGGGAGAGTCTTTAGAAAATGTAGTCCATCAACAAACGAGGTGGCTTTCAAAACATTCGTTCGGCCTGTACTTGAGTATTGCTTATCAGTGTGGGATCCGTACCAAGTCGGGTTGACAGAGGAGATAGAGAAGATCCAAAGAAGAGCGGCGCGTTTCGTCACAGGGTTATTCCGTAACCGTGATAGCGTTACGGTGACGTTTAGCATCTCTGCAAGAGAGGCGCTCTGCATCGCGGTGTAACTTGCTGTCCAGGTTTCGAGAGGGCACGTTTCTGGATGAGGTATCGAATACATTGCTTCCCCCTACTTATACCTCCCGAGGAGATCGCGAATGTAAAATGAGAGAGATTCGAGCGGGCACGGAGGCTTTCCGACAGTCGTTCTTCCCGCGAAACATACGCGATTGGAACAGAAAAGGGAGGTAATGACAGTGGCGCGTAAAGTGCCCTCCGCCACACACCCTTGGGTGACTTGCGGAGTACAAATGTAGATGTAGATGTACTCCTGTTACCACTATCTGATCCCTCCTCTTCCTTGGCCCATTGCCGAATTGCGCATGGGAACCTCTGCATTAACTTTAATGTCTCAAATTTTTCTCGTGATCATTTCACGAGACGTACATTGGAGGAAGTAAGACACTGAAGCGCCAAAGAAACTGGTGTAGGAATGCGTATTCAAATACAGAGATATGTAAACGGGAAGCATACGGCGCTGCGATCGGCAAGGCGTGTGTAGGGTGGTCCATTGATAGTGACCGAACCAAATATCTCACGAAATAAGAGTCAAACGAAAAAACTACAAACAACGAACCTTGTCTAGCTTGAAGGGGGAAACCAGACGTGCTATGTTTGTGCTATGTATGCTGCTCGGTATCCTGGACGACATCATCCAAGTGTCCGGGCCGTTCGCCCGATAGCTACGTTATTTAAGGAAACAGAAAGTGTTCAACCACATGTGAAACGTCAACCAGGACCTGCAACAAATGATGATGCCCAAGTAGGTGTTTTAGGTGCTGTCGCGGCTAATCCACACATCAGTAGCAGACACACTGCGCGAGAATCTGGAATCTCAGAAACGTCGGTGTTAAGAATGCTACATCAACATCGATTGCACCCGTACAATATTTCTATGCAACAGGAATTGCATGGCGTCGTGTGCAATTCTGTCACTGGGCGCAAGAGAAATTACGGGACGATGACAGATTTTTTGCACGCGTTCTATTTAGCGACGAAGCGTCATTCACCGACAGCGGTAACGTAAACCGGCATAATATGTACTACTGGGCAAGGGAAAATCCACGTTGGCTGCGACAAGTGGAACATTAGCGACCTTGGCGGGTTAATATATTGTGCGGCATTATGGGAGGAAGGATAATCGGCCCCCATTTTATCGATGTCAGTCTAAATGGTGCAATGTATGCTGATTTCCTACGTAATGTTCTACCGATGTTACTACAAGATGTTTCACTGCATAACAGAATGGCGATGTACTTCCAACATGATGGATGTCCAGCACATATCTCGCGTGCGGTTGAAGCGGTATTGAATAGCATATTTCATGACTGGTGGATTGGTCGTCGAAGCACCATACCATGGCCCGCACGTTCACCGGATCTCACGTCCCCGGATTTCTTTCTGTGGGGAAAGTTGAAGGATATTTGCTATCGTGATCCACCGACAACGCCTGACAATATGCGTCAGCGCATTGTCAATGCATGTGCGAACATTACGGAAGGCGAATTACTTGCTGTTGAGAGGAATGTCGTTACACGTATTGCCAAATAGAGTGAGGTTGACGCACATCATTTTGAGCGTTTATTCCATTTAGTGGCATTTACAGGTAATCATGCTGTAACAGCATGCGATCTCAGAAATGATAAGTTCACAAAGATGTATCACATTGGAACAACCGATATAAAATGTCCAAACGTACCTACGTTCTGTATTTTAATTTAAAAACCTACCTATTACGAACTGTTCGTCTAAATTTATGAGTCGTATGTTTGTTAGTATTACAGTGCCATCTACCACAAAGCGGAAAAAAGTAGTCCAGCTAAAACATTCATACTTATTTATGTACTACAAGGATATGTAACAAAAATTGGGGTTCCTATTCTTTAAAAAAACATTCATACTTATTTATGTACTACAAGGATATGTAACAAAAATTGGGGTTCCTATTCTTTAAAAAAAAAACGCAGTTGATATCCGTTTGACCTATGGCAGCGCCATCTAGCGGGCCAACCATAGCGCCATCTGGTTTTCCCCTTCAAGCTAGACAAGTTTCGTTGTTTGTAGTTTTTTCGTTTGGCGCTTATTTCGTGAGATATGGTTCAAATGGCTCTGAGCACTATGGGACTTAACATCTATGGTCATCAGTCCCCTAGAACTTAGAACTACTTAAACCTAACTAACCTAAGGACAGTACACAGCACCCAGTCATCACGAGGCAGAGAAAATCCCTGACCCCGCCGGGAATCGAACCCGGGAACTCGGGCGTGGGAAGTGAGAACGCTATTGCACGACCACGAGCTGCGGACCCGTGAGATATTTGGCCCGATCACGATCAATGGACCACCCTGTATAAGACAACAAGTGTCTGGCCCAGTTGTGAAATCGGTTACTTCTGCTACAATGGCATGTTATCAAGATTTTAGTGAGTTTGAACGTAGTGTTACAGTCGGCGCACGAGCGATGGGACACAGCATCTCTGAGGTAGCGATGAAGTGGGGGGTCTCCCGTACAACCATTTCACGAGTGTAACGTGAATATCAGGAATCCGGTAAAACAACAAACCATAGCTGCGGCCGGAAAAAGATCCTGCAAGAACGGGACCAGCGACAACTGAAGAGACTCGTTTAACGTGACAGAAGTGTTAACCTTCCGCAAATTACTGCAGATTTCAGTACTAGGACATCAACAAGTGTCAGCGTACAAGCCCTTCAACAAAACATCATCAGTATGGGCTTTCGGAGCCGAAGGCCCATTCGTGTACCTTTGATGAGTGCACGACACAAAGCTTCACGCCTCGCCTGGGTCCGTGAACACTGACATTGGACTGTTGATGCCTGGAAACCATGTTGCCTGGTCGGGCGAGTCTCGCTGCAAATTGTATCGAGCGGATGGACATGTACTGGTATGGAGACACCCTCATGAATCCGTGGATCCTGCCTGTCAGGAGAACGTTTGAGCTCGTGGAGTGTCTGCAGTTGTGTGGGGCGTGTGCAGTTGGAGTGATATGGGACCCCTGACACGTCTAGGTACGACTCTGACAGGTGACACGTCCATAAACATCCTCTCTAATCACCTGCAATTCATGTCGATTGTGTTATTCGGACTGACTTCGGCAACTTCAGCAGAGCAATGCGACACGGCACACGACCAGAATTGCTACAGAGTGGCCACAGGAGCACTCCTCTGAGTTTAAACACTTCCGCTGGCTACCAAACTCCCCAGACGTGAACATTACTAAGGGTATCTGGGATGCCTTGCAACGTGCTGTTCAGAATAGATGTCCACCTCCTAGTACTCTTACGAATTTATGGACAGCCATGCAGGATTCATGGTGTCAGTTCCCTCCAGCACTGCTTCATACATTAGTCAAGTCCATGCCACTCGTGTTGCTGCACTTCTCCGTGCTCGCGGCGGCCCTACACGGCATTAGGCAGGTGGACCAGTTTCTTTTGCTCTTCAGTATGTATTGTTTCACTCTGCCTGGAACACACTCACAGCCCGTGACTGCACAACACATCTCTTGTAGCATCAACCACTGGAGTCGTTTAGCATCTCTGTAGCACTCTCGCATCGGCTTATCGATCCCGTGATGAGACGAACCACTCTTCGTTGAATCTTCTATCTCTCTCTCTCTCTCTCTCTCTCTCTCTCTCTCTCTCTCTCTCTCTTCTACAGTATTAGTGTCCAACTGTCATGAGCAATACTCGGGTTTCGGTCGAATAATTTTTTTATAAGTCACTTCCCCCATGGATGTGATTGTGTTACATTTCCTTAAGATTCTTGCTGTGAATCTCTGTCTGACTTCTGCTTTCCCTACTATTTGTTTTCTGCAGTCGTTCCACTTCTGGTCGCTCCAGATGGTTACTGCTAGCTATTTTGCGGTAGTTACTATTCCTGGTAATTGTTCTTCAGTCGTAGAGCTTTACAATAGTGGCTTTCTTTTCCTGCATATGCGCAGTATTTACATTTATTTACATTTGAGATCTACTGCCAAGTCCTGGCAACTTTTAGCACTGCAATCTTCTTACAGACAACTGCATCATCTGCCAACAGCCTTATGCAACTTGTGATATTTTCTGTCAGATCATTTACACACATTGAAACAGTAACGGTCCTATTACACTTCTTTAGGGCGCCCCTAAAATTACCTTTACACCTGTCAAATTTGTTTCATTAATTGTGATATGTGGAGTTCTCTCCGCAGGGAAGCTACTAATCCATTCGCAGATTTGGTCGGATAGTCGGTATGCCCCTGGCAGTGAGGGACGGTGCCAATTGCATTCCTGCAAACAACACAGCATCGGTGGTAGGGTCAGGCTGGCATCGCCCCACTCTCCACTGTTGCCAGATATATCCAAGATGGCGGCCTGTACATTTGGCAAAAGGGCATGACATCATCCAAGATGGCGGATTTTTGGGATAAGTTTGAATTTTGGTGGGAAGATAGGTCAATTGGGTTAGGTCCACCAGCCACCCCCCCCCAACACCCCTCCCCACCTCCCCCAGAAAATGGCGGAAAGTTCGAATTCCATCAGGACAATCCAACACACCTCTACTAACCTAAGAACATGGTGGAAAAATAAGTCACATGGTCTACCTCCACTAACCTAAGACACCCAACCTCCACCTCTACCTAGGAACTGGTGGGAAGTTTGAATTTTGGAGGGAAAAAAGGCCAATTGGGCTATCTCTATTTTTCTTGGGTCATTAGTCTACTGACTGGTTTGATGCGGCCCACCACGAATTCCTTCCCTGTGCTAACCTCTTCATCTCAGAGTAGCACTTGCAACCTACATCCTCAATTATTTGCTTGACATATTCCAATCTCTGTCTTCCTCTGCAGTTTTTGCCCTCTACAGCTCCCTCTAGTAACATTCCCTCATGTCTTAGCAGATGTCCTATCATCCTGTCCCTTCTCCTTATCAGTGTTTTCCACATATTCCTTTCCTCTCCGATTCTGCGTAGAACCTCCTCATTCCTTCCCTTATCAGTCCACCTAATTTTCAACATTCGTCTATAACACCACATCTCAAATGCTTCGATTCTCTTCTGTTCCAGTTTTCCCACAGTCCATGTTTCACTACCATACAATGCTGTACTCCAGACGTACATCCTCAGAAATTTCTTCCTCAAATTAAGGCCGGTATTTGATATTAGTAGAATTCTCTTGGCCAGAAATGCCTTTTTTTGCCGTAGTGAGTGTGCTTTTGATGTGCTCCGTCCGTCATTGGTTATTTTACTGCCTAGGTAGCAGAATTCCTTAACTTCATTGACTTCGTGACCATCAATCCTGATCTTAAGTTTCTCGCTGTTCTCATTTCTACTACTTCTCATTACCTTCGTATTTCTCCGATTTACTCTCAAACCATACTGTGTACTCATTAGACTGTTCATTCCGTTCAGCAGGTCATTTAATTCTTCTTCACTTTCACTCTATTTCTAATAACCTACGAAAAGGGAAGGAAAGAAGGGTCAGTTGGGGTACCTCCACTAACCTAAGTTGTCTGACTGCCACATCATCCTAGGGAATGGCGGTAGGAGGACTTGACCTGTGCTGGACATAAGTCTTTATTTTGCATGCACTATTTATTTAAACAATTAGAGGCAGTACCACCATCAAGTGTAGTCACCATGGCGCCAGGAGTCCTACTGACCTAGTACACACTACTGCCACCATAGGGCACTGTCGTCCATTCCATGACATAATCAAAATGGCGGGGGAAAATGGAGGGAAACAGTGTGGTCCCCATGGGGTCCAGAGTCCAACAGACGTAGTGCACAGTAACGCCACCAGAGGGCATTGTCATCCATTCTGTGATATAACCCAAGATGGCTGTATAGAGGGGGAAATGACTCAGCCTGCACTGGGCGGTTGGAGAGAGGAAGGAGTGTGCTTTATTTATTTTGGAACAGTTTATTTAGGGATCGATTTTAGATAGTGTATTCATCACACTGATACAAAACACATGCTCTGACATGCTTGAGGTCACGTTACACTGCCTACAGACCTGTAAACTACTTATAAATTACAGACATGCAAACAACTCCTAAATTACCGAAATAATTTCAGTATACAGCACACATACATGCAAACTCCTCCTAAATAATGCAGTATACTGACGTGCAGACACGAAATCAACTTGTAAACTGTCCAAATAACGCGTAGCACAGCCTACATACCCGCTCTCCAAATAATGCAACAGCACGCAAACCCGCCTCCTCCTGTCCACTGGACCACTCTGGAGGCTACCACACATGCACCCAGAAATCAGGATGTACCGGCAGCTGCCAAGCCAAACTAGGTGCCCGTACATGTCCCTCAAGCATGAGGTGTCACAGCATCCCTTTCATACTTGACAGCTGAGAAATTCCTCTCGAAGTACGTGATCATGTAGGCAACGTTGCTGACGCGACCAGACGGGAGTGAAGACCTAATTGTAGAGCGCAGACGCTCCAAGGGCGCGTGCATGTCGACACTGCCATGAGCCACTGCTGGACGCAAGCCAGCGCAAGCCATCACTCTCATTCAGTTTCGGTTCCTGCAATTCTTTTTCCTTCATAAATTAAAAAAAATAGAGTATTAAATTGATAACCGTTCCAGGTGAGACCCTTGATTTAACCAACATACTTCGCAATACTACATACAATGTTTCCATAGTCTTCATCCAATTCTATCGAAAACTGTTCTGACTGACTATAAAATAATGTGTGTGACTTGAGAAATTTTACTATTCTTACCATTAATTTGTTCATGTGCTGTATGTCCGCAAATTTCTCACAAAGTGTATCTTGATGTACAGAACAACGCATTCTGTTATATGCTCATATTTTTGTCTCTTTCACTGTCAGCTAAATCTTCAAATTCTCCCTGCATGATATTGCAACACTATTTCATAGCAAACTTTCAGTACCCATCACTTGTTGTTGTTGTGCTGGTGGTGTTCAGTCCTGAGAGTGGCTTGTTGCAGCTCTCCGTGCTACTCTATCCTGCGTAAGCTTCTTCATCTCCCAGTAACTACTGCAACCTACGTCCTTCTGAATCTGTTAAGTGTATTCATCTCTTGGTCTCCCTCTACGATTTTTACCCTCCACACTGCCCTCCAGTACTAAATGGGTGATCCCTTGATGCCTTAGATTCCTTCTTGTTGTGCCAAAAACTTCTCTTCTCCCCAGTCCTAATCAGTACCTCCTCATTAGTTATGTGATCTACACATCTAATCTTCAACATTCTTCTGTAGCACCACATCTCAAAAGCTTCTATTTTCTTCTTGTCCTAGCTATTTATCGTCCATGTTTCACATCCATACATGGCTACACTCCATACAAATACTTTCAAAAACGACTTCCTGACACTTAAATCTATACTCGATGTTAACAAATTTCTCTCCTTCAGAAATGCTTTCCTTGCCATTGCCAGTGTACATTTTATATCCTCTCTACTTCGACCATCATCAGTTATTTTGCTCCCCAAATAGCAAAACTCCTTTACTACTTTAAGTGTCTCAGTTCCTAATCTAATTCTCTGAGCATCACCCGATTTAATTAGACTACATTCCATTATCCTCGTTTTGCTTTTCTTGATGTTCACATCACGTCCTCCTTTCAAGACACTGTCCATTCCGTTCAACTGCTCGTCCAAGTCGTTGGCTGTCTCTGACAGAATTACAATGTCATCGGCGAACCTCAACGTTTCTATTTCTTCTCCATGGACTTTAATACCACTCCGAACATTTCTTTTGTTTCCTTTACTGCTTGCTCAATATACAGATTGAATAACATCGGGGAGAGGCTACAACCCTGTCTCACTCCCTTCCCAACCACTGCTTCCCTTTCATGCCCCTCAACTCTTATAACTGCCATCTGGTTTCTGTAAAAATTGTAAATAGCCTTTCGCTCCCTGTATTTTACCCCTGCCAGCTTTAGAATTTGAAAGAGAGTATTCCAGCCAACATTGTCAAAGCCTTTCTCTAAGTCTACAAATGCTAGGACGTTGGTTCGCCTTTCCTTAATCTTCCTTCTAAGATAAGTCGTAAGGTCAGTATTGCCTCACGTGTTCCAGTATTTCTACGGAATCCAAACTGATCTTCCCAGAGGGCGGTTTCTACCAGTTTTTCCATTCGTCTGTAATAAAGAATTCGCGTTAGTATTTTGCAGCTATGGCTTATTAAACTGATTGTTCGGTAATTTTCACATCTGTCAACATCTGCTTTCTTTGGGATTGGAATTATTATATTCTTCTTGAAGTCTGAGGGTATTTCGCCTGTTTCATATATCTTGCTCAGCAGATGGTAGAGTTTTATCAGGACTGGCTCTCCAGGGCTATCAGTAGTTCTAATGAAATGTTTTCTACTCCCGGGGCCTTGTTTCGACTTAGGTCTTTCAGTGCTCTGTCGAACTCTTCACGCACTATCGTATCTCCTATTTCATCCTCATCTACATCCTCGTCCATTTCCATAATATTGTCCTTAAGTTTATCGCCCTTGTATAGACCCTCTATATACTCCTTCCACCATTCTGCTTTCCCTTCTTTGCTTAGAATTGGGTTTCCATCTGAGCTCCTGATATTCATACAAGTTGTTCTCTTTTCTCCAAAGGTCTCTTTAATTTTCCTGTAGGCAGTATCTGTCTTACCCCTTGTGAGATAAGCCTCTACATCCTTACATTTGTCCTCTAGCCATCCCTGCTTATCCATTTTGCACTTTCTGTCGATCTCATTTTTGAGACGTTTGTATTCCTTTTTGCCCACTTCATTTACTGCATTTTTATATTTTCTCCTTTCATCAAATAAGTTCAATATTTCTTCTGTTACCCAAGGATTTCTAGTAGTCCTCGTCTTTTTACCTATTTGATCCTCTGCTGCCTTCACTACTTCATCCCTCGAAGCTACCCATTCTTCTTCTACTGTATATCTTTCCCCATTATTGTCAATTGTTCCCTTATGCTCTCCCTGAAACTCTGTACAACCTCTGGTTTAGTCAGTTTATCCAGGTCCCATATTCTTAAATTTCCACCTTTCTGCAGTTTCTTCAGTTTTAATCTACCGATCACAAGCAATAAATTGTGGTCAGGGTCCACATCTGCACCTGGAAATGACTTACAATTTAAAACCTGGATCCTATATCTCTGCCTTACCCGTCGCTTATGTGATGGCATAATATATATTGAAAATTCTCATCCTTCCATTAATTTTTAAAGTTTTGCGACGATAAATCACTAGATTGACTCATTTTGTGTAAATAGCCACTGGAACTGTGAAGATCCATTATATGACGAACAAACAGCGAAGGCTAATCAGCACTGACACCACGGTTCTGCCGAACTGACTAGTTGCGCCGACCGAAAATTGCAATACTGCAATACTAAATTAAATGTCACGCTGTATCAAGTACTTCGGGGAAGGACCGAGAAATACCCACGGAGCACGCTTACCCAGCTCCCGTGAATTTTGGCAACCGTGGCGACGAACATCCGCGCTCAAGTGGTGGGGTTCTGTCTCGTTGGAAGGCTAAATTCTCAAAATCAGCAGGCAACTATGGAAACAAACTGAGCTGCACCATATGACAGTTTTTTCAGGGAAGTAAACAGCGTATACAGCCTCGTCTGTGACACTGTACGGTCAACATTAAAACCGCAGAGAATCTCGCTCATGAGCCACAATTTAATGAGGATTTCCAGTGCTCCACGTACTCAAATTGTAGTGATTAACTTTCGGATAAATGGAAGGTTGGCTCGTCGCTGATTATCAGCTTATCCTGATGTGCTTTCTGGACTGTGATGCAACACTGAAGGCGCCAGCTATAATCTTCCAGTTCTAATTGTTGCACGAATTGTAGACGGTACGATTTGAAATGTAAACGCCGTCGGGAAACCTTGCACACAGTTTGCTGCGGTATTCCAAGTTGGTGACTTGCATGGACCATTGAGTTTTTCCACTGCGTACGAAACTTCCCGTCACGCTCTCCGCAGTTGCGTCTGGGGCACTTCGTCGATCGGTATTTTTCTGTTTAGAGAGACAGCCAGCGCCCCTAAACTGTCTGCACGGACGGACAACACTTTATTTATATGGCGGTTCTTTTTTCTTTGGCACCATTTTGACAAAGCACTGCACGCGTAATGCTAACTTTTGGGTACAATGCAAATCGGTGAGTTTACATTTCTATTCATGTAGAAGTCATATCTGCACATTTGGTAGAACACTGAAAACGAATGAATCATTTGCTGTGACCTTGTACACTGAAAGGTCTCAATACTGACTGATGAACTTTCTGGCCAAACACTTTCGGTCAGTTATTGCTGTTCAACTGAACCGATAACTTCTAAGTTTTGATGCTGCTACGGTATTTAACGCTGAGCTCATGCTTCCTACTAACTTCTGATCCAGTCGGAACATTCGTGCTGTGGTACAACAGTTTGATCTCAAGCCATGTACTTTTTTCCAAGCAGGCTACTCATACTCATCTGATTCGGTACAATGCCAGACAGAGCACACACATAACACATATGTACGACAAAACGACGTGATCAGGAGGGACAGTTATAAAGTTTTAACTATCACCTGGAAAAATGAAGTTACTCAAGTTTTTATATGTTCGCAGGAACGTTTCTCCAGTCCCGGTATACACTGAAATCATAGTGATGGAAGATCCGATTGGTTTTAACAACCGAATGGCCAGTCGATTTCAGTAAACGCAGAGTTGACGTGAACAGAAAGGCTGTAAGGTAGATATGATGAAAAGTACAACCACAGCTGTATCTTGAGAATGTCTTTGTTCTATTACACGACTGGTTTAGGCGGCACATTACCGCCATCCTCAGGCCTCACCACTGCCAAAAGAGTATTTGATTACCGTAGCGCATTTACTGTCCGATTGTTATTACTAGTTCACGTGGGCTACCTTTCATCAGGAGTCTATACTCGACACCGTGTTGTCTCGAATGCAGTGTGTGTAATAAAATAAAAACATTCTCATGAGACAGCTGTGGTGGTACTTTTTCTCATATATATCATCAGTTGAAGTCTCTCGTCCATGCTATCAGATGGACATCCATAAATCGTACATGAAATTGCTTTGTGACTTAAGCATATACCGTGTGCTGACGTAAGTTTTCTTTTGCAAGAAATGAGTGTCATTATTCGTTAATTTTCTTTGAATTTTTTTAACTAATGTAGTTTCATAATATGAAACATCCTTCCAGATAGTGTACATTGCATTGAATTTATCTTAAAGATCATTTCTTATGTGGTTATGTGATTTCTTCCAGTCCCACACCACTGAGGGTTTCGGCATTCTAGACCAGACACAAAGTTTGCGAAGAAGAAAACTTCTGTTCATAAACATGCACTCAGTAGAGCGCAAATATCATGAAGGCAACAATAGTGATGAAAGGGATAATTGAGTGCAGTCAACGATATTCATTGAACAATGCCAAAACCATCATTTGTTTCTCACAGAACTGAAAGACTGCGTCGACTGTTTTCATTCAGTCGTTCTCACACAGTGGTGGCTGTAGTGTAAGAGCACGTAACCATTATAACCTCTGACACCTTGCTGATTTGTTGGTTATTTTTCTTTGAATGTTGTTAAACATAATGTAGATGTGGTAATCTGAAGTTCACGGCACTAAATACACTGCGCTATACTATTTTTTTCTTCTTTATTGAGTTTCCATTCCCCCCTAAGGGGGCTGGCTGGCAGCAGTTTAGTATGCCGCTCTTCAGCCTACAGAATTTGTGTTAAATAGATGAAAATAATAAATAATAAAAATAGGCAATAAAATCAGAGACTTAAATGGTAACATGGCGAAAAAATCGTGGAACCTAAAAACATAGAACAAAGGGATGACGATGCTAATAAAATACATATGAAGCAGATAGGTAAAATAATAGACAGGCAATTAAAAACACGGCGACAGTCTGGTTTCCGTTCGTGAAAGACATAAAATTCACATCCAGCGACAGCATGATTTCTGTTCACACAACACTTGGGAAAGACGAACAACACTTGAACACTACACTAAAACGTTTGCAAATATGACATACTAAAGGTGGTGGGAAACTGGACAGATGATAGGAAAACAAAAGCGGGGGAAGGAGAGGAAAACCGAAGGGTGGGGGGTGGGGGTGGGGGGGGGTGGGGGGAAGGGGGCGCTATACTGCGTTGATACTCCTCTAGACTCTCTGAAACGTCGCAATCAGGGTCGGGAGCACACCTTCAGTTGGACACATTTTAAGAAGCTTTTGTGCATGCAAAACTGGCGTGAGGTAATTGTCTTACAGGCCACTTGGCTTCGATAAGAAAACGGGCACGGTTCAAGGCGTGCACAGCTATCCTTTATCACTAAGATACAAGTTTACGTCAATGCCACTAGGTGGTAGCACACTACAGCAGACTTTTATCCCCGTTCGCTTTGCATAATCCTGCTATATGGCAGCACACTCATCAGATATGTCAATTCGCTCACTATGTAGTAAAATTAGATTGAACAGCAGCTTATGTTATAGTTGTACTGATACAAAAACCTGTTTTGTGGGATTCTGAAGAAGGGGCAGTATACTAAGTCTTGGGTTTTATCACATAGCAATTCGTTTGAGGGGCTGAGAACCATAAAGCACATCATCGTCGATTGTGAGAATGTAGCTTTTAGTCATGCTCCTGACATTCACGAAAAAGATGTCGGACTGGTTTCTCTGATATTCTCTTTAATGTGGGATCGAAGACGGTGTGCCTTAAACGCCTGTGGTTCTCAGCGCCTTAGTTGTGTTCTCGTCAAGAGAACACATTGGCAGACAGTATAATTTGAATTTCATCATTTCTTTAAACTTCAGGTTGTGTTTGGATTTGGTTGTTTACTGTGCAGGAATCGACTTTCGATCAGTGTCAACAGGAACTCTGATGAATCTGTTCTGGGTGCTGACAGAAAAGAAAATTACCAGAAAAAGTTAGCCACGAAGGAACTGGGGCCGTCCATATTACATCCAATGACTACAAAAGTGACGAAATCAAATAAGCGTGACTACATGCTAAAGTTTAACGATGGAGTGTGTAATAAGCGCAAACTGTTGTGTGGGCATAGCATAAGAATATCTCATTATCAGCTCAAAAGATAATCAATTAACTAATACATGTGGTAAGAATCCTGTACATTTCTCCAAAAAAAAAAAAAAAAAAAAAAAAAATAAGAAATCATGAAAACTCCCACTTATACAAAAATGGGAAATGAGAGTAGCGAAAACTTAAATATTATTTCGTTCTTGCCCTAAACTGTACTTCATTATGTACAGAACAACATAATTCACTAAAACAATTCTTTCTTTTCTTCAGACCACTCATGCACACAATTATTATTATTAGTAGTAGTATTAGTATTAGTATTTTAGTTGGTTTGGTGCACTAAGGACCATATGAAATAATTTACCTACACTTTCTTTCCTACTTTCTTTCTTTTCATTAAGTTTTCACTCTTCCGTTATGTTTTTCTCTTCTTTCTTCAGTCTATATTGGACCTGTCTTTTACTTTTGCTCTGTACCTCTCTCTTTCTCCAATTTCTTCTCCCATTATTTCCATTTCCTCAGATCTGCTTTAACTTCATTTATCTATGTCCTCGACGTTTTGAAGTTTATGTCAAAAGAGTTAAATCTTCTTTTTGTTGTCCTGTTTTCATCTAGACATTCTAGGCGTCCATAGAATGGAACCCTTCTCTTCCTCATCGTTTCTGGTATTTTTTCATTAACTTCTTTATTACTTCTCAATTGCCATTTCTCATTCTCATATTTCGGTCCTAAGATTTTCCTGATTATTTTCCTTTCCTCGTTTTGTACCCCAGCTGATTATTTGGCTGCATGTAACGAAAGGCATTCTGATGCATAAAGGCATTCTTGTTTAATGACAGTGTTGCACAGCCAAAGCTTTGCATTTATGGAAAAAGATTTCTTGTTAGACAGGTTTTATGCTAGTTGAAAAGCCACCTCCATTTTCCTTGCCCTTGCTAGGTTAGATACTTTGTGTAAACCATTTGGTTGTATTATTATTCTTAATATTATTGTCACTCTTTTCATTATCGTTCTTATTAGTACTAATGTTATTATTATTTCTTTCCTTTCTCAGACGCTATGTCTGGTTAAAAATGGAAAGTGACGCAGTCATTGATCAAGTGTGACTCCCTGTACGGTATATGTTATTTTTCATTTAGAAACATCTGGGTAATTAAACGTGTATCAATAATAACAGATTTCTTTAGTTGTATATATACGTTTGGATGTAGCTGTATTGCGTTGATGTACTGGCGGATATTGTATGGTATGACTCCTGTAGTTGATAGTATAATTGGTATAATGTCAACTTTATCCTGCTGCCACATGTCCTTGACTTCCTCAGCCAGTTGGATGTATTTTTCTATTTTTTCTCCTGTTTTCTTCTGTATATTTGTTGTATTGGCTATGGATATTTCGATTAGTTGCGTTAATTTCTTCTTTTTATTGGTGAGTATGATGTCAGATTTGTTATCTGATGTGGTTTTATCTGTTATAATGGTAGTGTTCCAGTATAATTTGTATTCATCATTCTCCAGTACATTTTGTGGTGTGTACTTGTATGTGGGAACGTGTTGTTTTATTAGTTTATGTTGTATGGCAAGTTGTTGATGTTTTTTGCTACATTGTCATGTCTTCTAGGGGTATTCTGTATTTGCTAGTATTGTACATCCGCTTGTGATGTGATATACTGTTTCTATTTGTTGTTTGCAAAGTCTGCATTTATCTGTAGTGGTATTGGGATCTTTAATAATATGCTTGCTGCAATATCTGGTGTTCATTGTTTGATCCTGTATTGCAATCATGAATCCCTCCGTCTCACTGTATATATTGCCTTTTCTTAGCCAAGTGTTGGATGCGTCTTGATCGATGTGTGGCTGTGTTAGATGATACGGGTGCTTGCCATGTAGTGTTTTCCTTTTCCAATTTACTTTCTTCGTATCTGATGATGTTATGTGATCTAAAGGGTTGTAGAAGTGGTTATGAAATTGAAATGGTGTAGCCGATGTATTTATATGAGTGATTGCTTTGTGTATTTTGCTAGTTTCTGCTCGTTCTATAAAGAATTTTCTTAAATTGTCTACCTGTCCATTATGTAGGTTTTTTATGTCGATAAATCCCCTTCCTCCTCCCTTTCTGCTCAATGTGAATCTTTCTGTTGCTGAATTTATGTGATGTATTCTATATTTGTGGCATTGTGATCTTTTAAGTGTATTGAGTGCTTCTAGGTCTGTGTTACTCCATTTCACTACTCCAAATGAGTAAGTCAATATTGGTATAGCATAAGTATTTATAGCTTTTGTCTTGTTTCTTGCTGTCAATCCTGTTTTCAGTATTTTTGTTAGTCTTTGTCTATATTTTTGTTTTAGTTCTACTTTAATATTTGTTTTATCTATTCCTATTTTTTTCTCTGTATCCTAGATATTTATAGGCATCTGTTTTTTTCCATGTCTTCATGCAGTCGCTGTGGTTATCCAATATGTAATCTTCTTGTTTAGTGTTTTTTCCCTTCACTATGCTATTTTTCTTACATTTGTCAGTTCCAAAAGCCATATTTATATCATTGCTGAATACTTCTGTTATCTTTAGTAATTGGATGAGTTGTTGGTTTGTTGCTGCAAGTAGTTTTAGATCATCCATGTATAGCAAATGTGTGATTTTGTGTTGGTATGTTCCAGTAATATTGTATCCATAATTTGTATTATTTAGCATGTTGGATAGTGGGTTCAGAGCAAGGCAGAGCCAGAAAGGACTTAATGAGTCTCCTTGGTATGTTCCACACTTAATCTGTATTGGCAGTGATGTGATATTATTTGAATTTGTTTGGATATTAAGTGTGGTTTTCCAATTTTAATTACTATGTTTAGGTGGTGATGGTGGTGGTGGTGGTTAGTGTTTAACGTCCCGTCGACAACGTGGTCATTAGAGACGAAGCGCAAGCTCAGGTCAGGGAAGGATTGAGGAACTGTATAAATTTAGGATCTACTTTGTATATTTCCAATATTTGTAGTAACCATGAGTGGGGTACACTATCAAAAGCTTTTCGGTAATCAATGTATGTGTAGTGTAGCGAGCTTTTATTATTATTATTATTATTATTATTATTATTATTATTATTATTATTATTATTATTATTATTTCTTTCCATTCTCAGACGTTATGTCTGGTTAAAAATGGAAAGTGATGCAGACCTTGATCTTAACTGTACAATGTATGTTACATTGCATTTAGGAACTTTCAGGTAATTGAACATGTATCATTATTATTATTATTATTATTATTATTATTATTATTATTATTACAGTAGTACAAATTATTCAGATAGTGAAGGGAGATGAAAATTTAATAGTCATGGGTAACTGGAATTCGAGTGTCGGAAAAGCGAGAGAAGGAAACGTAGTAGGTGGATATGGATTGGGGCTAAGAAATGAAAGAGGAAGCCGCCTGGTAGAATTTTGCACAGAGCACAACTTAGTCATAGCTAACACTTGGTTTAATAATCATGAAAGAAGGTTGTATACATGGAAGAACCCTGGAGATACTAAAAGGTATAAGATAGATTATATAATGGTAAGACAGAGATTTAGGAACCAGGTTTTAAATTGTAAGACATTTCCAGGGGCAGATGTGGACTCTGACCACAATCTATTGGTTATGACCTGTAGATTAAAACGGAAGAAACTGCCAAAAGGTGGGAATTTAAGGAGATGGGACCTGGATAAACTGACTAAACCAGAGGTTGTACAGAGTTTCAGGGAGAGCATAAGGGAACAATTGACAATAATGGGGAAAGAAATACAGTAGAAGAAGAATGGGTAGCTCTGAGGGATGAAGTATGGAGGCAGCAGAGGATCAAGTAGTAAAAAGACGAGGGCTACTAGAAATCCTTGGGTAACAGAAGAAATATTGAGCTTCATTGATGAAAGGAGAAAATATAAAAATGCAATAAATGAAGTGGGCAAAAAGGAATACAAACGTCTCAAAAATGAGATCGACAAGAAGTGCAAAATGGCTAAGCAGGGACGGCTAGAGGACAAATGTAAGGATGTAGAGGCACATCTCACTAGGGGTAAGATAGATACTGCCTACAGGAAAATTAGAGACCTTTGGAGATAAGAGAACAACTTGTATCAACTTCAAGAGCTCAGATGGAAACCCAGTTCTAAGCAAAGAAGGGAAAGCAGAAAGGTGGAAGGAGTATATAGAGGGTCTATACAAGGGCGATGTACTTGAGGACAATATTATGGAAATGGGAGAGGATGTGGATGAGGATGAAATGGAAGATACGATACTGCGTGAAGAGTTTGACAGAGCACTGAAAGACCTAAGTCGAAACAAGGCACCCGGAGTAGACAACATTCCATTGGAACTACTGACGGCCTTGGGAGAGCCAGTCCTGACAAAACTCTACCACCTGGTGGGCAAGATATATGAAACAGGCGAAATACCCTCAGGCTTCAAGAAGAATATAATAATTCCAATCCCAAAGAAAGCAGATGTTGACAGATGTGAAAATTACCGAACAATCAGTTTAATAAGCCATAGCTGCAAAATACTAACGCGAATTCTTTATTACAGACGAATGGAAAAACTGGTAGAAACCGCCCTCTGGGAAGATCAGTTTGGATTCCGTAGAAATACTGGAACACGTGAGGCAATACTGACCTTACGACTTATCTTAGGAGGAAGATTAAGGAAAGGCAAACCAACGTCCTAGCATTTGTAGACTTAGAGAAAGGTTTTGACAATGTTGGCTGGAATACTCTCTTTCAAATTCTAAAGGTGGCAGGGGTAAAATACAGGGAGCGAAAGGTTATTTACAATTTGTACAGAAACCAGATGGCAGTTATAAGAGTCGAGGGGCATGAAAGGGAAGCAGTGGTTGGGAAGGGAGTGAGACAGGGTTGTAGGCTCTCCCCGATGTTATTCAATCTGTATATTGAGCGAGCAGTACAGGAAACAAAAGAAAAATTCGGAGTAGGTATTAAAATCCATGGAGAAGAGATAAAAACTTTGAGGTTCGCCGATGACATTGTAATTCTGTCAGAGACAGCAAGGGACTTGGAAGAACAGTTGAATGGAATGGACAGTGTCTTGAGAGGAGTATATAAGATAAACATCAACAAAAGCAAAACGAGGATAATGGAATGTAGTCGAATTAAGTCGGGTCATGCTGAGGGAATTAGATTAGGAAAAGAGACACTTAAAGTAGTAAAGGAGTTTTGCTATTCAGGGAGCAAAATAACTGGTGATGGTCGAAGTCGAGAGGATATAAAATGTAGGCTGGCAATGGCAAGGAAAGCGTTTCTGAAGAAGAGAAATTTGTTAACATCGAGTATAGATTTAAGTGTCAGGAAGTATTTTCTGAAAGTATTTGTATGGAGTGTAGCCATGTATAGAAGTGAAACATGGACGATAAAGAGTTTTGACAAGAAGAGAATAGAAGCTTTAGATATGTGGTGCTACAGAAGAATACTGAAGATTAGATGGGTAGCTCACATAACTAATGAGGAAGTATTGAATAGGATTGGGGAGAAGAGAAGTTTGTGGCACAACTTGACCAGAAGAAGGGATCGGTTGGTAGGACATGTTCTGTCTGAGGCATCAAGCGATCACCAATTTAGTATTGGAGGGCAGCGTGGAGGATAAAAATCATACAGGGAGACCAAGAGATGAATACACTAAGCAGATTCAGAAGGATGTAGGTTGCAGTAGGTACTGGGAGATGAAGAAGCTTGCACAGGATAGAGTAGCATGGAGAGCTGCATCAAACCAGTCTCGGGACTGAAGACCACAACAACAACAACTGTTATTGTTGATATTGGCAGTGGCAGTAGCAGTATACATATGTTGATAAGTATAACCGTTTAGGCATACAGTAGATGCTATTAATTTCACATTTCTTATTTAATTGAATTAAAATATATGTGAACACCAGAAAGAAGGATGTAAGATGAACATCAACAAAAGCAAAACGAGGATAATGGAATTTAGTCGAGTTAACTCGGGTGATGCTGAGGGAATTAGATCAGGAAATGAGACACTTAAAGTAGTAGATGAGTTCTGCTATCTGGGGATCAAAATAACTTATGATGGTAGAAGTAGAGAGGATGTAAAATGTAGACTGGCAATAGCAAGGAAAGAGTTTTTAGACAAGAGAAATTTGTTAACATCGAGATTTAGGTGGCAGGAAATCTTTTCTGAAAGTATTTGTATGGAGTGTAGCCATGTGTGGATGTGAAACGCGGACGATAACTCGTTTAGACAAGAAGAGAATAGAAGCTTTCGAAATGTTGTGCTACAGAAGAATGCTGAAGATTAGGTGAGTAGATCATGTAACTAATGAGGAGGTACTGAACAGAAATGGGGAGAAATGAATTTGTGGCGCAACTTGACTAGGAGAAGGAATCGCTTGGAAGGGCGGGCTGAAAAATAATGCCTCCGATTTTTTTATTTGAAAAATCTTAAAGCTTTTTAAATAAAACAGACTCTATTAACGTTTTACATATTTATTCTTCACGTGTACACATTTATTTTTCAATATCGTCACCCTGGCGAAGAACGCATTTCTCCTACGAGAGAGCAGTTTGTTGATATCGTCATTGTAGGATGTTTCACTTTGTTGATGGCGCCACCACCCGACGTGTGCTTGCACCGCTTCACAACTATTAAAGTGCAAAACATGGTTCAAATGGCTCTGAGCATTATGGGTCTTAACATCTGAGGTCATCAATCCCCTATAACTTACACTACCTGCTATTAAAATTGCTACACCACGAAGATGTGTTACAGACACAAAATTTAACCGATAGGAAGAAGATGCTGTGATATGCAAAAGATTAGCTTCTCAGAGCATTCACACTAGGTTGGCACCGGTGGCGACACCTACAACGTGCAGACATGAGGAAAGTTTCCAACCGATTTCTCATAGACTTGACCGGCGTTGCCTGGTGAAACGTTGCTGTGATGCCTCGTGTACGGAGAGGAAATACGTACCATCACGTTTCCGACTTTGATAAAGGTCGGATTGTAGCGTATCGCGATTGCGGTTTATCGTATCGCGACATTGCTGCGTTGGTTGCGATCCAGTGATTGTTGGCAGAATATGGAATCGGTGGGTCAAGGAAGGTAATACGGAACGCCGTCCTGAATCTCTAAGGCCTCGTATCACTACCAGTCGATATGACAGGCATGTTATCCGCATGACTGTAACGGATCGTGCAGCCACGTCTCGATCCCTGAGGCAGGAGATAGGGCGTTTGCAAGACAACAACCATCTGCACGAACAGTTCGACGACGTTTGCAGCAGCATGGACTATCAGCTCGGAGACCATGGCTGCGGTTACACTTGACGCTGCATCACAGACAGGAGTGCCTGCGATGGTGTACTCAACGACGAGCCTGGGTGCACGAATGGCAGAACGTCACTTTTTCGGATGAATCCGGGTTCTGTTTACAGCATCATGAGGGTCGCATCCGTGTTTGGCGACATAGCGGTGAACGCACATTGGAAGCGCGTATTCGTCATCGCCATACTGGCGTATCACCCGGCATGATAGTATGGGGTGTCATTGGTTACACGTCTCGGTCACCTCTTGTTCGCATTGACGGCACTTTGAACAGTGGACGTTACATTTCAGACGTGTTACGACCCGTGGCTCTACTCATCATTCGATCCCTGCGAAACCCTACATTTCAGCAGGATAATGCACGAACGCATGTTGCAGGGCCTGTACGGGCCTTTCTGGATAGAGAAAATGTTCGAGTGATGCCCTGGCCAAACACATTCTCCAGATCTCTCACCAACTGAAAACGTCTGATCAATGGTGGCCGAGCAACTGGCTCGTCATAATACGCCAGTCACAACTCGTGATGAATTGTGGCATCGTGTTGAAGCTGCATGGGCAGCTGTACCTGAACACGCTATCCAAGCTCTGTTTGACTCAATGCCGAGGAGTATCAAGGCCGTCATTACGGCCAGGGGTGGTTGTTCTGGGTACAGATTTCTCAGGATCTATACACCCAAATTGCATGAAAATGTAATCACATTAGTATAATATATTTTCTTGGCGTAGCAATTTTAATGGCCAGTAGTGTAGAAGTACTTAAACCCAACTAACCTAAGGACATCACACACATCCATGCCCGAGGCAGGATTCGAACCTGCGTCCGAAGCGGTCGCGGGGTTCCAGACTGAAGCGCCTAGAACCGCTCGCCCACAACCGGCCGTCTATTTAAGTTCAGTCGTTGAAGATGTTCTTTAAGTTTTGGAAATAGATGAAAATCGGATGGTGTCAAGTCAGGAGCGCATAGAGTGTGCTAGAAGAGAGTGAACGGAAGGAGTCGTATTGTTGCAGATGGCGGTTCGTTCGTGTGTGGCGTTGGCGTGCTAAAGGAGGGAGTTCTACATGTGTGGACGGACTGTTCGAATTCGTGCTCTCAGATTTCTGAGCGTCTATCAAGCACCGCGATAGTATCATTACAAATTCGGAGCCCTCTAGTGGCAGAGGGGTTGCAGCTTATGTCAGCGAAGTGGGAAATCCGACCACATAATATGCACGACTTGGCATACCTCAAACGATACCGAGAACAACATTAGAAATTCGGAGGCGTTACTTTTCCGCACGTCCTCGTAGTAGCCCCGTATTGTGCACGGAGCTGACGCCTTCTAGTGCCAGAATTTCGAATTAACGACGGCGACGAAGTGGCCGTTTGGGTTTTGGCTGAGACAGCCCTCGCAAAAATACGGATGAAAAGCGAAACGGCGGTTCCCGCTTATCCCCGGCCAGCGGTCGCTCCGTCCTCGCGGGCCACGCTTATCTGCGTGACGCACGCACTGTCCCAGGTGGGGCGCGACCCCGCCCGAGCGCCCGCAAAAATGGCGCCGGCGGCGTAATTACGGGCGGCCGTGTTCCGGCAGATTAAATTCCGCGGAAACACTTGGCGCTGGCCGCCGCCACCACCGCCGTCCCACGCTGAATGCTTAACGGCGCCTCGTTTCCAGCAGCGTGCGCGAGCGAGCGCTGTCGATAAAGTGCTTTCCAGAACGCTCTCATCTCCACAGTAATGACTCTGCCGTCCCGTCGGTCGGCTGACGCCATTCTGTCTAGCCCGCCACGGCTATAAAGGAGAAGTCTATGATTTCCATTCTAATAGGACACACGTAACCAGGTACACAGTGCGGTGTCTGGGACAACAAAGGATGCCACCCCATGACCCTCCCATTTCCCCTCTATTGTTCAGTGGTTTTTCATGTCTTCTCCCTCTATTTTTCTGCAACAAAGATCTATTGTCGTCTAATCCAATTGTTCTCTTAAGTGATTTTTCATGTCATCCCCCTCACCCCCGTGATTCCCATTTGTAGAACAAAGGGTATTGTCTCCCAAGGTCTCCCCTCTGACATAGAATGATTGCTGTATGAATAAAACAATGGTAAATTCAAAATTTTTGAAGGATATTCAAAAACTATCCAATTGTGCTAGTGGGTTCCCCTCTCTATCAGTCATGTGATACCACTGTGGAATTGTCTGCCCCGATAGTTGAATCGTCAGCGTGCTTCACTGCCGTCCTAAGGGGCCCGGGTTCGATTACCAGGTGGGTCGGGGATTTTCTCCACTCAGGGACTGGGTATTGTGTTGTCTTCATCATCATTTCATCCCCATCCGGCACGCAGGTCGCCCAATGCAGCGTCGAATGTAATAAGACCAAGGCGGCCAGACCTGCCCTGTAAGGGGCCTCCCGGCCAATGACGCCAAACGCTCATTTCCATTTCCACTGTGCAAGTTGGGCTGTTGTCCTCAGTATAATTTCACAGCAAATTCAAAAACCCATGATAATGCATAGCCATGCTGGAATTCAAGATGACTGACCAGGGGTTCTGAGATAAATTACATTTTTGTCAGATTTCCGCTAATGTCACTTACCTGAGACAAAAGATGTTTGTTTCTACTGCGGACCCAAGCCTGTCAGACAAAAGAGACAAGTCTAAGTCTGAAGATATTTTCACCCTATAGGTAGTGACTAGTCTGCTGATCTGCTTTCAGCGATGTTTTCCCCAAGCTCTTGTTCACTCAGTCACATATGGAGCTGCAGTCATAGTTGTCAGAGAACTTGCTCTGAGTAGAGAATTCAAGATGATCACCAGGTTGTCCCCTCCCTCCCCCCCCCCCCCCCCAGACGTTAGCCACCATCTGTGCCAAGTGAATGTCCACTTATCAAGCACTCTGTCTTAAGGCCACGAGTGACCTACCGGGACCATCCGACCGCCGTGTCATCCTCAGAGGAGGATGTGGATAGGAGGGGCATGGGGTCAGCACACTGCTCTCCCAGGTGTTATGATGCTATTCTTGACCAAAGCTGCTACTATTCGATCGAGTAGCTCCTCAATTCGCATAACGAGGCTGAGTCAACCCTGAAAAATGGCAACAGCACATGGTGGGTGGATGGTCATCCATCCAAGTGCCGGCCACACCCAACAGCGCTGAACTTCGGCGATCTTACAGGAACCGGTGAATCCACTGCGGCAAGGCCGTTGCCGAATGTCCACTTATACAAAGTTTCAAATCATCCCCCCCCCTCTCCTCCCCTCTGACACAATACTTTAAGCTGTTAACCCCTCATCTCTCTGATAACATAGTTCAAACAACTAAGTTCGGAGCTGACTTACAGTAAGTTTCATTCCACTTAGCATCCGCTACTGCCTCACAGCCTGCATCAGACAGACACATGTCCAGCACACCATCAGCCGGCAGGTGCCCCACCATCAGCGAATGACAGCTGACCACAAAGTGTTAAGCAATGCACGCTGAGTCCCACACGCTCTGTAGTCATGACACCATTTGCCGGTGACACAGTTCAGGTAGTATCCAAGCCACACCCGAGTTGAAATGTTGTGCAACATGTAGGAAACACATGTGCACTTTAACCCATATTGACGACCCCTGGTGGTAGGCGGTGTTACTGCAGGGCTCTATCTCTCTCTGGTAGAAGGAATATGATGGCATACTGCACACATTAAATCAGACACCTCCACAGGATTTCTAAATGAAGACAGCCGAATTACATGCAGCTAATCATTGAATTCTCTGGTCATTTTTACGGTGAAATCAGCGAATAATGTACCGAAATCAATTAAATTTTCACGAAAAGAAGTATGATTCCCACATAAAGAAGTATGAAGTGCCGCTGCAGATATAGTCTTAGGCATTTAAAAAGAATATTGTGCCAATCAAACTCTATTTTGAGTTGAAAACAGAGAGTAAAGTGCGAAATCATTGAAATTTGTACCTAAAGAGGTACAACGTCGCTCTCCAGGTACAGTCTTATGGTTTTAAAGTGGGATGTGTGACTTCTGTTTGATTGCAGGATATGTTTTTGATGCGTTTAAGTGACAGACACGTATATAAAATTTTCATGACTTTTCGTTGAGCAGACAAGATCCTAGCTCCATTTCCGTTCACACATGACAGTTTACAACTGTCCGATTCCGCCAGGCAACTATTTTACATTCACACAAGTTTCAGGATCGTATAATTCCATATTCAATGCAGTAACTTAGTTGATTAATTTATGCCTAGTAAAAACCTAGATTTACCAAGAAAATTGTTGCACTGAAAACGAAATTAGCCCAAAACCCGTTCGCAAATTAAAAAATTTTGGTTACTGCTGCATGAGAAAAAATTTCGTTTATTCAAATTAAATAACATAGGATAGCTTGCACTCTTTCCTTACGTCCCTCCTAAAAAATCTGTGGCATAATTGTCTCATCCTCCCACTGAGCGTCGTTGGTTTCCCCAACTGACTCATACATCTCGCACGCTCATACCTCATGAACAGCAGTTTCAACACTGACATTTAGGGCAAACAATTAACACTGCATGGTATACAAGCTGGAGTACCCCAAGGCCGTATCTTGGGGTCTCTGTCCTTTAACCTGTTGTTTAATGATATCAAAAAAACGCAAAACACGAAAGCTGCCATGTACACAGATGACACTGCCATCCTGGCGCAAGACTATACCATCGAACATTAACTCACGACTACAGACAACACTCAGAACTGTTGAGCCTTGGCTGGAGAAATGGCGTATCAAGGTAAACATCGACAAGTGCGAGATAGTTCTGTTATCACGCAGAACGAAACAACAGCGCAAACACCAACATTGTAGACAAATAACACTACACTCATGCCCAATACTTTTCCGTGGAAAAATCCGATACCTTAGCATTTGGATGGACCAGAGACTGAAATGGGGGACCGCATACAACACGTCGCCAGCAGAGCACACGTGCTGGGGTGGGGAGGGCGCTGATTGACACAGGGCATGGGTCACATCTCTTTGGTGCCAGTTGGGTCCATCACTACATCGGGTTTCACTAGGCATGGCTTGCACCTCAGTAGGTGCGGGAAGGAGAGGCTGGCAAAACTTACAGGTAGCAGTGTAGTGGGTGGTGGTGGTGGTGGGATCACTCATGGAAAAATCCCTGTAGTAGTTGGTGTTAGAGCTGCATCTTTTTTAGGTTGAAGACAGCTGATAGGTATACCTGCTTCAAAGACGTTCCTCTAACTAAGGGCTCATCTGTTTCCAGGTAGGGAAGTAACTAGTATATGGTATCGAAATATAAGAGGTATTAGAGATAAAGTTAGTGGATTGCTTATAGATGTTGACTTTGAAATTATTGGTATATCGGAGTACCACTTAAATAATTTGACAATTCAGAGGCTTTACCAGGATACAGATTAGCTGGCTGGTTTTCAAGGAGTTCCTTGTGGGGTGGGGAGTGGCTATATACGTACAAAACATAATTCCATTTGAGTCCATAGAAGTATCACGGTGCTGCCCTCAACAGATATTTGAATGTTGTGCAGGAGCAGTTGAATTTAGTAAAACTGAACTTGTTGTTGTTAATAGGTCCCCAAACTCTGACGTCAGAGCATCTCTGTTCAAGCTAGAGAGGGTTCTTGATTCACTTTGTAGGAAGTACCAGAAATTAATTATATGTGATGACTTCAATATAAATTTTGTATATGATGGTACAAGAAAAAGGATGTTCGTAGATTTCATAAATTCATATGATCTGATGCAGACAGTGTCTTTTCCATCTAAGGTGCAGGATAACAGTAGCACAACCATACACAATATTTTTATTCATTCTTCATTATTAGATGGGCATTTTATTAGTAAAAGGGTGACTGGCCTTTCAGATCATGATGCACAAATTTTAACACTAAAAGGCTTTAGTACTCAAACAAATGTCATCTTTAATTACAAACTATGTAGGAAGGTTAATCCAACAACAACAAAAAATGGTTCAAATTGCTATGAGCACTATGAGACTCAACTGCTGTGGTCATAAGTCCCCTAGAACTTAGAACTACTTAAACCTAACTAACCTATGGACATCACACACATCCATGCCCGAGGCAGGATTCGAACCTGCGACCGTAGCAGTCACGAGGTTCCGGACTGAGCGCCTAGAACCGCTAGACCACCGCTGCCGGCTCCAACAACAATTGCGAGTTTTTTTAACATTTTCAAGGAACAAGAGAGGCAGGATGTTTATAGTGCCAATAACGTAGATGATAAATATAATGCTTCCCTTAACGCATTTCTCACGCTCCTAGAGAGTTGCTTTCCATTATAATGTTTTAAATGTGGCACTAGTAGTAATAGGCAGCCTGGGTGACTGACTAGTGTGATAAGGATATCATGTAGAACAAAGTGGGAAATATATATCAAAATGTTGGAAGCAGTCACAATCAAGCTACAGTAGCTCACCACAGACAGTACTGAAAGGAGCTCATAAACGTTATTAGGAAGGCAAAGAGTATGTGGTATGCAAATAGAATAGCTAATTCACAGGCTAAAATTAAAAACATATGGTCAGTTGTGAAGGTAGTGTCTGGTCAGCAGCACAAAGTCGACGATATAAAGTCAGTTCGCAGTAAAAATATTTTTGTTACTGATAAATCAGATATATATACAGTATTTAACAATCAATTTCTGAGCATTGATGTCGAATTAAATAAAAAATTAGTTTCTACAGGGAATGATATAACTTTCTCGGCAAATGACTTTCCGAGATTGATGTCTGAAACGCTTTTCTGTGATACAGACAAGAGGGAGATTGAGGTAATAATTAAATCACTGAAGACTAAGGACTCCCATGGATGTGATAGAGGGCCTAACAGAATATTAAAGTATTGCGCTGCACATGTTAGCCCTGCATTTAGCCATATTTGTAATTTTTCCATTAGGAATGGTCAGTTTCCTGAGAGATTGAAGTATTCAGTTGTAAAGCCGCTTTATAAAAATGGAGAAAGGGATAATGTAGATAATTTTAGACCTATTTCTATGCCATCAATGTTTGCTAAAGGTATTGAAAAGGCTGTGTATGTAAGGATAATTGATCATTTTATATCACACGATTTACCATCAAATGTACATTTTGGCGTTAGAAGTCGTTTAACAACTGAAAATGCTATATTCTCATTTCTTTGTGAGGTACTGGATGGGTTAAACAAAAGGTTCGAACGATAGGCATATTTTTTGTTTTAACTAAAGCATTTGATTGCGTTGACCACACTGTATTGGTACAGAAGTTAAACCATTATTGAACACGTGGAGTAGCTCACAATTGGTTCACGTCTTACTTTAGCAACAGACAGCAAAAGGTCATTATTCACAATGTTGAGAATCGCTGTGATGTGGGGTCTGAGTGGGGTACAGTCTTATAAATGATATGCCCTCTAGTATTACAGGTAGCTCTAAAATATTTCTGTTTGCTGATGACACTAGCTTGGTAGTAAAAGATGTGTGCGACATCGCCTCGGTTTCAAATAGTGCAGTTCATGACCTAAGTTCATGGCTTGTAGAAAGTAAACTAACGCTAAATCACAGTTAGACTCGGTTTTTACAGTTTCTAACACACAATTCAAAGAAACCTGACGTTTTAATTTCACAAAATTGGCATATGATTAGTGAAACTTAACAGTTCAAATTTCTAGGTGCTCACATAGTAAGCTGTCGTGGAAAGCCCACGTTCATGATTTTGTTCAAAGACGCAATGCTGCCATCTTTACATTCGAATAGTATCTGAAGTGAGTGATCGTTCGACACGAAAATTAGTCTACATTGATTATTTTCATTCGCTTATGCCGTATGGTATTATATTTTGGGGTAACTCTTCCAATTCTAAAAGGTTATTTTTGCCTCAGAAACGGGCGGTTCGGGCAATAAGTGGTGTAAGTTCACGAACTTCATGTTGACCCCTGTTCACGAGTCTTGATATTTTGACGTTGGCCTCTCAGTATATATATATTCCTTACTGTCATAGCTTGTTAACAATATTAGCTTATTCCCAAGAATAATCAGCTTTTACTCAGTTAATATTCGGCAGAAATGAAACCTGCATTTGGATCGGACTTCGCCGGCCGTTGTGGAAGAGCGGTTCTGGGCGATTCAGGCCGGAACCGCGCTGCTGCTACGGTCGCAGGTTCGAATCCTGCCTCGGGCAAGGATGTGTGTGATGTCCTTAGGTTAGTTAGGTTTAAGTAGTTCTAAGTCCAGTGGACTGATGGCCTCAGATGTTAAGTCCCATAGTGCTTGGAGCCATTTGAACCATTTGATTTTGATCGGACTTCCTTAACTCTTGTGCAGAAAAATGTGCAGTATACTGCTGCATCCATTTTCAGTAAGCTACCACTCGATTTCAAAAGTCTTAGTAGTAATCCACGCGCTTTCAACTCGAAACTGAAGAGTTGCCTCATGGGTCACTCCTTCTATTCTGTCGAGGAGTTCTTTGAAAATTTAAGCTGATTCTTGTTGTATTGTGGATTGCGTTTACTTGAACTTATAGATTGACTTTGTCCGGATTCACAAACATTTATTTTTATCTGTTATTACTCTCATGTTGTAATTTCACGTACTGACGCGTTCCATGACCTTGGAGATTTGCTCCAATGGTCCTCTGGTACTTGCCGTGTAAATAAAAAAAATAACAAGACACAAACAAAAACCTCACAATGGGCGGCAATTTTATAATAAAATTGACTACTCAGATGAGGACTTGGTATGTTAGAGGTACTGTCACGTAATCGGATTTTGGAAATAGAAGATCGCATTAATTTACCATTGTAGCTAAGTTATGTCTTTGGAAGGCAGATAAAGTGCTGGCACAAACATTTGCACGCTCAGTGTCAGCCTGGCGGCGTACTGCACACAGACACTGCACAGACAAGAGGCAGACTCGGCTCCCGTACCGAGCGGGTGACCACTATGTAAGCGCCTTGTGATCTGACCTAATACGGTGATGTTCAGAAGCAGGCTCAATATGTATGCCAGAGAGAATCCTCCAGAGACTTGCGGAACGCTATAAGGAGGGGACTCCACCTAAAACGAGACAGGCAGTCTGTGGCGCTACTCTTGTGTCAGTCGTCGCCAGACAGCGCACTTAGAATAACTGAGAGATTGTCTGAAGTATGGCAATGTTGAGAAGATAGCCTCGGAACAGTGAAACTGTAGATAGCTGATTAGTGGTGCAATGTTGGCTGCATACAGTAATAACAGGCTTTGAGTTTGAACAACTCTATCAAGTACTGCCGGTAGAGGACTTCCATTGAATTCTAGATACTCAGAGTTTCACTTAGTCCTCAGTTGCCTTCAGAGTTTCCCCGTGTTCTGTGTCCCTAAAACCCCACTTACCTTACAGGTCTTGCAGGTTCTTGTAGGGTGGAGTCTTTCAAGCTGCCCACGCGCGAATCTCTTTTCAATTGCAACGATCGAGGTAGGCCCTTGTTGTTGTTGTTGTTGTCTTCAGTCCTGAGACTGGTTTGATGCAGCTCTCCATGCTACTCTATTCTGTGCAAGCTTCTTCATCTCCCAGTACCTACTGCAACCTACATCCTTCTGAATCTGCTTAGTGTATTCATCTCTTGGTCTCCCTCTACGATTTTTACCCTCCACGCTGCCCTCCAATGCTACATTTGTGATCCCTTGATGCCTCAAAACATGTCCTACCAACCGATCCATTCTTCTAGTCAAGTTGTGCCCCAATCTTCTCTTCTCCCCAATCCTATTCAATACCTCCTCGTTAGTTATGTGATCTATCCACCTTATCTTCAGCATTCTTCTGTAGCACCACATTTCGAAAGCTTCTATTCTCTTCCTGTCCAAACTAGTTATCGTCCATGTTTCACTTCCATACATGGCTACACTCCAAACAAATACTTTCAGAAAAGACTTCCTTATACATAAATCTATATTCGATGTTAACAAAATTCTCTTCTTCAGAAACGCTTTCCTTGCCATTGCCAGTCTACATTTTATATGTCTACATTTTATATCCTCTCTACTTCGACCATCATCAGGTATTTTACTTTCTAAATAGCAAAACTTCTTTACTACTTTAAGTGTCTCTTTTCCTGATCTAATTCCCTCAGCATCACCGGATTTAATTTGACTACATTCCATTATCCTCGTTTTGCTTTTGTTGATGTCCACCTTATATCCTCCTTTCAAGACACTGTCCATTCCGTTCAACTGCTCTTCCAAGTCCTTTGCCGTCTCTGACAGAATTACAATGTCATCGGCGAACCTCAAAGTTTTTACTTCTTCTTCATGAGTTTTAATACCTACTCCGAATTTTTCTTTTGTTTCCTTTACTGCTTGCTCTATATACAGATTGAATAACATCGGGGAGAGGCTACAACCCTGTCTCACTCCTTTCCCAACCACTGCTTCCCTTTCGTGCCCCTCGACTCTTATGACTGCCATCTGGTTTCTGTACAAATTGTAAATAGCCTTTCGCTCCCTGTATTTTACCGATGCCACCTTCAGAATTTGAAAGAGAGTATTCCAGTCAACATTGTAAAAAGCTTTCTCCAAGTCTACAAATGCTAGAAACGTAGGTTTGCCTTTTCTTAATCTTTCTTCTAAGATAAGTCGTAAGGTCAGTATTGCCTCACGTGTTCCAACATTTCCACGGAATCCAAACCGATCCTCCCCGAGGTCCGCATCTACCAGTTTTTCCATTCGTCTGTAAAGAATTCGCATTAGTATTTTACAGCTTTGACTTATTAAACTGATAGTTCGGTAATTTTCACATCTGTCAACAGTTGCTTTCTTTGCGATTGGAATTATTATATTCTTCTTGAAGTCTGAGGGTATTTCGCCTGTCTCATACATCTTGCTCACCAGCTGGTAGAGTTTTGTCATGACTGGCTCTCCCAAGGCCGTGAGTAGTTCTAATGGAATGTTGTCTACTCCGGGGGCCTCGTTTCGACTCAGGTCTTTTTGTGCTCTGTCAAATTCTTCACGCAGTATCTCCCATTTCGTCTTCATCTACATCCTCTTCCATTTACATAATATTGTCCTCAAGTACACCGCCCTTGTATAAACCTTCTATACACTCCTTCCACCTTTCTGCCTTCCCTTCTTTGCCTAGAACTGGGTTGAGCTCTTGATATTCATAGACGTGGTTCTCTTCTCTCCAAAGGTCTCTTTAATTTTCCTGTAGGCAGTATCTACCTTACCCCTAGTGAGATAAGCTTCTACATCCTTACATTTGTCCTCTAGCCATCCCTGCTTGGCCATTTTGCACTTCCTGTCGATCTCATTTTTGAGACGTTTGTATTCCTTTTTGCCTGCTTCATTTACTGGATCTTTCAGCTTATCCAGATCCCATGTCCTTAAATTCCCACCTTTTTGTAGTTTCTTCAGTTTTAACCTACAGGTCATAACCAATAGATTGTGGTCAGAGTCCACATCTGCCCCTGGAAATGTCCTACAATTTAAAACCTGATTCCTAAATCTTTACCTTACCATTATATAATAGGCTCTTGTCAATCAAAAACGTGTCCCTCTCGGGACATAACAGTACGGTGATGCTGCAGATGATCCAGGAGGTTTCGTCAGACACCAGCTACAACGGTAATACCTCGCCATTAACATTTCCTAAGATCTAAGTGTGAGCTGTCACTACAGGCACAAACCTGCCAGTAAACCTACTATTCGCCCAGACTAAAGCACAGTTTTTCTTCCGATGACACTTGCAAAGGCACCTTCTTCCCCTGCCCTCAAAACCACTACCCTTCAATCGCTTTCTGTCATCTATCTCCGAGATGAGACCATATTAGTGGGTGATCGTGCCGAGACGTACGGACAACATCACAGACCCACATCTTGCGAAACTCCACTTCTAATAAGAACGATTTTGCTGTTCCATCTTGGTTTTCATAGGCTTTGTAGATTATTCGTCTGCTAGCTGCATCCATCTCAGTATTTCTAATATATTATAGAAAATCTTGTAGACGACGTTCATTAGGTCAACTAATTCTTGAAAGATATTCTATTTTTCCTTTTCATACAGTCATTTCCATCGCTATAAGAAATGACAAAATTCAAACTTCCTGGCAGATTAAAACTGTGTGCCCGACCGAGACTCGAACTTGGAACCTTTGCCTTTCGCGGGCAAGTGCTCTACCATCTGAGCTACCGAAGGACGTGCTTCAGTAACTCAGATGGTACAGCAGTTGCCCGCGTAAGGCAAAGGTCCCGAGTTCGAGTCTCGGTCGGGCACACAGTTTTAATCTGCCAGGAAGTTTCATATCAGCGCACACTCCGCTGCACAGTGAAAATCTCATTCTAATGACAAAATTGCGTATTTGGTAACTTTTTCTTTTTTGAAATCAAGCAGGTGTTCATCAGCATTTCTTTTATTTTTTTCTTCTTAGGCGTCTGTTTATTTTTCTGGCTAGAAATTTAGGTACAGGTTACTGTTTCCTCTGATAAAAAAGGAAGTTAGAAAAGCTCTAGTCAAATTTAGTCCTTACAAAATTTATTGCATTATTTATAGCATAAACTGAAGAAAAATAATTTCGATACTAGTAAAATCACACTACCCAAAAATTACATGCATAACGATTTCACTGTGATTTGTCTTGCAATGGTTTAGTCGCTCCTTCCATTTCACTGCAGCAGCTGGTTTGTGTGTATAGTGTATTAAACTGGGAACCTAGAAACGGCGGAGAGGTTTCGTCCCACTGTAGCCTTCAGTGGTTCACAACCCCACAACAGGTCACAGCAGGCCACCAAACCCACCGCCGCCCCACACCGAACCTAGGGTTATTGTGTGGTTCCGCCCCAGTGAACCTTCCCCCCCCCCCCCCCCCCCCCACACACACACACACACAATACACAGAAACGACTCATACCAGACGAGTGTGACCGCAAATATCAGCATGGTAGAGTAATTATGGTGCACGTGTACGTGAAGACAGTGTTTGTGCAACAGTCGCCGACATAGTGTAACTGACATAGAATAAGGGGAACCAGCCCGCAAATCGACGAGGTAGATGCAAAACCACCTTAAAAACCATCCACAGGCTGGCCAGCACACCGGACCTCGACACCAATCCGTCGGGCGGATTCGTGCCCTTCCCGCTTGGGAAGCAGCTTGTCAGGCCGTGCGGCTAGCCGGGTGGGTTTATTGCAGCAGTTAACTTGCATTTCACAAGAATTTTTTCCTTGTTGACTGAATTTCCTGGTGACATCTTCGTAGATTGGGCTGTACACTTTAACTGATGAGGAACAACGTGGTGCGGACTCATAGGCCAGCCCTGAAACTTGTCTTCATAGGCCTTTGGAACGTTGTATTCTTTTAAAGAAGAAAACAAACCTTCTAGAAAAAAACTGTCATACATTGTGCAACGACAAGTAGTAATACATGAAGATCGATGTGATTTTGAATTCCCTTGTTTATGAATCCATTACCTGAATGGAGACTGCATCAGTCAATTCACTAACCGAATAAAGTTAAGTGAGATCAGTCTTCAGTGGAACTAAATCGAATGCCTTGTTGATTTGTATTAATTTCAAATTACAAACAACATATTTATCTTTTTGTAGTCAGTGCTTTAAGCGATCTACAAAGCTTGTATTATACTGCCACAGCTCCTTAACAAAACTCATAAAAGTACGTCCGTCCACCAACAAGTATTTTGTACCATCTTTTCAAGAACATTACTGAAAATGAATAAAGGTTCATGTCCCGCTCAGCATTTGTTTTTAGCATGACCACAAAATGACGAAACACTTGAGAATTTGTCCAATTTGAATGTCACTGTTTCCTCTCGACTACACTTATGCGTGCAGAACACTGAATAGTACGTCTGGTTCGTGAAGATGAATAATTTTTTTTCTGTTTACACATCTGCACTCATTATCTGTACATATTATGAAGTGCCAGTCTGCCGCGCGAAGTGGCCGCGAGGTTTGAGGCGCCATGTCACGGATTGCGCGGCCTCTCCCTTCGGAGGTTCGAGTCCTCCCTCGGGTATGGGTGTGTCTGTCGTTCTTAGCATAAGTTAGTTTAAGTAGTGTGTAAGTCTAGGGACCGATGACCTCAGCAGTCTGGTTCCTTAGGAATTTACACACATTCGAACACATGAAAGTCCCAGTCTGCTCTTCTTACTGTATTCTATGGCTAATTCCAGAAACTACTACTGGACTGATTCACGAAAAAGGTTTGGTTATGTAATTTATTGTTGGTAGTAATGATATGTGAGTAATGTTTGTACTGTTATCTTTTCCATATTTAATTGGCGTCTGCACTGACGACACGTAGCAATGATGAGAGAACTGCGAGCTGGTCAGCATGAGAGGAGGGGGTATCCCGCCGGAAAAGCAGTAAACAGCGGCTATAGTTTCACAGAAAAATGGAGCTTGTTCACTTTATAGTGTCACTCGACTGTCAGTATGCAAAGGCTGCTGCCACCAACTTCTATAGGGATTATGGTGTAGTTTTCACTGACAGATGAAGCTTCATTTATATCATTACATAAGAGGGCTGTTCGGAAAGTAAGGTCCGATCGGTCGCGAAATGAAAACCACAGTGAAAATCAAAATATTTTTATTCGCAAAAGAGAGCCGTACCTTCCGCCTGCCACTCTGACTTAGACATTTGTCGTGGCGGTGTACAAATTTCCCAGTACCTTCATCACAGAAAGCACTCGCCTGTTCTTTCGGCCAATTCTCTACGCTGGTTTGCCTTTCGTTGTTTGTGCCAAAATGTTGTCTTCGAAGCCAGCGGTTCATGTGAGCACAGAGTAACAACGTAGGAAGCCAATTAAGGGCTGTATTGTGGGTGATCAAACACTTCCCATCGACAACGCTGCAGAAGCGTCTAAACTGCCCCTGCAGAATGCGGCTGAAAATTGTCTTGAAGAATGAAATCCATGACATTTACGTTATGTGGACTGCATAGCTTCAGGCGAAATCTCTCACGAGATCCACGTACTTGGCGTGTTGTTTTAGGAAGTTGTTTTAGGAAGTTCGTCGTGATCACCTAGCGCTCTGAACTGAAAAGAGCGACGTGAAGCGAACAACAGGTACACTAAAGCCACTTCCCAGTACATCTGCCCAAACTACCATCTGATTTTCACGGTGGTTTCCATTTCGCACTTCATCGGACCTTACTTTCCGAATATGCTTCGCATTATAAACAAGTCGTCCAGCCATAGATACTTAGTGGTGGGTTACTACTGAATTGTAATTAAAGTCATATTTGCGGAAATGTTAAGATGCACTACACACTTATTGCCACTTTTCACTAAACTGTTGGAATGATCATGCAATACAAAACGTAGAGTTTCAGCGGTGGTAGTACCATAGTACCATCAACAATTCCTGCCAGCACGTTGCTCATAATAGGTCTAAACAAGGCATATGACGCCTGCAGGCGCAGATTGCAGACTGCAGAAGTTTACGGAGGACAGTGAGCAGTTAAATTAATGCCTGTGCAGGTTTACTTACACACAAGCTCGGCTCTTAAAAATACGTTATTTAACGCCCCGTGTAGCTAGAGTCACATATAAAACACAATTTAAAACAATTGTCAGAGGCAGTCACTTCCATTTTCTTTCACGACGCGTTTGGAGGGCTTATACTATTATCTTCAGATGGAGCAGTGAGTAACAGCTGCACTTTTTTCCCCTGTGTGCAGCCAGTTGTCTGCTTTGCCGCTCACTTCGCTCTAAACTGCTTATTGTGTGTCACTTCATAATACGACACTGAAATTATACATAGTAAACAAAACGAAGCTAATTACAAGATGGTCTTACAAAAATGACAGTGGAGATCGTTTTACAAGGTGCCTCAGAAATGTTGCGACAAAATTCTAGAGTAGGTGTCGCATCGTGAGGACTGAGAATTTCATAGCAACCCATGGCCACCAATGTCAGGGGTAGGTGGTAGCGGGGTGGAAGATAGGAAAGGACACAAGGGAGTTATTCATCTGGAACATTTGTTTGTCGTAATGAGTACACATTGTATACGACACGATTATAGCTCTGATTTTACAACCGATGCGCCATCAGATGCCATGCACGTCCAACAACGACGAAGCACTGACTGCAGGAGACGCTCGAACATACTAGGAGTTTCTTTGACTGCAGCAGCTGAACAGACGATTCTTGCAGTGTGATCCATTTCATACTCCACATGATCGAGATATACGAGGGATTCCAAGGGTCCACACAGAAATAAATTAAAGCTCTGATAAATCCGATCATCTTGGGGGCGAGGGGGGGGGGGGGGGACAGAGGATTGGACGTGTCCTACACACAGTGCATCGTCGTGTTCAGGCATGCTTGGCGTCTGCCGGTGGATCGGTTGTAACATTAGAGCTGTGTCCATATCGTACACCGTTCGTCCTCATTATCTCCAATAAATGTTTCAAATTAATAGCTCTCTTGTTTTCTTTCCGATCTTCGACCTCCGCTACCATTTCCTCTTGACGCCTGCACCTTTGGTTTTCTATGCAATTTTCAATCCTTATGATGGGCTCCACCCCTCCCCACCCAACCCCCAGAGGTTTCTCGCAACATTTCTGGGACACCCGCTACCCACACAGTAGTAGCACTGAATATCAAAGACAAACAAAAAAAAGAAAAGCTGTCCAGAAATGGTACAGACATAAAATAAATGTTGCCTTTCAAGTCAAAGAGCATTAACATCATACATTTCAAGTCAAATACACAGGCAAGTGTTTACATCTTCAGCACATCCTCATAAAAATATTTATTTTCTATTTATTTATTTAACTTGATCAGCATTGGTCCTTCAGGCACTGGTTTCTACCGAACCAGAATTTCACAGGTACACTATTTTTCTTATATCTCAGTTGCCTAAGGAGTAACAATAATTTTAATATGACAAACAGTAATAAAATTACTTGAGTAGATGTAGAGACAATGTGAGTAAATAGAACTGACTAAGAAATAGTAAACTTGATTCTAGAAGTACTTCTATTACTGCTGCCGCTCCTGCTGCGACCAGTAATTATAATAATAATAAAAATAATAATCATAATAATAATAATGACAGATATGAAAAGTAATTATAGGTGTACAAAATCGGTATTTTCCGATGTAACGAGCTTTGGAGAAGGGAAACTGAAGTAGACTGCCTCAGCTAAGAGTACTGAAAAATCAGGAAGATCTGGTTGGAGGGGATGTAATTGGGTAATGAGTGTAGCTTTGTCTTTATTTTTCTATATTGATTTCAGCATACTTGGATGGTAATGAATCGGTTTGATTAGTTACCCTTGCGATCTCGATTTCTTGATTTCAGTCTCGAAAGGGGAGATGGCAGTAAAAGTTAATGTGTATCATCTATTACTCCTGAGAAACTTCTAAAAAAAAGTTCATTGTCAGCGTCTCAGCTTTGTTATTGAGTATAGTACTCTGCTGTGAATAAAAACTTCCTACTCTTCAAGGAACCCATGTTATGATCCTTGTTTGGTTTATGAAGCAATCCAGTCTGACCCACGTACTGCACGTGGCGCTCATTGCACTTTATTATGTAGCTGCCCCAGTTAGAGAACATGTCCTTGTTAGTTTTTAGGTTGAATGGTAGCCTGTAACATTATTTACTGCTGGTGGGAAAAGTATGTTCTCAATGCATTAGCAGTTCACAGGAAATCACAGTCCAACATGAACTAGATAAGATGAGTGTCATATTACTGCGTGAATAAAAGAGCCAACCACGGCGTTTTGCCACTTTTGAGTTATGTATTGTTCCTTAGAGACAGAGATCCGTCAGGGAATAAACGGGCCAGTCCCTGTACTGTGTCTTTCCACACTGTGTTTCTACACATTTGTATACTTCTAATTAGATGATTTTATTCAGTGGTATGATGGTCCATGATCACCGAATGTTGAACGTGGTGGACTGTGATTTAGAGTTGCACATTTACAGTGGCGTAAGTAAAACACAACAGTGCCTTAGATACCATAATTGTGTAGCCTAATTTTCTAAGTTGCAATTTATTTGGAATTGGATATGAGGGTAATTTTAGCATATCACTTTATATTTAAATAAGAATCTTATAGTGTAAAATTAAACAGAGCCCACAATGATACTGAAATATCAGAAACTTTTAGTGAAGAATATCAGGCAGCACATGAGAAGATACGTTAGTATGTTACCAGTTGTAATAATGAAACACGAAACATGAAACAACTGGAAGGAAACAATGAGCGATAAATGGAATTTGTTTACAGCAGTGTTATTAAAGAGCTAACAAAGAGACATTCTCATGTTTCATATCTTAGAGGATTTTACGTTTTGAGTGAATAACTGACATGTTTCCAGCTAAAAGCCATACGCCACTCGTTAAAAACAGCGCAACTGTTACTTCTTCCTCTCATTAAGGCGGCTGAAATAATGAGCCAGCTGAAGCTGTCCGAGACAAAAACGCAAGAGGAAATCATGTAAATAAATGGACGACGTGTGAAGGTCCAAGAAGAACTCCAGACAGCACATGTAGCTAAAAGCGGTCGATATGTTGGACAGTGCAGTGCACTATTAGGGTTGATGCTGAACACATAGAGAGAGCTTACCGATCTTTTGAGCTTTGGGAAATCTGAATCTACAAAAGAGTTTCTTTGGATGCTCTGTTCAGAGAAAAGAAGTGGTACTGTTTGGACATCATATAGACAACCTAGTAAGAGAATTTGACAGAAAACTGAAAGCAACATATACGCTTTCACAATGCACTACAAAATCGTGATTTTTGAGACATACGTAAGTCTTCCTTCTTCAAATGCTAAAAAACAGTATCTTTCGGCAGCAGTGTGTTCTCTGAACTTCCGTTTGTAGAGCAACAAAACTGGGTGGGCCATGACAACTTGCACAATTGAGTTTGGAGATCTACTGCCAAAGAATAACTCATTTCCTACAAACGCGAGTTCTTCGTATAGAAGCAACAAACAGCTGAGAGTTGAAGACTATACGTTGCTGCCTACTTAAAATTAAAAATTGTGTGTTATCTACATTCAGAGTTTCGTAGAGAAAGAGAATTTCAGACCATTAAAGAATGTGTACATTACAATCTGCAATTCCATATCAAAGAAAAGAAGCCTGAGAAATACGACATAAATTTTAAATTCACTGCAGTTCTTAAAAACCCCCGTGAGTTGTATCTGAGGAATGCAGAGGCAACAAGAGAGAGCATCAGTAACGCAAAGAATGTAAATCTCCAGAAACACTTTTATCCAGTTTCGATTTACCTTCACATTTCAGCAGGGTCTACTGCTGCCACAGTTAAATGTTAATAATCTTGGAATTCATTACCTTGAGACTGAAAGAGGTACAATGTTTCTGTGGCATGCCGTACGTAACTCGATATTGTTGTCAGCAACCGAACAGGGTCGTGTAACATATTCCTACTGTTGTGATGAACAGAAATTTCAAAGTGGCTTTGGTAGGAATCTACCTTTTTCACAAAAGGAAGATGATTTTCGAGCAACCAAGCAGGAAAACAAGTCATAATTTTCTACCAAACGATACAGATTATGTTGTCAGTGGGGAAAGGCGTGACGAATATGATACTTAGACTGAGATGACAAAAGTAGTCGGATAGCTCCTAAATTTATTTTTTTCCTGGCGAAGACTCAACAAGTGTTCGGAAAATCCCCTGCAGAAATACTGAGCAATTCACCTCCATAACCGTCCACAATTGTGAAAGTGTTGCCGACGCAGGGTTTTGTGCAACAGCCGATCTCTCGATTACGGCCCACCAAAGTTCTATGGGAGTCATGTCGGGCGATCTGGGTGGCCAAATGATTCGCTCCAACTGTCCAGAATGTTCTTTAAACCAACCGCAAACAGTTGTTGCCCGGTGATATGGCGCACTTTTATCTACAAAAATTCCACCGTTGTTCGGGTGCAAATGGTCTCTAATTAGTTCAGTTGGACCAGAGGACCCAGACCATTCCATGCAAATACAGCCAACAGAATTATGGAGCCAATACCAGCTTGCACAGTGTCTTGTTGACAACTTGGGTCCATCGCTTCGTGGGTCGTGCCACAGTGGAACACTGCCATCAGCTCTTACCAACTGGAATAGGGACTCATCAAACCAGACCACGGTTTTCCAGTCGCATACGGTCCAAGCGATATGGTCAAGAACCCAAGAGAGTTACTGCAGGCAATGTCGTGCTGTTAACAAAGACATTCGCGTCGGTTGTCTGCTGCCGTAGCCCATTAATGACGAATTTCGCCGCACTGTCCTAAAGGATACGCTCGTCGTACGTCCCACATTGATTTTTTGTGGTTATTTCATACAGTGTTGCTTCACTGTTAGCAGTGACAACACACGGACGCCGCTGCTCTCGATCGTTAAGGAAGGCCGTCTGTGGTGAGAGGTAATGCCTGAATTTGGTATTCTCGGCACACACTTGACGCTGTGGATCTCGGAATACTGAACTCCCTAATAATTTCTGAAATGGACTGACGCATGCCTCTAGCTCCTGCTACTAATCGACGTTCTAAGTCTTTTAATTCCCGTCGTGTGCCATAATCACGCCGGAAACCTTGAATCAACTGAGTACAAATGACAACTCCACCAGTGCACTGCCTTTTATACTTAGTGTACGTGATAGTACCTCCATCTCTATATGTTTATATCGATATCCCATGACTTTCTGTGGCTGAAAACTCGGCGCCTCTAGCTTTTGAAAGCGAAGAAGAATAAACTACCTCAGGTCGTGAGAATGCATATGTTACGCGCTGACTGGACTTTGCCAACACCATCCATTTGATGGAATCTGACTTCTGATCATTTCTTTGTCAGGAAAAATTTGACTTTATCGTTTGGCCAGCCTGGATTTGGAAGGAAACTGGGCCATGTCTACTTTACACATTTTTGATCCATAATGGTTTTAAACGATTGCCTCCGTAGCTTAATTGCTAGCGTTGTTGCCTTCGTTGTGAGAGGGACTGTGTTCCATTGCCGGTACCTCTTCAAGTATCTTGTGAGGTAGGCACATCTGTAATAAAGTCCACTCATCCTCGTTAGACCACATGAGGAGTTGCTGGAATACGGCGGCATCATGAGGAGTCATCTATTGGCAACCTCAGAGTCAAGTGACCTTAGGAAGCATCTTCCTTTCATTTGTGTGCCGTACCTTCTAACTGAATGTAATATGAGAGAATGCAATTAATGTGACAGGTAAGAGATGTTTGTTGTTGTTGTTGTCTTCAGTCCTGAGACTGGTTTGATGCAGCTCTCCATGCTACTCTATCCTGTGCAAGCTTCTTCATCTCACAGTACTTACTGCAACCTACATCCTTCTGAATCTGCTTAGTGTATTCATCTCTTGGTCTCCCTCTACGATTTTCACCCTCTACGCTGCCCTCCAATACTAAATTTGTGATCCCTTCATGCCTCAGAACATGTCCTATCAACCGGTCCCTTCTTCTTGTCAAGTTGTGCCACAAACTCCTCTTCTCCCCAATTCTATTCAAAATTTCCTCATTAGTTATGTGATCTACCCATTTAATCTTCAGCATTCTTCTGTAGCACCACATTTCAAAAGCTTCTATTCCCTTCTTGTCCAAACTATTTATCGTCCATGTTTCACTTGCGTACATGGCTACACTCCATACAAATTCTTTCAGAAACGACTTACTGACACTTAAATCTATACTCGATGTTAACAAATTTCTCTTCATCAGAAACGCTTTCCTTGCCATTGCCAGTCTACATTTTATATCCTCTCTACTTCGACCATCATCAGTTATTTTGCTCCCCAAATAGCAAACCTCGTTTACTTCTTTAAGTGTCTCATTTCCTAGTCTAATTCGCTCAGCAACACTCGACTTAATTCGACTACATTCCATTATCCTTATTTTCCTTTTGTTGATGTTCATCTTATATCTTCCTTTCAAGACACTGTCCATTCCGTTCAAGTCCTTTGCTGTCTCTGACAGAATTACAATGTCATCGGTGAACCTCAACGTTTTTATTTCTTCTCCATGGATTTTAATACCTACTCCAAACTTTTCTTTTGTTTCCTTTACTGCTTGCTAAATATACAGATTGAATAACATCGGGGAGACACTACAACCCTGTCTCACTCCATTCCCAACCACTGCTTCCCTTTCATGTCTCTCGACTCTTATAACTGCCATCTGGTTTGTGTACAAATTGTAAATAGGTAAGAGCTACATAGATGGAAATGAGTAAAGAAACAGCTCCACTACTGGCGCCGAAGGAAAATGAATATGGTTTCATGATTACTTTAGGCATTAGCTTAAGAACATAACACCGTTCATGGATTAAGCCTCAGACCTGTTTTGAATGACCGATTGTTGCCTACAAGGTGGGAGTGATGTATGATCATGGGTCTTGTGATGAGCATGTTGCCTATCCCTCTAGCCATTATTGCCAGTAGATTACTCCTGATGATGCCGCTGTATGCTAGCAACTCCTCATTTGGTCTAACGAGGTTGAGTCCCGGCCTCAGAAGAAATTTGAAGAGCTATGGGGAATCGAACCCAGGCCCTCCCACAACGAAGGCAACAACGCTAACCATTCAGCTATGGAGACAGTCGTTTAAAAACATTATACATTAAAAATGTGTAATGTAGGCATCATCCAGTTTGCGGGGTCCTGCCGACTCATCTCGTGTAGGGTACCTAAAGGATGCTGCGTTCTCGTAATGTTATACATCAATTCAGGCAAATAAAATATGTGAAACTTCCTGGCAGATTAAAACTGTGTGTCGGACCGAGACTCGAACTCGGGAGCTTTGCCTTTTGCGGGAAAGTGCCTTACGAACTGAGCTACCGAACCAGGACTCATGCATCGTCCTCACAGCTTTACTACTGCCAGTACCTCGTCTCCTACCTTCCAAACTTTACAAAAGCTCTCCTGCCAACCTGCCATTCTGGAAATAAAAAATAGTTTTTATTACAAATAACAGGACTGACAATACTTAACTTGGAATTAACAACGGTGTCGCAAGCGATGGACGACATGCTATATACGTCCGAGTCCTTTCTATGTACAATGTTCATGCAAGTTTGACTCACAGTTTGTAGATCACCAATAACTGCTATTGGAGCATTCTCTGTTAGGCCTGTCCGAATATTGAACGGTCGAGGCTGGCAGGAGCGGTGCTTATATTCTCCTTTTGTAGAGGCCGCTCCTGTCGTAGTACAGTCCTAATCAGCGCACCGCACCGTTTGCCGACGTCGATTCACTGCCTTCTCTTCTCTTGCGTTCTTCATTTTCCTCCCGGCGTTTGTGGTTACTCCAGAACACAGTTTTCTCCCAAATCCAGGCTGGTCAACAGTAAGTCTAATTTTTTCTGCCAAAGCAACGACCAGAAATCAGATTCCATCAATTCTATCGTTTTCTGATGTTCTACTACTCTAAGAAATACAGGAAGCTTCAAACTATATGGTTACAGATCGTACAACTTGCGGGTTATCGCTTCATTGTTCAGCCATTTTCAAACAAAAATAACTCTGAGGTATTCTCTTACAATCTGAAGGGATATTTATGCTTAGAACACAGATTTTTCGCTGTAAAGACGTGGATGCGGAAACAACGCAACTGAATCAATGATGATGCCTTTGACCTGCAATTTAAGACCAACTTTGAGTCCATCAGGAACTGCATAGCGACCGTAGTCTATAAGGAAAGAGGCACACAGCTTTTTAAACTACTGTATTGAAGTAAAACTGGAGGCGTAGCGACTTACATCGTGCCGATTAAGATCGTAACAGTGGTAAGCAAAGGTGCAGTATGAATCACGCGCAGGACATGTGAAGGCAGATGCATTTCTGTTTGTTTCATTTTTCAATTGTTTATTATTTACTGTTATTATTGCGCTTAGTTACGAGAGTGAATGAAGGTATGAATGTGAAATAATGTTTTGTTTAAAGTTTTTATACTATTCATTGAAGTAATTGGTCCCATGAGGAATGTTTGAGAATGACGTGTGTGTTAGTTACTCGTACCGCGGAATTTGTTATAAACTGTTTCGTCGGTTTATGGTGCTGGGAAAATGAGATTATGATTTCGGTAATGCAGTTTTGTTAAGAGTGAATTTATTTTATAATGAGGATTTTCAAAATTTACTTACGTTTCAGAGTCAGTGATAAATTTTGATTGCTTCTGTTTTTATGCGCGGGATTGAGCCGAATTTTGCTGCTTCCCGATTAGCTGTGATTTTTCTCTGCCGCCGGCCGTAGTGGCCGAGCGCTTCTAGGCGCTTCACCCTGGAACCGCGCGACCCCTACGGTCGCAGGTTCGAATCCTGCCTCGGGCATGGATGTGTGTGATCTCCTTAGGTTGGTTAGGTTTAAGTAATTCTAAGTTCTAGGGAATTGCTGACCTCAGACGTAAAGTCCCATAGTACTCAGAGCCATTTGAACCATTTTTTTTCTTTCTCTGTCAATCAGAAATTAGCGTATTTGTGCGTAGTTTGGGAACTAGAAATTTATTTTATGTAGAGAGATGAGTAGAGTCGGGGCTTGGATCTCGTAGTGATCAGACCTATTGACAGGTTAAATATTTTCAACATTTCGCTGCCCTGTAAGCAAGTGTATAAATATTAATTTTAATTTTAGAAACCAATAGCTTCAATTGAAAAATGTAACTAGAATTTACTTAGGTTTCAGTCGGGGTAACCCAACCTTCTTCAGAATAAAAGTAGTTACCGTTTGTCCATAGTGGACATCGTCTGAAGAAGGTTGGATTATCCCGACTGAAACCTAGGTAAATTCTAGGTAAACTATGCAACTGAGGCTGTTGGTTTTTAAAACAAAAAATACCAATGACAGGTGCTCCGACAAAAATTATTAATAATGTGACATTTCGGTACCAAAATGTTTGATAAGTTCCGTAAAGGTTGGAAGAGAGTTCAATTTAATGCGAGGTGTGAAATTCAGAACTTTCTGCGACATCTTAAAAAAAAAAAAAAAATCCACGTGGGGTGTTGCTCACTCGCAAAAGGGAACATTTTGTTACGTGATGCTAATTATAGCAACATTTGACCAAGCTATTCTAAAATAAACAGTCCGTCTGTAAAGTTTCTGTGAAGGATGACTAATAATTACCATTACGGTGATAAAAGATCTGTGCCTGTGTATTTTCAGACTCTGTACAGCTTAGAATAAGGCTTGACAGTAACTGGTGTATGCAAGCTTTCTGTTATAGAGTGAAATTTTACGCACATAAATTCACCATAAAGTGAATGGAGCTTTATACGCAGCAGCAGCGCACAGCGCCGACGCAAATGGTGCATCAAGGATCGGGAATCATAAAAAGCTGTACAGCAGTGATCCGTGGTCGAGAATGTGAAAATGACAGTGGTCAAAGTATGAGATAGAACAGCATATAGAACACTGCAACAAGAATTGTGATCCTACGGTGCGAAGAAGAAGAAGAACATCGTAGATACGACAGAAGAAGTGGCGTGGAGTTAGCTGACGGGACAAGGATGCAGTGGCAGCCGCTGTCTCAACGACTATACTGACGGTGTCGGCAGTAGATGGGAGCCCCGAACTGGTATGGCTAAAGGCGGAGGACGGACCCGCAGCTTCACCGTGCTGAGACTACAGTCGACAAATAGAGATACGAGTAAGTTAAGTTGAGTTCATCTGTTATATGCTTATATCAAAAGACTTTTAAAAATACAAGGGAATGATAATTCTGTGTTGCGAAGGAAGAGGATGTGGTTTAGTTTGAAGCTAGTGTCTGTCAGAAATGTACTAATGGGCGAGAAATGTGGGTGAATTAGAAATTAATGACGTTTTAGTTTCTAATGTACAACGTTTACCTACAGTTGTTGGAGAGAATCAGAGAGCTTAAACAGTTCAGAATTGAAAATGATACTAAGTTAAGAAACCAGGCTTCTCATCTAAAGGAAACGTAGCAAAAAGAATTTAAGCCCATTTATGTAAAAGCCGAAGTTAAATTTTCTCATGTTGAGGAAAACTGTAGGAAATTATCAGAAGAAAGGAATTAAGAGACACTATGAAAAAGGGTCGCTAATGGAAACAAGCAGAGAATGGATCAAATCTAAGAAAATGTTCAGGAAGTAGAGCATGAAGTAGCTACAGTTATAAGTGTATGTGCAAGTTAGCATACAAATTAGAATAGTAAAATCAATGAGGAAAGTGAAAATTTTTTAAAAGCTGTAAAGGTTGTGTCTGACCGCGTGGAAGACGTAGAAACTAACATAGATCATATGAATAATCAGGTGGAGGTGTTAACAAATCAACTGCATGATCATAGCAACACACTGACTATAGCAGAACATATTCGTAATATACGAGTTGGTACTAACAGTAGTAGTAGGAAGATGGCAGCACAAACCCAATTTTAATATCAAATTAATTAAATTGATTAATTAATTAATCCCAACAGCACATACCCCCCCAAGCCACGCCCACCCACTCCCAGATGACGTCATGTGTTTTCCTCAACCTGCACGTGGGTCCCAGCCCCCTCCCCACCCTCAGTCTTCCCCTCCACCACAGAACCCAGGGGTGGGCAATTGTTTTGGCTCAGGGGCCACATTATAGACACAGAGATTAGCGGAGGGCCGTACCTTATAAACCTTTCACTTCTAATGCCGTATAGAAAAGCATCCTATCACAATTTTACACATTTTTTTTTTTTAAATCTGGATTGATATTCTCATCACAGCCTGCAAATTACTGTCTGTTAAACAGCTTCGGTATTTGCTCTTGTTGATTTTCAAGCAAGAAAAACTTCGTTTACAAATATACGTCGATCCAAATATGGGGAACATTTTGCCTGCAAATTTCTTGATTTGTGGAAATTTTTCAGCTGACAAAGATTAATAAAAATCAACTAAAGTTACAGCACTAAACATTTATTTCAGTGCGTGATCTGCCTGCATGTCAATCAGTTCAAATTGCAACACCTGTGGTGCAGTGTCAATATCAGCAGTGATGGGATACAATAAAGCATTAAATTGAGGCTCAGTTTTCTTAAACTCGTGAAATCTTGTAGTAAACGGAGCCCCTGAACTCTGCAGATAAACCCTAATTTTAGCTGAAACACTTCCAGATACTTTCTGTTTCCCTAGTAAAGGGAAATGACAAAATTGGCCTTCATTTTCTTGCTTTGCAAACAGACCTAATTTTATTTTAAATGCTTTGGCATGTGTCCAAATTTCATGAGCAAACAACCCCTTTCGATGCAATGTCACATTCAGCTCATTCAGTTTTTCGAAAATATCAGCTGCAAACATCATCACATATCTCCACTCTTCACATTCTATTTTTGAAACAAAATCATGAGATATCTCCTTAGTGTCCAGAAATAAAATAATTTCATCCTGTAATGCCCAGACTCTTTTTAATACTTTGCCCAAGCTCAACCACCTCACACTGTTATGGTAAATTACATCTTCATGCTCTGCCCTCACCTCCTCAAGAAGAGATTTGAACTGTTTGTGATGGAGTGCCCTTGTTGTGATTGTGTTCACAACATCAACTACAGGATCTACCAAATGATTAAGTCTAGTGCAGTCTTGCAGAGGCTTTCCTGATGTAAAATCCAATGAAAATCCAAAATATAACTGTCTGTGTCTTCGGCTTGTAACTTGTCTTCTAAAAGTTTCACCATACCTATATTTTTCCCACAGAAAGCTCTGGCCCCATCTGTTGTAATGCTTATCATTTTGTTCAGGATAAGCCACTTGTTTCCACACAATTAACAACACATTCTAACAAGTCCTGACCAGTGGTTCTATCTTTCATGGATACTATACCAAGTAATTCCTCGGTGATGACGAAATGTTCATTAATTCCAAGGATAAAGATGAGTACTTGAGCAGTGTCTTTAATATCTGTGCTTTCGTCCATTGCCAGTGAATACCAAACAAAATCTTCGCTCACAGTCTTTAGCTGGTCTGCAAGTTCGTCACTAATTAAATCAATGGGCCGCGCTAAAGTCCTCCTTGACCACGAAACGCTCTCAAATTTGGTTTTAACCTCAGGACACAATAGACTTGAACACTCAACCATGCACTGTTTAATAAACTCGTCATCCGAAAAAGGTTTGTTTCGTTTAGCAAGGTTATAGGCGACCATTAAACTTCCTTCTGCACTATTTTGAAGCGGTGTTTGCTTCGTAAATAACGCTTGTTGCTTCTTCGAGCGTTTGACGAACACCGCTGCTTTTATTTTTCGTTCTTCATCTGAAAGTTTGCAGCCAAAGTCACTGTGTTTTGTTTCGTGGTGTCGTTTCAGATTGTAGTCCTTGAATACTGCAACTGTATCATGGCATAGTAAGCATGCGACTTTATTTCCTGCATCAATAAAGAAATATTTGGTCGTCCAGTCTTCATTCAACAGACGGCACTTATCACCGACTTAACGCTTCTTCTTAGAACTCATGACTACACTGAAGTAAAAAAAAAAAAAAAAATATTGCGTTGTACTGCTGCTTGCACAGACAAAACACAAGTAAACACCCGAGAAAGAAGAAAATGTCTCTGAACGTCGTTACTTATTCACTCGGTGCGGGAGAAATACTGCGCTCCCATCAGCCACTGCGTGGAGCTTAAATTTGCGCCAATAGCAGGATGCACAGTGCTTTTTTTCCGTGCCCGTGGTGTCTGATAGTAGTGCTCCCATAATGCACCGCGCCCACATGCAGCTAGGTTGGTTGCGTGACTGTAGAGATATCTTCGGTAGTACGCACAACCAAGTAGCGCAGACGCTCGCGGATTTTTTTAGTCGCGCGGGGAAGGGAAATTTTGTTTTTCCTATGATTTTTGTAAATGTCTTGGCGGGCCACACAAAACCCCTCCGCGGGTCACATATGGCCGGCGAGCCGCAATTTGCCCACCTCTGACCTACCTATTGGCTGGTATTTCGAATTTTGCTGGGAATTTCTTCGTCCCAGGGCTGTACTGGTCTCCCCCCCCCCCCCCCCCCTGCCCCAAGAGACTGGTGGGACATTAAAAGCGACGAAAGTGCCCTTTCTTAGACACAAACCCAGGCCCTCCTGAATGGAAAGGCGTGCCCCCCCCCCCCCCCACCCCTCTTAACACATGTAAACTGGTCAAATGCAGGTGACGAAGGTTAGGTTAGTGTGCTTTATTTGTTTTGGCTGGGAAACTGAAGATTGGTCCTAATTATATAATTAATCATCAATGTCGGTCCTAAATACACAACTGTATGCATGGCGCTACGCAACGACTGCCTAAAATCGCAATACAATTCAAAAATTGACTATGCAATACAACTACTGTTATTCTACATCCAAAAATTTTACAATAACACTCTATACTAGTGGCAGACGCTCTCAAACTCTACCCTTAACCCTGTGGTCGAGCGGTTCTGGGCGCTTCAGTCCAGAGCCACGCGGCTGCTACGGTCGCAGGTTCGAATCCTTCCTTGGGAATGGATGTGTGTGATGTCCTTGGGTTATTTAGGTTTAAGTAGTTCTAAGTCTAGGGGACTGATGACCTCAGAAGTTAAGTTTATAGTGGTCAGAGCTATTGGAACCATTCTACCCTTCACCTACAAGCTGGTAAGAAAAAGACTTGAGTGTAAGGTACTACCTTTATTTTTTTTTGTGGGAAATATATTCAACTGATGAGATTCTGGTGTTGGACAAAGAGGAGTATATGAAGTGTATTACCTTGTCAGCATACAGCTGAGGACTGTATCTAATACTGTAGGCTACAGACACCTACTCGACAGTCACTTTGCAGCCCAGGTAATCAAAGTCAATACACGCTACTGCACCTGATGGAAAGTGCCTCACTGTTCTAATTACACATTGAAACTGATGAGAAAAAACCAGCACTCATAGTGAACGGGTCATAACGCAACACATGCACTGGGAAAACTGTCGTCCCAAAATACTGCAGATAGGTCTGTAGTTTAACGTGCATTGTCCTTGAAGGGCCCTCACAAACTAACCATCTTCGAGGCAGTCTTACCCCTGACCACGCTTCGCCTCCCTCCCTCCCTCAAAAATGTTCAGATGTGTGTGAAATCTATTGGGACTTAACTGCCAAGGTCATCAGTCCCTAAGCTTACACACTACTTAACCTAGATTATCCTAGGTACAAACACACATACCCATGCCCGAGGGAGGACTAGAACCTCCGCCGGGACCAGCCGCACAGTCCATGACGGCAGCGCCTGAGACCGCACGGCTAATCCCGCGCGGCTCCTCCCTCCTTATCCCTCCTTACTATAGGCAGGGATATAGCCTGTTCTATGTGGCTGCTGGTGGTCAAAAAATGGATCCTTCTGCTGGCACTGTTATACTTTCTCCACTCTGCAGAAATCAGTCACAGACAGACAAAAGGCGCTTTGTCCAATATGTTCATTGTATTTCTTGGAAAGACTGGACCTCCCATTGAACAACAACGAAATTCCGGAGAACTTTCCAGATCACTTCTTCAAAAGACCACTACTTGGAAAAAAGCTGCTTACCGCCTCTGAGGCCACTGCAGGGCACGTCACCAGCTCGCGGTCTCCTTTAGGTGACGATCCTTCAGCAACATAAAAGGGAAACTCAGCGGCACCGCGCCGCCCTATACGCCATATGCCTGGATGTATTCCACATTTTTTTCACCAATAAGGTAAGAGTAGGTCTTTTTATTTCTACTACAAGGAGCGTATTTTGATCAGCACATTCCGACGATGATCAACACCAGAACAGTAATCATGGACATGACAGAAAAAAGAGAAAACAATGCTCTTTAAAACAGAGCACCGAGATATCCACTACCCGTCTGTATGGACATTGCTGCAAACTCTTCCAGTTTCCAGACTTTGCCATGTCTTACACATTTTCTTCAATGAGAAACATTGCCTTTGTGTTTTATTTCTACCAACCTGTGTGTTGTGGCAGCTGAATAGTTTACACCACGCGATGTTCAGCTCTCTGTGAGAGTCAAAGGATCGAAATGTGTTAATGTCAGTTTAGCTGCTAACACGGACCTCAAACTCATGGCAGAAAAACAAAGTGGATGGCGGTGTACAAGCTGTAGTCGTACACTGCTTAATGTGTTACAGCCGAAAAAGTAATGCATTAAACTGATTATGAAGGACCACTTTAGGAACCATCTCTTGTGATTGGTAGTCTGTTGCATATGGCATTCCTCCAGTACAATCGACAAAACTTTACACAGATCTGTGCAAGCGACTTCAAGCACTGGCCACATCCTCCAGTGGAGTCATACTGTATATGTAACATGCTCAACCTCAACACATATGGTATTTGTTTTTCGATGTATCGGAAAAGAGAGATGGGACAATATCATATAGGAGTTTCTATTACAAGGAGTGGTACTACTGCTAAAAGTTTGGATGCACATAGTTCTCTCAAAAATACAACGATTTAGCTCGTAAAACCAACAGAAATGTACTTTACCAATTCTCGTTGGATCATGACTATTTTTTTTATTATCGTCACTGTTGTGTGTTAAAAAATAGGTGTTACCGCAAGTCCTGCATTATTTCATACTTGTAACCTCTATAAAGCAGACACCACTTCAATTATAGCTCGTTGTGGAACTGCAAATGATAGTGGTTTTTTCCTAACATGTGAGTAGATTGTGTGAAACAGTTTGTGATGATCTAGTTTTTACACAACTAGAACACAAGAATCTTCAGTATGGCAGATACTTTACAGATATGTCAGTAGAAGGGAGTTGTGGAGCAAAAAATATCAGATGTAAGCATACGGACAGTAACTGGTTTCAATGTAATGGAAGAGAGAAAGAGACAGTGCAAAATTCTGCAACAGGTTCTGTTACAAGACTGGCTGACATGCTTTGTTTCGTGCATGCAGGTATGATATAGCTTTGCATTGGTAAAACTGGACTTGCCATGGTGTGAAAAACAGCAGCATCCTGTCGAATTACAGCTCGTAGTTATCGACTGGAAAACGATTGTGTTTTTTCTGACATGTGACGTAACGGCATGAAAGATTTTATTGTCTAATGTTATTTCATGTGTTTGAGATGTCGGTGATACTAATGCCCATGACAGTTTATTTACAGACACAGATTTAAACGCAAGAGACGCTCTCAGGTCACGTAATTTGTCCAACAAGCTGGGAGAAATTGCCTAACATATATGATTTTTTCTTCAGAGTTTAAATTCTCGAGTTTTCTTTACTCAGATGATGGTTTTAGAATAAGGAGGACATTTATACAGCAAAATAGTGATTTTTTTTTTCATTTTTACGCTGGGTGGACATATATAGGCGTCTGCAGTCTGATCATTTGTGATCAGCAGTGGTGCACTTCGTTGGATGTCGCAGAATACTGAGATGCGAATTCTATCCTGCTGTCAAACGTAAAAGCTATACCGATTTTGGTCATAAAACTAAAAGAAAATAGTCTGCACCTATTTTCGTGGAAAGAGTACATTTACTATCGTCGCGATTATGTTTTCCTTGTTAAAATACCTGTGCGCGCTTGCTCTTCCTCCCGTGGTGGCACATTGGAGTGTGAATGTATAGTGCGAGAAGACTCACTGTCCTCCCCTTGTTTCCACTCGCAATAACTAGACGGAACAAGTTGTCTGTTATAATTGTTTATTACATTAAACCTTACAACTTGCACAGGCAGCGCGCCAACTGCGGCTCCTGGCTTAGCTGGAAGACATACACGCCCGTCCGCTATGGGGTCTCGCAGCTACCCTGGTCGGCCTTTACAACGGCTACCTGTGCGCACAAAGGACCTGGGAGATCCACTGCCGCAAGTAGTTTGCAAATTCTTCCGACAGGGAGCAGACTATACTGGATAGCCTGACCTGCCCAGTTTGAAGCTGCCACTAGATGGCAGTTGGGATGAGTCGCAGAGTCCAAACAATACCCCTGATTATAAGAGATGCCTTGACGTTAAATAGAAGTGCTAACTTGTGGAGTGGCGGTATAGGGATGGTCTAGAGTGTGCGAGATCCCGGACACAGCTGCGTCCTTCAGGGGGCAGCGTGTAGGGTGGCGCGGTGGCTCTGAATTTCCCTATTGTGTTGTCGAAGAATCGTCACCTCAAGGAGACAGCGAGCTAGCGGAACGCCCTGCATGCTGCTGCAGCCACAGCTGGGGAAAACTGTACGCCCAGATACAGCAGGGACTGTATCTGCAGTGAGCTGCTGTTTTTCAAGTAGTGGACTTTTGAAGAAAAGATTAGAGAGGCCATCGACTCAATGAGGATGTCTTCTTATGCCGGAAGTCTTCGACCGTCAATAATGATAATTTTATTAAAAATTTAAGCAGTGTAGGCGTGCGAAGACGGGACTGAGGACGTTTTGATTGTTTATTTAAGATACTGCCTCCAGACCACATGGTCCAAAGCACCAAGAGAACAGAATTTGGCTCAGTAACCCAGACGACAACCACCACCACTTGTAGGGTTATTTGTCCGTCAGTGACATAGAAGACCGCAAACCTTCTTTCCTTCCCGTCTGGGCAACCTGTGCAGTGACTAGACAATGAAGTCGATAATTCGTTTGTAATATTGGCATTTTAATTTGATATCCCCCACAACTGACGGAATTTACAAAAAAAAAAAAAAATGCGAATTTCTTTGTCCACCCACACGCTCCTGAGAATGGCACATAAACAATTTGCAATTACGCGCCCCTAGCACAAGAAGCTGCGCTGATAAATACTCGGCACCTGTCAAGGAGAACTACCAGATCAAGAAGTTGTTAGAAGTAGTTAAGCGTTGGTGAAAATCTCGCTTCTGAGCACACAAAGAGCTCTATCCGCAGAACTCTGCACGGAACACGCGTTGGTGCAGTGCTGCGATACAGACCGCATATCTCCCTTCGAAGACAATGGCCAAGACGCCAAGTCCGTACCGCTCGACGGCTGAAGGCGAAGTCCACTCTCTCCACAATTCTCCCGTCTCCCGCGCGTACGAAAACGCGGCGGAAGAATACTCAGTTTCGGCCAATGTCGAACGTCCTATCACCGCCGAAATCCTTCCTACGGCATTTCAGAGATCTACCCAGTGATCGAGTAGGTAATAACGCCCATAGGCAAACGAAATTCCCGTCCTCGGCACGTGTTGCCCAGAACAAAAAAAAAAAAAAAAAAAAAAAATGTTCAAATGGCTCTGAGCACTATGGGACTCAACATCTGAGGTCATCAGTCCCCTGGAACTTAGAACTACGTAAACATAACTAACCTAAGGACATTACACACATCCATGCCCGAAGCAGGATTCGAACCTGCGACCGTAGCGGTCGCGCGGTTCCAGACTGAAGAGCCTAGAACCGCTCGCCTACACCCGCCGGCTTGCCCAGAACAGGTGGCTCCGGATGCCGGGCTATCCCCAAAAGCGCCGTATTGTCCCGCGTTTCCGGTAACCGCTACCTGCCGCCCACGGCGGCCCGGCGGGCTACGGCCATCTGCAGACTTTATATTCCACAATTCTCAACTTTGGACACTTTTCACCAACGCTTTAAGTTAGTGGCTCAGTCATGCAGACATGCAGGGATACTGCTCGAGAGTGCCTCATATTTATCATAATTCAATGGAGTCATGATCTGATGCCGTTACCAGTCCCTTTATTATTAATGCTAATGCTGGTAAGCTAAGGTGTAAGTGCCCATGTCCTAAAACCTTACACACTATCAATCAGTGACAAGCCGAATAACTACTAGCATAAGGCCCAGAGGTGGATCAGAGCGCTATTGACTTACTGAGTTTGTGAAGCACTTTCTCTTGAATCAGTCAGTCAATATTCTAAAATAGTAATTATTTGTTTGTCTGTACATGTACATCTATCGATTTCCGTCCATTCCGACAATTCCTTTGTGACGTGCCCTCTTTTAACGAAGTTTACATGTATCCTTCGTCTGTTATTTCTAATATACACTCCTGGAAATTGAAATAAGAACACCGTGAATTCATTGTCCCAGGAAGGGGAAACTTTATTGACACATTCCTGGGGTCAGATACATCAAATGATCACACTGACAGAACCACAGGCACATAGACACAGGCAACAGAGCATGCACAATGTCGGCACTAGTACAGTGTATATCCACCTTTCGCAGCAATGCTGGCTGCTATTCTCCCATGGAGACGATCGTAGAGATGCTGGATGTAGTCCTGTGGAACGGCTTGCCATGCCATTTCCACTGGTGCCTCAATTGGACCAGCGTTCGTGCTGGACGTGGAGACCGCGTGAGACGACGCTACATCCAGTCCCAAACATGCTCAATGGGGGACAGATCCGGAGATCTTGCTGGCCAGGGTAGTTGACTTACAGCTTCTAGAGCACGTTGGGTGGCACGGGATACATGCGGACGTGCATTGTCCTGTTGGATCAGCAAGTTCCCTTGCCGGTCTAGGAATGGTAGAACGATGGGTTTGATGACGGTTTGGATGTACCGTGCACTATTCAGTGTCCCCTCCACGATCACCAGAGGTGTACGGCCAGTGTAGGAGATCGCTCCCCACACCATGATGCCGGGTGTTGGCCCTGTGTGCCTCGGTCATATGCAGTCCTGATTGTGGCGCTCACCTGCACGGCGCCAAACACGCATACGACCATCATTGGCACCAAGGCAGAATCGACTCTCATCGCTGAAGACGACACATCTCCATTCGTCCCTCCATTCACGCCTGTCGCGACACCACTGGAGGCGGGCTGCACGATGTTGGGGCGTGAGCAGAAGACGGCCTAACGGTGTGCGGGACCTTAGCCCAGCTTCATGGAGACGGTTGCGAATGGTCCTCGCCGATACCACAGGAGCAACAGTGTCCCTAATTTGCTGGGAAGTGGCGGTGCGGTCCCCTACCGCACTGCGTAGGATCCTACGGTCTTGGCGTGCATCCGTGCGTCGCTGCGGTCCGGTCCCAGGTCGACGGGCACGTGCACCTTCCGCCGACCACTGGCGACAACATCGATGTACTGTGGAGACCTCACGCCCCACGTGTTGAGCAATTCGGCGGTACGTCCACCCGGCCTCCCGCATGCCCACTATACGCCCTCGCTCAATGTCTGTCAACTGCACATACGGTGCACGTCCACGCTGTCGCGGCATGCTACCAGTGTTAAAGACTGCGATGGAGCTCCGTATGCCACGGCAAACTGGTTGACACTGACGGCGGCGATGCACAAATGCTGCGCAGCTAGCGCCATTCGACGGCCAACACCGCGGTTCCTGGTGTGTCCGCTGTGCCGTGCGTGTGATCATTGCTTGTACAGCCCTCTCGCAGTGTCAAGAGCAAGTATGGTGGGTCTGACACACCGGTGTCAATGTGTTTTTTTTTTTCCATTTCCAGGAGTGTATTTGTTTTGATTTCTCCTACAACCTCCCATAGAGTTTGTCGGTTTAAATACTTTTCAACCTGTACAAAATACAGAGTTAAAGTAAGGATATGGCTCATTTTTTTACTCTGGCTTCCATATGTACTTGGCTCAAGAGTTCGCGGCTGTGTGCCGGTGTCCTTCGTGGTGAACGGGAGGGATCTGAACGAGCTGGATGAAAGAAGAAGAGAAATGGGTGTGGGACTTCGCCGCCTAATTCTCGCGGGTACGCGGCGCTTAACCTGGCGCACCTTGAACGCACGCCAGCGACCTCCGAGGGGTGGTTCGCGATTTGTCACGGCCGGCTCGGCCCCAGGGGCGGCCGTAATTCTTCCGCGCTGGCTGGGCGCGCTCTCTCTCGGCAGGGAACCGACTCCCCATGGTCCGGCCGCCGCGTCCCTCAGCGGCGACCCCTGCTGCCTGGCCACCTGACCTTCAGCTATTCTCTCAGCTCTCCCTCGCTCTTTTTTCTGCCCCGTGGCGCACAGAGCGGGGCTGTCCCCAACCCGTAGGAAGCTCGTTGTCTGGTGCGACCAGAGATGCACAAATTCTGCTTCCAGCCTGCCTGTCCCTACCTGCGCAGCTAGCATTAGCGCAGCTCAGCCTGCCGCAACGGAGACACAAGGGTACTCGTGTACTGAAGCACAGTGGCTAAGTCAGCCAAGCTTGGGTTTCCCAAGGCGTGGCAAGCGTCTCGAGACCCGTCCAGCTTGCTGGACCTGATGACAGGTAGCACTATTAATCCAGCGTGACTACAGAACAGCCAGCTACATATTTGCGTAGGTGCTTATATTGTCCCTTTCCATATATCTGACATGAACAACATAAATAACGACAAAAGAACTACACATGCGTAATGTTGTGTGAACTTTAATGCCAAATTGTGATACGGACGAAACAACTTTAAAGGCAATTTATCGATTCTGATAACAGAAAAAAAAGACATTATTCTCCGTGATATAAGATCATATGTGTAAACTAAAGAACTGAACACTATGTTGTTGTTGTGGTCTTCAGTCCTGAGACTGGTTTGATGCAGCTCTCCATGCTACTCTATCCTGTGCAAGGTTCTTCATCTCCCACTACGTACTGCAACCTACATCCTTCTGAATCTGCTTAGTGTATTCATCTCTTGGTCCCTCTCTACGATTTTTACCCTCCACTTGGTGATCCCTTGATGCCTCAGAACATGTCTTACAATCTTCACTATATTATAAAAGGACTGGAAGGCAATGAACTTAGTCGTCTTCAGATGTTTTCTTGTGTCTTAGCTATTGTTTGAGTGCAGAAGGTACGATTGTATTGCGATAGCTTTTGTCTTGCTCTCGTTTAATTACTAGAACATAATAGATGTGTAAAAGAGATACGAAAATATAATAAGCTAATCTGGAGTGCATAGTAATCATTTAAGGAAGCCACGCCACATTTGTTATAACGCAATCATTTTTTGCAACTGCTGCGGAGCTAGCTGCGATCATCTTTGACTGAGCATTTAAGCTTTTTTTTCTACAGGAAATACGAGGAAACCGGAGCAGAGGAACTTATTTAAAATACTATCAAAATTAATTAGCATCAAATCACAAGATTTACTTTATCGTAAAGTGATTGTTTTCAGTGATACAATTTATTATAGGTCAGGTGCCTCTTTGCATAAATTTTATTACGCTAACGCATCTGATATTATTTGTAGGGAGCCCGGCGCTCGTTTTCAATCATAATTTAAAGTTTAATTTAGCAACCTGCAAATATAATATTGCTTATTTGTAATTGTTTCTTACGAGGCTTTAAGAAAGATACCTTTATGAAATTTAACTTCACGAACTTAATAGAATCCTCATATAACTTATAGCAGAAAGAGTCATTACATACATTATTTATCATAACTATAGGGACCGAAAATGATAATCCCACACTTAAAGGAGGTTCGGGAGAAATTAACAACTGGAGGAACTACACCAGTCACGAAACAGAGGCCAAGTCCAGAAGGGCAGAAGATGTAGTTTTTTTTTTATGAGACAGCTTCTAACAAACCGGTAAATTGTGTAGAAAGACACTGAACACTCAGCCGGGAAACTCAAGTACACTCCTGGAAATTGAAATAAGAACACCGTGAATTCATTGTCCCAGGAAAGGGAAACTTTATTGACACATTCCTGGGGTCAGATACATCACATGATCACACTGACAGAACCACAGGCACATAGACACAGGCAACAGAGCATGCACAATGTCGGCACTAGTACAGTGTATATCCACATTTCGCAGCAATGCAGGCTGCTATTCTCCCATGGAGACGATCGTAGAGATGCTGGATGCAGTCCTGTGGAACGGCTTGCCATGCCATTTCCACCTGGCGCCTCAGTTGGACCAGCGTTCGTGCTGGACGTACAGACCGCGTGAGACGACACTTCATCCAGTCCCAAACATGCACAATGGGGGACAGATCCGGAGATCTTGCTGGCCAGGGTAGTTGACATACACCTTCTAGTGCACGTTGGGTGGCACAGGATACATGCGGACGTGCATTGTCCTGTTGGAACAGCAAGTTCCCTTGCCAGTCTAGGAATGGTAGAACGATGGGTTCGATGACGGTTTGGATGTACCGTGCACTATTCAGTGTCCCCTCGACGATCACCAGAGGTGTAAGGCCAGTGTAGGAGATCGCTCCCCACACCATGATGCCGGGTGTTGGCCCTGTGTGCCTCGGTCGTATGCAGTCCTGATTGTGGCGCTCACCTGCACGGCGCCAAACACGCATACGACCACCAAGGCAGCAGCGACTCTCATCGCTGAAGACGACACGTCTCCATTCGTCCCTCCATTCACGCCTGTCGCGACACCACTGGAGGCGGGCTGCACGATGTTGGGGCGTGAGCGGAAGACGGCCTAACGGTGAGCGGGACCATAGCCCAGCTTCATGGAGACGGTTGCGAATGGTCCTCGCCGATACCCCAGGAGCAACAGTGTCCCTAATTTGCTGGGAAGTGGCGGTGCGGTCCCCTACGGCACTGCGTAGCATCCTACGGTCTTGGCGTGCATCCGTGCGTCGCTGCGGTCCGGTCCCAGGTCGACGGGCACGTGCACCTTCCGCCGACCACTGGCGACAACATCGATGTACTGTGGAGACCTCACTCCCCATGTGTTGAGCAATTCGGCGTACGTCCACCCGGCCTCCCGCATGCCCACTATACGCCCTCGCTCAAAGTCCGTCAACTGCACGTACGGTTCACGTCCACGCTGTCGCGGCATGCTACCAGTGTTAAAGACTGCGATGGAGCTCCGTATGCCACGGCAAACTGGCTGACACTGACGGCGACGGTGCACAAATGCTGCGCAGCTAGCGCCATTCGACGGCCAACACCGCGGTTCCTGGTGTGTCCGCTGTGCCGTGCGTGTGATCATTGCTTGTACAGCCCTCGCGCAGTGTCTGGAGCAAGTATGGTGGGTCTGACACACCGGTGTCAATGTGTTCTTTTTTCCATTTCCAGGAGTGTATATTACTACACATTTGTAAATTTGACCAGTAGTTTCGTCACTCCATAAATAGTTTGAAACAAGAGAAAGACTTAGTGGCTGACAGATGTGCGGAAATGTCTCCTATAGTCTTGAGGACATTTTGCAGTATATGAGCCATCTAAATTTAAGACAAACATTGACAGACATCGGAAAAAATATGCCCCATCGCATATCAAAAACCACATTCTGGTGGGATGTAACGTAGTACAAAGAATGTTTAGTATGAAAGAAAAGATTCTTCGTTAAGACATGTAGTTTTTAGATTAACATAATATGAACAACCAACATCGTGTTTGCATAAATGCATTTTCAGCATTAAGAATGGCCTATTTTGAGCACTACACGTCCTAAAAAATTAATTAAAATCGGTGTAACTAGGGTCATACTTGACTAGAACACACTAAGCTTACAGAAACAAGACTTCGAAAACCTTACTTCAATTGTCGTTGCAGAATAATAAACATCTTCGTGTTCTTACGTGCTAAGGATTTCGACTTTCAGGGATAGTTCTGCTCGCTACAGAAAGAAAGTAATAGAGCTGACCTGTTGATAGTTCGTGTTAGTCGAGGGACGCCGAAGTTGCAGAGAAAACCATTCGTAATGACTTAAATAAATAAGCCCGAAAAACGACGAAAAGGAAAAAAAGGACAAATAAAATCAGCCGTTTTCCGGCCTACAATTACCTAGAATGAATACAAGTTTCATCAGTTTTCGAACCCTACTCATAACATTACAATCAAGGCCCACAGATTCTACAGAATAAACTACTACGCAGTTCAGCACCGCTGGAAGGCGTGCAGGCAAGCAAGATTCCTTTAGCCTGCTTCAGGTGGGCATAGCTTGGCTTAGGTGGGAGTAATGTACCCTCTCCGTTCTATTGATAACGTGCGTTGGCTTGACGGTCTGGCTAAGAGACAAGCGTAGGCAGGTCTGAATGCGCAACGTGTACTCTTCTGGATACAACACACGCGTATCGTTGTCCGTATAACGCACAGTAGAGGACACCTGAGAGCAATTTTTTAAAGGTAAAAAGCACTAAAAATAGTTTCTTATTAACTATGTAAGGTTTCTACATTGTGAGAGTTGGCAGTTTTGTTTGTAATACTTATTGGCCACAGAGAGAGTATTTCCTGAGTACATTATACACTGAAGTGGCAAAGAAACTGGTGTAAACATGAATATTGAAATACAGAGATATGTAAACAGGCAGAATACGGCGCTGCGGTCGGCAACGCCTATATAAGACAATAAGTATCTGGCGACGTTGTTAGATCTGTTATTGCCGCTACAGTGGAAGGTTGTCAAGATTTAAGTGAGTTTGAACGTGGTGTTATAGTCGGCACACGAGCGATAGGACACAGCATTTCCGAGGTAGCGATGAAGTGGAGATTTTCCCGTACGACCCTTACACGAGTGTATCGTGAATATCAGGACTCCGGTAAAACATCAAATCTCCGACATCGCTGCGACCGGAAAAAGATCCTGCAAGATTGGGACCAAGGTGACAGAAGTGGAACCCTTCCGCAAATTGCTGCAGATTTAAACGCTGGGACATCAACAAGTGTCAGCGTACGAACCATTCAACGAAACATCATCGATATGGGCTTTCGGAGCCGAAGTTCCCCGCGTGTACCCTTGATGTCTGCACGACACAAAGCTTTATGCCTTGCCTGAGCTCGCCAACACCAACACTGGACTGCTGGCGACTGGAAACATGTTCCTTGGTCTGACGAGTCTCGTTTCAAATTTTATCGAGCGGATGGACGTGTACGGGTATGGAGAGCGTCCCATGAATCTATGGAATCTGCATGTCAGCTAGGAACTGTTCAAGCGGGTGGAGGCTCTGCAATGGTGTGGGGCTTGTGCAGTTGGAGCGATATGGGATCCCTGATACGTCTAGATACGACTCTGGCAGGTCGCACGTACGTAAACATCCTGTCTGATCACCTGCGTCCATTCATGTCCATTGTGCATTCCGACGGACTTGGGTAATTCCAGCACGACAGTACGACAACCCACACGTCCAGAATTGCTGCAGAGTGGCTCCAGGACCACTCTTCTGAGGGTAAATGCTTCCGCTGGCTGTCAAGCTCCCCACATATGAACATTATTGAGCATATCTGGGATGCCTTGAAGCCTCCTATTCAGGAGAGATCTTGACCCCCTCCTACTCTTACGGATTTATGGACAGCCGTGCTGGGTTCATGGCGTCAATTCCCTCCAGCACTACTTCAGGCATCAGTCGAGGCACTACACGGTATTAAGCAGATGAACCGGTTCCTTTGGCACTTCATTGTATAAACTTTGGCTACCGAAGTTCACGTCGTTGTAGCGTAGTCAGTCTACGCTGGCTTGCACTTATTTGTCGAACGTTGGTAGAGTCAGTCGGTCGTGTAATATTGCCATGCTGGTTAGGAGGCTTGAGTTTGGAATGCAGATGCTGTTTACTGCAGGGACAAAAACCATGGGGTACCTTTTAATGTCGTGTCAGACCTCCTTTCACCTGGCATAGTGCGGCATCTCGACTTGGGAGACCTGCCCAAAATTGCGGAAATGTTGTCGGTGCAGGATTGAAAGACAATTACTGCTAATGAAGTAAAAGATCCACGCAGTGGACACCAAATGAAATAAGCTACCCATTATGTTTCTGATATAGACTGCCATAAAAATGAAAAGGAACTGTTTATCAGAACTCAGGGAGAAGTTGTAGCCTAATTCACAATCGATTTATTGATCTTAGACAAGACAAGACAACAAAATTATTAAAGAAACATCATACAAAATCACTTATGTAACAAAAGCCTTACTAAAATGGGATCTGTGGTGGACAAAGTGATCAGCTGGGGATCGACACACGACACTAACCAGAACACTACTCGCTCTATCTCACTTCATACACGTGAATCCAGGTTATGGCATTAAACTATGCCACCAGCAAGCATCTATATTCTACCATACACAAAAAAGGAAAAATATCGTTTGAAAGAACCGGGTGCTGAGAAATAGAAATTATAGCCCTACGTCGCAACAGCGAATACTTTACCATCCTATTGGTCAAGGCGTCACAATACGATGCGTTCGGCGACTGCAGTCATAGATGACGGCAATCTGTTATAAAATGCGCGTTCCCGAAAAATGCAAGTACGCCGTGTCGCTTTCGGTTAATTCAGAATGCAGGTACTTCCCTAAGAGCCTCTGAAACCCCAACGGATTCCAGTGTGCTGGTGGACCTTTTTGCTGGTCTGCCAAACCAATTTGAATCCGTGTCACGACTGTGCGAGTCGGAATAAGTCAAATGTTTAGACGGCCGACTCAAGACAAACCCACGCGTCACTCGTTGTGACCGTTATGATATAAGCAGTACCTCTGATAGTTCAGAAGGTGACTGTCACAGGCTCTAAGTCGCGCCCAAATAAAGGACACAAGTCTCACCGTTTAGGTAGAGACCTGCAGTTCTTTACTAGTGAAGCGCCAGTAAAAGAGACTTATACAAGAATGCTGATCTCCTTTTCTCTGTGTTGCCTCCTTAGCTCGGTTCCAAAAGCACATTTCCCTTTTTTGACTTCCCCCAATTGCGCACAAGCCAATCACAAGCTGGAGCCTGGTATTCTAAGCTCGGTGAATGGCCTCTGCACTGCAAACCGATTTCACCAATCAGAGACTTAAAGTTAATTGGCAGAAAACGGAAAAAAAAATCAGCTACGCGGCCTCTTTCCCACGCGTTTTCCGTGTCTTTTGCTAACACAATACAGGATGGAAGCACAGCCCTCCATAAACAGATTGTTATCTCCCTGTTGCGTCCATTTCAAAATTTGCCAAGAATGGCCATAAACTCGCATTGACAAAAGATGTTTTGAAACAGAGTCAGCTCGTCTGGGCGCCAGTTTTCCTGTCCAACGGACATTTGCAGAATGTTTACATTTCTTTTGGCGGCTTGCTAGCTAACAAGGCCTACAATGCGCTGTTGGCGACTTTTCGGCGCTAGGCCATATTCCTGGATGTCTGCCACTGTCCGTGTTGCCAAGCTTAAAGTGTTTGTCCACAATACGACAGCGGCACGGGGCTGTCTGGAAACGTCTCTTCATCGTTCTCCAGAAAAAAAACGCGCTTTGTTGATCCACCAGTGACGTGCTTTCACTACAGTCGTTTAAGTCGGCACCCTGTTTCTTTGAACACAGGTAAAGCTTGCCGTACTTGTTTCCCTAGAGCACGCAAACAAGACCATGAACTGCTGCCCACCATTTCACGACAATGTATGAAGTCAAATCGCTGTAGATCGTATTCCCTACACCAAATCAGAAGTGAGAGCGCTCTGCAATCTCTCAGGATTATGCGTAAGAACTGACCTGTTTGACATGTCCCGTAAACGTTCGATTGGATTCATTTTGGGTGATGTTGTGGGTGACCAGCTCATTCGCTCGACTTATACAGAATGTTCTTCAAACCAGTGGTGAACCATTGTGGCCCTGTGACACGGTGTATTGTCATCCATAAAAATTCTGTTGCTGATGGCTTCAAATGGTTTCCAAGTAGCCGAACATAATCAGGATCTACTCCATTCTATGTAAACACAGCTCAAACTATTATGGAGCCATCATCAGTGGCTGGTTGACAACTTGGGTCCAAAGCTTCGTGGATTCTGCTCCACACTGGAACCCTAGCTCTTAGCTACTGAAATCGGACTCACCTGACACTGCCACTGTGTTCCAGTTGTCTAGGGTACAAGCAATATGGTCACGAACACAGGCAACATCATGCTGTTAGTAACGACACTCGCGACTCTCGACTGCTGCCTTAGCCCATTAAGGTCAAATTTAACCACACTGTCCAGCGGACACTTTGTCCCACACGGATTTTTGTGTTTATTTCATGCAGTGTCTCGTTGCTTGTCTGTTAGCACTGGCAATTCCAGACAGACGCCGCTGCTCTCGGTGGTCGAGAGAAGGCCGTCAGCCATGGCGTCGTCTGTGGTGAGAGGTAATGCCTTAAATTCGGTATTCTCGGTACCCTTTTGACATTGTGGATCTAGGAATATTGAATTCCCTAGTGATTTCCGAATTGGTGCAGCGTGGAGTGGCCGCTTGGTTTTAGGCGCCATGTCACGAAGTGCGCGGCCGCTGCCGCCGAAGATTCGAGTCCTCCCTCGGGCATGGACGTGTGTATTGTTCTTAGCATAAGTTAGTTTAAGTAGTGTGTAAGTCTTGGGATCGATGACATCAGCAGTTTGGTCCCTTAGGAATTTAAACGCACTTTCAGAATTGGAATGTCCCATGCGTCTGGCTCCAACTACCGTTCAGCATTCAAAGTCTGTTACTTCGCGTCGTGCGACTGTAATCATGACGGAAACCTTTTCACGTCAATCATCTGAATGCAAATGATGGCTCCACCAGTGCACTGCTCTTTTATAACTTGTGTACCCGACACTACTGCAGTCTGTATAAATGCATATCGCTATCCAACGAATTTTGTCACCTCAGTGTATACAGCATTTCAGTTGGGATAACATCTGGTTATGCATTCGCATGTGCCAGTATCGCAGGAAACAGAAAAATGTGTTCAGGGAGCGTTTACAGTGTAAGATTTTCCAATATTGTAACTTGTATCTTAAAAACTGTCGCAGAAGTGCCGAGTAGCGCAGTCGCCGTAGAGTAGTGGGTATGATACTAGATTACTGCATGTAGGATCGTGAGTTCAAAATTCACCTACGCTGAAACATTTTAATTTCTCTCTTCCGTTCGAGTACGTTCTAGAAGTATCCACAAATGGCAAGAATCGTTGTACTGGAATGTTCTGTAGTTGTATATATACCGCATGTGTTCTGCCGGAGGCAGTTCGCTCCGCGCTCTTTTATGTGCAAATGCTGAATAAACCTTCGTTAAGTGAAGTTAGTGTTCGTCATTCATCTACTTACACTTTCCTCTACGTGAGATTATTCTGGTGGAGGCGCTGGGTATCGGAACTTGTGATAGCGCACGTTATCGACGACACAGTGGCTCCCATCAGGCCACGACAGAGCCTCCGTTTACGTGACGAGAAATCCGAGTTCGAGCCATATTCAACAGATCGCAATCTATCGGAGACAGAAGAAGAAGAGGAAGTCACGACGACAGCAACTGTGTGCCACCACATGAGACATCCTTCCGGGTTCTCTGGTGACGATGGCCAAGAGCCAAACAAGTGCCGGCCGCGGTGGTCTCGCGGTTCTAGGCGCACAGTTCGGAACCGTGTGACTGCTACGGTCGCAGGTTCGAATCCTGCCTCGGGCATGGATGTGTGTGATGTCCTTAGGTTAGTTAGGTTTAAGTAGTTCTAAGTTCTAGGGGACTAATGACCACAGCAGTTGAGTCCCATAGTGCTCAGAGCCATTTGAACCATTTTTTGAACCAATCAATTGGCTGAAGGCATATGAGCGCCTAGCCAAATTTAACAAATGGGATGAGACTGTGTGTTTGGCTAAAGTACTTTTCTACTTGGAGGGCACTGTCAGTCATTAGTATGAGAACAACGAGGAGAAGCTCACAAGCTGGGAAGTATTCCAGGCGGAACTGCGCAAGGGTTTCGGCGACACACAACGACATAAGTGCAAGGCTGAAGATAAAGTGCAGGGCATAGCGTCTATGATAAACCACAGCATTCTACATTCAAGACGTCTTGAAGCTGTGTAAAATAGTGGATCCTCGAATGAAGGAGAAGGTGAGGTTCCACATCTCATGAAGATTGTTGCGGAGGACATGTATCAAGCTCTACTCCTGAAGGAGGTTTCGACAGCAGACGACTTCATAAAATGGTGCCAGTATATCTAGACAATGCATCAAAAAAGAATTACACGCAAGAAGTCAGAACGGCTTCCAAACAACGCATCAATGTCTGTGATGGAGGAAGAAACTGATTTTGCAAGTGTTCTGCGTCAGATAGTGACAGAGGAAGTTCAAAAGGACCTTGGATTGCACGGTGAACAAAAAACCGAGACGCTTTAAGAGGTCACAGTGGAAGAAGTGGAACTGACATTGAACCCAATCTCTCGCCTTCATTTTCCTTTAAAACGGTAAAAAAGTCGAGACCCAGGCGAACTTACGTTTCTACAATGCTGCATAAGGAACCTGTCGGGGCACCAAGGAAGACTGATGTCTGGAGGACCCAGGATAACCAACCAGTATGTTTACACTGCGAACGACCGGGACATATGATGCGCTATTGTCGAGAAAGTCGGCGGATATTTGATGATGCCCGCGCCAGAAGACAGCAAGCAGACCGATCTTAGCCGACGCCGACTCCGGGACGACGAAGATGAGCAAGACGATGTGGGTGCAGGACGATGGAGATCACCACAGCCACAATCTAGCCACTGGAAAGGACGCTCCCCAACACGCCGATCAAGGTCTCCATCGCCGTTTAGAAGCTCCAGCCGATCACGTAGCCGTCGCAACCTGCAAAACTAAAGGGTGCGACCTTCCTTGGAGGTGAGGCCACAGAAGAGAAAAATCCTTCGCCGTCGATCACTACAAAAATGATAGGAAACTACGTCGATATCCTCAAGGATGGCCCACCAGCCCAAGCTCTTGCAGACTCTGGAGCATCATATTCAGTCATTTCGGAGAAGTATCATCACCATTTGAAGAAAACCGTATTCGTCGACAGCAACACAACTCTACTGAAGGTAGCCAATGGGAAATATGTAAAACCTACAGGAAGGTGTGTCATTCGTGTGGGTATAAGTGGACATACACAGCCCTTACAGATCATCGTCTTACAAGAGTGTAGTCATGACGTCCTTCTCGAATGGGACTTTTTGAAAATTTCTCAAGTAATTTTAGACCGTGGTCCCTCGAAGATTATGCTATACGAGATGAGATTCTGTGGACAGAAAGATGCGCGTCCGAATGTATGGAGACTATGTGTGCTAGATGGAGTGATCATTCCTGCACTCAGCGCTAGAAAGGTAACTGTCATGTGTCATGCCATCCATCAACCCATGGATCTTGAATGTAAGAGAAGCATACCATTGAAGAATAGCTTGGTCATCCCAGCCTCTGTCGTCTCGGATTCGGTGAATTGTGGATAGTTAGCTGTCGCCGAGAACCGCAGATACGTCCAAGACGCATATAAATAGCAAACGCTGAGCCGTTAATTGCAGAACAACTGAGCGTCATAGAAACCTCCTATGCCGAGTCTGTGGGCGAAATCAGCGCTGCCACTACGAGACAAGATCTTCTAGCTCGACTATCACCAGATCTCACTAAGGAACAACGGAAGAAGCTACTTGCCATTCTTCAAGAGTTCTCTGAATGCTTCAATCCACAGGTGAAGAGCAAATTAGACAAATCTATGGCGAAGCACCAGATTAGCACTGGAGACCATTAACTAATAAGCCAGAGAGCATACCGTGTATCAGCAACGGAACGTCGAATAACTCGCTACGAGGTAGAGAAAATGATCAAGAAAGACATCATTCAGCTTTCGCGGAGTCCCTGATCGTCACCAGTAGTTCTCGTCAGGAAGAAGGTTGGCAGTTGGCGCTTTTGTGTTGATTAGAGGAAGCTTAATAAGATAACTAAAATGCCTTTTACCCTCTCCCATGAATTGACGATATACTAGATTGTCTGAAGGGAGCTACGTTTTTCTCAGCCATGGACATGTACTCGGGATACTGGTAAATCAAAGTAGATGAGCCTTATCATGAGAAAACTGCGTTCATCACTCCTGAGGGCCTGTATGAGTTTAAGGTAATGCCGTTTGGTTTGTGTAATGCACCAGCAACTCTTGAACGAATGATGGATAATCTTCTAAGGCACCCGAAGTGGACGATGTGTCTTTGTTATTTACATGACATTATATTGTTCTCAGGGAGATTTGATGATCACATAAAAAGACTGAATGGCGTTCTTAAGTGTCTCCAACAAGCCGGACTGACACTTAATCTTAGAAAGTGTCTGTTTGGAGCAAAAGAGATCAAAATACTTGGGCACCTTGTGTCAAACGAAGGTGTGCGGCCAGACCCAGAAAAGGTGAGAGCTATAAAGGAGTTTCCTATTCCTAAAAGTATTAGAGATGTGAGAAGCCCCCTCGGATTGTGATCTTATTAACGTCGTTTTATCAAAGCCAGGTCACTCCAAGAATTGTTAAAAGCTGATGCTAAATTTATCTGGCGTTCTGCGAGAAGCTCTGACGATTGACCCTGTACTTGGTTTGTATGTTGAAAGAGCACCTACAGAATTGCACACAGATGCCAGTGGGTATGGGATCAGTGCTGTTCTGGTGCAGATTTAGGATGGGAAAGAGAAGGTTATAGCATATGCTTCTAGGGCACTTACAAAAGACCACCTCAAAGGGCTTAATATGAGAGCCTGTAAGGAGTGGACGAGTCATCTGTCAGTAATGATCCTCGAGAACTTAATTCCCTTTAATCAAATTATATGTATTAGCGGATTTAAGACAGAGGCGCCACTCTGTCAGTCACACACGCACGTGCAACTATTTCTTAAGCCTTTCTAAAAGTAATAGGGTATTTATTTACCCTATGGCAGAGCATATGCCATTATTATACATTACACATTCATGCATTACACATTTAAAGTATTTTTCCTCATGAAAACGCAGTGCAATATTTATGTATATGATGCAATAGTTTGTAACCTCCTCCTCAATTATCGACCTTAATGACAGTGAAAAATTAAACCGCGTGTACCTAATAGAAATTTGGGAAAAGCAATCGTCACCGAAGTTAATCTGTCGGTAAAGAGGGAGGAAAGGTTTACATCTAAATGAAAGGAAAAATACAAATGAAACTGGTGGAAATTAATTTTGAAAAGGGGTAAAGTTAATAAAGAAAGTAAACGTGCGGCCGTTACGTTAACAATTAAACAGCGGTAATTAGATATTTGAGATTTGGGGGAAATTACGGTCGCCAGTGCTATGGACAATTACTATAGTAACTGAAAAAGAAAGGTTATTACACATATAATTAGCACTAGAAGCGTGGCAACTGAAGGTTGACAAGTGTAGTGTGAAAACTGAAAGTTTGTCAGAAGTAATAAATTTCACTACATTTTGACTTAATTTAGTTAAAGAATTAATAAAACCAGAAAGCTGGAAGTTAATTTAGTGACTGAAATTAATAGTGAGCTTTGTTTCTGAAGCACATCGAAATTCAGTAAAATGCGGTTAGTCTTGGGCTACCTCAACAATTATTTCAAAAGCTACTTGAATCTACGCAATTTATAAATAAGAGATTTAACTTTGAACTTGAATTAAATGATTCTGAACAATTAACAATAGTAAAATTTAGTACATACCAAGCTGAGCTGCAGTCACAGGTAAGCTAAAATACGGTAACAAAACTCACACTCTTAATTTGTGCTTGTGTAATCTAAATATTGTAGCCAGCTATGAATACCTTAACTGAACTTTGAAATTAAAGCAGTGAAATCGAATGATATTACTTTAATGCTGCCGTTTGAATTTCAACGACACTAGGGTTCATTCCGGAAAAAGAAGGGACCCTGCTGGTAATGCAATTGGGACAATGAGCAACAAAAAGGTTCATGCTACGTTGCTGTAATTTAGTGAGAAAAATTTAACAGTTTGAAAAGCTGAGGTCTGCCATACAGTTCTAAAACTTTACGTGCCTCCAGTCTTCCTTGTTGGTTGATTGAAGGTTTGAAGCCGTCGATCGAGGAGATGGCGACAGTCACTCATTGTCGGCCGTCGCTGTTACAGAAGCTGGATGTTGGCGCGCCTTCTTCTCGACACGGTCACCAGGCGAAACGGGCTCTTGATGTGCGCCAGCTAACGCTCCCGTCCGCGACACCATGTCAGATACTAACATAGCAAGTCGAGCGCAATTACATGCTGCCAAACCCTGAAAGCGCGGCAACTCCCGGGAGCGTCACACAACACACTTGCACCACTGCCCTGCTCCAGCCAGACTCTCTCTGCCCGCGCTCCACGCGGCCGAGTTCACACTACCAAAGATCCTAAACACTTTGGTTCTCCACACGACCTATCGATGTATTCGTTCGATAGCATAGTTTTCCCTAGGCAAGACCCAGCGTAAAAATACAAACAGTATTTACAAAACAAACCAATTATACATCGACATAAATGCATATATATACAAATAGTAAAACAATTACAATATACGAAGACACAGAAACGTCATATCTTCCGGTAACAAAATAAGGAAAATAATTTATAGTACAATAGATGGAAACAGAAGGATATGCATTTCCGTCTTTACAATTTGAACGGAGAATCAGTTATAATGATAAATTTGATTTTTTAATCCAGCCATCAGTAAAAGGAGTCAGTGTTAGAAATCCATTCCACTGCCTGGATAAGCTGGATCAGGCGCTTTTTATTTCCAATTGAAAATAAGGTCCTTGCATATTCAGTGCTTTGTACGATTTACATTAGCTGTCTTCCACGTACGTTGAGACATACCGAAGCCTGACGGTTTGGTGATTAGCTTGGTTCGTATTGAAACTTCCTGGTAGATCAAATCTGTGTGCCTGACGGAGATTCGAATTAAGGATCTTTGCGTTTCGCGGCCAAGTGCTCTACCGACTGAGATACTCAAGAGCGACTCTCGACACCTACTGGAAATTTGTGGTAAGGTCTATGGGACAAAACTGCTGAGGTCATCGATCCCTAGGCTTACAAACTACTTAATGTAATTTAAACTAACTTACGCTAAGGACAACACACACAGCCATGCCCGAGGGAGAGCCGCGCGAACCATGACGAGGCGCCCAAGACCTCTCGTCTACCCCGTGCAGCGCCGGAAGTGAGGTTGTGAGTATGGTTTGTCAGTCGAGCTTCGGTAGCTCAGTCGGTAGAGCACTTGCCCACGAAAGGTCTCGCGTTCGAGTCTCTGCCGGTACACAGTTTTGATCTACCAGGAAGTTTCATATCAGAGCACACTCCGCTGCAGAGTAAAAAATTTCATTCTGGTTCGTATTTCCGGTGGTGTTCGTTGGATCCGTATTGCTCCCATTTCAGGCGTATACTATTCATCAAGTTCTGCAGTAGTTTTTGTTTCTGTATGGCTATATTTTAGCCTGTCAGATATAGCACTTGGGATATAGCCACGAATGAGAAAGTCATGTAACGCAGGTTCCTGCCTCTTGCCTACTGAGTTCACGCTGAGAGACATGCTTTAGTCTTGGGCGCCCAGTAAGATGGTGTCGTTATTAGACAGCCTGTCACTGTACATATTGCTGTTACTGCGTTGAGGGTCGAGCTTGCTGATAAGCTTACAGAGCGTAGTTTTCGACCAAAGTTTCAGGTCTCGGCTAACGCAAGAATTATTCACAGATGTAAAAAGTTAAATAGCAAACACTAAGTTACGTTTTTTCAGGCACAGAACGACCCGTTTCACAGAGCTGCTATTGCATCACATGCAGGCTGTCAGTTAAAACAATTTTAGGATAGCTGTTACCACCACGAGCTCCTGTACGACTTATTTCGTTTAATGTTTGACATCCAGCTCTACACAGGCTATCAACTCACATAGTTTAAGCCTACAGTTGAGTGCCGTCAGTAACAAGAGAAAGATTCAGGGCCCTTACCTTTCCTGCGCAAGCCGCAGTCACCGAGCGGTTCTAGGCGCTTCAGTCCGGAACCGCGAGACTACTACGGTTGCAGGTTCGAATCCTGCCTCGGGCATGGATGTCTGTGATGTCCTTAGGTTAGTTAGGTTTAAGTAGTCCTAAGTTCTAGGGGACTGATGACCTCAGATGTTAAGTCCCATAGTGCACAGAGCCATTTGAACCATTTACCTTTTCTCCCTACTATCTGTGTCTATTCATTCAATGTCGTTATGCTAGTTTCAAAAGTGAAGACACCGCAACTATTTGTTTACCTACGTACCCTCTGCATATGAGCCTAGTTAGTAAAAAATTGTTGCTCCTTTTAATAACCAGTTCTCCTCAACAGGGACCATTAAATTTTATAGAAACGCACTGTATACATCGGACCCTAAGAATCCATTAGTCTAATATGCTTCGGACGTCTGAATGTAGAGTTGTCAGTGTCAGGTTATTTAGTATCAACAATAATCTAATGTCAACGAAACGTAACAGACTTCCAGAAAATGTGTTCAAAAAATGGTCCAAATGGCTCTGAGCACTATGGGACTTAACATCCATGGTCATCAGTCCCCTCGAACTTAGAACTACTTAAACCTAACTAACCTAAGGACAACACACAAGACCCAGCTGTCAAGAGGCAGAGAAAATCCCTGACGCCATCGGGAATCGAACCCGGTATCCCGGGCGCGGGAAGCGAGAACGCTACCGCACGACCACGAGATGCGGGCTAGAAAATGTGTTACTTGGCAACCTTTTTGTATACACAGGGAAGCTAAACTACACGGATAAATATTGACTGCTGTTCAGAGATGTTTTCTATATACAAGAGAGACGAGGTCTTGTAATTTCTGTTTATTAGATTTGTTGCCCCAGTTATCTATGTTACTGTGAAAATACCTCAACCTTTGTGGAAAAGCCTGTAATACGCATCACCATAACACAGAAGGATGAGATGTCTCGTAGGCGCCTATACACAGGTGCGAAACTGCTGCTTTGCTGAAGGCGCTGTGAAAACAAATCAGCAAAGCGTCGTTGCTTCGCTCTTCCCCAGCATTCAGTGAATAAGCCCAAGTAGGATGGATATCGGCCAACTCTTCGCCAGTAAACCAATCCACAATGCTTTGTGTCATTCTTTACGTACTGCCTGACGCTGCTGGAAAAACAAACCCGAGACGGAACTGGATAATACTGAATGCAGGCTTGAGAGCGAAGAGTTGAATGGGCACTGCTGTCTCAAAAGCAGTACTACACGTGACTGAAGCAAGTCTGATACAAAACAAGAGAAATAGCGCTCACCGTCGACATTTTTATGTTCATTGCAATATAGATCCGAAGTTAAAAGGGCTTAAGAAATCAAACGAAATGCAATTTATCTGTAACGAAATATCAGACACAACATATCCCTTAAACCAAAAAACCCGGAAAATGGCCCCGAACAACCTATCAAATCTGTCAGTGGAGTTTGCGCTATAGGGTGCAGTACTCAAGCACCGCTCTTTACCCGTTGAAATATGATCATTCATCTGGTTTTGCTGATAATCTCATTGATTTCCGATATTAGCTATGAGTGCGTCCATCCTAATAATGAGTACGGCTCAGCTATTTGTGCATAACTAATGAGTATTATGAAAATACTAGATTCCGTTTTTCAAAATAAAACGACGTTTATTCCACTAAAAAAATTAAGAATTAGCTACCACGACGACTAATGAAAAAATCCTCTATTAATTCGTAAAGAGTATGTTATTCATCATCATCTATAAACTACAGCTTGATCCGAAGTTAATAACATACAACATTCATTTCATTTAATTGGTAATTTTGTGCCACGTATTATATTCTAGCTGTGAAAAGTGTACACAATTCCGCACCTAGCTTAAAGCGTTTCTCCAGCTTATTACTGTCATTTATATTAAAGTCAGACGCGTTCTGCAGTCTCACGTATTTCCAGACCACAGAGTTCTCCCATTCTCCTCCCAGTCTACATATAACGTTCAGTGGTGCAATATCGCATCCACGCTTCATACTCTGCTAGAAACTCCAATAAACGTCCCACAATAGCACATAAATACTAAAGCTTGACACCACGATTACGTTAACCAACAAACACACCCACAAAACAAGAACATAATGCATGGTCTTCCTCTAAGAGAACATTGCAGTTTCAGTATTTATGTTACAAATTAACTGGTATAAATAAACCATTAGTATTGTTTTATGAAGAAAAGGCTAACATTCGTAAACGGCGGTCTAACTGAAAAAATGGTTTAGTCGTATTAATTGTTACTATGGAAGCGTTTTACTCTTTGTGATGTCACAATGTATTCTCTTGAGTGATAACTCTAAGCTCAGTTATATCCGTGCCGTAGCCTCCTGTGCTACTGGTTTGCTGAGGTAATACGATGTTTTTCCCCCCTTGATCCATCATCTATTGAACGAGCCAAAAGGGATCTACGAGGTTCATTGTTGTCAGATGTCTTATCTTGAGGTACACATCTGTTTCCTGGGCAACAGCAAATTTTCTCAGTTGTCAAACCACACTTCTTTCCCTTCACACCCTATCGTCAATGATGATACACGTGTCTGGCATTAACAGCTGTTCGACGATAAAAATCTCGAAGATGAATGCCTTACTGCCTTTTGCAGTCTGGTATTCACGGTGGTGTGGGATAAAATGGCGCGCCCTACAATAGATACGCTTCGCGGCCTCTGCAAGTGCAAATGCAAAGACATCAAAAAGCGGAATTTATCATCCACTCCCACATATTTCGTTGATTTCAGAGTAGCAGCCGCCTTTCGCTGGAAAATTATTCCTTCTTCATATAATTTAGTTATCATCAGTAATTGCAAGTAAATCCATCATTGTAAATAGTGCATATTTATTAACCTTTTAGAGACACCCTGACTTACCTTTCACTGCAATACATGAGATAAAAATTATGTGCAAGCTCTAAATCTCCGTGTGGCGTTAGATATTAGCACAATACGATAGAAATTCATAAAATAAATTTTCTCATTACTAGATTAATACTACTGGATCATTTCTCTTGACAAAAGAAAACACAGAACACAAAAACTTATTTTAGAAACCTAGTTTCTAAAATACTCTAAATCGAAAAATGGCATCAGCTCGACCGCTAAACCTATTGGAACATCGAAGAATAATGCAGAAGCATTCTTCATACATTTATACTTGAATATGAGTAAATAAAAATTTAATTATCTCGCAAGAAGGTTCAACAGAATCATTCTGACCTAAAACAGTACTACCTTGAGATTTGTAGGAAGCAGTCCTATTAAAAAAAATAAAAAAAAAGGGGGGGATATGACCGGTTTCGGGCCAGCTGCCCGTCTTCAGATCATTTGTAACAGTTACAGAGTAACCTGTCATGAGTTATGACAGTGAAATCTCAGTTCCAAACACGACAGGTTACTCTGTAACAGTGACAAATGATCTGGGGATGGGTAGCTAGCCCGGAACAGTCGTATGAAAAAAAGGAAAGCGATCGTGAGACTGAATTTGGACGCCTTTTTATAAGTAACGATTGCGGTAACTTCTGCAAGACCGATACGTCTAGTTTATTAATCCAGTAAGCAGAGAAGAATTGCCTCACAGACAAGATGTATTTAGCGTCTTCTTGAGCCTGACTGCTAGTGCACCCATCGCAGTGATAGGTTCTTTCCCCTGAAGTTATTTTTATTGTCTCTTAATATCAAGAGCTTACGTAGCCTTCACCTACCTGTGATAGGCAGTCTCTCTCTGTCATGCTTTATCTGGACCATCTGCTGCCCTTTTTATGGTATATTTGCTCCGTTAATATAACCAAAGTTCCAAATCTGTTCGTGTAACATAACGCGGAGCGTCCTAGTTTGAGAGACAGGAAAGCGAATCGTACTAGGATCGAATTCAAGTGGTCTCGCACTCCGGCAAACCTGAGTGTAGTGTTTAGATGGTTTCCTACGCTCGGTTAAATAAACGCTGGACTGGTCCCCAAAGAACTTCTCAGAGAATACAATGCATAAAGAGTTAAAATACGATAACACACAGAACAAAGTTTACACAACTCACAAACAGATGGGGCACACAACTTGTCTCCCTTAGGTTACCTAGAAGACTGTGACGTCAGCAAGGGCAGTAATAATGAAATAAATTTTCCAAATCCTGACATAGCGAAACCTGTACTCTAGGAAAATTAAAAATGTTTCAAAAATGTCTATCATGTCGCAGGAGACAGCAGTAATCTAATTTTATATTTATGGACAGATCAGTACAGATCACATTTTTATGTAACTACACTCTAAGACCAAAGAAAGAGGACGCGGCTCGAAGGAACTACCCATATTGGACGGAAATCGGTAGAAGTCATATATACACTCCTGGAAATTGAAATAAGAACACCGTAAATTTATTGTCCCAGGAGGGGGAAACTTTATTGACACATTCCTGGGGTCAGATACATCACATGATCACACTGACAGAACCACAGGCACATAGACACAGGCAACAGAGCATGCACAATGTCGGCACTAGTACAGTGTATATCCACCTTTCGCAGCAATGCAGGCTGCTATTCTCCCATGGAGACGATCGTAGAGATGCTGGATGTAGTCCTGTGGAACGGCTTGCCATGCCATTTCCACCTGGCGCCTCAGTTGGACCAGCGTTCGTGCTGGACGTGCAGACCGCGTGAGACGACACTTCATCCAGTCCCAAACATGCACAATGGGGGACAGATCCGGAGATCTTGCTGGCCAGGGTAGTTGACATACACCTTCTAGTGCACGTTGGGTGGCACAGGATACATGCGGACGTGCATTGTCCTGTTGGAACAGCAAGTTCCCTTGCCAGTCTAGGAATGGTAGAACGATGGGTTCGATGACGGTTTGGATGTACCGTGCACTATTCAGTGTCCCCTCGACGATCACCAGAGGTGTAAGGCCAGTGTAGGAGATCGCTCCCCACACCATGATGCCGGGTGTTGGCCCTGTGTGCCTCGGTCGTATGCAGTCCTGATTGTGGCGCTCACCTGCACGGAGCCAAATACGCATACGACCACCAAGGCAGCAGCGACTCTCATCGCTGAAGACGACACGTCTCCATTCGTCCCTCCATTCACGCCTGTCGCGACAACACTGGAGGCGGGCTGCACGATGTTGGGGCGTGAGCGGAAGACGGCCTAACGGTGTGCGAGACCGTAGCCCAGCTTCATGGAGACGGTTGCGAATGGTCCTCGCCGATACCCCAGGAGCAACAGTGTCCCTAATTTGCTGGGAAGTGGCGGTGCGGTCCCCTACGGCACTGCGTAGGATCCTACAGTCTTGGCGTGCATCCGTGCGTCGCTGCGGTCCGGTACCAGGTCGACGGGCACGTGCACCTTCTGCCGACCACTGGCGACAACATCGATGTACTGTGGAGACCTCACGCCCCACGTGTTGAGCAATTCGGCGGTACGTCCACCCGGCCTCCCGCATGCCCACTATACGCCTTCGCTCAAAGTTCGTCATCTGCACATACGGTTCACGTCCACGCTGTCGCGGCATGCTACCAGTGTTAAAGACTGCGATGGAGCTCCGTATGCCACGGCAAACTGGCTGACACTGACGGCGGCGGTGCACAAATGCTGCGCAGCTAGCGCCATTCGACGGCCAACACCGCGGTTCCTGGTATGTCCGCTGTGCCGTGCGTGTCATCATTGCTTGTACAGCCCTCTCGCAGTGTCTGGAGCAAGTATGGTGGGTCTGATACACCGGTGTCAATGTGTTCTTTTTTCCATTTCCAGGAGTGTACGTACAAACACACAAACGCCTGAAATTTCGGAAAAAAAGCTCGATGACTTATTCAAGAGAAGAAGTTTGACAAACTGAGCAACTCAATAACCCATTGGACCACCTCTGCCCCTTGTGCAAGCAGTTATTCGGCTTGGCACTGAGTGATAGAGTAATTGGATGTTCTCCTGAGGGATATCGTGCGAAATTCCGTACAGTCGTCAAAATCTCAAGCTGACTGGGGAGCCCTCCTCATAATACACCAAACGTTCAAAATTGGGGCGAGATCTGGCGACTTTCAGTGTACAGGCGAGCATTATCTTGATGAATCTAAGCCTAGAATGGCTTGCCATGAAGGGCAACAAAACAGGGCGTAGAATATCTTCGACGTGCCACGATGCTGTAAGGGTGTCACGGATGACAACCAAAAGGGGCGTGCTATGCAATGAAATGGCAACCCAGACCATTACTCCTCGTTGTTGGGTCTTAATAGGAACGACAGTTGGGTTGGTATCCCACCAATGTCTAGGGCGCCTCCATACAGATATTCGTTGGTCATCGGATCTCACTTCGAAACGGAGCTCAATACTCAAGACAATTACATTCCAGTCAATAAGATTTGAGACCGGATGCATGTCTGGACTGTGGTGGGATTCCAACATGACCATCACCCGCCATACCGCCCGACAACCAGAACGGACAGTCTTGCGTGCCAATTCTTTTAATAGCAGGTCACTTATTGGTTGTCATCCGTGACATCCTTACAGCACAGTTGTACGTTTATTATATTCTATGGCCCGTTTTGTTGCCCTTCATGGCAAGACACCATGCTCTTACATTTCAGCAAGACAGTGCCAGCCTGCACATAGCTTATGTTCGTGCTTGCCAAACCCAACCTTCGCCACTAAGGTCGCCGGATCTGTCCCCAAGTGAAAACGTTTTGACCATTATGAGCAGGGCATTCCTACCAGCTCGAGAGTTTGACGAGTGGACGCCATTTGTCAGATTATCCCTGAGGAGGACATCCAACAACTCCATCAATGACAAGCCGAATCACTGCTTGCATAAGGGCCGGAGGTGGACCGACGTGTTATTGACTTGCTCAATTTGTGAAACTCTTTCTCTTGAATGAACTATCCACTTTTTCTGAAATTCTAATCATTTGTTTGTACATGTACATTACATGAACAGATATCCGCCCCTTTTGGGTAACTTCTTCGTGGTCTATCGTTTTTCTTCCTTTCTTAGAGTGCAATTCTACGAGCTTCTTTCAATTTAAACCATCTTCAGTTTTGAAACTAGAATAAAAAAACATAAAAATAATCCCTAACAGCTAAGGTATTTATAATTGTAAGGTGACTATGATTTCGCACCTTACAAGCATTCTTCTACATAATTCGCCGTGATTTACAACCGCAATTATATATCATTTGATAGGTTGTATATCGTATATATGAATATTTAAAGAAGACTGACATTGTCATGTACACCTTGTAAATAGTTCTTAACGCTTATTGCATGAAAGGTGACAGAGTGTCTTTATTATCATAACGACGTAATGAATGATTGCCTATACTAGTAGAGGTTGGAACGCCAGTGGAAACAATACGGCAGGCGTAACTCAAGCCCTGGATGGAAAAGCCCGCACAGGTGTGTTGGTCCTGCTTCACACAGGAAGTGCGAAGACGGACGGTCTGGGCACCTGAGCGCGGAAGCACAATACAGTGGCTACCGGCCGGTCTTGTAGTGGGGTCGCAAGGATAACCGGATAATATTTCTGAAAAATCTTGGACTCCGCAGAGAGGAATGAGGAAGCGTTATCTAGGAAATCGCAGGTTGGGCTATTTCCGAGGACTTTTACTCTGAGAAGCGTACCATTGTATGAATATAGGTACTCCCTCACAAACTTTGCGCGCTGGACGATAAAAGACTGAAAAATGATTGGTCGGCGTTCAGAAGAATCCGTAGAGAGGGAGAACATTCCGTGGTTTCAAGAATATGATTCGCCTTCCGAGTGACGATAGAGGGTAGCCGACCTTTTCTGGGAAGCCAGCAGTGGAGTAAAGAGGTCTTCCATTTTGAGCACCCGAGTTTGACGGTCGCTCATAATGAGCTTTTGTTGGTGCAGACGGACTTCCTGTCTTTGCTCTCAGGAGATTTTATAGCTGGAACGGTTAGGCACTGTTCTTACACGATTCTGGACTTCGCCTCCGCGTAGGGAGTCGTCGTTGAGTACATAGCGTTCAGTGATTGAGAGAACTTCTTCTGCCTATACTCTTGTTGAAATGTTACCTGAGTTCTGTTTCTCGTCTGTAGAACACAGAGAGGAGAAGACGATATTAGAGTATACAAGTCAGAGTACCGCCTTCTTCCGTCCTAGTGTTTGAAAGAGTTTATTTCATGGTTGGATTTCTTCTATTGTCGCACGCGTGTCCTAGAATCGTCAGTCCGACGTACCGGACGCAGTACATACAGTGATATTGCTAATTGCTCCGGGTTATTAGGGCTATAAAGCTAAATAGCTGTGATCACGTAACTTTTATTTCCACTGAGGTTGCACGCAACTGTAAATCATCTTTGAAAACTAGTCTCATCTTGTGTTTGGTATGTACATGATGTCAGTCATCTTTTGTTATTTATACAAGATCGTGTAGCCATTAAAAGGGACTGAGTTGGGTGATGGATCCCTAACATTAATTAGGAAATTCATTAGTGTCTCTTTATGTCCATTGGATGTTGATATATAAACATTTGTAATATGTAAAGGGGTTGTAATATACAATAAATGTAAATGCAGAAACAGCATTTATCAATTTGCAGTTACTAGTTTCCTTTATCATTCATTTATGTTTATGTTGTAATTTATATGTTAAAGAGCAAGAAGGAGGAGATAATATCACCATTAAGAGATCCTAAGATCTGCTTCAGAGTGTAGTCAGAGAGGGCAAATCTTCATTTTCGCATTCAGTATTTTATATTGCGAACATTCTTTGAAATTCGTCCACTAAATCTTCAGTCGATTCTTGAACATATGATATACCTCCCAAAGTTACATTACTTTCATTGTCTAATAAATTCTTCAGACAGTACTTGGTTAGATGATATATCATCCCACTCTAATTTATCCTGAAATTCTCTCATAAAATCTTTACTCAATTCTTGTCTGTATGATATACTTCTCCAATTTACTTCCTCTTGAAACACACTAATAAAATCTAAGTATTTGCCTACATGAAATACTTCTCCAATTTACTTCATTTTGAAAATCTCTAATAAATTCTTCATATAATTCATAATGTTCTGATAAGTATTCCTCTCACAATTTCAGTATTTTCTTACACTCTAACTTTCAGTTCGCAAACTTCCATGTTATTTAGGCTCGCCATTTATTAGAAATAATTTTTATTAGTTTTGTAAAAATCGAATATATCTAGACCTGCCCACCAGATGCATCTAACTTATAGTGAAAAAGAACTACATTTACCAACGAAAATAAAGTGTCAGTCTTTCACCACATCAAGAGAAAAATTAAAAAATGAACATGGTACAGGCTTTGATTACTGATGATATTTTATTAATTTATACGATATTCTAGCAGTCAAGTATTTCACCCCTAAAATATTAGACTCTAAAGTTTCAAACCAACTAATTAGAAACAATGCATATATAGTAGAAAATTCTAGATCCATCCACGAGATGGGCCTAAGTTACAGAGCATTTAGGAGTTATGTTACAGAAAAATCATAATATTTATGGAAATGTAGCAGTGAGAAAATCACTCACCCCTTCAAACATACAGCCAAATACTGTTTTTATCAACGAACCAGCGACAGCTAAAGCAATCTTTGATTGCATCAGGTTTATAGTCTCTGATTATAGAATCACTTTACTTTCAGCTATTTTTTATTTTTGTAAATCTCATAAAAATTAATTGTAGTAAATGGCAGCTACTGCAACCACATCTTCAGTTGTTGCTAATTCAGAAACACTCATGTTGAATTTATCTGAATTTATTCAAGAGCATAATTATCAATTAAATTTGGGAAGTTGATTTAGAGATATTTGGGTTCCTTTATTGGAAGAGAAAAACTCTTTAACTATTAATGATATTTTAGCTTTTTTGTGTTGAATTCCAAGAGAAAAAAATTGACTCTTGAAAATTTTAGACAAAGCAAAAAACATTATGTTCAATTTCTGAAAACCAATGAAATTCCATTTACAGAAATTCAACATAATAATCCATTAGCTTAAGAATGTGAATTTATTCAATGATGAAATAAAAACTTTCAAACCAAATAATCTTGTGCAAAAAGAGCAGCTTTTATTAACTGTTGAAAATATTAGAGATTCAGTAATGACATTTAACGAAAAACAATGGAAACATTAATGAAAATATTGTGCAGCTCTCGAAAAAATATTTCTTGATTATTAAAAATATACAACCATATATAGTTCCACCAACTGAAGATATTAAATTGAGATACTGAAGGTATTAAATTGAGATATATGTTTCTTCTTTTAAAGTTGTTTGAGGATGAGTATGAATACGATTACCATTTTATTAGAATACAAAGAAGAAATTTGCAAAGACAGTTATACAGAATTATAGATAGACATCCAAATTGAAAAGAATGAAAGAACTCAACTACCTAAATATTTTGAACAACTACATATATGAAGAATTACTTAATGATATAAAGATACAGACGCAGTCTGAAGACTTCTTTGGTAGTTGCCAGTCTAAGATAGAATTAATGTATGACATGTCTTTATTTCCCAACTATTGTGTGAATTATCAGATCCCAACCATTTAGCACACACTTTACCTCCTTACATTCTCAAAACATTTTCAACAAGATATACATCTGGTTTTGCCTTTAAAAATTTCCTTCAATATCTTTCACTTTGTATGTCACTGGCAAAAAAAGAATAACATATTCAATTTCAAAAATTTCTGTTGACCAAATAGCAGTGTATCATTTTTCAAAAAGTCTTTTAACTTTGCTAATTGGGACCAGTTTTGTTTTTGACTTTTTCTCATCCTCCATTTTCTTTATTTTTCAATTGCTCTCCTTATTAGTCATATTTCCAAAAATTTCCATTTCTTTAATTCAAAATATTATTAAATTAAAAATTAATGAAGAATAGTTTAAAAACAAACATAAGTCACCACTTATTACTTTTTTAAATTTAGCCATCATTAGGCACAATGCTGTATATCTCTTAATTCCTTTCATTATCTTGTATGGGTTTCATTTTCATAGTCAAATGTTTTGTGTTATTGCATTCATCAACTAATTTCGAAACTAAGTCAGACCATTTATAATTTCCTTCATGACTAAATTTTTTCCACATCTTTTCTTTAAGTGTTCTCTTAAATATTTCAACAATTGCTTTTAATTCTGTAAAAGTTTAATAATGATTGATGTAGTATTTCTTCATCAATTCTTGAAAATCTTTATTACAGAATTCTTTACAGTTGTCTATCGGGAAAGTTTTTGGTTGTCTCGACTTGAATATTTTTTCGAAAGCCTCAAGAACATTCTTACCTGTTTTATCTCTAACTGGGATAGCCCAACTAAATTTAGAAAAGATGTCAATAACAGTCAATAAATATATATACATTCTCGATTAGTCTTCGAAATTCCGTTCAATTTGCTGGAATCCATTTCCACTACATCAGCTTGCCATAGATCATCAATACCAAGCGAAATTACATTTCTTCATTTAAATTTTTTTCTCTATGGTAATTCATTAACTATTTCTTCACGAGTATTAGGGAGTAGCGATTTGCTACCCCCTTCACTCACAAATTTTTTTGGACAAATTTAATCTTTTTGCTTTTACATAGTGCACAAAGACCTTCAAATCTTTGTGTTCCATGTTTAGCTGTTAATCTGTGAGGATTATAAGTGTCAGTAATTTTTTTACACTTCAAACAGTAGAGTTCATTATGATTGTCCATTTATCTAGATTAAAAATTTAATAATATAATTTATTATGTTCATTTCTGTCATCATCCTTATATTCAAAATGTAATTCACCAAACATGATCAATTCACCTGAAACAGGTGCAGTTTTAAGACTTCATTTAGAGATATAGATATTATGTCTTTCTTTTCCATTTCAATTGATGGATTATTGAATTGTGTTGGATATAAAATCTGTATTATATCAACATTGAATCTTTTAATCTCCATTTTAAAATAAATAAGAGACAGGTCATGATTTACATGAGCTCCAAATAAAATAATACTCTTGATTTTTACATCTTATCCAAATGTGTATTTAAATATTTCTGTAGCAGTATTAATACCAAATTTCAGTTTATGCTTGTCACACATTCTAATTTGAAGATCACTTATTTGTCTCAGATATGGTGTTAAATCTGCCTTTGAAAAATAATCTGTAAAAGCTTTTTCTACTTCCTTTTTTGTAAGGAAATTTGTATAATGTTATAGTTAGTTTGATGAATCTGATTAAGTTTTTCATTAAACTGCGCAGCAGTGACATAATATTGAACTCTGTTAAAATACTTGTGCATTCAGGTTTTGAAACATGCTCTTTTTCTAATTTTTGTTTGGTAGCTATATCATAACCATTTACTGGACCCTAATATATCTATGATTCTTGTACCTTTAAAGTCAAGATATGCATTTGGTACTTAAAAAATGTTTTGTAGTTCGCTATGAAACTATTTAATTAAGCTTTCTAATTTTGGGTCAATTTCAATTTTTTAATTTTTTCTAATCCTTCAATTTTTTTCTATTGCTCTCCTTATTAATCTTATTTCCAATAATGCCCTTTTCTTAAATTCAAAATGTCATTAAATTCAAAATTATCACAGAATAGTTTAAAAACAAACAAAGTAACCATATATTACTTCATCAAAATTTTGTATTCTTTTAGCACTGTAGTAAAGATAATTCTTTGCCAAATAATGAACTAACTGTTTTGGTGTACTACCATCAAATGATTCAAAAACAAATTTTATATCTTTATTCTTATAATAACAAATCAAATGATAACCAACATGGTCAGATATATCTAAATTAGCCCACCTGGTTAGCCACATGGTCTACCTCACTGCTTTCTGGGCGACGAGGCGTGCTGGGTACCAGCATGAATCCGCCCAGTGGATTACTGTCGAGGTCTAGTGTGTCTGCCAGTCTGTGGATGGTTTTTAAGGTGGTTTTCCATCTGCCTCGGCGAATGTGGGCTGTTTTCCCTTATTCTGCCTCAGTTAGACTAAGTCAGCTACTGCTGCGTAAACACTTCCTCCACATACACATACACCATAATTACTCTACCATACAAACATTGGAGCTACATGCTTCTGGTATGAGACTTTCCCAGGGGGTGGGGATCCACTAGGGCCCGAACCACACAATAACCCTAGGTTCGTTGTGGGGCAGCAGTAGGGTGAGTGGGATGCCTTAGCCAGTTGTGGGGTTGTGAACCACTAAGGGCTATTGTGGGGCAAACCACCTCCATCGTTTCTATGCCCCCAGTTCCTTACAGTACAACACAATATCTAAATTCACTATCCCACATTCGCATTCTCTAGGATGACATGGTAATTTATTGGTCCTAAAAACGCCACGAAAGTGTTTGATTTTTAATTGTTTAACTAATTCTTATATACTGAAATTTGATAATGGATTATTATATTTATTAATCATTTCTTCAATTTTTTACTCCTTTTCCTTTCTTTTCCATTGCTTCATGATACCTTTTTTGTTCTTCTAATACTGCATCAATTTTTTTCTTGTTTATTACTGCATTGGCAATTGCTGTTGATCCACCAGCAAGTTGCTAGATATGGTCATTGTAAATAATCAAATTTTATATATATATATATATATATATATATATATATATATATATATATATATTATTTATATTATTTTAGTTATTTATAATTTTTGTTGAATTGAATGGAGATGGATGGAAATATTTAAAAATCAGTGAATATATTTAAACCATGATAAGGTGGCATCAGACATCTGCTTTGAGAATTTCGTCACCGTAAGAAGGAGGTTCGTGGGCCACGTTATTTCTGAGCTAAAATGAGATAAATACTGAAAATACAGTTTACATATAATGATGAGATTTTAGGAACATGGATTAAAAAATGAAATCACAATAGTGTTAATCATAACTATAATTACTGAAGTGCACTATGCTACTTACATTGGGAATAGAATATTAATCACTAGTGATATGTTGATTAGCTGCACATTCGTATCTCTTCCATGTGCAGTGAAAATTTCCTTGTATAAATACTAGTATGCACAAGTATGCACCCTGCAGTATGCAATGACTTTTTATAAAATTAAAGAGTTTAAATTAGAGAGGCCAGCCTAACGTGTGAGGCTCTTCCTTGACTCCATTCCAGAACAGATAACAGAAGAAGTCATTAACAAAAGACTAGACATCATTTCTGTGTCTCATCAGCAATCACATGTGACCGTGCACAAGATAACTTGCACTGGCTTTCATGCTATATTTAAGATGGTTCTGTGATTAAAAAAACATATTTACATGCCATGGCTAAAAATGTGCCGTCAAACCGCCTTCAAAGTCGCGAGGCAAAAGGTCACATCTTTAGAAAAGCAACTTTCCCAAATGGGATGGCAAAAATAATAAATAATAAATACTCATACAATTCCTTAAACATAACAACATATACAATACATTATGTTTGCATTTACTTACATTTTGACAAATCAAGTTCTTTGCCATTCTTTAAGTTGCCACATTATGTGCCTTTGTTGAACATAGTCTGTTATTGTAGTCCACGCGCAGGCGCTTCACTGTAGGTTGGAGATCATTGCTAGATACTCCATCTTGCATAGTTGCCGGTTTCAGTCTCATTTGCCATGCGTACATTCTCGGATGTATCTTGTCGTGATAACATTCGTATGACTGCATGCCAAACTTCCTTGCACATAAGTACTTCATCACTTTGAAAAGAAAATATTTTCCATTGGTTTTCAGTGTTCATTTTACTGGTACAGTTTATAATTTATTCATTTCTTGCATCCGTTAGGTTCTCGTCAGTGGTCAAAGTCCATTTGTCGGTGTTATTGCAGATGTGATACAGGTTTGTATTGTCCATTAAAGTTCATTACAGTGCACCTTTTCCTCGCTTTTAACGAAGGAAAGGGTTCATATTTATCGTTTGATTGATTATTTTGTCGTTGTTCACAGATCCGGTCGTACGTAAGGATTGAAGTACGTAACTTCAGGTGTGACATAAGTGTTTAGTCCCGGAGAAGGCATGGAAATCGCTTCTGACGTCACGGTTTACTGATTTGGTTATCCAATGTTCTAAGGTTAGTGTTTGTCATACATTGAATTATTATTAGCATTTTGAAGTGTTCGATAAGTTGCTCTTCCAGTCGCTTGCATGGCATTACATAGTCAGTTTCTCATGTTGTTACTGAGTACGAGCGCACTCTGATGATAATAGTTTACAACAGCTTGCGCTCCTCGTCAAACGTAATTGGCATAATGTCTGTGTTCAGAGTCGTTTGGACTGTAAATTTCACTGTATCATGTCGTTGTCACTGTTCGCATTCACACACAACACCTAGCAAATGCACTTGTTCATACACGCAAATAACTTCACACATAGACACACTGATCATACTGTGTTTGACAAAAGTTTCAATTTGTGGACATTTATATATTCTGGTCCTTTTCTACACTCTTGTCCTTATTTACAGGCATAGATCAGTACATTGACATGGAAATAAAATTATGAATACAATTACAACTATATTTCTCACCCATTCATGTAAGGGTTTCATTTTAGACATGTACAATATTATTCACATTTCTACTTCTTTGATGATCTAGTTTTCACAACTAAATAACATAATGAAATAAGTATCCTTTGTCAACCAGGTATGGAAAGAATTGTTTGCAAATCAAAAATTCAACAAATATATACATGTTTAAATTCACCTGAAAACAGAGAACATAAGACAAAATACAGCATAACTAGAGCACTGGACCCTGAGGCGCTTATTAAACACAAATGTTACCACGTAACGAAAAGGAAATTTATTCAGTAAATCATAACCTATAGTAACCATGCAATTAATTGGCCACTGTGTTTGCATCACTCAGTGTTGTGTGTTTTTGTCTCAAATCACTGTGCTCAAGAATTTCTATTTGTTCCGCAAGCGTGCTTGTGAATCAGTGTCACAATCTACACATCGTACTGCAAACTTCTTTAACAGATGTGCCTTGCACAATCATATACACTTAATAACAAATAATATCACTTACTTTCTATCTTAATGACTATAATATTTAACATCAGCGTTCTGCAATCATGTCTTCTTTCTTCAGTCAGGTACATAAATATTACTCTGCCTGTCATTATTTAGTACATTCCCTTAAAACTACTATTTGGATGTAGTTATTCTGTGTTGTACTTTTTAATGTCTTTATGTGGATATAATAATATAATCTTGTCATTTCTCATGTTCTTTAGTAAGTACACTCCTGTATGCGGTATCCCGTGGATTATGTATGGACCATGTCCACTTAGCATTCCTATGCATCAGAGCTGAGGATTTGTGGTGAGCACGCAAAAGTACAAGTTCATCTTGCTTGTAGTTTAGTCTTTTCTAAGTTTGTTTACTGTAGTGTCCTTTTCTTATCTTACTTTCACTCTCCAATGTAACTTAGACTTCTCTTAGCTTGTCTTCTAGTGGGATTTCATCGTGTTTCAACTTCAGTATGGGATTACTCCATTCATTACTTTCTATTATGTTAAACATGATTTCTATAGGTGTACAGGTAGTGTCATATATGTTTAGATTATTGTGCACCTCCTCAAATGAGTTCAATAGGCTTACCCATTTGGTTTGCATATTTGGTATGTAAGTCACGATAAACCGATTGAGTTCCCTAAATACTCTTTCTGCTGTGTTACCTTGTAGTGCAAATTTACTAATGAATATGGGTTGTGTGTCGTTGTCGGATAAAAATTTCCTCCAAGGAAATCCTGTATAGTATGTGGCATTGTCTGATAGGATTTTAACAGGTTTTCCTACATGTGGTATGAAATCGTTCTTAAATCTCCTGATAATGACATTTGCTGTTGCAGATTTCAGTGCAAATAATTTTACATGTTTGCTAAAAACATCATAAAATATAAGTATATATATTGCTCCTCCAGAGCTTGTAGGGTGAGATCCAGATATGTCAGTAATAATTATTTCCAATGGTTTGATGGGCAGTATTGAATGTAGTTCTGTTCTGTGTGACTGGTTACTTGCTTTTGCTTTCTGACATATGGTACAAGTTTTGAGTGTGTTGTGTACTTTTCTCCTGTACTGAAGTAACAGTATGAGCTTAATTTACAAAAACATTTCTGAGATCCATAATGACCAAAGAGAAAATGTGTATGTCAAATAAGATATCCTTCATATTCCTGGCGAATACAAATACACCAGTTTTTGCTCAAAATGTGTCTTCTGTAAAATAATACTTCTCTATCTAATTGATATCTACTACACAGTGTGTGCTGAGTCTGATCTGTGATAACTTTCCTAATTTTTGATCAGTGAGGGTCTGCCATCTGTAGTGTTTCCATGTTTGTACACAAGTCTTTGTAATACTGAGTATAATTGCTATTCTGCATTAGCAAAATTCTGTAATCATGGAAGTTCTCTGGTTCTGTTGTATCCTTACTTAATCCTTGTGGAAGTCGTGATAGTGTGTCTGCTACGACATTATCTGTACCTTTAAGGTGAATTATTTCAAATGAGTATACTTGAAGGGAAATCTCCCACCTGGCTAATCTGGGGGTGTAATAATTTACATGATAGAAGAAATGTTAATGCATGATGATCTGTGTATACCGTTATGTGCTTGCCAAAAATATAATAGTTAAATTTCTTGAAACCCCAGACTATAGATGTTTCTAGTTCTGTAGTTGTGTAAAATCTTTCACATTCGGTCAAAGTTCTGCTAGCAAATCCTATAATTCTAACTTCTTCCTTACCATCTTTATTTACAACTTGGAAAAGTTATGCTCCTAAACCATAGTTGGAAGCATCACAAGCTAAACAGATTTCTGAGCTAAAATCTGGGTAGCATAGTATGTCTGCATTCATTAGTGCATGTTTAATATTCTCTAAGCGTTCCTGACACTCCTTAATCCAATGCCAAGTCTGGTTTTTCTTAAGTAGTTTGAGTAGATGAGGGCTGTTTAGAAGTGGGCGAGGTAAATTTTTTCTAAAAAATGAGAAAAACCTAATTAGTGACCTTAGTTGTTTCTTTGTTCTTGGTGCTGGGAGATTCTTCAGTGCATCCAGCTTCATGGGATCTGGCATTATGCCTTGTGCATTTTTTATATGTCCTAGAAATTTTATTTGTTAACAAGCAAACTTAGATTCAATGTAACACCACATTCTTTAAATCTGTTTAATAGCTTCTTAAGAATGTATGAATGTTATTCCCATGTGTGTGCTTCTATGAAAAGATCATCCATGTAGTGTGTGACAGAAGTCTTCACTCAGTACCATCTCTAAGGCTGAGATGAAAACACCAGCGCTGATATTCAAGCCAAAAGGCAGTATACAAAATTGATAACTCTTTCCATTAAACGAAAAAGCTGTGTATTTTCTACACTGAGGTTCCAGTCTTGTTTGCCAGAAGGAATTGACTAAATCTAAAGAACTAAAATATCTAGCATCTGGAAATTTCTGCAGTTGACTTCAAGGTTCTCAGGCTTAGTTCTAACAGGTAGTATAATCTGGTTTATTGCCCTAGCATCTAACACAAGTCTAATGCTACCATTAGCTTTCCTTACAACTAGTAGTGGGATGCAATATGAAGATGTGCTGGGCTCAATAATATTCCACTCCAGCATCTGTTTTAACTCTTTCGAAACTGCTGCTTTCTGTGAGTGTGGTACACTATATGTTTTGTGGTAGAATACTGTATGAGGCTTCACTTCAATGGTATAAGAATATGTGTTAATTACTCCTGGTCTGTTTGAGAAAACATTGGCATATCCACGCAATAGTTCTGCTAGTTCACTTTGTTCATCCACAGATAACGCCAGTGATTGCTGTACGTTACTTTGCATGTCTTGCTTAGGTACTGGTGTGCATGTCTCTGTATCATGTTCATGTATTATCTGTAACTTGTATCCTCGACAGTGTTTATCATGGGTTACTTCTCTAGTTTCTAAGTGCATGGTGTATTGATTGCCAAAATCCTTAAAACTATATGTTTGTGCATAAGAAATCCAGTCCCAGTATAGCATCACATATTAAATTAGGTAAAACTAAGAATGCCCAATTGATTGATCCATTCTCAGCTTGAACTGGTATATAAACTTGCTTCTTAATACTTATAGGCTTGTTACCTAAAGCAGTCAGTATGTTGCATTCTTGCACTGGAAACACATCCACTTGTCCATGTTCTTGCTTTAAATTGTAAATATTCTCAGATGATACGTTCACAGCTGCACCAGTATCTAATGTGAGACTTGTAGTTATACCTCCTACTTTTCCTTTAGTGGAAGCAAGCACTACTATTTTGTGTGATGAATGGCAAATATTGTCATCATTTTCAGTGAGTTCAGCTGATAAATTTTGACGATAATTATAACATAAGAATAACACAGGTTTATGTTTGTAAATTCTTCTTACTTTTTCTTGTCCAGTACTTACTGTGTCAGTTGTAAATAATTCTTTTAAATCAAAGTCGCCCCCATAGTATTCCTCAGCCACAACTTAGGGTCTAGTAACAGCTGTTATTAGTTTAAATGTCTGTCTTGTGTTCCATCAGTCTGTCTTGGTGTAGATGGGTTAATGTCGGCCTATATTATGTTTACATTTGGGTATTGTCTATTCCAGTCACCCGCATTCCTTCCTTGTTGCTGTGTAAAAGTTGCATTAGGTATCTGTTGTGTTGTGTTCTGTACTACATTGCTGTAATTCCTTTGTGGCGGTGGCTGTGATTCAGTTTGATGTTGCCATGCGCTGTTGTTTACGTTCTGAGGCTGCAGATATGCTGGATATTGCATTCCGTAGTTTGGGTTATTACTGTACGAAACCTGACCCTGTTGGTTTTGGTTACCGTTATAATTAAAATTTTGTCAGTTATTTTGTCAGTTTTGGTCCTTTTCATAATTGCGGTTTTGTTTATTGTTCCGCCTGCGCTTGTAGTCATTGTCGCTAGGCGAAAATGTGGGGTTAGTGTTGAAGATGGGTGGCTGCATATTAGGTACACTGTTGCCAGCATAATTTGGATTCGCTGTAGGGCCAAATTGCGGCGTAATATATGCTACGGTAGGTGGTGTGTATTGATGAGGTTGGCTATTCTGCTTGTTTTGGTTGGAATTACGACTGTCATATTGTTTGTTGTCATGTCAGCTACTACGCTGATCTTCAAATAACAGATCAAGAGTATCTGGAGAAAGTATTCTATGTCGTAATCCGGGATATGTAACAATTTCTCTTTGATATAGAACGGTAAACGTGCGTTCAACGCACGAAGCAGATTAGACGCGACAGGTTCTGACCAGAAATGCGTCATATTTATATAATTCTCAAAGCAACATCTAAGATTTCCGTACTTTGGATTAAATGGTTCAGGTTCTACGATCTGTCTCCTTATTCCTTCCTGCGCAGTATGTGACCAGAATTTTGACAGGAAAGCATTTTCGAATTACTGAAAAGTTTGGCATCTGTCTACCTCATTATAACCCCAAATAGCTGCATTTCCTTGTATATAAGATACTGCATAATTAATTTTCCTCTGCTCACACCAGGTGCAAGGAAATGCGTCTTTGAAAGCTTTAATGAAAATTACAGGGTGAATGGTTTTCTTAATTGAAGTAAAACGTTGAAAGGTTCGGTGTTTTATAAAACTTTCTTGCTGTCTGTCAGATTCATCTATGTTTCCTCTTCTCGTACTTCGTCTCTGATACATTTCAGGACAAGAAGACTGTTGGTCACAATCATTTTGTTTTGTTCTATTTTTCTGTATTTACATCTGTCTGAGTTGTCTGAATAAGTTTCTCTCTTATGTCTGTTACGGCTCGACAATCTATGTCGGTTGTGTGTTTGAATGTAACTATCACTGTGATCTGAATTGTCTGTACTGTCAACATCCTGCACACGTTTGTTTACACATATTCTTGCGTGTGCGGCGTCAGGTACGTTTCTCGCTTGCGTTACAACATATTCATCTACAGGCTGTTTGACTACTGCCGGTAGGTTTTGTCCTAATGCATTCGTCAAAATGTTTGTCTTTTCTGTCAATCCACTCATGAAATTCTTCATTAATTTTAGAAATACGTCTGTCTCTATCTAATTTGATTGTCTGGTCAATTGTCTGGTTTCTAAATCTATCTCTACTTGTGTGACACGCTTCGTGATGTCATCATGAGCAGTGAGGCACTTTTCTACTATTGTTATCACAGTGTCACACGCGCTACTTAACTGTTTGACATTGGTTTCAAGAACATTGATTTTGGTTTCATTATGTTTTGCTAAAACTGTTAGTTTTGAAAACCTCGTGTCCATTTCATCAATCCTTTTGTTTAAGTAAGTACCAGTTGTGGTTAATTTAGCGCCATTACCTTCAAGTTTCTTGTTTATTTCCTGAAATTTTTCCGGAAACTGTTTGTCACTGTTCTGTAAAGTTGTATTCATCTGCTGAAATTGTTGCATGACTGCATTGAAAATTGTGAGAAATTTACTGTTTGAACATTATCTGGCGCCAGTAAATGGTGAGAATTTACTGTTTCCATATGTTGCGACTCTATGATACTGTCTGTTGCTACGGCTAGATTGTTTAGGTTCTGTATTTCATTTACTGTTTCTGAACTCCTGGATGTGATAGGTTATGTAGTGCATTATAAATCTCGCGACGATATTGTTCTGGTATGTAAGGTCGCACCTTTCCTTTTGCTACATCACACCAAATTCCGTCTGTAACATTTGGGACAGACACACGTCTGAGCTGCAGCGCAGTTCTCTTTTCCTCTACTTGCTGAGTACGGGCTTGGCGACCCCGGGGTCCTGAGCTGGGGACTGGTCAGCGCCGCCAGTCTCCTGTCACCGTAACCCCCGGACATGCTTCAGCGACCACCATACGGCGCAGCGGTGAAATGTGTGCTACGGGGAATGGTAATCTTGGCTTGACCGCCCGGATTGCGAGGAAGGCCAGCCTCTATAAAAACCCCTCAGTCTTTCGGTGTGCTCCGCGCCTAGCAGATGCATGGCTGTTGGGGTGGAACAGTCGCAAGCGGGCAACCTCTGGGGCACCTGCCGCACCCCAGTTGTATAAGGCTTACTCAGGCACGCGGGGCTCTGTCTGAGCGGACCTATAGTTCCCCTGCTGCTCGTGGGACCGCAATGGACCCTTCGACCTCTACATTTCCCCCTACCAGTGGCTTGGATGGGCCATTGGTAGGAAAACACACCCCATCGAAAAAGCGGATACGTGCTGCGAGTCCTCCAGCGGCTGGTGTTGCTAGAGATTTAACAGACTGTCGTAACGGAGCACATGCTGATAATCAGAATGTGTTTTTGATTATTAAACGGAAGGAGGGTAGCTTTGAGAGGGTTTCTCGCTTTTACATCCACAAGGGTCCTGAGGGAATTGCAGGAACACTGAAATCTGTGAAGCGACTGCACAATGGGACTCTGTTAGTTGAGACTTCTAGTTCCCGTCAAGTCGCTTCCCTTCGGAAAGCAACCTGTCTAGGAGAGTACGCTATCGAGACCGAGCTCCACTCCACCCTGAATTATAGTAAGGGTGTTGTGACGTGTAGGGACTTGGTGGATATCCCCATAGACGAGTTAAAATCTGAGTGGGCTGACGAAGGTATTGTTGACGTGCAGCTTATTATTAAACGAGTCGATGGGGACCTCGTCAAATCTGACTCGTTTATTCTCACGTTCAGTTGTCCGAGACTCCCAGAGCATGTTCAAGCGGGGTTCTTACGTTTGCCAGTACGGCCATATTTCCCCAACCCAATGCGCTGTTTTAAATGTCAGCGCTTTGGGCATACTAGGTTGGGGTGCAATGGGATAGCCACTTGTGGTAAATGTGATCAGCCTGCCCATGACGGATCCGATTGTTCATCGCCTGTGAAGTGCGTGAATTGCTCTGGGAGTCACCCTGTCTGGAGCTGGATCTGCCCCATCTATCTCGACAGAGATGAAAACATCTAAGCGCATCCCCTATGGTGAGGCGAAGAAGCTCTTTAAGGCCATGCAACCTCCTGTGTTTTCAACATCTTTCGCTTCCGCTCTGAAAAAAACGGTACAAATGGCCACTGTTGCTACGCAAACGGAGGTTGCTAGTGTTAGCACAAATACCTGCGTTTGCCAGTGCACTTGTGCTGCTGCAGTTCTTTTGCAACCTGCGGCTCTCCCCGCTACGTCGGACAAGGCCGTGGTTGCTGACATTGGGGTACTTCCTGCCTCTCCCCATATGGCGCCTTCTGCCCAGGCGAGTAAAGCTCCAACTGTTGACAAGGCTCTGCATTCTAAGCCCCCCCCCCCCCCCCCCAAGACAAAGACGTAGAAGGTGAAGGTTTTGCCACCTGAGGAGACTAGTCAGGGTCGGTCTGATGACGAGGCCATCGTACTGTCTGAGATCTCCCGTGGGTCGTTATCGGAGCTTATGGACATTGCTGTGAACCAGGGGCGATCTTCTCGCCCCAGGAATAAATCTCAGGCCAGTACGGGCTCTCCTCCAAAGCACAGAGGCAGGGTGAAAGTTCAGCCACCCATATTACAGTGGAACCTGAATGGGTTCAGGACGCATGTGGCCGAATTACAACTCCTTGTACGAGAGTGCCCCTTGTGCTTATGTCTCCAAGAGACACATTTTCGGGCCACTGATGCTCCTTCTTTACAGGGCTATACCGTATATCGAAAAGATGACCTGACGGGGGAAAGGGCAAATGGAGGTGTTACGGTTTTTGTCCGTGACATGCACCCCTCATCTGAGCTCCCTCTCGTCACCGACTTGCAAGCAGTTGCAGTTGACATTCTTGTGGGTCAGAGGCTCACAATCTGTTCAGTTTATTTACCGCCTCAGGATGCAATGGACTCTGAGGCTCTCACAGACTTTATTAGCCAACTCCCCCGCCCATTTCTTCTTCTGGGGGACTTCAATGATCATAATGTCTTATGGGGCTCTCCGACTACTTGCCCCAGGGGTCGCATTCTGGAAAGCCTCATGATGTCTGAAGAACTGTGCATCCTCAACTCTGGTGCTCCCACTCATTTCTGTACTGCTTCCGGGTCGTCATCAGCTATTGACCTTTCCTTTTGCTCTCCAGCACTCGCGGATTCTGCTCTGTGGGAGGCTGCTGCTGACCTCCATTCTAGTGAGCACTTCCCCCTTTGGATTCGCCTCCTGGATGATGCAGAGGCATTACCAGTGCCGCCCCAGTGGCACCTCTGCAGAGCTGACAGAACACTTTTCAGTCAACTGGCTGTTTTAGAACACCGTGCCAGTGTCCACGAATGGGTAGACCATGTTACAGCTGTGATCTCCCATGCTGCTGAATTGTCAATCCCACGGTCATCCGGTCATCCCAAGAGGCGTCCTGTCCCTTGGTGGACCACTGAGTGCCGCTGAGCCATCCGAACCCGCCGTGCAGCTCTGCGCCGCTTCAAGTGCCGTCCCTCAGCTGACAATCTTGCGGCCTTACAGGTGGCAAGGGCCAAAGCACGGCGAGTGATTAAAGAGAGCAAATGACGGTCATGGCAATCGTTCTTGAACTCCATCTCTCGCTCCACTAGTTCTAAGAAAGTATGGGAAGCCATCAGGAGGATTTCCGGGAAACTCAACCAATCACGGCATTGCTGCATCAGAGATGTCTCCTCACGGCGCCGAGAGACATTGCCCAGACACAGGCCATGCATTTTGCGGACTCTACCGCCACTATTAACTGTGATCCAGATTTCTGCCACTACCGCACTGCCATCGAGAGGGGTCACTTGGACTTCCGGTCTCTTAATTCTGAACCCTACAACTGCCCCTTCACAATGTGGGAACTGGATTCGGCGCTGTCTGTGGCTCATGATACTGCGCCTGGTCATGATCAAATCCGGTACAGCATGCTGCGGCACTTGTTGCTGCCATCCAAGGAAGTTCTCCTGAACTGTTTTAATATGATATGGTTATCCAGCACGTACCCTGACTCATGGAGGGAGGCGATTTTAATTCCCCTCCTCAAACCAGGGAAGGACCGAACGCATCCCAGTAGTTAATGAAGTATTGCTTTGACGAGCTATGTCGGGAAGACGTTGGAACACATGGTCAACCATCGCCTGGTTTGGCTGCTCGAGACCAGGCAGCTCCTTAGCCCCTCTCAGTGTGGCTTTCGGATATGTCGTTCCACTATAGACAACTTGACCCTGCTTGAGGCCGCCATGCAGCAGGCCTTCCTACGTAACCAGCATTCTCTAGGTGTATTCTTTGACATTAACAAGGCGTATGACACTACTTGGCGCCGCCTTATCCTCAATCAACTCCATGAGTGGGGCTTTCGTGGCCGTCTCCCCATCTTCATTCGGTCCTTTCTTTCTCACCGCCTCTTTCGGTATCGGGTTCGTAATGTGCTATCTGATTTGTACGTGCAGGAGAATGGTGTTCCTCAGGGCAGCGTTTTAAGTTCAGCCTCTTTTCCGTCGATATTAACAGTATCACGTCCACTATCCGGAGTCCTGCCCAATGCTCCTTGTTTGTGGACGATTTTGCTGTTTTCTGTTCTTCCTCCAGTCTTGTCACTGCTAGTCGGCAGTTGCAGCTTACGATAAAGCGCTTAGAGGCATGGACTACAAAGACGGGTTTTACCTTTTCTGCAGACAAATCTGTGTGTGTTCATTTTAATCGTTCTCGGCGTCCTTTTACTTCCCCTGAATTGCGTCTGAGGGACACCGTTCTTCCTTTTAGAGACACTGTGAGGTTCTTGGGCCTCACTTTTGATTCCAAGTTGCCGTGGTTGCCTCACCTTAAAGACCTCAAGGTGCGGGCCCTGAAGGCACTGAATATTTTGAAGTGTCTGAGCCATCGGTCCTGGGGAGCAGATCGGGCGCGTCTGCTGCAGTTTTATAGGGCTTTCGTCCGATCGCGTCTTGACTATGCTTGCACCGTGTATGGGTCAGCAAGGCCTTCGTATCTGAAGATTATTGACGCAGTACACCGTGAGGGTATCAGGCTGGCCACTGGTGCCTTCCGTACCAGTCCCATCCCCAGCCTGTCTGCTGAGGCAGGGGAACCGCCGCTGGCCATCCGGCGGAAACTCCTCATGGTGTGACAGGTGTATCAATTCCTTGCCTGTCCTACCTCCCCTGCGTACCCTACCGTTGCCCGACCGCCTATGGAACGTCTCTTTTCCAGTCGTCCCAGGGCAACGAGACCATTTGGGATTCGTGGCAAGCATTTGCTTGAGTCCCTTGGTGTGGGGTGTGTGGCCCCCCAACGACAAGGTTTTACTCGCCTGCCTCCCTGGTTGCTCCAGAGGCCCATCATCCACTCCAGCGTTTGTTTTTACCTCCTTATTTTACGATATTTTACACCGGCTTCAGGACCATGAACATGTATTTACGGATGGCTCTAAACAGGGGGACTCTGTTGGTTGTACTGTTGTTTTCTCTGATCGAGTCGTCAAGTTAAGGCTTCCTGCGGCGTTTACCATCTTTGATGAAACTGTGTGCAACTTCTAATGATAAAATTCCTGCAGACACTTTACCATATGTACTTATGTATGGAAAGAAGAATCTTACATATGATGCTCAACACAGAATACTTACTGAAACTTTTTAATTAATAAGGTTTACTTCTACATGTATGAATGAAAAATTTATAAAAATGTAGAACTGTTAACATCATGGTTATATACACATTTGAAACATTTTTAAAAAGATACAGAAAGTGAAAAGTGAAAATTTTGAATAGCTCAGCTAAAGTAGTCTTTGACTGCATCATGTTTGCACACTGAATTTTTAAAAGCGGTTAATATTTTCCTGAGAAATTAGCAAAAAATCGATCTGTACTGTCACTGGGGCAAGCTCAACGTTCTGTAAGGTACTGCTCCAAGCAAAGACTAACTCGGACTCACCGTGACAGGAAAGTGCAATGCTGGCGACGTGCGACCCATTGCTTGCTATCTGAAGGCTGTGGCTTCTCATTTGGTAATTAGCTCTTACTCTGTCAGTGTGACGGTCACATTCGCTCATCGTAGCTCTGAGCCAACTCTCGCTGCAGCGACAGGCTGTCAGCGTGCATAAGGAAGTGTTTGCAGAAATGCGCAACTTCCTTAGACATTCTATTAGCCTAGTACAGCCACTCACTTGTAAGCTACTAAAATGAATTGGCGTTTCAAAATTTTCTAGAGTATATGATAGATGGTGTTAATGCAAGTTCCATTACAATTAACACGGAAACATGTTTGGCTTCAAACGTAAATAATTCTTATTTAAACTTAATTTTTACGATTACACTCACATTTATGTGTTTTCCCCATGAGTTCTCTATTTACAAAATGTAGTACAGTGAAAAATATTACCTATTTTCATCATAATTCGTTGGTAAAAGTAGAGCTTTCAGAAGATACTTTGAAATTTGAATACCAACTATATATACAGATTGCCAAATCTCTTGCTTCACCCTACAGGGGCAAAAGCTGAATTGCTATAGAATTGAATCGGTTGGTAATACTATTGTAATTTGCTATCGTCGTCCATCGCTGCAGCCCATGAAGAAGAAGACGCCAACATCTGCTGTTGGCAGCTATTCAACTTCATGTCCATGTGAAGTGCCGAAACGCTGACATACGAAGTTGATGGGTGGGCAACGAAAAGCAAATCAAAGTCACATAACAACAGTGATGTTCAGCAAAAAACCCAGAGGGTGAAAAAATGAAATAATGAGAGTACCATCAAGAAAAAATATAACCCTTCGGGTTTCCTTCAAATGGCACCGAAACTTTTGTCCTTTTTGTCAATGATTATATTTTTAAAAACTGCCCTTCATAAAAATCTTATGGCTGCTAGTCAGTAATTTTCATCAACCAATTCATTTTACTTATTTTCTTAATTTCACCTTTTATAACAAATTGTATTAATTTTATTTTCTTATGTGCACCAATCATTTTTTACATGCGTCTTTTATAAAAAAAAAAACATTAACATTCATTTTTCTTACGTGCACTTTTGTAAAAAGTATATTGTTTTAAGTGAAAATGGGATGAGTTGGATTTGAAAAAATGGGCGAGAGTAGAAAGAAAAGCGTGCTTTTGGATCACTAGCTCACTTTTTGGCGAAACCGGAAGTGGGCTAGTGGATCAGAACTCCCCTCGTCTTCGTACTAGTATGTTCTGCAGAAATAATTAGGATTTGAACCATGTCGGTCTGTGGGTTCAAGGCCAATATCGACATCGCCGCCCAACACCACCTACCTGTAAAATATGACTGCGGCTCTCATTGTCGCTGTAGACCGAAGGTAATGAATCTACTGTGGCTAAGCCATGTCTCTGCAATATCCTTTCTTTCAGGAGTGCTAGTCCTGCATGGTTCCCAGGAGAGCTTCTGTAAAGTTTGGAAGGTAGGAGACGAGGTACTGGCGGAAGTAAAGCTGTGAGGATGGAGCGTGAGTCGTGCTTGGGTAGCTCAGTTGGTGGAGCACTTTCCCGCGAAAGGCAAAGTTCCCGAGTTCGAGCCTCGGTCTAGTTTTTAATCTGCCAGGAAGTTTCATTTCAGCGCACACTCCGCTGCAGAGTGAAAAATCTCATACTGGAATAAATTTGTAAATTCGAGTGTAACTCACAGCCCCTTTATCTTGGCCCCTTTCCACATTTTACACTATCTGTTCTGTCCTGCGGGATTAGCAGGGCGTTTCAGGTGGGTCTTATTGTCGTAAGAGATAGGAGTGTGTCGTTGGGCAGTTCCTACACAAAGGTGAGTGAGGACTACTGCGTTCCTCACTGGAATTCTTCGAAAGGAAGCTCGCCGTGGCTGTTTAGTTTGTTGGACCGACCGCAGATTTTTGTCACCCATTTCCTGCTACTGCCTTTACCGCTCAGCTAACGCTCGCTTTGTCGGTCACAACACAACTGAAGACAGACGTGAAGTTGAAATGTCGTATTTTCCCGGCGTAATGCTTTCGCTGCTCTGTCAGGTTCCTCACTCCCATCGACTACCATGTGTCCAAGGGCCCGGCAGTAGGCCACCTCTTTCTTGCCATCAGAAGCAGCAGTTAGTGCCCTGAGCAACCTGAAGTATCCTATCTGTTGGGAAAATTTACTGCATAGCACTAAAAGAGTCAAAGCAGACAAGAATCTTCCCTCCACCAAAAAATTTCATGTGCCTTCTTGACCAGCAGCCCACTTCTCTGAATAGTATACTTAGAAGTGGTTTGGTAAATTGTGTTTATGGAGCAAATGTGGGAAGATAACGGAACAAACATTGTTCCCTTGCTTCGATCCATCGTAAAAACTACCATGTGCTCCAGATTCTCCGATAAAGTGTCATTAAAAATCCGTTTTCAAGCCAAAGGCGGAGCAGTGAATTTGTTGTACTCCATCATGTCGAGGTTAATACTGGGTCTGTCAGTCATCCAGGGAGGAGATTTGTGCCATCCTTGCTTAAGAATCGTTATGTCTGCTGTACCACGTCACCCAAGACAACCCTCCGCAAGGACAGAGAAAGATTTAGTAGCCCAGAGATTGGTAAACCTGCGTTGCGCCGCTTGTTCAGTTCCAACACCGACAGCAGAATTGCCGGAGATGGCTTGCACTATGCGTACATGTCACACGATGAGGCGTTCTCGCCTTATGGAAAGAGGTGGGTCAGCAGCCTCTGCACGGAGGCTATCAATGGGAGTGGTTCCGCAGTCAGCTCTCGACAGCCTAATGTCTACACAGTCGACGGCGTCCATCACGTCTTATTTCATCTCCTGCGTTTGTCGAGAGTGTTCGAACAGTTTCTTCTGCGGCGCTGATTAACGCGGGTACTGGTAAACCTGTGGTGTGTGCCCAAAGTTCAGTTGTTTAACTAAAAATGTCGTCGTAGAGTCGTCCTGTTCTCTATATTGACGCAACGCAGAAAACAGTTTCTTCCTGCGAAGATGTTTCAAGCCGGCTAAACATTGCAGTCTGTCTCGATGCGGTCACCTCACGAACCCAGTCTGATTTGGACAATGGAGTGCCATCCACTCAGTTCCGTGAGTTGCTGGGTAATTTCACGGAGATTATCATGTGCAGGTAATAAACTTGTTCAGGAACCACGTCCAATTTTCAATGGAGAAACTGGGTTCCCTCCTTAACAATAGCACAATCGGCTTTTCTTAAAATCCTACTAACGGAAGTCGACTTTATAAAAAGTAATAAGCTGGCAAATATGAATTTTGCCACGGTCACGGTACCTTAATAAAAAGCTTAAAGAGCGCAATGATCTTGCTCTCAAGTGTCATAACTTGTCCAGCCTTCTAACACTTAAACCTCCACAAAGAGGTACTTGATGTACATCTTCATGTTATCACGATGCAATGATTGCTCCGTTAAATTTTGGGAGTGCAGCCGCGTAAATTGCATTTCTGTTTCTTCTAATATTTCGGCAGTACACCGTTTGGCGATCTCCAGAGTGAACCGTAGGCAGACGCTACAGCACGCGATCCATCCTTTTAAACCTGTGGATCGCACCACTTCGCAAGCGGTCACAGATACGCAAGGGCCAATGACATTCATAGACGGCAAAAATCTACACACACATGTATGAACTGAATCTTTGGCAAGCAGTTGATTTTTGATGTGAAGTCGAATTATCATTGTGAGCTGCACTGTGGCGACGTCTCGGAAAGTTTATTTAAGAAAGGGCCAAATTAATCTACGTCTACATCTACATCTACATGGATACTCTGAAAATCACACTGATGTTCCTGGCAGAGGTTCATCTAACCACCTTCACAGTAATTCTTTATTATTTCACTGTCGACCACCACGTGGAAAAACGAATACCTATACCTTTCCGTGTGAGCTCTGATTTCCCTTTTTGATGATCGTTTCTCCCTATGTAGATGGGGTCAACAAAATATTTTCGCATTCATGGGAGAAAGCAGTGATTGAAATTTCGTGTTCGTCTTACCCACAACATTTTCTGTGTGTTCGTTTCAATTTAAGTTGTTCTAAATTGTAATTCTTGAGTAATAAGATTTGAGTAATTTATCGTTTGACTAATTTATTGCGTAACCGAAGTTTAACAGTTTCCCCTTAGCAGTATTGTGGATGACTTCATACTTTTTATTATTTAGGGTCAATTGCTAATTTCCGCACCATACAGATATCTTTTTAAATCGTTTTGCAATTTGCTTTGATTTTCTGGTGACTTTACTAAACGATAGATGACAGCATTACTTGCTAACCTGAGATGGATGCTCTGACTGTCTCCTAAAACATTGAAATAGATAAGAAACAGCAGAGGGCCTATAAAACTACCTTCGAGAACATCAGAAATCACTTCTATTTTACTCGAAGACTTTCCATAAATTAGTTGGAGCTCTAACCTCTGTGACAAGAAAGCACGAATCCAATCGCATAAATGAGGCGATATTCCAAAAGCCGGCAATTTGATTACAAGCCACTTGCGAGGTATGGTGTCAAAAGCCTTCTGGAAATCTAGAAATACGGAATCAGTTTGAAATCTCTAGGCAATAGTACCCAACATTCGTTTCAGTAATGAGTTATTGTGTTTCAAAAGAACGGTATTTTCGAAATCCATGTTAACTGTTTGTCAATAGACCGTTCTCATCGAGGCAATTCATAATATTCGAATACAATTTATGTTGCAAAATTCTGCTGCATATCGACGTTAATTATATGGGCATGTAATCTAGTGGCTTATTCTTATTGCCTTGGATGCTGGTGTGATACGTGCACTTCCCCATCTTTGTTTACGGATCTTTCGCCGAGCGAGCGGTTGTATATGATTGTTTGGTATAAAGCTGCAGCATCAGCAGAATCTTAAAGGAAACTGATTGGTATACAGTGTGGACCGGAAACCTTGATTTTATTAAATGATTTAAGATGCTTCACTAGTCCGAGGATATCTACTTCGAAGTGACTCATGTAGGCAGCTGTTCTTGATTTGAATTCTGGAATATTTACTTCGTTTTGTTCGGTGAAGGAATTTCGGAAGGTTGTATTTACGGATAAAGAGATTATTATTCGATAAATGAGATATGATACAGAGCTAGAAAACATACTTCCTAACACATCGACATTTGTAACATATGTGAGTATCCAGAAGAGGTAATCTCAGCTGCCTGGAGCCTGCTCTGCACGTGAAGTTTCGTTCTCAGTCCTGCATGATCATGCAAAACTGATACAAATCGCACAGCAACACTGTTCGAACTTTCGCTCAGTTATCTGCTCAGTCTTTCGCTCGGTCGTACCAAAATCGTCATGTAGATAGAACTGTCGTTGACGACGGCAGCACTATGTTCCCTTAAACTGAAGAAAAGAAGAAGGTCTTCCCCGAGAACTACAGTAGGAACTAAGAGATTGGCGCGATTACTCTTCGCTTGGACACAGAAACGTAGTATACAGTGTTACGGCTTGTAAACCCGGAAATTGAAAAAGAATTATCACGAGGGTGACTCAGACCCCACGAGAAACTAATTGCAGTGTTAAGGCGTTTAGAAAAAGCAACAAGGACCTTGAATTAGCAGGAAAAATAGAAAGATCGGTCAGAATCTGCATAATTTTTGGCATCATTCCCGAAATTAGCAAATTAACTTGAAATTCCTGTTAAGTTCGAAGAATTAACTATAATTATAACATCACTATTTGAACTGGTAAATATCTGAACTGAATGATGGGTTGCGCATAACCCTTGCGCAATTGGGGAGATAATCCTGATAATTAAAAGTAAAACTATATTGCATTCAACTCTACTTTTTGGAAGAATCAGCACCGCTACCAACTGTAAAATCTTTTGTTAATGCTTCCCGTTCAGCTTATAAATTAAAATCATTGAGGTTTTGTGCAAGTACATGGTGATTCCCTACAAGATCATGTAATTTATGCTTTTGCATAAGCACCAAATTCAGTTTTAGGAGATATGAGCTGCTACGTTTGACAGTGATCTTCTCGGGTGTTGATCTTCGACATTCAGGGAGGAAAAACAATCAACTTACTACAAAGAAGGTGGACTCTCTTTGCGGTAGCCGCGCGGTCCGAGGCGCTTTCCCACGGCTCGCGCGGTTCCCCAGGCAATGGTTCGAGTCTTCCCCCAGGTATGGGTGTGTGTGCTGTCCTTAGCGTAAGTTAGTTAAGTTAGATTAAGTAGTGTATAAGCCTAGGGACCGATAACTTCAGCAGTTTGCTCCCATATGAATTCACCACTAATTTCCAAATTTTCCTTGTAGTAAACTGTCCCAAAAGAGTTGCTCCTTTTGGTGTCCAATTCTTTGTTGCTTTAGGGTCCACTTCCTTGTACATACTAACTAAAACATCGTATACCTGGTTTTCCTTGTCTCGGTTGCAGTAAACCTCAGATTTTAGTCGCAAGAGGCACGGAAATCTTTGGTATGGCTCTATTAACTACGTGAAAATTTAAGTCCAGTGTCGGACGTCTGCCATTTTCTTTCGCTACTGCACGCATTAAGATAATAGCTGAAACCTCTAGCGTCAGTGAGAGTAGACTGGCAGCGGAGCTAAATTTGAGCGATAAGAATGACGTGCGTCTACACATGCATGTGTACAAAGCTCCAGCCCCTCAGTCGTCAGCAACTTTGTCAGACTACATTCAGTTCAAGTGATACAGTCAAACTACGGTCCACACGTAACGCTTTATTTGACAAATCTGGCATTACGTCTAGACTAGGCATATTACATCATATGTTTATTAAAAGAATTAAAGCACCAGAGAGGTTACTTACTACGCAGTATGAATATTGACTTTGGGTTACAGTTAACATCTGTAGTTATATCACTGATATTACATATAAATCTAGGCGCGCAGTCCGGAACCGTGAGACTGCTACGGTCGCAGGTTCGAATCCTGCCTCGGGCATGGATGTGTGTGATGTCCTTAGGTTAGTTAGGTTTAAGTAGTTCTAAGTTCTAGGGGACTGATGACCACAGCAGTTGAGTCCCATAGTGCTCAGAGCCATTTGAACCATTACATATAAATTTACTGAAATTTCCGTCGCTAGTTGGCAGAACATGATAATAATATTAAAAAGGAAAAATACTCCCTAACGTTCTGCAAAATTATATTTATTTTGTCATCAACCGGCTTTTGGCTTCTCAGGTCAACTTCAGATAACAACTGAATGTCGCAAACAGAGATATTATTTCTATAGAAAATTCAAAAGTGACAAAGTGTTTATACAGGATGCCAAGAAAAATATTACAATAATTACATTAATTACGAAATGGGATAAGCAAACTTTTTGTACATATAACAAATGATGAAAAATAAAATGAATTTATAGTTTGAAACCAGTATTTCTAAAGAGAACTTAATTTAAAAAGGGAGAAAATGGAAACTGAATCTAATCGTTTAATACTAGACTGGCCTTCTGTGTCATGTGTTTGTTGATTTCCGTAATTCAGTTTAATCTTTCTGCTTGTGTTAACGGTATGTAAAAGTTCACATTCTAAAAATGGTTCAAATGGCTCTGAGCACTATGCGACTTCTGAGGTCATCAGTCGCCTAGAACTAAGTAAACCTAAGGACATTACACATATCCATGCCCGAGGCAGGATTCGAACCTGCGACCGTAGCGGTCGCTCGGTTCCAGACTGTAGCGCCTAGAATCTGGATTCAGTATTACAAAAGTGTCACTCACATTCCAATACCACTTCAAAGGACTTTTATTAGCTGGTTGCAGCGCCTGTTGTTCAAAAAATTCCATAAAAAGATTCGCAACGCCTGGACGTGGATTGATCCCTATTGCCTCTCCTTCAGTTTAATCATAGAATCATTATTATACTGAAAATAACTTGTGGATAGACACTGTTGAAATGAAGCTACTTTATCAGTGGGATACATATTAGCTATGTAAGAAAGAGATGCATTAATCGAAATCATGGTAAACAGGGATATCATATCAAAACTGACAAGATTATCACCTGACCTGACTGTAATTTTCTTTATTTTTCGATACAGTGCATTGAATTTTTAATATTATGATTAGTTTTTCCGATATACGTTTGTAAGGAGTCGAGAAGTCTAGCCAACTCTTGAGTACGTAATCCAATAGCACTCACTATCGGTCTCATCGGGCCATTAGGCTTATGAAACTTATAATCTAGGAGGGCAGGCTTCTATTTTGCAAAGATATTTTTTTATCTTCTGTAGTAATGGAAGACTTTTTTATTAATCGAGTGGTAACTGTTAACGTTTTCGCTGTATGATCCGTTTTCAGCTTTTCGTAAGTATTAAGATCCAAGAGGTCACTGATCTTCCTGAGGTAGTCTTCACTCTTGAACACAACAGTAGCATTATCCTTATCAGCAGTAAGTAAAGTAATATTCTTGTACTTATTTACCTCCCGTAACAGCTTCTTTTCTCCTTGATTCAAATTACTGTAGGTGGCTTAGCTTTACGTTGTATCCAGGCCGTTTCCGTCCTAACTTCATCAGCGTAACAGACGAATCCCCATCTCCATATTAGCTACAATATCCTCCATGGGAACCTTTAGTTGAGTAATTGCAAAATTTCCTCCTTTAGAGACAACAGAAATTTCTTCCTTAGATAATCGTTTTCTGGACAAATTAGTGACCGCACGAGAATTGTCTGTAATCGGTTTCTTCTCAGCCCTTCTATAAATTGTCAGACTTCTTGTTCCGCCTGTTAGAAGACACTTCTGCACTACGTTCCATAGATCAAAATGTCAGCCTATCCACCTTATTCCAATCACAAAACTGCACTGTGTTGCTAATGAATAAATGGAGATTTAAGATGTGAGTGCTAGTTACCGCCAGTCCTCGACGGGTCTCATGAATACGCTCCCGTAGCATCGCTTATTCCATACGTAAATAGATACGGTTAGCTTGCACTGCACGAAACAATCTTCTCATCTTAAGAAACTTCGGAATGGCCCAGGTTATCGTGTAACCTTTTCTCAAACTTTTCACTGGTGTAGCTCGTTTCAGCTGCATCTGTTGCCCATAGAGCAGCATCTCCTACTATGTACGAAACAATAAACTGTATCTTTTGTTTCTTATTTTAGCACTGCTTTGGGCAGTATATTTCGGAAGCTCTTTATGAATACTACAGCGCGAATGTTTTTCTTGTCGCTGGAGAAGATTTGAAACTGGCGGTGTTTGATTAAACTCTCCTCCATCATTATTGAAGATACAGTAGGTACAGCCCCAGCACCATTCAATAATTCAGTGCTAGGACTATTCGTTCCTGCCTGTACCCCATAAAGTGTGTTATAGGTGGCAACTAACGGCGGATTATCGTGTGAAACGTGAGAAGCAGGTATATAATTGCCATGCATTCTCATGTTGTTCACCCTTTCCTGATGTGTCTAATTAACCAGACCAGTTGAGTGAACTGCGAGAATAGCTCGTGTCACTTCTGCCTGTGTTTTCTCGTCTATTTGTTTCTCTTTGTCATCTGTCCATTTCTCTACTTTTTCTACGACCTTTTTAGTGCGTTGCGCTAAGCAATTCTGTATTTTTTCTTCATTTCCTATTTCTACGTTTTCTACCCTTTCGGTTATGTTTTGGATATCTTCCTTCGCACTGTTTTGATCTATCTGTAAATTTTGTGCATATGGCTACTGGCTACCAAATTTGGTAATATTGGTACGCTCGTTTTAAGCTGGCTATGTCAACTTTCATGACTTCGAAACTTTTCAGTTGTTCACAAATTCTGCTTTCCCTTTCTTTTTCCCATTCGTCTCTCTCTCTCTCTCTCTCTCTCTCTCTCTCTCTCTCTCTCTCTCTTTCTCCCTCCTCCAACTGTTCTTGGAACTGATCTAACTTCATCAAAATAGCAGTTATGGCGTCGTAACCCGGTGCGGCGCACGTAACCGTTGGCTTATTTGCGGGCGCGCCAGTTTCACCCGCAACCGTTGGCAACACACTGCCATCAGCGCTGCACTCTATCTCTGCGTGCTGATGTGCAGTTTCTGTTTCATGATTACTAATATTGTCTTGCATATTTCTATGCGAGGTAGATCCCATGGGGATTTCCTCTATTCGTTATCACTATCCTCTCGTAAATCTGCTTCTATATCGACCTCTCTCCTAGTCTTGTCACGTCATCTCATGGAGTCTGAACGAGACATTATTTTAGCACAACTATTTTCACACGGTTATCACCACAAAAATAATAATACAATCTACAATTTCTAATTCTACACAAAATCTACACCAAATATAAATTTCCTTGCCTACTGGAATTACTATTTACCAAACACTACCACGCGGTACGAGCCATAAATACTAGCACATAACACAACTCACGAAAGCAAGAGATATTTTCAGAAGCCCATACCTTCGCTCTTACTGCCGGCTTTATTCTCATTATTCAGATATGGTAGATATGTAGGTTCCAGGTCTTCGGTTTTCTCTTTACATCGAAATTAATTATTCTCGTACACCTGAAACAGATTAAATGTACCAGAATTAATTTTCTTATCTTAAAAATATATTCTTTACATACACATAAATTTTCTGGAACATCGAGCCTCACTGAAAAAGAAATAATTAAGCAGTTTATTTAACAGATTTATCGCGTAACATAACTTTTTTTTTTTAAATCCATCGTAAGACGGATGTCTTCACATTGGAATACGTATGATATTTCTGGTGATAGTGCCCTGAGGAACAATTAGCTGTGGCTTTTAACCAACATGAAAGGAAATTTTTAACAAAACATTTTCATTTCCAATCATCAGGATAATTCATTTCATTCTCTTTTGAAAAAAGGTTACGCGATACGGTGTCACGACAGTGTGGCAAAAAAAGTGAGCCCACAGATCTGCTGTGCTTTCTCCTTACATAGACCCTCCAGTCGTCGTATCATAACCAACACATCCTCACCGTAGAGGAGTCCAAGCATAGTGTGTAGGCTTTCACGGCCGGTGTCTGCTTTAATTAAAACGCCGGGGCTAAGATGGCGTGGTCGAACGGTAGAAAGTCTTCCTCCTGACGTTTTATGTAGAATGTAAACTTTTACAATCCGTCAATAAAAGCAGGAAGATGACCCTACTGGACATAATGGCAAACAAAAAGCACATGACAGTGAGCCCACAGGTTACAGTACGCTTGTTCGCCCAGTGCTTGAATACTGCTCAGCAGTGTGGGATCCGCACCAGATAGGGTTGATAGAAGAGATAGAGAGGATCCAACGGAGAGCAGCGCGCTTCGTTACAGGATCATTTAGTAATTGCGAAAGCGTTACGGAGATGATAGATAAACTCCAGTGGAAGACTCTGCAGGAGAGACGCTCAGTAGCTCGGTACGGGCTTTTGTTAAAGTTTCGAGAACATACCTTCACCGAAGAGTCAAGCAGTATATTGCTCCCTCCTACGTATATCTCGCGAAGAGACCATGAGGATAAAATAAGAGAGATTAGAGCCCACACAGAAGCATACTGACAATCCTTCTTTCCACGTACAATACGAGACTGGAATAGAAGGGAGAACCGATAGAGGTACTCAGGGTACCCTCCACCACACACTGTCAGGTGGCTTGCGGAGTATGGATGTAGATGTAGATGGATGTGGATGTAGATGTAGACACACTATTAAACGATGGGACTTAGTTGTCATTTTCTCTCCTGTTAAATTACGTTCTCGTTACGAATGCTAGATTCAAACGGTAAATTAATGTTATTTCTCATCATTTGTTAGATGTGTAAATATTTTACTTATCCCTTCTTTTAGTTAATGTAATACTTTTCTTTTTATACTGTGTAAACACTTTGTCATTTTGTAACTTTATTTACAAATAATATCCATGTAAATCGCACATCATTTCCCGTATTTTTGGATTTCCAAAAGGCTTTTGACACAGTACCACACAAGCGTCTCGTAGTGAAATTGCATGTTTATAGAATATAGTCTCAGTTTTGTGACTGGATTTGTCATTTCCTGCCAAAGAGGTCACAGTTCGTAGTAATTGACGGAATGTCTTCCAGTAAAACCGAAGTAATTTCTGGCGTTCCCCAAGGTAGTGTTACAGGCCCTTTGCTGTTCCTTACCTATATAAACGTTTTGGGGACCAGTCTGAGCAGCAGTATATGGTTGTTTGCAGATGACGCTGTCGTTTATCGACTAATAAAGACATCAGAAGATCGGAACAAACTGCAAAACGATTTAAAATAAATATCGGAATGGTGCTAAAAGTGGCAGTTGAACCTAAATAACGAAAAGTGTGAGGTCATCCACATGAGTACTAAAAGGAACTCGTTAAACTTCGATTACACGAAAATCAGTCTAATCTAAAAGCTGTAAATTCAACTAAATACCTAGGTATTACAATTACGAACAACAAATTGGAAGGAACACATAGAAAATGTTATGGGGAAGGCTAACCAAAGACTGTGTTTTATTGGCACGCTACTTAGAAAATGTAACAGACCTGCTAAGGAGACGCCTAACCAAAGACTGCGTTTTATTGGCAGGACACTTAGAAAATGTAACAGACCTACTAAAGAGACCGCCTACACTACGCTTGTCGGTCCTCTTCTAGAATACTGCTGCACGGTGTGGGATCCTTACCAGATGGGACTCACGGAGTACATCGAAAAAGTTCAAAGAAAGGCAGCACGTTTTCCATTATCGCGAAATATGGGAGATAGCGTCACAGAAATGATACTGGACATCATTAAACGAAAGGCGTTTTCCTTGCGACGGAATTTTCTCAAGCCATTCCAATCACGAACTTTCTCTTCCGAATGCGAAATATTTTGTTGACACCGAGCTACGTAGGGGGGAACGATCACCGTGATAAAATAAGGAAAATCAGAGCTCGTACGGAAAGATATAGGTGTTCATTCTTTCCGTGCGCTATAAGAGATTGGAATAATAGAGAATTGTGAGTGTGGTTCGAAAAACCATCTGCCAGGCACTTTAATGTGATTTGCAGAGTATCCATGTAGATGTAGATGTAGATGTAGATCTCGGTTTGCAGCTTTCAGTTGTCACCTGACAAATGTCCTGAGAAGCCGACAGCCAGTACTTGACAAATAAATATAATTTTGCAGAACATTAGGAAGTGTTTTTCCTTTCTAACATTAACATATATATTTTTTGATATAAGAGTTAGTTACGGGTTGATGGTTTCTTCGTAAAAGTAATTAAAAAATACATCTTTTTATATGATACGCTTCAATGGCGGAGGAATGTTACTTGTTTTTGACTCAGAACAGATTCTGTTTCGCTCGCTATGAAAGCGTATTTTTGTATCCCAGTGACCGCTATACTGAAGTGTTCCTTATGTAATGGGAAAACACCGAAAGATTGGCTAGACAGATTAAACAGAAATTCAGTTCACTGTAGCACTTCGTCTACAAAATGCTGCCAAGACTAGGCAGCACTGTTGAAACCAAGTGGCATGCGTCACAACTCAAAAAGCCGGAAAGGTGATCTGTGTGGACCTCACTATGTGTCCTTCTGATACCAGAAATTCTGCTTTTGCTACGAAGAAACGGTCAGGTGACAGCATCTGTGGGCGTTGAGAGACTGACTAGCCGGGTGCTGTCTTAATACGGTGCATCGTTACACGCTGTGCTTTAACCAAACGGCCGATGACTTTCTCTCTGGTACTACAGAAATACAAGTCGCTCAGGAATGAAATAAATAGGAAGTGCAGGGAAGCTGAGGAGAAATGGCTTCATGAAAAATGTGAAGGAATCGAAAAAGAAATAACTGTCGGCAGGACAGGCTCAGCGTACAGGAAAGCCGAAACACCCTTCGGTGACATTAAAAGCAAGGGGTAACATTAAGAGGGAAACGGGAATTCCATTTTTAAATGCACAGGAGAGCGCCGATAGGTGGAAAGATTACACTGTAAGCCTCTTTGAGGGGGAAGATTTTTCTGTTGTAATACAAGAAGAAACAGGGGTCGATTTAGGAGAGATAGGGGATCCACTATTAGAATGAGAATTTAAAAGAGCTTTGGAGCACTTAAGATCAGATAAGGCAGAAGGGATAGATAACATTCCATCACAATTTCTAAAATCACTGAGGGAATTGGCAAAAAAAACTGCTATTCAAGTTGGTGTGTAGAACGTATGAGTCTGGCGACATACCATCTGACTTTCGAAAACATATCATCCACACAATTCCGAAGACTGCGAGAGCTAACAAGTGAGAATTTTCGCTTAACAGCTCATGCATCAAAGTAGCTGACAAGAATAATACACAGAAGAATGGAAAAGAACAATGTAAAGTGGTGCAAGATGAAAGAAATTCTGAGAAAAATAGGGGTACGCTAAGGGAGCGACGGGTAATACACAATGTATACAAGAGCCAAGAGGGAATAATAAAATTGGACGACCAAGAACGAAGTGCTCGTATTAAAAAGGGTGTAAGACAAGGATATGGCATGTAGCCCCTCCTGTTCAAACTGTACATCGAAGAAGCAATGATGGAAATAAAAGAAAGGTTTAGGAGTGGAATTAAAATTCAAGGTGAAAAGATGTCAATGACACTATTCGCTAATGACATTGCTATCCTGACTGAAAATGAAGAAGAATTACATGATCTGCTGAATGGAATGAACAATCTAATGAGTACAGAATATGTATTGAGAGTAAGTAGAAGAAAGACGGAATTAATGAGAAGTAGCGTCCGGCCCCGGTAGCTAAGTGGTCAGCGTGACGGAATGTCAATTCTCAGGACCAGTGTTCGATTACCGGCTGGGTCGGAGATTTTCTCCGCTCAGGGACAGGGTGTTGTGTTATCCTAATCATCATCATTTCATCTCCATCGACGAGCAGGTCGCCGAAGTGGCGTCAAATTGAAAGACCTGCACCAGGCGAACGGTCTACCCGACGGGAGGCCCTACCCACACGACATTTAATTTTTCATGAGAAGCAGCAGAAATGAGAACAGCGAGTAACTTAATATCACAAGTGGTGGTCATGAGGTAGATGAAGTTAAAGAATTCTGCTACCTAGGCAGCAAAATGACCTATGACAGATGGAACAAGGAGGACATGACAATCAGACTAGCACAGCATCAAACATAGGCCTTAATTCGAGGAAGAAATTTCTGATTATGTACGTCTGGAGTATAGCGTTGTATGGTAGTGTAACATGGATTGTGGATAAATCGGAACAGAAGAGAATCGAAGCATCTGAGATGTGGTGCTACAGACGAATATTGAAAATTAGGTGGACTGATAATGTAAGCAATGAGGAAATTCTGCGCACAATCAGAGAGGAAAGGAATATGTAGGAAACACTGACAAGGAGAAGGGAAGAGGATGATAGAACATCTGTTAAGACTTACGGAAATGACTTCCATGGTACTAGAGAGAGCTGTAGAGGGCAAAACTGCAGAGGAAGACAGAGGTTGGAATACATCCGGCAAATAATATAGGACGTACGTTGCAAGTGCTACTCTGAGATGAAGAGGTTGGCACAGGAGAGAAATTCGTGGCGGGCCACATCAGACCGGTCGGGAGGCTGATGATCCAAAACAAAACAAAAAAAAACTACACAATTGTAGCGTGAGTCGGAATTAAAGGTAGTTTTTTGTCTTGTTTTTACTTTTAGTCACTCTAAAAATAATAGTTGTGGCTAGTAAATTTGTAAGATCCGATACATTAGGGACTAGTTAGGTGACGGGGATGGTACATGCATTCAAAGCGCGGTAACCTCCGCAGGGCCGCTAGGAACCGTCTTTCTTCTTCACTGCATTTCATGGTGATGCTCATAGGTTGTGTGAGATTGGTCGGCCGGGTGTTGTCTTAATAGGATGCACAGTGGGTGCTGTACTTTACGTAAGCGGCCTGCAACTTCCTGTCTGATCTCTGGTACAACAGAATTATAGAGTGGTATGATAGTATAGATACTAGTTTTGCCTGTTTTACCTGCACATCTTGATCTGCACATCTACATTTGCATGGATAATCTGCAAATCACATTTGAGTGCCTGGCAGAATGTTCATCGAACAGTTTTGAGTGTAGGTTAACAATTTTGTAAGTGCCTTAACATGAATAACGGTGAAAAACCAAACGTGCAAAATTAAGTGGTGCAACATTTAGGAAATTATCGAAGGAAAGGCGAGAATGAGAAGACAATGTTCTGAAAACGCTTGGCAGAGTAAGCAAATTTTTTACAAAAAATGTTGCTGGTTCGACTTAAAGTAGTACGGATGATATTTCTGGCACTGCAGTTGTTGTAAAAGAAGTAAATACAGACAAAATAAAAGTTAAAAATTAAGGAAAGGAAATTGTTCCTAATTTCGAGTTTCACGAAAAACTAAGTGTCGAGTCTGACATTTGAAAAAGAAATAACCTCGTTAGTGATGATCCTGCAGAATGGTGTGCCAGTGAATTAACAATCTACGTTCTCTTACAGCGTGGCATTATATCAAAATAATAACTGTGATTTTTCTAATTCAAGAAGATCAGTAGGCGTTAAAACCATATATTTGAACAAAAAAGTATTTTACCGCAAACTTTTAAATGGTGAATCAACTTTGCGTGATTTTCTAGTATACTCCTGTAGCATCGGTGCTGTTTTTTGCGCACCATGTAAATTGTTCGGAGGTAAGGCCGCGATTGCTACTAATGGTATTGCAGACTGGAAACATATTTCTAATATTTTATCTCATGATAATTCATTTGAACACAAAAAATTCTGAGTTATCACTCTTAACAAGAAAAAGTCAGTTGGAACAATACATAACCATTTCGAGTCATACGTTGATACAGAAAAAGATGTACTGGCGCAGTGTGTTGAAAAGTGTGTTTGCAGCAGTGAAGAAGCTAACAAGTCGTGGACTACCCCTACGTGGACACGTTGAAGGATTCCATTCATTACATAATGGTCAATTTATGATGTCACTTGAACTTATAGCCGAGTTTGATCCTTTCCTCGCCGGGCACATTGAACGATATGGAAATCCAAGGCAGAGACATACATCTTTCTTCAACTATCTGTGATAAATTAAAAGAGCTTCCTTCTGAAAGAATAAAAAGAATTATCACAAGTGAAATAAAAGAGGCCAAATATTTCTCTATAATAGTAGGTTCTACTGCGGACATTTCACACATTGATCAATTATCTTTCACATTAAGGTGTGTGAAGGAGAATGGTGAACCTGTTGAATGTTTCCTTCTGTTTTTACCAAACCCGGGACACAAGTCAGAGAGTGTAGCTGACGCAGTACTAAAAGCCCTATCTACATATTATTACTGACTGTAGAGGTCTGTCATATGACATTGCAAGCAATATGTAAGGAACCTACACTGGTTTGCACGCACGCATTAAAGAATGAAATCCGAAAGCGCATTTTGTGCCTTGTGCAGCACATTCTTTGAATTTAGTCGGCGACTGGTGCCGCAAGCTGTTGTCTGGAATAATTTTCATTTTTGAATGTAGCGCACAACCTTTACAATTTTTTCTCTGGTTCTGCACAGCGCTGGGATAAACTTTTTCCTTTCATGAAACCAGGAATCAAAACGGTAAAAAGTTTATGAAAAACACATTAATCAGCAAGAGAGGAAGCGTGTGTAAGTGTATATGAAAACTGGGAGGGCGTTATCAAATCCCTCACACATACTGCCAATAATACGTTTGAAAAACCACTTGTACGAATAGGTTTCATCTTTATTGAATCAACTCAGCAGACTAGAAGTGGCATTCATGATGACAGTTTGGAAGGACATTCTCCAGAGACTTAATAGTGTAAATCTGAAATTGCAAAGTGTAAGTACTGCTACTAAAACTGTGCATGAATTGTATGAATTCCTTGAAGGATTTATTGCGTCTATTCGTGGCATGTTCGACTATTATGAAAATAAATCCATGGAGATAGTGACTGATATTGACTATGAATGCACCTATAAAAGGATCATGACAACGCAAAATTCATGATGACGAAGAAACGGACTCGGAAGAAGTTTTTCTGACTGGAAGGGAAAAATTTAGAGTTGAAATATTTCTCCCAGTACTCGACAACTTGTACGCCGAATCAGTGAGGAGGAAAGAAAGCTATAGAACACTGTTGGACTGCTTCACAGCTTTGAGTAACCTTAAGAACAGTTCCATTTCACCCGACGATATTGCTGAACGTGCAGAAAAACTCCAAGCGTCATATGAGCCTTCCTTCCCTAGTGAATGTGTACATTTCTCGTAGCTTTTGAAATCTTGTGAGATTAATGATATACCAGTAGAAATGAGTAAATTTTTACGAAAAGAGAAGTTGCAGTCCGTGTTTCGGAATGTTGAATTGCTCTTAGAATATTTCTATGTATGGCGCTTGCAAATTGTTCAGCAGAACGCTTGTTTTCGGCTCTTAAAAGACTGGAATCGCACCTACGTTCTACGTTGTCTGAGGAGAGATTAAATGCCTCGTCCATTCTTCACGTCGTTGCCGACCTCCTAACTGATAACCGTCTGAACTATGAAGATATGATCAACAAGTTTTCTGCCGTCAAAGCCAGACGAAAACTTTGTTGACTGGTAAGTTTGTTTATTTATTCTTAGTAGTTTAAAAAATTTTAATATTATAATGTGATTTTTATTGTAACTTAGAGCACATCCACTGGATTTACGAACTACGTATTACATGTGTATATTACGACTGCCGATGGCAGAACGCGGAACTAAATCCCATTTACGTGCAGACGTGACTGAAGGCGTCCGACAGTACTAAACAATATCCCAATGACCCAGGTCGCTCGGCGCTCTACAGTGAAGACATACGGATACTGTAGTAAGTTACAACTGATGTGTATTCTTGGCTTCTGCTGAAATGTATAGTTATCGCTGAAATATACGTTATCGGAGAGTGTACTCAGATGAAAAAGTGTTAATAAATAACGTAGTTCACTTCTGTCGATAAATATGTTGAAGCTTTGCTAATGCCGTTAGAGAGGGCTATGATGAAAGCAGTAGCTGCAGTACAAAACTGTTCAGCACTTACATGGATTAAAGATATTGTGGACGCTTATTATGCATCATCTAGCTACACAGACCCTAACGCTTTGCACGTTAATTATCAGATTATAAAACAAATTTGATTTTTCCACGTTAGTCTGTAAAATTACGTAATAGCAACTCCATTTTTGTGTTTGTTCGTCTGTATTTAGTTATTGTTCATGCACTGAAATCTCAATTTTATTTTCATTTCTTACGCTTTCCTATAGATTCACGTATTAATACCGAACGTGTTTCTTTTTATCTGCTAGACATTCAAATTATTAGATCGTAAAACATTTTAATTTTGAACGCACCTCTGTAAAAGTACGTTTTATTTTATAATGAATGACACGTTCGCTTCAGTTTTTAGATCGTAACGCAACCTTTTTGTTTTCATTTTCAACGGTTTCGTAAAAGAACACATTAAAAGTGAATCTATACACGCTCTATTGAATTTGTAGGCCATAAAAGAAAAGTTGTTAACCTTGTGTTTGTTTCTGCTGTCTTTCGACGGAAGAATGTGTTAACACAATGCAGTTTTAAGATTGTTTTATACGCTTCCGTACACCGAGTGCAGTTCAGGAACCATACGAAGAATGTGTTAACACAATGCAGTTTTAAGACTGTTTTATACGCTTCCGTACACCAAGTGCAGTTCAGGAACCATACGAAGAATGTGTTAACACAATGCAGTTTTAAGACTGTTTTATACGCTTCCGTACACCAAGTGCAGTTCAGGAACCATACGAAGAATGTGTTAACACAATGCAGTTTTAAGACTGTTTTATACGCTTCCGTACACGAAGTGCAGTTCAGGAACCATATCGTATTTTGATTGAGCTCGACTAGACCGCTGACGCGTCGTTCAGATCAACGAATAGCACAGTACGCAAACAGCTCACAGCGGTCCCATCCAAAACTGCAGTCGTGAAGTGATCAGGTAATAGTCATTATTTAAAACATTTTCTTTTTTTTGTTGGGGGGGGGGGGGGCGGGGGCGCATATAATATGGTGTGCCTAGGGGCGCAAAATTTGTAAATTCGCCACTGGTTCTGCGTGAAACACCCTGCGTCACTTACTAAACTAGCGGTTTGGGCAAGGTGACTCCTAGACAGTGTTTGCACACTGTCCGTGGAAATTCTCACAGCGATAGCATGATGAATCAGCACGGTTTATTCCGGTCAGGTCGTTTGCTAACACTGCGCAGGGGCAGCGGCGGTGGAATTTTCCCCGCTAACGGGGCGGCAGTAGCCGATACGGCAAACACTGTGTGTCCACATGGCGCCGCCCTTTGAACTTTGCGGCCTGCCGTTTTCCGTAAAAGGGAGCTGAGCGTAGATAAGCAATTTATGGACAAGCCATTTACTAAGGTATAAACTGCGTAGTGAAGACATTCCAGAACTGCCACCTAAATAATAAGTCCACAGAGACACGCAAGGAAAATCATTACACAGCACCACATTTTGCTGGATCAGCAACTAAAAACAAGGCTGAGAAGTTTGTGATTTGCAAAAATGGTGGACTGCGCAGCCTTCTTCTTAGTAATGGTGTAAACGCGTTGATGTTGCAAGCAAATTACACTGTTAACCTTTCCATTTCTACAGATTTTATTACTATTTATTTCTTATAATCAGCCTTTTGATTGTTTTGATGCGGCCTGCCACAACGTCCTATCCTGCATAAATCTTTTCATCTCAGAAGAGCTCATACATCCACCTTACTAAATTGTCTTATATACACTCCTGGAAATGGAAAAAAGAACACATTGACACCGGTGTGTCAGACCCACCATACTTGCTCTGGACACTGCGAGAGGGCTGTACAAGCAATGATCACAAGCACGGCACAGCGGACACACCAGGAACCGCGGTGTTGGCCGTCGAATGGCGCTAGCTGCGCACCATTTGTGCACCGCCGCCGTCAGTGTCAGCCAGTTTGCCGTGGCATACGGAGCTCCATCGCAGTCTTTAACACTGGTAGCATGCCGCGACAGCGTGGACGTGAACCGTATGTGCAGTTGACGGACTTTGAGCGAGGGCGTATAGTGGGCATGCGGGAGGCCGGGTGGACGTACCGCCGAATTGCTCAACACGTGGGGCGTGAGGTCTCCACAGTACATCGATGTTGTCGCCAGTGGTCGGCGGAAGGTGCACGTGCCCGTCGATCTGGGACCGGACCGCAGCGACGCACGGATGCACGCCAAAACCGTAGGATCCTACGCAGTGCCGTAGGGGACCGCACCGCCACTTCCCAGCAAATTAGGGACACTGTTGCTCCTGGGGTATCGGCGATGACCATTCGCAACCGTCTCCATGAAGTTGGGCTACGGTACCGCACACCGTTAGGCCGTCTTCCGCTCACGCCCCAACATCGTGCAGCCCGCCTCCAGTGGTGTCGCGACAGGCGTGAATGGAGGGACGAATGGAGACGTGTCGTCTTCAGCGATGAGAGTCGCTTCTGCCTTGGTGCCAATGATGGTCGTATGCGTGTTTGGCGCCGTGCAGGTGAGCGCCACAATCAGGACTGCATACGACCGAGGTACACAGGGCCAACACCCGGCATCATGGTGTGGGGAGCGATCTCCTACACTGGCCGTACACCTCTGGTGATCGTCGAGGGGACACTGAATAGTGCACGGTACATCCAAACCGTCATCGAACCCATCTACCATTCCTAGACCGGCACGGGAACTTGCTGTTCCAACAGGACAATGCACGTCCGCATGTATCCCGTGCCACCCAACGTGATCTAGAAGGTGTAAGTCAACTACCCTGGCCAGCAAGATCTCCGGATCTGTCCCCAATTGAGCATGTTTGGGACTGGATGAAGCGTCGTCTCACGCGGTCTGCACGTCCAGCACGAACGCTGGTCCAACTGAGGCGCCAGGTGTAAATGGCAAGCCGTTCCACAGGACTACATCCAGCATCTCTACGATCGTCTCCATGGGAGAATAGCAGCCTGCATTGCTGCGAAAGGTGGATATACACTGTACTAGTGCCGACATTGTGCATGCTCTGTTGCCTGTGTCTATGTGCCTGTGGTTCTGTCAGTGTGATCATGTGATGTATCTGACCCCAGGAATGTGTCAATAAAGTTTCCCCTTCCTGGGACAATGAATTCACGGTGTTCTTATTTCAATTTCCAGGAGTGTATATACTGTAATGCCCTATCATTTATGCTCTCTACGGAACCTTACAGTGCCATGCAAGTTATTTCCTGATGTCTTAACAAATATCTTTATGTAGTGTCCCTCTTCTAATCAGCGCTTTGCACATATTCTTTTCCTCGTCAATGGAAAGATTACCGACTTCTTTTCAGTCCAGTTTATTTTCAGAATCCTTCTGTAACAACATATCTCAAGCATTTGGAATCAGTTCCACCCACTGATGTGCTTCGTACTTACAATACCAGAAATTCCTTGCTCAAGTTATGGTGTACGTTTAATTCTAATATGCATCGATTCTCTTCTGCTCCGTTTTCCCCGCAGTTCATGATTCACTTCCATACGTAGCTCTACTCCAAATATAGATTCTCAGAAGAGTTTTCGTCAAATTAAATTGTGTAAACACGCCGAAATAAGTGGGAATGACAATTTGCATAATGACTTCCTCTTATGGCTTCAAAACTGAATAATAAATTGATGTTTCTACGACTTACTGCACTATCATCGTTATGAACAATTGACTGTCGTGACACAACTGGCCGGCACACGTCATCTTGAGGTTAGGGAGATGTCAACGTATATCCTGCGCTACCACGGAGTCCATCAAGATGAAATGCGATGTAATCACTTTCAAGTACACAGAGACCAGACACTTAAAATTAGTAGAATTTAAAACTTTGATTGCACTTTTCTTACTTTTACTTTATGACCAGTTTCGATCTGCATGTACAACATTACCTATATCTTTCTCCCTAAAGTAGTACATGAAACATAAATAACTTATAGCGAAAACAGGTATCTCCAAAATACGTCAAAACAGAATACAAACATCGTAAATAAACACAAATGATCCCTAACGGTCCTGTTACCGTAAGCACCTGCAATGGTATGACTCCAGTAACAACACTAATCTGATTGGAACGTAAATGACAAAATGCAATTTCTTGCAGCTTCTCCGCATCGAATCCCCGAAATCATGTACAATTACAGTAGCAACTGGCCCATAACGAGTTACGATATGGCCACAATGCGTCAAAGAAGAACATTCTTGCATAGAGCCACTCCGATTGTTGAGGAGATCCATTTTTTATCCTAGAAATTGATAGTGTTTCAAAAAGAATGACCTTGGTTAAGGAGGCATTAAGTTAACGGTCACTAAAGAAACAGAAACGCGACAATATTCAAACAATACTGGACGATCCGCCTACACTGCTCCTCCCTATATGCAGCGCCAAATCGGGTAAAAATAGACAAAGCCTAGGTACACACCGGATTAGACTTACTGCCGATCAGTGTTCTGGACATTAACAGACGCTGCACACTGCGAAAGACTGTCTCATCCTCATTTTCCCTTGGATTTAATATAGGGGAGCATGGAGTTGAATGTTAGATCGGGTAGCTGTCTACAGTGTGTTTTATGCTCAGGTCTCTAACGAGGCACATTCTGAGGATTATGGAATCACGGGAGAGTCACTATGTCGTCTTTACCATATCTTTCTGTGCTACAGCCATGTTCAGAATTGTTATGTAAAAGGTTTTAAATTGTTCTATTGAAGCTAATGTCCTACCATTAGAGTTAATAAATGTACATTGGTGTAGTAGTGTGTAACAAGACTGGCGTATATCACGCCAGGATTCTGTATCAGTTCAGTTACATTTACTTCATAAATAACAGCTGGCAAGACAAACATCTGAAAGTAGCTTGAAGGGTCACACGTAAGGTAGAGAATTCAGGTTTAATCTGAGTGTAATTTCGAAATTAGGAGGGAAAGCTTTCACAGAGCCCAAGACGTCGGTGGCATACACTTGAAATCCTCACATGGACAAGTGCCGAATTCTGAACTGAGTTCCTGACACAAATTCTCATGTGTGGCCGACCGTAGGAGCGCCTAGGCTCTCAAGAGCCCCCTTGAGCTTTGACAAATACCTATTCATCCTGTTTGTTCACAAGAACACTGCCTTTTATTTCCCTTGTTACGAGGGAACATATTTACCACCTCAACAAAACTCCGACTGTTCAGTCCAGTGTATTGCCGATCGTAATAAGAAATAGTGTTGGAAAGTAAAGCTTTCGAATTTTTATGTAAAAACTCTCACAACTTTTTATGCTAAACAAATGTAATTAACGAAGTATGTCTTTATTCTTCATGTCTACATATCTGGAGCCCTCTGCCACCACAGGTCTCCAATTGTAGCGTGTTACATGGTGGTGTGTAACTTAAGTATGTCAGTGCGTGAGAAACAGCGTGCTGTAATCGAATTTCGAGTTCGACGAATTCGTGTACACGTGGAGCACTCTCGCTTTCAGCATGATAATGTCAGGCCACACACGAATGCTGTGACATCTGCAACAATCCGACACCATGGGTTCATTGTCATCGATCATCCCCCATAGTGCCCTCCTGCCTTGGCCCCATCCGATTTTCACCTGTTTCCAAAATATGAAGAACGCTTTAGAGGACTTGTCCGTGATAGTGATAAGTGCAAGCAGAGATGAGACTGTGGCTCTGTCAGCTAAGACAAACATTCTTCAGTGACGGTATCAACAAATTGTTCTCTCCTTTGCAGAAATGTATTCGTCGCCAGGGTGGCTATGTTGAGAAATAAATATGTAGACACGAAGAACGAAGACATACATTGTTAGCAACGTTTGTTTTATTTAAAAGAATTTAAGATTTTTCACATAAAAAGTTTTCGGAAGCATTATTTTTCAGTTACCCCTGTTAGGTACTGCGCATGCTTTGTTCTCCAATGAAGAAAAGACTGCTCACACTTGGTAAAAACCATATAAATAGTAATATGCACATTTGTATGCTATTACTGAGAAATTTTAGTAGAGCCCCCTCAGTTTTAAGCTGTAAGGCAGATTCACGCTACATCAAATTGCAACAAGCAAAGGAATTTGGTCTATGTACTCAGCTCAGGAGTACAGAGAATTTTTACTGCATTCTCTTCCTGGTTTTCGCATCGTCCAGAATGTGTAGTTTCAATATACAAGAGTCGCCTTTGAAGCAGCGCAGATTACATGAGGTGTATTAGTCATATGTAAGAGTCCACATTCTTAGTACCTCGTATTTAATTTATTCCTTTTTGCATCAGTAATACAATGTTCATTGTACTAGTTCTTCTCTTTTCGATTTGAAAATGTAAACTGCCCAGAAAAGAAACTCATATTTTGTCATCTCTCATCATTCTGAATTATTACACTCCTAACGTGCGTGACCCCAGTTTTGAGTTCAGTTTTTCAGCGTTTTTAAAAAATTGAAACAAGATTTCGCATTGGTGATTATAAAAACTGCACAAAAATTTAGGTAACTGTGAAATCAATTTACATTTCTGAGCCCAGTTTCCTTCTACTTCTATCATGGTTACGCTACCGTCATTTAATAAATTAACCAGAAGTTCTCTAAGTCGATGTTTCAACTCATGATGTTTCTGTTGTGAACATTCCCCAAATAATATGTGCAGTAACATGCAAATGCGTCCAAGGAAGTACTGCCAGTCTCGTCGTAAATGCCGTCTGCTTCACATCTCCTGTGCTGCAAGCTACGTAAATTTAAGTATTAACTGTGTTCTTCTTACTTGCCACTTCTTTTTCCTTGTATTTTTGCTTTTAGGAAGCTTTAATTTTCAAGTATTAGTAATAGTGTTCCATAGATTTCGTGTCTGTTTTTAACACAGTCAGAGACAATTATTGCTTATTTTCATTGTTTCCAACAACAAGTGTCTAGTAACCACAGTTTAGTCAGCTATCAGGCGCCTGTAGTGAATTAGCGGTCTAGTTAAAAGTTGATTGCTTAGCTATCTACAGTAAATTGTTGATTTATTAGGATGGATAGGATGTGTGACTGCTGTATACGGACACAGGAGGAGCTGGCCACTGTTCGCGAACAGCTGAACGAGCTGATGGCTGCGGTCAGCCGTCTTCAGGTTGCTGCCTCGGAGTGTAGCGGCAGTGTGGAGTCTGGTGCGTCGCATGGTACATACATGCTTCACTCAAGGTCCCTGCTGTCGAGACATCTTCGCGGGTACCGGGCGCGGTTGGGCCACCCTCTCCCCAAGGGGAGTGGCGGGTTCAGCGACGTTCGCGGCGCACGAGGCGGAGGGTCAATGTGGAGGCTGGCCGTGTGGCATCGCCCGCTCTGCCTGTGAGTGGACATGCGGCCGCTCCTTCAGCAAGGTCCGAGCAGGCACACGGGGGAAGGTGTTTATTAGTGATTGGGAGCTCCAATGTTAGGCGTGTCATGGAGCCCTTAGGGAAATAGTGGAAAGGTCGGGGAAGAAGGCTAGTCTGCTTGCCGGAGGGTCTCATCCGAGGTGTGAAGAAGGCCCTGCCGGCGGCCATGGAAGGCACTGCGTGCACCGGACTGCAAATTGTTGCTCATGTCGGCACCAATGACTCCTGCCGTCTGGGTTCAGAGATCATTCTCAGTTCATACAGGCGGTTGGCGGAGTTGGTGAAGGCGGAAAGCCTCGCTCGCGGGGTGGAATCTAATTATTTGTAGTGTCGTTTCCAGAACCGATCGCGGTCCTCTGGTTTGGAGCCGAGTGGAAGGCTTAAACCAGAGGCTCAGACGATTCTGCGAAGATCTGGGGTTAAAATTTCTCGACCTCCGCTATCGGCTGGAGAAGTGTAGGGTCCTCCTGAATAGGTCAGGCGTGCACTACACGAGGGTAGCGGAGTACGTGTGGAGTGCACATGTGGGATTTTTAGGTTAGAGAATTCCCTCCCTAGGCCCGAAAAGAGCCCCCTGCGACGTGACAAGGTAGCAGTAGGCAAAATACAACAGGGAATGACAATATTAATGTGGTAATAGTAAACTGCAGGAGCGTCTACAGAAAGGTTGCAGAACTGCTCTCATTAAGAAACGGTCACAATGTCCACATAGAACTGGGGATGGAAAGTTGGCTGAAACCAGATGTAAACAGTAATGAAATTGTAAACTCAGATTGGAATGTATACCGCAGAGACAGGCTGGACAGTGAAGGGGGAGGCGTGTTTATAGCGATAAGAAGTGCAATAGTATCGAAGGAAATTGACGGAGATCCGAAATGTGAAATGATTTGGGTGAAGGTCACGGTTAAAGCAAGCTCAGACATAGTAATTGGATGTCTCTATAGGTCCCCGGGCTCAGCAGCTGTTGTCGCTGAGCACCTGAAGGATAATTTGGAAAATATTTCGAGTAGATTTCCCCACCATGTTATAGTTCTGGGTGGAGATTTTAATTTGCCGGATATAGACTGGGAGACTCAAACATTCAAAACGGGTGGCAGGGACAAAGAATCCAGTGAAATTCTTTTAAGTGCGTTATCTGAAAACTACCTCGAGCAGTTAAACAGAGAACCGACTCGTGGCGATAACATATTAGACCATCTGGTGACAAACAGACCCGAACTATATGAAACAGTTAACGCATAACAGGGAATCAACTAGCATAAAGCGGTTACAGCATCGGTGATTTCACCCATAAATAGAAATATTGAAAAAGGTAGGAAGATTTTTCGATTTAGCAAAAGTGACAAAAAGCAGATTTCATAGTACTTGACGGCTCAACACAAAAGTTTTACCTCGAGCACAGCCAGAGTTGAGGATCAGTGGACAAAGTTCAATACCATCGTACAATATGCATTACATGAGTATATGCGAAGCAAGAACGTAAGACATCGAAAAGAGCCACCGTGATACAACAGCCGAGTTAGAAAACTGCTACGGAAGCAAAGGGAACTTCACAGCAAACATAGCCAGACAAACATAAATTACACGAAGCGAAATGTAGTGTGAGGAGGGCTATGCCAGAGGCGTTCAACGAATTCGAAAGTAAGGTTCTATGTACTGACTTGGCAGAAAATCCTAAGAAATTTCGGTCTTATGTCAAAGCGATAGGTGGATCAAAACAAAGTGTCCAGACACTCTGTGACCAAAATGCTACTGAAACAGAGTATGACAGACTAAAGGCCGAAATACTAAATGTCTTTTTCCAAAGCTATTTCAAAGAGGGAGATGCACTGTAGTTCCTTCTCTAGATTGTCGCACAGATGACAAAATGGTAGATATCGAAATAGATGACAGAGGGTTATAAAAAACATTTACAATCGCTCAAAAGAGGAAAGGCCGCTGGACCTGATGGGATACCAGTTCGATTTTACGTAGAGTACGCGAACGAACTTGCCCCCCCCCCCCCCCTTTTTGCAGCGGTGTACCGTAGGTCTCTAGAAGAGCGTAGCGTTCCAAAAGATTGGAAAAGGGCATAGGTCATCCCCGTTTTCAGGAAGGGACGTCGAACAGAATTTTGGAACACGTATTATGTTCGAGTATAATGACTTTTCTGGAGACTAGAAATCTACTCTGTAGGAATCAGCATGGGTTTCGAAGAAGACGGTCGTGTGAAACCCTGCTCGCACTATTCGTCCACGAGACACAGAGGGCCATAGACACGGGTTCCCAGTTAAATGTCATGTTTCTTGACTTCCGCAAGGCGTTTGATACAGTTCCCCACAGTCGTTTAATGAACAAAGTAAGAGCATATGGACTATCAGACCAATTGTGTGATTGGATTGAAGAGTTCCTAGATAACAGAGTGCAGCATGTCATTGTCAATGGAGAGAAGTCATCCGAAGTAAGAGTGATTTCAGGTGTGCCGCAGGTAAGTGTCGTAGGACCGTTGCTATTCACAGTATATATAAATGACCTTGTGGATTACATCGGAAGTTCACTGAGGCTTTTTGCGGATGATGCTGTAGTATATCGAGAGGTTGTAACAATGGAAAATTGTACTGAAATGCAGGAGGACCTGCAACGAATTGACGCATGGTGCAGGGAATGGCAATTGAAACTCAATGTAGACAATGTGCTGCGAATACATAAAAAAGAGATCCTTTATCATTTAGCTACAATATAGCAGGTCAGCAACTGGAAGCAGTTAATTCCATAAATTATCTGGGAGTAGGCATTAGGAGTGATTTAAAATGGAATGATGATATAAAATTAATCGCCGGTGAAGCAGACGCCAGACTGAGATCCATTGGAAGAATCCTAAGGAAATGCAGTCCGAAAACAAAGGAAGTAGGTTACGCTACACTTGTTCGCCAACTGCTTGAATACTACTCACAGGTGTGGGAAGGGTTGATAGAAGAGATAGAGAAGATCCATCGGAGATCAGCGCGCTTCGTTACATGATCATTTAGTAATAGCGAAAGCGTTACGGAGATGACAGGTAAACTCCAGTGGAAGACTCTGCAAGAGAGACGCTGAACAGCTCGGTACGGGCGTTTGTTGAAGTTTCGAGAACATACTTTCACCGAGGAGTCAAGTTGGATATTGCTCCCTCCTACGTATATCTCGCGAAGAGACCATGAGGATAAGATCAGAGAGATTAAAGCCCACACAGAGGCATACCGACAATCTCTCTTTCCACGAACAATAGGAGGCTGGAATAGAAGGGAGAACCGATAGAGTTACTCCAGGTACCCTCCGTCACACACCGTCATGTGGCTTGCGGAGTATGGATGTAGATGTAGAGACCAAACTGCTCAGTTCGTCGGTCCCCACACTTATACACTACTTAAACTAAGAACTAACTGATGCTATGAACAACGCACACACCCATGCCCGAGGGAGGACTCAAACCTCCGGCGGGAGGGGCCACGCAATCTGTGACGTGGCGCCTCAAACCGCGCAACCACTCGGTGCAGCTGCAAATGCGTCAAAAGGGGTGACGAGTGACAAGCCCTCACACGTGTTATGACAGAGTAAAATTAAATTGCTAATGCCTTCTTTCATGGATTTCATCATGCTCAATTGTTGCAACACTGGTACACCTCAGTTGTCATACAATTAACCGGCTTCATTACGTAAGGTCTAAAACAAACACGTTTTCACAGACACTGGATTTTAATTTTTTGTTTGGGAAAATTGTCCCAGAACTGAATTAAAAATATTTATTATTCCTTTCTTGTGACAAAGATTTCCAGCGGTTTCCCTTTCTTGTAATGCAAATACCGTTTGAAATCCCCTCCCAATTCTTTCCTTGTTGGGACTCCCTCTGTCCCACTAACAGCTGACTTGGTACTTGACTCAAGAGTCCCTGATTCTACAGGTCATTAGTCAAATACCCCGTTCTACTTAGAGGATGAAAAGTATTAAAATCATATATCTGGAGCATCTGTGTAACAAAAGCTGCACAAGGTGGAAGTTCAGTGAGACTTAATTACAAAAAGCTCCCCTCCCCGTATGAGACAACACGCCACGCTGTTAAATCAACTCACCCTTTTTCGAAGAGACCTCGGCTGCAGAGCTTCGGAGAGCTGGAAGCAGACTGCCCGTCTCACACTAAAATTTCTCCCACACAACCCCGTGGTCAGGAAAACCCAGAGATAAGGCTTCCGCCACCAACCTAACACCGGTAACTTTCACACAAAGCGAACAAGCCTCTTTGCCTACCTGAAAACTACAACGGTTGGCCATTCTGTAAGACTACCGCGATTCTCTGCAGTAGATTAAACCACTGTACAGCAAAATGAAATACACCTACATTCATTCACTCACGTATGCAAGAGAGTTTTGGAATAGGAGAACAAGGGATAAACATTTTATGGAATCATAGTCATGAGTTGAGTTACATATAAAAACATGGAAGACTTATAATGGCGTTACACGCGCATTTGCAAGTCTGAAAAGAACCAACATAACAGCCATATGATGCTCGCAAATCGTAGAAGGAAATAGGCTACAGCTAGACTGAATCATAGCTCAGTCTTCTCTTGTACGAAATTTAGCAACGAAAACATCCCAATTGTTCTGTAGGATGCAAAGCGCACCGGAAAGCAAATAGAATGATATTGAAAGGGGACTATAGAGCCGATTTATTATAAGGAGTAAGCTTTCGACTTCTATAGACACTTCAAAGGAAGACGGATTGGCAAGAATGTCAACCTCGATTTTCCACAACATGATTTGTTGGAATTTAAACCCTGGGCCTATATCCAGCTACTAGCATCCTGCACCTCCAAGAAAGTAGACATATCAGTGTGAGGAAAGCTAGACCACGTTGTGATTACTGACTGTTAGCAAAAGTGCTCAGAGCCAGTTGCCGAGAAATCTCTGAGTCCTTCAAAGCGAAACTAACATGAGGTGCTCTCTGCCTGTTGTCGTCTTCAGACCGTGGGTACGTTCTTCTGTCATGACATGTCAATTGTCAGTTGGTCTCGCCTCACAAATGTCGAACGATACAGCGAACCCACTGCCGTGAATAATGTGAAGGAATCGAGAGGTGCTACTTCACATTTATTCTGCTTATTCGCGTTGTCCTGCACATTCGCTTACGTTTGTGATTCTGCTCAGGCGCCTGTGTGCCGATGTCGTCTTATGAAAGCACATTTGCATGCTGTGCGTGAGTTTCTTCGGAAACGCGAAATCTTAATTAAACAATTAATCTCCGGCAAATAAATAAAGCCTATGGCACAGAACTGCAGAGCTAAGCCGCTGATAAAAAATACAATTACTCTTATATTTCATTAAGAAGAGGTAGGTCTTGTACAACAGCTGGTGCGGGAACCACGTATAATTTATTAACTGGCACACCGCCCTATTTTATGTTATATAAGAACACTGCGAGTTGCAATCTCACTAGGCACTCGACTCTGTAAAGATTCTATATTTATGAAAGTAAGTTGAATTATTTAACTGTAGACTTATTCGTTGAATATATCTGATTTAACTAACTGTGTAAACTTTTTTATGTTTAGTGGGCAGTCACTTCTGTACAACGTATTGACACGGCTGGCAAATTGTTCTAATATTGAGATTTTGAGTCCACACCTACCGCAGCAGTCTTTGGTAACGATTTAAATACGAAATCAGATTATTTGAATCACATTTCTCGGACAACTACGAATAACATTGCATTTATGGAAAAGGCGTTGTCAAGCGTCTGATACCAAATAATTAAACGTCCACGTTCCAGATAAGCAAATATTAATTACAACCAATCACTATCATAAATATACAATAATTAATATTTTATTTTAATTTTTTATTTATTTATTTTATGGTGTTCACATCTAGCATGATGGTCAGAGAGCTGAGGCGTTCATCGCATTCACAGTGAACCCACATGCTTGCGTCTACAGCACTTTAATAAGTTTAGCGTAAGGCGCTCTCGAGCGCTAAGCGGCTACTGCTTGGTGGTCAGTTAATGGCGCTTCTTTTGGGCCATCAGGCTTCTGTCCCGGGACGCCGAGGCTGCACCCAGCTTTGTTGTGCTCCGAAATGTGTCATTAGCGGCCGAAGGGCACTCACCACACAAAAGTTAACGGTTCTTCTGCCGTCCTCAACATCCGTTCGTAGACAGCTAGGCGCCCCGCACTCATATGCTCCATGGGACAGCCGTAACACTTGTCCCGGCTGTCACTCACCGGTATTGACCGAAGAAAAAACGACTGCCTCTACGACGGTGTATGTGCTTGCTGAATGTAACCTACAAGGTACTGTCTATCATTATCCTCAGAAAATTACAACCATTCTTAGAGAGTTGTTGTGGTCTTCAGTCCTGAGACTGGTTTGATGCAGCTCTTCGTGCTACTCTATCCTGTGCAAGCTTATTCATCTCCCAGTACTTTCTGCAACCTACATCTTTCTGAATCTTTCTGAATCTCTTGGTCTCCCTCTAGGATTTTTACCCCCCACGCTGCCCTCCAATGGTAAATTTGTGATCCCTTGATGCCTCAGAACATGTCCTACCAACCGATCCCTTCTTTTTGTCAGGTTGTGCCACAAACTCCTCTTCTCCCCAATTCTATTCAATACCTCCTCATTAGTTATGTGATCTACACATCTAATCTTCAACATTCTTCTGTAGCACCGCATTTTTAAACCTTCTATTCTCTTCTAATCCAAACTATTTATCGTCCATGTTTCACTTCCATACATGGCTACACTCCATACAAATACTTTCAGAAACGACTGCCTTACACTTAAATCTATACTCGATGTTAACAAATTTCTCTTCTTCAGAAACGCTTTCCTTGCCATTGCCAGTCTACATTTTATATCCTGTCTATTTCGACCATCATCAGTTATTTTACTCAGCAAATAGCAAAACTCGTTTACAACTTTGAGTGTCTCATTTCCTAATCTAATTCCCTCAGCATCACCCGAATTAATTCGACTACATTCCCTTATCCTCGTTTTGCTTTTGTTGATGTTCATCTTATATCATCCTTTCAAGACACTATAGATTCCGTTCAACTGCTCTTCCAAGTCCTTTGCCGTCTCTGACAGAATTACAATGTCATCGGCGAACCTCAAAGTTTTTATTTCTTCTCTCCATAATTTTAATACCTACTCCGAATTTTTCTTTTGTTTCCTTTACTGCTTGCTCAATAAACAGATTGAATAACATCGGGGAGAGGCTAGAACCCTGTCTCACTACCTTCCCAACCACTGCTTCCCTTTCATGACCCTCGACTCTTATAACTGCCATCTGGTTTCTATACAAATTGTAAATAGCCTTTCGCTCCCTGTATTTTACCCTGCCACCTTCAAAATATGAAACAGGGTATTCCAATCAACATTGTCAAAAGCGTTCTCTAAGTCTACAAATGCTAGAAACGTAGGTTTGCCTTTTCGTAATCTTTCTTCTAAGATAAGTCGTAAGGTTAGTATTGCCTCACGTGTTCCAACATTTCTACGGAAGCCAAATTGATCTTTCCCGAGGTCCGCTTCTACCAGTTTTTCCATTAGACTGATAGTTCGGTAATTTTCACATCTGTCAACACCTGCTTTCTTTGGGATTGGAATTATTATATTCTTCTTGAAGTCTGAGGGTATTTCGCCTGTCTCATACATCTTGCTTACCAGATGGTAGTGTTTTGTCATGACTGGCTCTCCCAAGGCTGTCAGTAGTTCTAAAGGAATGTTGTCTACTTGTTTCGACTCAGGTCTTTCAGTGCTCTGTCAAACTCTTCACGCAGTATCTTATCTCCCATTTCGTCTTCATCTACATCCTCTTCCATTTCCATAATATTTCCATAATATTGTCCATAATATTGTCCTCAAGTACATCTTAGAGAGTAACACACAGCAATACCAAGCCAGCTTTCGACCCAACAGATCGGCAACATTTTCTCCTTAAGACAAGTGTTTGAAAAACACCGGAAAAATGATAACAATATCTATAGCTTGTTAGTTGATTTTCAACGTCCATATGACAGCATGTGAAAGTTGCTAGATTTGGACACATTACTCCTGTAACTGAAATATCAGATCTGAAGATGGCTCTGGATGAACCGAAACCGGTCATACGAATAAATAAAAAAATTACAATCAAGATGGATTATAAGTAACATTATACAATCAGTGATTGCTGCTATCCCATCAGACATTATGTCTGTTTTTGCTAAACATGTGGCAGCAGCCACAGGAATAGCCTACACAGGGCACTGCGTGACTAGAATCCCTGAGAAGCTAGTGAGAATGGTGCAGACTTGTATGGCTAGATCTCAGGCAGCACTGCGCTCCCAAGCGTTCACGTCAGAAAGGTTCGAAATTGGGACAGGTGTCAGACTAGGGGATTCTCTCCCATGTGTTCTGTTCAGTGTCATCTTAGGGAAAGTAATAAGGGAATGTAGGCAACAGGAATGGTCTGGAGCACACATGGATGGTAATTTCATTTGTTTGGCGTATATAGATGATACAGTACTGGTAAATGAATCAACCCAAGAGCTGAGAGAAATGTACCAGAAAATGGACAACTACGCACAGGACGAATGGCTAATGGTGAATCAACACAAAACGGAGTTCATGCAATTAGGTTCAAAAATGGTTCAAATGGCTCTGAGCACTATGAGACTTAACTGCTGAGATCATCAGTCCCCTAGAACTTAGAACTACTTAAACCTAACCAACCTAAGAACATCACACACAACCATGCCCGAGGCAGGATTCGAACCTGTGACCGTAGCGGACGCGTGGCTCCAGACTGTAGCGCCTAGAACCGCTCGGCCACTCCGGCCGGCTCATGCAATTAGGAAGAGGATAACAGCAGTAAGAACTACCTGAGGTAGATGGTATGAGGTTCAAGAGAAATCACCACTTCAGATACTTGGCATCTTGGTTTACCATCAACAACAGCATAGAAATCGACATTAAGGTAAGAATAACAGTCATAACGAAATACATCTATTCCCCGAAGGAGACGCTCAGCTCAAAATCAATATCAGCGAACATTAAGATGTGAATCTACCATATAACACAATGGTATGCTAAGCCATCATGAACGGTTCAGAAACCTGGTGCACGACAAAACAAAAAAACGGAAAAACTATTAATATTTGAAAGAAGAGTAAAGAGGAAGAAATGGCGAACAATCTTAGGCAAAGGAGAATGGAGGAGGTGTGACGATGAAACCTACCTCTTGACGTAACAACCAACAATACTACAGAAGCTGAAGAGCAAAAGAACCCAGTGAGCTGGTCATGTAGCCCATGTAGCAGAAGAAAGACAGGCGAAGAAAGCATTTGAGGGGAAACCAAAAACCAACCGCCTCATAGGACGATCAAGGCCGCTGGATGGGCGACCGGTGAAAGACCTGGCACCCCTGGAGAATGAAGACACCTGGAAGAATCGACAACTAAACAAAATGGAATGGAGGCTGCTTCTGAAAGCAGCGAGTGCTCGGCATGCTGTGTGACTGCTGGATATGTATGTATGTACGTGCCCTAATCTTTCTAACCTTTGGCTGCACTCACAGACGCCGCCGCCAGAGGTCGCCCGATAACATCGTCTGACAGCTTGGTCACGGCGTGTCTGATCTCCTCCGTCAGTTTTTGGCGGGGTCAAGGAGGCTAGGTTAGGTTAGAATCCATTCCCTGTAACACATAGGTTGGATTTCAACCTCCAAGGCTGGGATAGATACCACGTCGCCTTTATGCTTGAAAATGAACTCTGTTTTAATGCGACGTTTGATATTAAAAAGATGCCGAATGCATTTAAAAGGGTCTCGAAGAGAACGTGGAGAGTACTGTACGCAAAGTCCACATTTACTCGAATTAACAGACCAAATTTTACGAATAAAAAGTATGAATGGAAAAACGCCGTGCCAAAAATGTTAAAAACGCTTTAATTTTGTGACGCCACTTTCATTCTGCTATCACCGATTGGCATCAGAAGGTGCCACCACCTTTGAAGCTACCATGCAGTAGTTGATATTTTTCGTATTTATACGTGCTTCACCGCATTAAGGATCTGCCCAAAACACTGTGTTCCGAGTACGTTTTATTATGCTTCAGTGGTAGGACCTGCGACTTTTGTGTAGATACAAAGGTTTTGCCAATGAGGTTATGAGCACATGACGGTTAATTTATGTCGTGAAAGTAGATGACGTTTCCATTGTATGATCCAGGGACAAAATATGTATGCGAGTAAGCAGGTTTTTTTTAATTAATGAAAAGTAAATTTTTGGTTTCGCAGCTGCCCAATTTATCCTAAAAATGGTGAAAATTAATGCAATACTGACATATATTCAGAATCTAGAACTAAAAACTTCAGTGCTCTTTGAAAACGTGTCCTGTGGACTTGGGAAAGGAAGTAACAGGGTGTCTGGAGGCAGTATGATTTAAGATTGAGTGTAGCTTTAAACAAAGAAAATCATCTCTATTACAGTGTCTTTTAGAGCATTTACAACAAGTATAGCTCCAAATTCGGCACAGAATAAATTTAAAATTTCTTATTATTTGTGGTGCAAGAGTGAAAATATTGGCTTTTAAATTAGTCTTTGTGGCATAGTAAATAGTACACAACATATAACACAAAAACTTCGAAATTGTCATCTTCAGAACGCGATGTATGCTTAAATATTGGAAAGACATAAACGCCAGATTTCAAATATGGCAGTGTCACTTACAGTTTTACTTCAATCAGCACTGCACCTTTGACGTGAGTATCGTATTTTTCTTCAGAGCCCGAATTACAGCTCTACAGATATTCGAAATAGTATAGCTTTCGTTGTCTGAAAGTGTTTGACGTAAGGGCTTTACATACTCGAGATGATTCGTAGCGACATTGAAAAGCAATGTTACAAACACTCTGTTTTGCTGAATTTATCTGAAGTTGTGAAGAGATACGTCAATTGACCTTCAATAACTGTCAATCGGCATACCTGTGAAACACAAAAATAGAGTTTAGAATAAGATACAGCACCTACGATACTGAAAAGTTTGAACACACAAACTACATTTTCAAACCACTTCATGCAACAGAATTACCAGCCTACACGAAAAAAATGGCTCTTAGCACTATGGGACTCAACTGCTGTGGTCATTAGTCCCCTAGAACTTAGAACTACTTAAACCTAACTAACCTAAGGACATCACACACATCCATGCCCGAGGCAGGATTCGAACCTGCGACCGTAGCAGTCGCACGGTTCCGGACTGCACGCCTAGAACCGCGATACCACCGCGGCCAGCCCAGCCTACACGTATAGAAATCCCCAAACCAGTAATTGTTATTTGTAGATAGCTTATATCGATCTACTACACACCAAGAAGGATCCACTAGAATATCTGCATCTACATCTACATGGATACTCTGCAAACTACATTTAAATGCCTGGCAGCGAGTTCATCGAACCGCCTTAACAATTCTCTATTATTCCAATCTCGTATAGTACGCGGAAAGAACTAACTCCTATATCTTTCTGTGCGAGCTCTAATTTCCCTTATTTTATCATGGTGATCTTTTCTCCCTACAGAATATTTTCGCATTCGGAGGAGAAAGTTAGTGTTTGGAATTTCGTGAGCAGATTCCTCCGCAACGAAAAACGCCTTTGTTTTAATGATGTCCAACGCAAATCCTGTATCATTTCAGTGACACTCTCTCCCCTATTCGCGATAATACAAAACGTGCTGTCCTTCTTTGAACATTTTCGATGTACTCTGTCAGTCCTATCTGGTAAGGATCCCACACCGCGCAGCAGTATTCTAAAAGAGAACGAACAAGCGTAGTCTCTTTAGTAGGTCTGTTACGTTTTATAAGTGTTCTACCAATACAACGCAGTCTTTGGTTTGCTTTCCCCACAACATTTTCTATGTGTTCCTTCCAATTTAAGTTGTTCGTAATTGTAGTTCCTAGGTTACTGAATTTACGGCCTTTAGATTTGATTGATTTATCGTCCAACCGAAGTTTAACGGAGTCCTTTTAGCACTCATTTGGATGACCTCACACTTTTCATTATTTAGGGTCAATCGCCAATTTTCGCACCATACAGATATCTTTTCTAAATCGTTTTGCAAACTGTTTTGATTTTCTGATGACATTGCTAGTCTATAAACGACAACATCATCTGCAAACAAACTAAGACGGCTGCTCAGTTTGTCTCCCAAATCGTTTATGTAAATAAGGAACAGCAAAGGGCTTATAACACTACCTTGAAGAACGCCAGAAATAAATTCCGTTTTACTCGATGACTTTCGGTCGATTACTACGAACTGTGACCTCTCTGACAAGAAATCACGAATGCAGTCACATATCTAAGACGCTATTCCATAAACACGCAATTTCAGGCCGCTTGCGTGGTACAGTGTCAAAAGCCTTCCGGAAATCCAGAAATACGGAATCGATGTGAAATCCCTCGTCAGTAGCACTCAACAGTTCGTGCGAGTAAAGAGCTAGTTGTATTTCGTAAGAACGCTGTTTTCTTGATCCGTCTTGACTGTGTGTCAATAGACCGTTCTCTTCGAGGTAATTCATAATGTTTGAACTCAGTATAGGTGTCGACTGTGAGTCAATTGACCGTTTTGTTCGAGGTAATTCATAATGTTTGAACACAATATATGTTCCAGAATCATGTTGAATAGCGACGTTAATGATACGGGCCTGTAATTTAGTGGATTAATCTTACTACCTTTCTTAAATATTGGTGTGACCTGTGCAACTTTCCTGCTTTGAGTATGGATCTTTCGTCGAGCGAACGGTTGGCTCAAATGGCTCTGAGCACTATGGAACTTAACATCTGAGGTCATCAGTCCCCTAGAACTTAGAACTACTTAAACCTAACTAACCTAAGGAAATCACACACATCCGTGCCCGAGGCAGGATTCGAACCTGCGACCGTAGCAGTGGCATGGTTCAGGACTGAAGCGCCTAGAACCGCACGGCCACCGAGGCCGGCGCGAACGATTGTATATGATTGATAAGTTCGGAGCAATTCCATCAGCGTACTCTGAAAGTAACCTAATTGGTATACAGTCTGGACCACAAGACTTGCTGTTATTAAGTTATTTAAGTTGCTTCATTTCTCGGCGGGTATCTACTTCTATGTTACTCATGTTGGCAGCTGTTCTTGATTCGAGTTCTGGAATATTTAATTAGTCTTCTTTTGTGAAGGAATTTCGGAATGCTATGTTTAGTAAGTCTGCAATTGCAGCACTATCTTGCATAGTATCTCCATTGCTGTCGCACTGAGAAGGCATTGATAGTGTCTTGCCCTAGCATACTTCACATACGACCAGAATCTCTTTGGATTTTCTGCCAGGTTTCGAGAGAAAGTTTTGTTGTGGAAACTATTATAAGCATCTCGCATTGAAGTCCGCGCTAAATTTCGAGCTTCTGTAAAAGATCGCCAATCTTGGAGATTTTGCATCTTTTAAAATTTGGCATGTTCTTTTCGTTGCTTCTGCAGGTGTGTTGCAAACCGTTTTGTGTACTATGGGGGATCAGCTCCAACGTTTGTTAATTTATTTGGTGTAAATCTCTCAATTCGGTGTTGATACCATTTCTTTGGATTCAAGCCACATCTGGTCTAATTTCAAGCATAAGATGTGCCATCCTTCTCAATTGAACAAATTATATTTTTGGGCTATAATTAGCACCCAAGAATTTGCCTTCTTACGGTTTCCAATTTACCTGCGTTTCCGATTCACAGTATACGGCAATTATAATATTTTTGGTTCGCTGTCAGCCACATACTCCTTCTTTGACTAATCGTACCTCTTTCTCACACTCCGTGTTTCGTGCCTAGTTGGCCGATATGACAGAACAAAACAAACATTTGAATTTCACGGATTGCTGTCCAAAATCTGTACGTTCGGGTGATGAGATCGGCTACATTGCGACGTAGTGACAAACTGATCTGATAAGCTCGGCCGTCTTCAGCCGATGTCCGTCGTCACGGAATCCGCAGATACCACTGGCACTGTGACCGCATGCTTGCTCCATGGTCCCTTTGGGAAATATACGTTGTCACAGCATAATGGTCGCCCATGCTTCTTCTTATGGAGGTTATCCGAACGTCCAATAGGGTTTCGCGAGAACTAGGTCCCATTTTTTTCAAATGTACTCCATTTAAGTTCCTTTAAGATATCTCTTACAGTTCCGTATGGGCTATAATGACACGTTACGATCGCAGCGAGGAGCATGTCGATTCGCTCAGTGTCTGCTGTCATGCCGACTTTATGAGGTCTGCAAATACTCCAAGAGTACTCAAGAGGTCGTTTAATTTATAATTAAATTACGATCTCAAACAAATCTGCAGCCGTTAGATCAGTTCGAGGTAATTACGCTTTATACCCCAGTTACATATATTAATTGCATGTGATCCCATTCTGCAGTGCACTCAGGACTTTTTCGGAGAAGAGCAACAATTCAAGCGTTCTCGGAGAAAGGGGTAGTTCCCAGAACAAATATTCAGAACAATAAATTAAGGGAACTTTGCGATTTTATTTTATTTATGCAGGGACATGAAAACGACAGACGTCTTAGCCCACTGATGCCCACACCGAAACTGAGTTTATTGTGCAGTTTGGCCCCCTGTAATTCAAGTAAGGCAAGCTGGTATCCTCACGATGTAGTAGGGGACCCGGCATTAGTTCCTTATTAGACACTATTTCTTAAGCTTCCACCACCCCCAATATTCTGTCTCTTTTGCCCTCCAGACTTTCGCGTTGGATCATTAGATGTGCTGCAGTTTCATCCTCCTCACCAGTGCAGAGAAAACGAACACGAGGACGAAGGGGGTCAGGTCACTTCTGACCATTGTACTACCGGAATGTAGGAAAAGTCAGTGGAGATTACCAATATACAGCTGCTGATGTTGTTGTGGTCTTCAGTCCTGAGTCTGGTTTGATGCAGCTCTCCATGCTATTCTATCCTGTGTAAGCTTCTTCATCTCCCAGTACCTACTGCAACCTACATCCTTCTGTATCTGCTTAGTGCATTCATCTCTTGGTCTTGCTCTACGATTTTTACCCTCCACGCTGCCCTCCAATACTAAATTGGCGATCCCTTGATGCCTCAGAAAATGTCCTTCCAACCGATCCCTTCTTCTAGTCAAGTTGTGCCACAACTCCTCCCCAATTCTATTCAATACATCCTCATTAGTTATATGACCTGCCCATATAATCTTCAGCATTCTTCTGTAGCACCACATTTCGAAAGCTTCTATTCTCTTCTTGTCAAAACCAGTTATCGTCCATGATTCACTTCCATACATAGCTACACTCCATACAAGTACTTTCAGAAACGATTTCTTGACACTTAAATCTATACTCGATATCAACAAATTTCTCTTCTTGCCATTGCCAGTCTACATTTTATATCCTCTCTATTTCGACCATCATGAGTTATTTTGCTTAAGAAATAGCAAAACTCCTTTACTACTTTAAGTGTCTCATTTCCTAATCTAATTTCCTCAGCAGCACCCGACTTAATTCGACTACGTTCCATTATCCTAGTTTTGCTTTCGTTGACGATCATCTTATATCCTCCCTTCAAGACACTATCCATTCCGTTCAACTGCTCTTCCAAGTCCTTTGGTGTCTCTGACAGAATTACAATGTCATCAGCGAACCTCAAAGTTTTTATTTCTTCTCCATGGATTTTAATACTTACTCCGAATTTTTCTTTTGTTTCCTTTACTGCTTGCTCAATATACAGATTGAATAACATCGGGGAGAGGCTTGAACCCTGTCTCACTCCCTTCCCAACCACTGCTTCCCTTTCATGTCCCTCGACTCTTGTAACTGCCATCTGGTTTCTGTACAAATTGTAAATACCCTTCCACTCGCTGTATTTTACCCCTGCCACCTTTAGAATTTGAAAGAGAGTATTCCACTCAACATTGTCAAAAGCTTTCTCTAAGTCTACAAATGCTAGAAATGTAGGTTTGCCTTTCCTTAATCTCACTCCTAAGATAAGTCGTAATGTCAGTATTGCCTTGTTCCATACATTAATTGCATGTGATCCCCTTCTGCAGTGCACTCAGGACTTTTTCGGAGAGAAGCAACAATTCAAGCGTTCTCGGAGAAAGGGGTAATTCTCAGCACAAATATTCAGAACAAAAATGAAGGGGACTCTGCAACTTGATTTTATTTATGGAGGGGCCCAGAAACAACAGCGGTCTTAGCCCACTGATGCCCACACCGAAACTGAGTTTATTGTGCAGTTTCGCTCCATGTAATTCTAGTAAAAGCACTCTGGTACCCTCATGAAGTAGTAGGGGACCCATTATTAGTTCCTTATTATGATACAGGGTATTTGTATGGAGTGTAACCATGTATGGAAGTGACACATGCACTATAAATAGTTTGGAGAAGAAGAGAATAGAAGCTTTTGAAACGTGGTGCTACAGAAGAATGCTGAGGATTAGATGGATAGATTACGTAACTAATGAGGAGGTATTGAACAGAATTGGAGAGAAGAGGAGTTTGTGGCACAACGTGACTGGAATAAGTATCAGTTGATATGACATATTCTGAGGCCTCAAGGGATCGCCGATTTAGTATTGGAGGGCAGCGTGGAGGGTAAAAATCGTAGAGCGAGACCAAGAGATGAATACACTAAGCAGATTCAGAAGGATGTAGGTTGCAGTAGGTACTGGGAGATGAATAAGCTTGCGCAGGATAGAGTAGCATGGAGAGCTGCACCAAACCAGTCTCAGGACTGAAGACCACAACAACAACAACAACAACAATTAGACACTATTTCATAAGCTTCCACCAGCCCGAATATTCTGTCTCTTTTGCTCTCCAGAGTTTCGCGTTGGAACATTAGATGTGCTGCAATTTCATTCTCCTCACCAATGCAGAGAAAACCAACACGAGGACGAAGGGGGTCAGGTCACTTACGACCACTGTACTACCGGAATGTAGGAAAAGTCAGTGTAAATTACAACTATGTAGCTAACCATTAAAAAATAAATAAAAGTTCCGCAGTTCTGTTAACGATGATGTAGAGCTCAGTAACTGCGTTGTACGCCCCACGTCGTGCCCATGCAGATTGTCGTATGTTGAACAAACAATGTGAACCACACAGGATGATTTTGCTAAATGAGGATAAATAGCAGGAAACGAGCCTGAGAGAACAATGCCCAAAAAGAGGTGGTATGGACAGATGGACGGGAATGAATGTTGCGTATGATGCAGGGTATTAATCAATTGATAACACCTTTACAGCACAATTCACTGCACAACATGCCGTCATAAGACCAGCGTCAGTGAATGTGTTCGAAATGGTATCTATGAGCCTCTAATGCGTCGACACACACGAGCGATTTATAATAGTGAGCTCGCAGCTTGCAGCAGTGCACGCGAAACAATTGAGTCGTCCACACCACGGCAGTGGAGCTGCGAACTCGCCGCAAGGACGCCTCGAGGGAGTTAACGCGCGCCAGCTGCTGTTGCATTGCAGCGACCTCGCCGATCGCCGAGAAACAGCACCCGATGTAGGTGGACGGGGCAGAGCAGGCGTGTTCGCAACCCCAGAAACAGCTGCCGTCAGCCTGCCATGGACGCAGAAGATTTGGACGTGGATCTGTTTATTCCAGTGGTCAAAAATGACGTGAAATATGGGTCACTTCTCGCAAGGAGTATCTTGGTAGGATTAACAAGAGAGCAGCATCGTTTCAGCTGTGTGTAAAGATTTGTGAGAGTTTTACTACGAGGAAGAATCAGGAGAGAAATGATACAGGTAAACTTCATTGTTAGACCACTTTATGTTTGTGTTCGAGAGGTGGCGTTTTCGCTCGAATATGGCCATTTCAGACATGAAAGAGCGCTAAGTGGGAAATGCTTTGCTCCCTGGAGAGAGCCCTTTCATCTAAATGAACCAATCTTCAGTTGACAATAACAGTTTAAAGCGGTTCTGTTATCTCGGCCGGTTCAATGTAATCAACGATTTACTGCACTGGAGCCAAAAAATACATAATTGCACACATTTTAACAGCGATATAAATTGAATAGTGTTTCATATTCGGGAACGAACTGATGCAGCGTTAATTTCCGACCACATTTAGAAACATTGGCCGGATATTGCATTTTGCCAGCATTAATCAGCGTAAAACATTTCTTCTATTTTAAGAGGAGGTTTACTATCTTAGGCCCGGAGAAAGAATATTCTTTGAGAATTTTTTTCTCGGTATGTGTTATAGATATTACTGTCAAATTTGGTCTAAATGTTTATTGATATTTCCACTACAAACTGGAAGTTTTTCGAAGGGAAATGTCAAAGGGCAAAGGCAGAAGTGCCGTCGGAACGAAATAAAATTTCTATGTAGACCTCCACGAGCGGTATGTCACAGGTCAGCCAACTCGTCTGAAATCAAAATTGAGTTGACGTTAGCGAACTATATAAGATTCTGTAGTTGTCCTCGCTTAAGTTATTTGGACCATAGGCAACAAAATGGCGGCCATTTGAAGAAAATTGGGTTTTTTCATCGATTTTTGTACTTCGTCGGCAAGTAAAAATACACTACTGGCCTTTAAAATTGCTATACCAAGAAGATGACGTGCTACAGACGCGAAATTTAAGCGACAGGTAGAAGATGCTTTGATTTGCAAATTATTGGTTTTCCAAAGCATTCACACAAGGTCGGCGCCAGTGGCGACACCTACAACGTGCTGACATGAAGAAAGTTTCCAACCGATTTCTCATACACAAACAGTAGTTGACCGGCGTTGCCTGGTAAAACGTTGTTGTGATGCCTCGTGTAAGGAGGAGAAATGCGTACCATCACGTTTCCGACTTTGATAAAGGGCGGATTGTAGCCTATCGCGATTGCGGTTTATCGTATCGCGACATTGCTGCTCGCGTTGGTCGAGATCCAATGGCTGTTAGCAGAATATGGAATCGGTGGTTTCAGTAGGGTAATACGGAACGCTTTGCTGGATCCCAACGGCCTCGTATCACTAGTAGTCGATATGAATGGCATTTTATCCGCATGGCTGTAAGGGATCGTGCAGCCACGTTTCGATCCCTGATTCGGCAGACTGGGAAGTTTGCCAGACAACAGCCATCTACATGAACAGTTCGACGACGTTTGCAGCAGCATGGACTATCAGCTCGGAGACCATGGCTGTGGTTACCCTTGACTCCGCATCGCAGACAGGAGCGCCTGCGATAGTGTATTCAACGACGAACCTGGGTGTAAGAATGGCAAAACGTCATTTTTTCGGACGAATACAGGTTTTGTTTACAGTATCATGATGGTCGCATCCATGTTTGGCGACATCGCGGTGAACTCACATTGGAAGCGTGTATTCGTCATCGCCATACTGGCGTATCACCCGGCGTGATGGTATGGGGTGCCATTGGTTACACGTCTCGGTCACCTCTTGTTCGCACTGACGGCACTTTGAACAGAGGACGTTACATTTCAGATGTGTTACGTCCCGTGGCTCTACCCTTCATTCAATCCCTGCGAAATAATCCATTTCAGCAGGATAATGCACGACCGCATGTTGCAGGTCCTGTACTGACCTTCTGAATACAGAAAATGTTTGATGGCTGCCCTGGCCAGCACATTTTCCATATCTCTCACAAACTGAAAACGTCTGGTCAATGGTGGCCGAGCAACTGGCTCGTCACAATACGCCAGTCACTACTCTTCATGTACTGTGGTATCGTGTTCAAGATGCATGTGCAGCTGTACCTGTACACGCCATCCAAGCTCTGTTTGACTCAATGCCCAGGCGTATCAAGGCCGTTATTACCGCCAGAGGTGGTTGTTCTGGGTACTGGTTTCTCAGGACCGATGCACCCAAAGTGCGTGAAAATGTAATAACATGTCAGTTCTAGTATAATATATTTGTCCAATGAATATTGGTTTATCATACGCATTTCTTCGTGGTGTAGCAATTTTAATGGCCAGTAGTGTGTTGATAATTGATGTATCAGAATAAAAGTGGTACAACTCCTAGACAATTTAGTTAGCTTCGTCGGAAACAAAGAATCATGCCAATCGGTTCAGTAGATTTGAAGTTATCATACCGCGCGATAAAAAAATCAATTCGAGAAAAACGCGTTTTAATTTTGATTGCATGTTGTTGTTGTTGTGGTCTTCAGTCCTGAGACTGGTTTGATGCAGCTCTCCATGTTACTCTATCCTGTGCAAGCTTCTTCATCTCCCAGTACCTACCGCAACCTACATCCTTCTGTATCTGTTTGGTGTATTCATCTCTTGGTCTCCCTCTACTATTTTTACCCTTGATCACTCAGAACATGTCCTACCAACCGATCCCTTCTTCTAGTCATGTTGTGCCACAAACTTCTCGTCTCCCTAATCATATTCAGTACTTCCTCATTAGTTATGTGATCTACCCATCTAATCTTCAGCATTCTTCTGTAGCATTGATTACATATAAGTGCAATATTATGGAACTTACCTTCAATCTGCTATTCCGGGACCGTAAACTAGTCCTTCCTCTTCCTCATAGAGGGCGTTCCGCTCGATCTGGGCTATCCTGCGCTGCTCCAGAGCCGCTCATGCTGCCGGTGACAAGCGGTTTTCGGCCGCTTGAATCCGGTGGTCGTCCGAGTGCTTGGCGAACTGCGTTGAATAGAGTCCGAGGGTGACGTCTATCGTTATTATGGCTTTCAGAATTGCTGAATACCCTTCGCTGAAGCTACTCACTGCCAGGAAAGTCTCAATCGGTACAGTCTTCGCACCAGAATGCAAATACTTCTGAGCTAACTTCCATACACATGCGTTCAAAAGTTACATTTGAGTTTTGTGTGTTTCCTCCCAGGTACCGGTACAATAATTCGTCCTCCGAAAGAAAAAACCTGGTGCGTGAACAAAGGCCGATTTCAGGTTGGTGCATTGTTTTGTTCAACCGCGTACATTTCCGTTCCGTATTCTGAAAAACCGTTTCAGGGGTGGATTATGGATCCAAAAATGCAACTTAAAAAATATCGATTTTTTTAACCAAAAGATTGTAAACCTCTCCTTAAGTGAACTTCCTCCTTGGGTGGGTGAGACTTGATTTTCCATGTCACTGTGCATGCTCTTCAAATCCACTGGCGTTATCCGGCCACCCTTCTTCTGTAAATTTCCGGGTGCACTCTTTGTGCAACACTTCCCACACGACTTTAAACATTTCGCTTACCATTTTTCACTGTGTCGTGTAGCCTTTACCGAATTGACAATGTATATCGTTTAGAGTGCATCCACTACCCAAAAATCAAGAAAAGATGGACAGCTGACTTTACGTTTGTCGTCTTACTTTTAATTCATCTAACGACTACATATTCATTCAAAAATAAAGAACAGAGCGATGTGGCACGGTGGTTAGCGCACTGGACTCGCATTCGGGAGGACGATGGTTCAATCCCGAGTCCGGACGTCATGATTCAGGCTTTCCGTGATTTCCCTAAATCGCTTTAAGCAAATGCCGGGACAGTTCCATTGAAAGGGCATGGCTGACTTCCTTCCCCATCCTTCCCTTCTACGATGAGACTGATGACCTCACCCTTTGGTCCCCCAAATGGTTCAAATGGCTCTGAGCACTATGGGACTTAACATTTGAGGGCATCAGTCCCCTAGACTTAGAACTACTTAAACCTAACTAACCTGATGACATCACACACATCCATACCCGAGGTAGGATTCGAATCTGCGACCCCAGCAGCAGCGCCGTTCCAGACTGAAGCGCCTAGAACCGCTCGGCCACAGCGGCCGGCTTGATCACCCAAATCAACCAACCAAAAAGAAAGAATTTTCTTTCCCCTTATGTCAGATATATAAACAGTGTCACGAACGCAGGTTTCAGCAGCAGTGAACTAACCACTGGGCGAGTCAAAGATCTCTTCTTGCGTTTATTAACGTATTCTTCCGTCTACTTGCATACTGGGTGGCTTCCAAACTGGTACTGCTGCGCGATGCCGCCCTGTGTGCACTGAAACTATTTCTGACGCAATCTCGCTGCGAGCTAGCGTGTCCGTACCTGTCGCAGCAGTGACTGATGCACATTTTCATATGCACCATTCTGCAACTGAATGGCTAAATGGCTCTGAGCACAATGGGACTTAACATCTATGGTCATCAGTCCCCTAGAATTTAGAACTACTTAAACCTAACTAACCTAAGGACATCACAGAACACCCAGTCATCACAATTGAATGGCGTCAGAGGCAGCATGAATCCGTTGTTCAGGCGTTTGCACGTACGGACTGGGCTTCATATGCGCGACTTCTCTTCGGTTGCTGTGGCGTGCGTAGTACGGAGCGCAGGCGGACGAATGTCTTGCCGGCCGCACAATTCAAACGCCTGCGGCTCCTCTCGAATCGCGGTAGGGTCAAGAAGACAGCGAGCGATCAGAGGGCGACGCCGGCGGCCGCATCAAAATCCCAGTCTTCGCTCGAATTTAACATTGGGGAGCGCCGATCAAGACTGTGCTCTGCTTTCATGACCCCGCCAAGCACCCAGGCAGAAAAATGTACTGTTCCGCATATCGAGGTTTTAAGTTCACGTTGGTGGGGCGGAAGGCAGTGACATCGCAAGCCCAGGACCAATAAACTTCACTAGAGTCGCGACCGCTGCCGCCGTCCTGTCCGAAGTCCACCACCGCTTTTCGAAGAAGACGTGGCACACCTTGGGACTAGACTCCACCAGCTCAGTGTGTGCGAACTTCGTCATCGTCTCGGTGATTGCACCTAGGAACACTAATTTTTTCATTAGTCATGCTTCACATGATCATACTGTTCAGGACATAATAGTGTTCACGACGAGTGTCGTAACTTTAACTTGTTTTCTACCAGCAAGGGACTTGATTATTTGTTTTCCAATTATTGACGTTTTGCAAGACTATGTTGGTTACTGCAGTGTTCAGGATTACTCTGGAACCGAGCGCCGCAGGTTTCGAATCTGCGCCAGACGGCATGTACCTCGATTACCATTAGAGGTCTCTGCAGCCGTCGCGTCGTAAGCCGTGGCTGCGCGCGCTGCTGGCCCGCGTATAATGTGAGGGCGCCACTGTGGAGCACGTGGTCACAGCGGCCAATAGTAGTAGTAGTAGTAGTAGTAGTAGTAGTAGTAGTTTTATTCATCCGTAGATCTCTTTTTACAAGGATATAGGACATGTCAAAGCATTTACAAGCTTAGATCAATTTACAATAAGCTAATTCGTATACACATATATTTACAGACTTCTAGTTAGAGACAATCATTAGATTTTACTCCTGGTATACAATAATTTATTTACAAATAACTCATTAAATAATGTAATGCCACACTATTCACTCATATTTCACTATCAGTCACTGCACACACTATACACACATTGTTTCATAACACTTCACTCACTACATACACACACACTCACACACACACACACACACACACACACACACACACACACACACACACAGGTGATCCTTGGGCCATTTTCTGTACTGCAAGTTCCCATTTGCTATCCTGAAAAACTGAGTCAGCATCCCTTCATAATGAGTGAGATGTTGAGCTCAGAAAGAGGAAGAGGTGTTAGTATTGTGCTATGCATAGCTTGAGCGGAGAGTGTCTCTAGAAAGGAAAAAAGAAGAAAATAATAAAGTGAAGGTGTTATGTGGAATATTGGATGTTTTATAATCATCATTATTATTATTATTTGTTTGTATAACATTTTTTTATCAAACCCCTACTCTGCTTTATCTAAGTAATCCTTCAATGTATAAAATGTATTGCATAACAGGTACTTTTTAGCTGCCTTCTTAAATAAGTGTATTTTTGAAATTTCTTTAATCTCTTTTGGTAATTTATTGTACAGTTTTATTCCTTGGTAGAAAATGCTGTTTTGAGTTTTATGTTTATTTTTTCTTGGTAAATGTAAGTTGAGTCTATCTCTTGTTGCATGGTCATGGACAGAGCTGTTTGTGCAGTAATTGCCAATGTTACTTTTGATGTGTACAACTGACTGGTAAATGTGTTCACATGGAGCAGTTAAAATTCCCAGTGTTTTGAACAGATCTTTACAATGAGCTCGATTACTATTTCTGGTTATTATTCTTATGGCTCTTTTCTGGAGTTTGAAAATTGTGTTCATATTTTGTGGATTTGTTCCCCAAAAAAGAATGCCATAGCTAAGAATTGAGTGTACATATGAATAATATGTAACTAAAAGACACTGCATGTTACACACAGATGATAGAATTCTAAGGGCATAACATGCTGATGACATTCTGTTTGCAAGTACCTTTGTGTGTTCGCACCACTTCAGCTGAGAGTCAATATTCATTCCTAGAAATTTTGCATTTGTTACACAGTCTATAGAGGTGCCATCTACATTTAATTTAACATTGTCATTTTTCCTCTTCAAACTGAAGTTCATGGCATTAGTTTTCTTTATGTTTAATGTCAATTTGTTGCTTATTGACCAATCGTAAACTTCCTTGAAAGTTTCATTTGCTTTCTCGGTAAGGAGTTCTCTTGTTCTCTCAGTGACTATAATATTGCTGTCATCAGCGAAGAGAATTTTCTCACCATGAGTAACACTACTGGGAAAGTCATTGATGTATATCAGGAATAGTATTGGTCCTAATATGCTACCTTGTGGAACCCCTATATTAATATGTTTTGGTTCTGATAAGTATTTTACTAAATGTTTAGATCTATTTGAAGTATGTGTTATCTCTACTCTTTGTACCCTATCTGTTAGGTATGATCGAAACCAGTCATTAGCTACCCCTCTTACTCCTAATGCTTCTAATTTATTTAATAGAATCTTGTGGTCGACTGTATCAAAAGCCTTAGAAAGATCCAAAAATATGCCTGTGACACACTCATCTTTATCAAGAGCATTAAGTACAACTTTTGTGAATTCTACTATGGCTGACTCCGTATTTTTGCCACTTCGAAAACCAAACTGTGATTTGCTTAACAGATTGTATTTATTCAGATAATTCATTAATCTGTCTTTCATAATTGCTTCTATTATTTTTGAGAATGCCAACAGCAGGGAAATGGGCCGGTAATTTTCTATGTCTTCTGCATTAACTTTCTTAAGCAAAGGTACAACTCTTGCCTGTTTTAGCTGCTCTGGAAATGTCCCTGATGTGAAGGATTCATTTATTATATTTGTTAATGGGCCTTGTATAATCCCTATGCATTGTTTCAGTACACACATTGGTACATCATCTAAGCCTTCTGACTTTTTATTTTTTAGCTTTTGAACAGTTTTATTGACTTCATTCTCTGTGGTTGGAAGTAACATCATTGTATCTAGTGCAACAATTTTTGCAGGTGTTATATTTGTTTTGGGGAATTTTTGCTGTAACTTCTCTGCAATACTTGAAAAATGCTCGTTTACATAGTTTGCTAAGTGTTGTGGATCATTTATTACCTTATCCCCCTCCCTTAGCAGTATGTTATTCTGCGTTTGTTTGCCTCTCCCCGTTTCCTTTTTTATAACATCCCAGACTGCTTTGCTTTTATTCTCTGCATTATATATTATTTTGTCATTAAATGACTTTTTTGCAGCAATCAGCACCTTCCTATAAATCTTTTTGTATCTATGATAGAAATTTAAGAATTCTGGATCATTGTGAATCTTTTTCATGGAACTGAGGTGTTTAAGTGTTTGGGAGGACTTCTTAATACCTGCTGTTATCCATCTGTTTTTGTGAGATGTTGATACAGTCATGCATACTTTTGGAAATGCTGTTTCAAAGTTCAATTTAAACAATGTGGAGAATTTGGAGAATTTCATATTCACATTGGTTTCCTTATACACTTCATCCCAGCTTTGTTTTTCTAGTTCTTTTGAAAAATCTTTTATTTTGATTTCTGATAGATGTCGTTTATAGGCTTGTAGTTTAGGGAATGATTCGATGCCTGATTTTACTGTTGTTATTTGACAGAGATGGTCTGATAGTCCGAGATCTTTTACAGCTACATCACATTTTTCCCTGTCTATATTTGTGGCCACATGGTCAATTACTGATGCAGTCATTGTAGTAACCCTTGTTGCACTATTGACCAATATGGACATGCCAAAACTTTGAAGGATATTTATGAAGGTGCTGCTGGATTCATTTATGATATTAGTGTTGATTTTTATGTCCCCACACAGAATTGTGTTGACCTTTGTACTTGAGACTTTATCTAGAACTTCTGTTAATTTATTGAAAAAAGTGTCCACACTACCACTGGGAGATCTATACACACACAAAATGATTAATTTCTTGGTGATATCGAGCCCTGATAATTCAACAGCTGATATTTCAATGTGTTTGTCTTCACTTACTGTACTGAGGTCATGTCTAGATTTGAACTGTGTTCCTTTTCTGATATAAATGCATGATCCTCCACCCCTTGAAGTAGTTCTGCAGTAAGAGTTTGCCCTTTCATACAATGATAATACTACATGTTGGATTTCTGTGTCTCTACACCAGTGCTCAGTAGTACAAACTACTGTGCAGTTCAAAGATTGGAGCTCAACTTCTAATGCTTGTATTTTATTTTTTATTGATTGCATGTTTTGATGGAGGATTGTTAAGTCTGTGAAATGCCCCATGTTACTCTTTCCGATGGTTTGTTTTTCTTTGTGACATCTGGTATGTGTGATTTTTGAAGTGTTATAATCTGTCTTGTGAGTGATTGTTTCAGTATTTTTTGAACTGCTAGAGATACTCTTTAGGCAGGGGAACCTGTTGTCTGGATTTATCCTAAAAAAGACCTACTTTTCCTACCAATGACAACAGGTATTTGACCATGTGTGGCCCGAGATCCACCCCCTATACTTTCATGAATCAGCTGTACCAATCTTCCCTTCCCAGTCCTGTTTAGATGTAGGCCATGCCTAGTGAAACCCCATCTGTTGATAGTCCCGACAGGCACCAGAGAAACATGAGCAAAGTTGGCTGTCCTCAGAGCCATCCCCAGCCCCACATTGATTCGCCTCACAGCTCCATCAAGGCGTGGCTGATCATGACGCCGGAACAGCTCAACAAAGTGTACATTGGTGCCATGAGTCAGGGAAGCTATCTTGTCCAGGTCACCACCTATTTCATATGCCCCATCCCTGTCCAAACTGTTTCCCGCCCCACCCACTATCACTACATGGTCCTCTTTTGTAAAATCCTTACATAAAGACCCTAGGTCCTCTATCACATGACTTAGCCCTGCATTTGGTTTGAAGATACTGGTGGCCTGGTACGCTGCCCCTAAACTTTCCTGTAACTGAGGGCCTACACCTCGCCCATGGCTACTACCTAGCAGCAGCACTTTCTTCTTCCTAACACTTTGTACATTCCTAGGCTTCTTGGCCTCGGTTGAAGTGTGCTGCACATTTCCTGCTCCTCGTTCTACCTGAGGCTCTTCTCCACTTAACTCTGGCAGTGGCAGATACCTGTTTTTGGTGTTGATGATAAAACTATCAGATCGCGTTCTCTTTCTTCCTATCCTCCTACCAGCTGCCAGTTCCCAACCACCCTCCTCCCCCCTTTTTCCCTTGATCCTTATCAGTTCCTTCCTTGCTTCCTCCAACTGTGCCTGAAGGGCACAGATTTTCCTTTCCTGCTCCCCAATCAAAATGTTCCTACTGCATACTCTGCAGTTCCAGGAGAGAGCCTCTTCTGTTCTCCCAACATTCTCCCCACTGCATCCCCCCCAGTGAAAATATTTCCTACAAGATTGGCAACAAATCCCTCTACTCACTACCCTATAACAGCTCCCACATTTCTCACTCATGGTCAGTTTCGAAAGAAAAGTTAAGTTTAAAGAATGTTTTAAATTTGTCAAGGTCGCGAGATTGTATGTCTGCAAGCAAAAAAAAACGACACAAAGATCTTATGTGCGGTGGTTGTTGTTTTTCTACTGATTTAGAGATGCAAAAACAGAAGAATGAATTTGTAATTACTTTGCTTTTAGAGAATTTAAGTTATCAGGCGTGTTTGGTCAGGTTTTTAAACGTTTATAACTCGGAAAATTTAGACCTAGATCGCGTCTATCTAACTAGTAAACAATACGAAATGTGTTAGTTAAATACGATTTAGAAATGTTTAATTACACTTTTATTGCGACAATAGACACTGATGAAACTAGTAGCTGTCTTTTTTAAACGATTTTTGCACTATCAAGAAAACTTGAATAGAATTTGTTGTGTTTATGTCACGCAAAATTACGGGTTATGTCGCGATTATCGGGACCTCAGCTGAAGAACAAGTTTTTTCAAGAACAAGCTCTGCTTGGACGCTAATATTCAGTTGTGTGACAAGAACGGACACTACAGCAAGTAATAAAAACAACGAATATTTAAACTTGGCACTATTTCCTCTTAAATAAGTTATTTTAGCGGACGAAGAAAATACCTGTGATCTCACTCGGCGGCCATCTTGTTTGCTATTGACGTACACTATCATGTTTTCAAGCGCCTGCCTCTCTCTCAGCGAGGCAGCCTGACATTGGCGTGAGTCTCTCGATACTTCGCTTACAGACATCACGTTTACTTTGCTTGTTTCTGTGGCGGAGTGAACGTTGATTTCGTGAGGTTTTCGCTTCTGACCCTGTTGCTTCTTGCGTGTTGCTGTGCTTGGTGTCTTCCTTGGTCGTCTGTCGTTGTGTGTGTCCATCCTTTCCCGTTCGTCCATCTTGTTTGTTCACGGGCCACTCCCGTTCGGTCCCGTCGCAATTTCGTTCACGGCCACCCCGCAACTGGAACGGTTGCGGTTACAACAATTACCTCTTCTTGCCACGGTATCTTTTCTCAAGAAGTATTTCATTTCTACATTGTTACTTGATTAGTTTTTAATTACACTACAAGAAGCATTTTTTTGTGTTACTGTTAATATTTAGCTAAAGGCCCAGAATTATGTGCATTCAATAAAATTGTGACAATAGATATCTTTCCAGTGTATGTTCCATGTGTCGGTTACGCCTAACATAACAATGACGACAAGTAAGAAAACTGTTTCAGAAAGTGACCTGGTGATATTTCATTCTCCATGGCAGCCTCTCCTGCGGCAGTGGACGTCACCGACACTCCTCCAGCAGAAGCAGCAGACCAATGAGATGTTGGTGGCGAGGCTGGAGATTATATCCAATTCTATTCCACTGGTGTAGCGCCATGAAACACGGATAGACACATCGATGCGGAATATCCACCAACCGCACCGCCCTTCTCACGCTTTGACGGGAAAGTGAAAACATGGGATAGCTATGTAGCCCGATTAGAGGAACATTTCTGCATGTATGAGGTAACAGGTGGTACGTAACACTGCGCTTTCCTCCAGGCTCACACAGAGCCTTGGTTGTTCCAATTAGCGAAATAACTACACCCTGAAGCTGAGCCCCAAGCCCTCAAGGTTAGCCTCTCAGACTATTTTGAGCCGCAGATGTACGTCGCTGCCATGAAGCGTGAGTTTTTTAGCTGTTAACCAGTAACCTCAGCATCCTACAGCGAGTGGATCACCGGGTTACAGGTACTATAAAGAACCTTTAAATTCAAGCGTACTAGTGAGCAATGTCATCCTCGTTAAACTCAAGGACCCGTCGTGACATGATATTTTTGATTTTTGTACCTTATCGACGTGCATGTCAGAGAGGGAGCAAGTTATGGTACTATTATACAATCATTGGCCTTGTTGCGGTACAGTCTTTGCCTCTTCATAGTCTGATACATATATATATGCTCTTAGTTGTAGTGTGGTATATGACGGACGTTTGGATAAGTGCTGTGTTGACTTGTGATTATATGTAATGGGCGAAGAAATGTATATTGCAAAGGACAGCACCGATTAATAAGATGTATATACTCGCAAGCGAAGAGAATATCAACGTAGTAGTAGTAGTAGTAGTAGTAGTAGTACTAATACTAGTTGCTTTATTCACCAATAGATCTCTTTAGAAGGATATAGAACGTGTCAAAGTATTTACAAGTTTAGATCAATTTAAAATAAGCTAATTCGTATACACATACATTGACAGATTTCTAGTTAGAGACAATCATTAGATTTACTCCTGGTATCCAATACTTTTTTACAAATAACTTATTAAATAATGTAATGCCACACTGTTGACTCATAGCTAACTACCAGCCACTACACACACTATACGCACATTGTTTCATAACACTTCACTCACTACAAACACACACACACACACACACACACACACACACACACACACACACACACATTGGTGATTTCTGGGCCATTTTCTGTACCACAGCTTCCCATTAGCTACCCTGACAAACTGCGTCAGCATCCCTCTATAATGAGTGAGATTTTGAGGACGCCAGATTGGCTGTATGTAAACAAAAAACGACACAAAGGTGTTATGTACGGTTGTTGTTGTTTTTGTATTGATTTAGAGATGCAATGACAGGAGAAAGAATTAGTAATTACTTTGGTTTTAGAGAATTTACGTATGAAGCGTGTTTGGCCAGGCTTTTGAACGTTTATAACTTGGAAAATTTAGGCATAGATCGACGTAGTAAGCAATACGAAATGTGTTAGTTAAATACGATTTAGAAACGTTTAATTACACTTTTATTGAGACAATAAACACTGATGAAACTAGCAGCTGTCGTTTTTTAACGAATTTTGCACTATCAAGAAAATTTGAATAGAGTTTTTTGTGTTTATGTCACGCAAAATTTCGGGCTATGTCGCGATTATCGGGACTTCAGATAACACGAAGTTTATTAAAGAATAGTCTCTGCTGGGATGCTAATACTCAGTTTTGCGACAAGAACGGACACTACAGCAAGTATACGAAACAAAGAAAATTTAAACTTGACACTATTTCCTCTTAAATAAGTTCTTTTAGCGGACGAAGAAAATACCTGTGATCTCACTTGGCGGCTATCTTGGAGGTAAGATGGCAGCACTGCGCACCTAACACGTAGAAATGGCTATTGGCAGCTGGTTAACTTCGTTCACTTTCTGAGACCTGAGAGGAAGTCCACCCCACTTCCCTGAGTCACGCATTAACATATTAACCGATTAAGCTGTTTAATTTCTATAGAAATTCTCTGTTAACATAGTATCCTTTTTGAATCATTGTTCACCTTATTAAACATAATATGTTCACACCAAATTCATGTACGAAGATCATGCGAAGCTTTGCTCTGTCTTTTTGAAAACATACTGCATTCTAGAATCGTTATCGTGGAATATCATTTCATAGGAATAGTCACTCTCCCCATCCCACGGTTTATCATTACGAATTACCAAACCGCATCATGTGGTATCCAGCAGTTTGAATATAGTTTGAAATTTTATTTAGAAGTAGAAATATAGTTTAGCTGCTGCCTGCTTGCTGTTTGCTGTTTTGCTTTCGACAAATCTGCAATTATGTTGTCAAGACGCGAGGTAAGTGGAAATCTTGATTAGGGCCACATGACTGTTTTCTTTAGTTGCGCGATTAATATGAGGAGAAGTTTTATTCAGGTCAGTTAAAGTTCAATTCAAATTAGATTCTGTGCACTCAAACATTAGCATACCAGTTTAAGTTGGATAAAACTTTGTGGTGCGGCGCCGCGGTTCTTTCCGTCCCTTTACGACAGGCCCGCACCTATCTGTGAACATTGTCTCACCAGATCATCAGTAGGGAAGCCGAGTGAAACATACTGTACTTCGACGTGAACCAGGCTGCAATTACAGTCACTAATCTACGTTTCAGGGGAAAGTTTGCATATGAAATGAAACGTTGGAAATTTTGTCCTTAATTAATATATTCTGAAACTTATTATGCTTATCCATTATGGATATTATAGAACCGTGACTGTATATTAAATGTAAATAAGTTATACACAACTGCAACCAGTCACTTTTTTTCAATAAAACCGGTGTTCGGAAACCGGTTCATGAAATAAAACATTATTATTGAAAAAAAGTGACTGGTTGCAGTTGTGTATAAATTATTTACATTTATTCTGAAACTTAATTGAACAAGTATCACTGCCAAGCCCGTGCTAGTCTTGACACAGTTACTCACAAACTCTTTCACTCACGTTAGCAAGTTTATGGTGTTGCATTTCCCGGAAACGTAGTAGCTACAAAAATACTGATTGTTTTAGATCGATAATGCTCGCCAAAATATTAAGTCTGTCGGTACCAAATGCAGTCACAGTTTTTAGCCACCGACCTGCTCAATACGCCACGCGGGATATATGTCTTATCTCGTCACAAAATTCACTTAAAAAATCCGAAATTTCTACACACACATCGGAATAATTATGCCGTCGCTTTCCAACACTTTTGATGTATGAAACACTGCTAGATCCGGCAACTTATCATCTCCATCGGAACTACTACTGCACCCGTCCGATCTCTTTCATGGCTAGGCTTCGACTCCTCTGTAGAATACTCTAAGTCTTTTCTACCAGCAGAGAGAGGAGCGCGAAAAATATTGCTTTACCATTGGTCAGTTTACTCAACAAATAGCAAAACAACATTCTCCCGCGGCAGTTCGCGCTTTTCATCCATAACCAATGGCAAAATAGTAAACCTCACGACTGCACTTTTTACCGACGTAGTTACCTATATGCTGAAGTTTTGTTTATGCATAAAGTTATTTACTACTGTTATTTATACCTGAATTAACTTTCCCTTTAGCATAAACTTACTTTACAAATCTATTCTACAGAAATCCCCTTTGTCCATATCCATACTTCTTCGAAATGTTCTCACACTAAATCCAACTACATAACTCTTTAAACAATTATCTTCATATTAACCTTAAACCACACTCACGCACATTCATAATGCTAAAACACATTTATAACATTTTACATACAGAAAAAGAAATAATAACACTTTATGAAAATACTAGAACAGTTTATGAAAAACATTCTATTACTTTAGTGCACTCTAGTGGGCACAATCGAAACTACCAGTCCGCCTATCCAATATTGTCCTCTATCGGCTAATGCATAAACTACGTGCGCTTCCAGTCTCGCGTCACCATTTGACACTATTCAGCTCTGAGGATCATCTCCCACTTAACCGCCTCCAAGGCAGAATCGTTATACGGCGCTACGCCTCAGTGGGTACATTATTTTGATAATATGTATAATTTTTATAGACTGGGAGGTAAAGTTGGGCTAAATTTCCTACAGAAACAAATACAGTGGTGAGGTTTCAACTTGATGCGTGTCTCCCAGTTACTCGCACATAAGAACAGTTGCTCCACTGTTTGGAGACCCTACGGGGTCCCACTTCGGTTTTGAGTGCCAAGACCATTTGTGGACGCCAATGACCATTCCAGAAGCAGGATGGGGTACCTCCGACAAGCCACTGACAGCAGCTCTACCCATCACACGCATAATGTTTCATACAACATCCCTGCCAGCAATGTCTTTTTTGACATGTGTGATGTACATCTTGCTCCAAAACAAGACATAAAGCGGAAGTTTGCAACTGCTCTTCGCACATGCATGTGTATAATATTCAAGCGGAACAATCTGCGCAAGCCCAGGACCAGACAAGGTTCCAGAATATTGACATAGCATAAATCCCGGTTGTCCTCATCCCTTCAGCCACGTGCGTGAAACTGGATGACAGAGTCCTTATAAACTGACAGAGGTTCAGCTGTCACAGTAATTGACTGGAACACGTACAAAGAAGTGGGGGTACCACTTTGCATCATTTCTTCACCCCATTGAAGGGTTTCGGCAATTTAATGTTGGTGACCGGGTTTTTTTTCCCTTGACACTTGTTACAAGGACACAGGAATTATGATTCGCATCCTGTTTTTGTCCAGCCCTGGAGGGTGTAATTTTCTGGATAAGGATGTCTTACACGCCCTGGGTTTAGAGATACACGTCACTACACTAACAGTGCATTCGGTGGATGGACCACCGTAGATTCATTCAACGGTTCCGCACAAGTTTTCACCGAATAAATGGGGGAAACACAACTTTGAAGCACACATTACCGTTTCACCGAAGTCCATTCCCAAGTTTTGCAAAGCTCTCCATCCAATTTCTCTGCCGGATGGCCTCCACACCGAATTTCAACGCCTGCAACAGGTTGTGGTTCTGTCACCAGTGTCCAACAATAAGTGGGCAACGCCCGTCGTCTATGTCGAGAAACCCAGTTGGGTAATCGGCGTCTGTGGGGACTTAAAAGCTACCCTCAATGGACAAGCAGTCACCGACACACAAGCAATTCTCAAAGTTTAAGATATTATGACTCGTCCAGCTGGGGGTTGAGCGTGTGCCAAGACTGACTTAAAGGATGGGTATCTGCAGCTCCCCCTCGGCAACGACTCTAAGAACTTATTAGTGAACAATACACCGTTTGGACCTTTCTGATATAGAGTTGATCGTCTTTCGACATTTCCAGTGCACTGCCCATATTTCAGGAACACATAGAACAGTTAATTGGACGAGTTTCCGACACGACCAACTATTCAGACGATATTTTGGTGCTGTGTGAAACTCGGAGGACCTCCCTCATAAATTAGAAGCATTGGTTATTATATTTCAAAAAGTGAATTTACCTTGCCTCTTGCACAAATGTAAATGAAGTGGTGTATTTGGGACATATATTAAGTGCTTTGAATATCTGTCCTGCCCCAACTTAACATGGAGGCAGTCCAGAAGCTGCCTACCCCTGTGCACATCCCTCAATTGAAGTCATACCTAGATCAAATCAATTACTGCTGCCGCCTCATCCCCCCAGATGACAGCCGTAGCAGAACCGCTACATCAGCTCTTACCAGAAAAGTGTGCCATGGAAAAGGACTGACCAATACGAGTGAGCTTCCGCAGTTTGAAGTAGGCTCTTATCAAAGCTTCCTGCCTAATAGCATATCATCCAGCAATGTCACTGGTCCTCGCAGCTGACAATTCTGATACAGGGTGGGATGGTGCTTTCACACATTACAAATGTGGTGGAACACGCAGTAACCTTTGTTTCCAAAGCACTGAGCCACACGCAGAAAAATTACAGCCCTATCAAGAAGGAGGACCATGCTATCATATTTGTCGAAAAGAAATTCCACGACAACATCTGTGGTTATCAGTTCACACTTCTCACACATTATACGCCGCTCCTTCCCCTTGTGCGCTTTCCAGCAGCTTTTCCCGCCAAGACTGCGCAGTACATGCAAATTCTGGGCCCACGTTCTATCAAGTTGTTCATACGACTTCCAGTTTCGTTCGACAGTGTGCCATGCTAATGCAGATCTTCTCTCCCATTGACCAGTAATGTTGGATCCTGACTTCGACGAGGTCCTCAAGGTCTGCTTCCACCTGGATGTCACAGCAGAAGAAACCATCAACAACATCGGTCTGGATGCCCACACCGTGAAACACCATACAGCACAGGATCCCGTCCTCTGGAAGGTCTTTAGATTCGAGCAATTCTGGATGACTATCCAATAGAAAGCAACTACAAAGTGCTACTACTACCTCTTTACACTACAAGGGGAAACTGGCCAAACCGAGGCCATGGAACTCCACCACCAGGGAAAATGGGTTTGGTTCTTTCACGAAACTGAAAACCAGATATCACATGTACTGGCGAAAAATGGACACAATCATCACAAATGTGTTTTCCATTTGTACTGCTTGCTAATCTAGGCAAGCGGCCCATGCCCACAGATATTTCCCATGGCCATCCACGTCAACCCCTTGGTCAAGGATTCATCTAGATTTCACTGGCCCTTTCCTGGCGACCTTTTGGCTCTTTGTAGAAGACTCACAGACTACTTCTATCATTTCTACATCCAACGTCCAGATCTTAGCCAGGACATTTTTCTTAGAGGGTCTCCCAAAATATAGTAACAGATAACGGTACCCAATTTGCATCCGCAGAGCTCCAGGAATTTTGTAGAGTTACTGGAAACACATTAGACCTTATGGCCCCATCGCACCCATCTTCAAACGGCCTGTCAGAATGTTTTGCAAGAACTTACAAAACTCAAAGGTGTTAACTTTACCAGCATCATGCAGTCACTGATGCAGTCTCCCTTTGCTATCCTCTTACTAGGGACACCCTCACGGAGGTGATATCCCACTGAAAAATACACGGAAACCCACTGCATTTCCAACTATCTATTATCCAACCGACAATTCCCTCATATCAGCCCTCCCGACCATGACGTAACAGATATGCCCCACAACAGCCCATCTCTCTATGTACCAGGGGTAAGCCATCATGGACCATAGCTATGGTTCAGCGCCTCCTAGAAGGGCCATGGTAGAAATCTCGTGTACTGATAGGTCCAGACACAGGCACCACCTTAACCAACTTCGCCCACTGTGGGGAACATCACAACTCGCAGAAAATGTGACAACACTTTTGATCCACAAACCCGCCCCAGCAGCTGACAGTGACCAGTTTCCAGCCTGGGAGTACTCCTTTCAACCAATGTCAGTTTAGCGGCAGTCCCAGTGGAGTTCCGGAAGGATATCGATCCATCACCTGGACCTTCCACCCTGGGATCGGTGGTTTCAGATGTCTGGACGATACTTGAAGAAGCATTTTCTGTCTGTGTTGTTGTTGATATTTAGCTAAAGATTGCACCCATGTCCTAGGGATAGCGTCTTTGATTATTAATCAAAATGTTCAGGTGAATTCAATAATGCAGAAATTCAGTTCATTTAGGAAAGAAATAACCGCGAACTGGATGGAAGTTAAGGCAGATGGCTGGATGAAAAGGTGAAAAAAAAGAAAAAAAATGACTGTCGGAAGGAATGACTCAACATACAGAAAAGTCAAAACTAAAAAAATGGCTCTGAGCGCTATGGGGCTTAACTTCTGAGGTCATCAGTCCCCTAGAACTTAGAACTACTTAAACCTAACTAACCTAAGAACATCACACACATCCATGCCCGAGGCAGGATTCGAACCTGCGACCGTAGCGGTCGCGCGGATCCGGACTGTAGCGCCTAGAACCGCTCGGCCACTAAGGCTGGCTCAGAACTAAAACCAAGAATGGTAAAGTTGAGAATACAATGGGAACTGCACTGTAAAATGCAAAGGAGAGAACGAATAAGTGGGCAAAGTACACAGAAGGCCTCCATGAGGGGGAAGACTTGTCTGATGACGTTACAAAAGAAGAAACGAGAGTCGATATGGAAGACATAGGGGATCCAGTATTAGAATCAGAATCTGAGAGAGCTTCGGAAGACTTAAGGTCGAATAAAGCAGAAGGCATAGATATCATTCCATCAGAACTTCTAAAATCCTTGGAGGAAGTGGCAACAAAACGACCATCGACCATTGACGCTGGAGTGTAGAATGTATGAGTTTGGCAATATACCATCTGACTCTCGTAAAAACATCAGCCACACAAATCTCAAGACTGCAAGAGCCGACAAGTGCGAGAATTATAGCACCAGCGTAAGAATTCGTGCAACGAAGCTGCTGACTGGAAAAATATACAGAAGAATGGAAGAGAAAAATTGGAGATGTGTAAGATGACGAGCAGTTTGGCTTTAGGGAAAGTAAAGGCACCAGAGAATCAGTTCTGAGATTGCGGTTGATAACTGAAGCGAGCCTCAATAAAAATCACGACACGTTCAACGGATCTGGAGAAGTGTTTGACTATGTCAAATGGTGTAAGATGCTCGAAATTCTGAGAAAAACAGGGGTAAGCTTCTAACATTCTGCGTGGTGTCTGTTTGTTCTATATCGTGTCTCCCTACCAGTTTCGCGCAACGACGCTCTGAGCGTGTTTTTTAGGGAATTGACTAGTTTGAACCTGGGACTTGTTGCTGGTAAGGAGACGCCAGACCACACATGACATGTAGAATTCAGAAGAGTTCAGTGAGACTAGCGATGCTATAACCAAATACTTCATGATTTCAGCGTTAGCTCGACTGCATTCCCTCTAAAAGAATCTTAATACTAACTAAATTTAGTGGAAGGGGTTCAAGGCTTTCTATTTTTAGTTAGCTGGTAAAGTAACGTCGAAAAAGCAGTTCAGTTTACCATTGGAAATATTATTCTACTCACAAAACATTGTTTATAAATTACACTGTTGATAAAAGGAGACGTTTTAATACAGGATGGTAAAAACCAACTGCGTTCAACAAAAATGTGAACGAATATTCCCTGAATGCGTTTCCAAGTTCTACAATGGATCGAAGGATGACCTGTGCCATATCACATCTATAGTCTAGGTTTAAATTAAGTTTGAGAAGCCGCCCGCTGTGGTCTAGCGGTTCTAGGCGCTCAATCCGGAGCCGCGCGACTGCTACGGTCGCAGGTTCGAATCCTGCCTCGGGCATGGATGTGTGTGATGTCCTTAGGTTAGTTAGGTTTAAGTAGTTTTAAGTTCTAGGGGACTGATGACCATAGATGTTAAGTCCCATAGTGCTCAGAGCCATTTGAACCATTTTTCTTTAAGTTTCACAAAAGAGAAAACTATCAAGGGACCCTCAATTATCTTTAATTACCTATCTAACTTGTCATAAATTACAGTGGGTGATGTGGCTTCTTAATACCTATATAACAGAAAAATCATCGCGTTTCAGATTTTTACTTCAAGCGGCAAATGTGAACACCATGAGCTTTAATTGACGATCGACACTAGTATTACGCAAAAAGGGCTTGTAAAAGATGAGACTTCCGCAGTTCTGAGTGAAGCTTTATGCACTGTTATGTGGCATCGCGTGCGTTCATTACCTTGTCGGTGTTAGTCAGGGGGCGGCAGGCAGCACAGCTCCGCTTACCTCACTGTCTCGCAAGCAACTCTCCTAACTTCTCCTTACTACAATTTAACGTAGTTGGTTAAAAAACTGTCTGGCTGTGCTTTCATCTGACCAATCAGAGTCTCAATGTTAGCCTTAAGCTACGCCTACAAAAATTTAATCTCTACTTTTCGTGGTGGGGCAATGTTTTTAAAGTTTGCAACGTAACAGAGACGCGAAAAAGTCTCACGCTAAAACTTGCAGCTGGTGTGGTTCTTTTGGCGTTATCGTAAGATCTATACTGTTCTTCTGGAGGGCTCTATCTTTTAACATGGGCTGGGAGGTGGTCTTAACGTAACAGAGACGCGAAAAAGTCTCACGCTGAAACTTGCTGGTGGTGTGGCCCTTTTTGTGTTATCGTAAGATCTATACTGTTCTTCTGGAGGGCTCTAGCCTTTAACATGGGTTGGCGGGTGGTCCTAACGCTTAGCTGGAAACGTGGGTGTCCGTCCCTTACCATAGGGCCTTCTAACTTAACACAGATCTGCTCTCGGCTTCTGTTCTCGTTTCTCCCCTCGAAACTGCGTCTGTCTCACGGTGGGAAGGTATGACATGCATTTAGGCATTCTTGTGTTAGTCTGTGGTAATCCATTTGCTCGGTCGTTACTCGTATTACTTTGGTTAATTTAATGTCACGATTTATTCGGAGCTATGTGACATACTACTGGATTTGCTTATCATGTCAGGGTTTTCATGGAAGGTATCGGATTTGCCTGACACCTTACAAGCTGTAGGGAAAGACCAGTAATATGCAATATGCACAAGGCCCAAAAGGAGAAATTGAAGACCGATGACGAAGTGCTCCAATTAAAAATGATGTAAGACAGGGATATAGTCTTTCGCCCCTTCTGCTTAATCTGCACATCGAAGAAGCAATAACAGAAATAAAAGAAAGCATCAAGAGTGGGATTAAAATTCAAGGTGAAACGATATCAATGATAAGATCCACTGATGACATTGTTATCCTCAGTCAAAGCGATGACGAATTACGGGACCTGTTGAATGGAATTGACAGTCTAATGAGTAGAGTACATGGATTGAGAGTACATCAAAGAAAGTCATATCAAGCAGCAGAAACAGGATCAGCGAGAAACTTAACATCATTATCGGTATCACGAAGTACATTAAGTTAAAGAATTCTGCTATCTAGGCAGCTAAAAACCCATGACAGACGGAGCAAGGAGGATGTAAAAAGCAGAATAGCACTAGGAAAATGGACATACCTGGCCAAGAGAAATCTGTTATCATCAAACATAGGTCTTAATTTGAGGAATAAATTTCTGAGAATGTGCGTTGGAGCACGACCTTGTACGCTAGTGAAGCATGAACTGTAGGAAAACCGGAAACCAAGAGAATCGAGGCAAGTGAGGGGTGGCGCTACAGAAGTATGTTGCAAAATTAAGTGGACTGATAAGGTAAGGAATGAGGAGGTTCTCTGGAGAATCGGCGAGGAAAGAAATGTATGGAAAACACTGACAAGTAGAAGGGCCAGGATGGTAGGACGTCTGTTAAGACCTCAGGGAATGATTCAAAAGAGAGCTGTAGAGGATAAAAAGTATAGAGGAAGACAGAGATTGAAACACATCCAGCAAATAATGGAGGACATTGGTTGCAAGTGCTACTCCGAACTGACGAGAATCTCACAGCAGAGAAATTCGTGTCGGACCACATCAAGCCGGACTGATGAGCGATGACTCAAAAGAGAAAGAGCTGTGCGCATTCAACATAACTGTGTCAATAAAAGTTTCTCCAGTTATGTTCTGCGTATCACTTAAGTCGGACATAATCTGAACGGTTGACCTCCGGCGACGTGGTAGTTGACACGGACAGTGGGATATTTACCACACCTTCCATTAATAATAAACTACACAAGGGCGTTGTATTACTGAAGATTTAAGTAATTTTTAAGCTGTACTTCCTACCGGTGATCTGTTATCGGATTATAATACACTACTGGCCATTAAAATTGCTTCACCATGAAGATGACGTGCTACAGAAGCGAAATTTAAGCGATAGGAAAAAGATGCTGTCATGTAGAAATGATTAACTTTTCAGAGTATTCACACAAGGTTGGCGCCGGTGGCAACACCTACATGAAGAAAGTTTCCAACGTATTTCTCAGCCACAAACAGCAGTTGACCGGCGTTGCCTGGTGAAACGTTGTTGTGATGCCTAGTGTAAGGAGCAGAAATGCGTACCATCACGTTTGAAACGTCCCCTTAGAAAAATTATTACAAGACTGTGCTTAAACTGACACACAATAGTTTTTAGCGCAACGCAATCTGACTTCCAAAAATCCCTACGAAAGAATGGCCCTGATTAACATTAACCTATACGTTTCACAAATCACTTACCTCACAAAAATCTTCGTTACTCAAGCTACTGCAATACAGCGAGCGCCACTACTGCCAGCTAAATAAAACATTCAAACTACTGAAGGCACTAACTACTGATAGGCATAGTTAGCAAATGAAAGATTTTAGTAGAGAACAAACAATGTATTTACCTCACTAGTCATAATATATATAGCAGTTCATGACACCAATTCTTACAAATTTCAAAACTCCGCCATCTCTCTCCCCACGTCCACCACTGCTGGCGGCTCACCTCCAACTGCGCAACGCTACGCGCTGTTAAGATTCCAGCTGCCGCTGCCCAACACTACAATGGCGAGTTTTACAACAATGCCAACCAGCCACCGACTGCACACGGTACAGCCAGTGATTTTCATACAGAGCGCTACGTGGCGGCGGCGTTACCAATAAAAAAACTTAAACAGCCTACTTACATAGCCCCCACGCTCCCCACAAAAAAATTTACAAATTGTTTTGGGCAGTGGCCAATACAGATTTGAAAATTTTTTTCATAATTACAATAACAAAGAAATGAAATGCACACACTTATCGATACAATGTTGGTCAAAGGCTAAAATTTTCTCACAGTCCATAAAGACAGTCCTGATCATTCATCAAAGTAAAATTGCAGTGTTTTTCTCAAAGTCTGAGTAGTAAAAGAAAATCTACTTGGAAGTAGTGGATTTCCGTGCAGTCTTGAAGAAGTAGTGTTGTCCTTCCAACGGAAAGACAGTGCTGACTCTTGACATGCAGACAGGTAATGGGCCACAACAGAGCAAACCCACAGCAGAGTCAGTCGAAGTTTTGAAGAATATTGGTAGGTAGGTCATCACAGAGTAGACCCCTTGTAGTCCTGGTAAATATTACAGTATTGGTGGGCCACCAGAGATGCAGACCCACTGTAGACCTTGTAGAAATAATGGTATTGGTGGGTCATCAAAAGTGTAGACCCAGTGTAGTCCTTGTAGAGATGGCCAGCAGCCATCTGTTTGACTGTGAAGGCGCACAATCACCATTGAAGAGTCTTGCGGATAATATAGCAAGTCCATAACCACCACTTGTGCACTCACAAAAATTGTTTTTGAAATGTCCTTAGAACCAGCAATTCTGTTATCCAGTCCCTTACTGAATTAGTAACACACGTGCAAACACTATCAGCCCCTACTTCTCACATATTGTCCATATACTATGACCAACAGAAACGTGTGCAGTGAAATGTAACTTACAAGTTACTTAATTTAATGAACTGGTGTCAATTACAATTTTATATCATGAGAATACAATACCAAAGGTACAAAATACATCATTAAAGAACATAACAATACAGATAACATTAGCAGTAGTACAGGCTTTACAAAAGAATCGAAATAGCAAATACATCAGTGTTACAAAAATTATAAGTACATACATAAAAGATCAGAATAACTTTTGAAACATCAACTTCACACATGAGCATTAAAACAGAACAGAATACATAATTTCTAAACATGTTTACAAAGAAAACAACATATTATTAATGCAAATTATATTTGAGGATAACAGTATTCCTCATCATAGTGAATGTAGCTGAATATTAGAAAATTCTACAACATAAGTCTTATCAGATGAACATATAAAGACAGGAAGAACATAAATACACAAGGGTACACAAACACATAGTGGGATAACACAAAAGGAAAGGACAGGGTTTGTTTTCAGTGTAACGTTTGGTACTGCAGTACAACCCAAAACTTCATTCTGTAGATCTTTCGTCATATCTCAACATTTGTTTCCACCAAAAATATCCTATCCAAGCATGCTTTCTGTATTTTGCTCACATCCTCTTTCAAAAATAGTTTTTCTCCACTGTACACTACTTTTTTGGCCAAATCATTTTCTTATAGCTTCTCAATGCATTTCTTCCAATTCATAACTCGTTCTCTTATATAGCCTACCCCATCTTAAGCTAACTTAAATCTACTGAGCTCAGATGCTGAACTAAAGGGACGAGGCAAAGCAGCGGCACAAAACAATTAATACAAACAGCAATGACAAACAAATGCAAGTAAGCATAGCGAGCAGCAATAAATGTAATAATTTACATCTAAACATGACAAAGCTGAAACAGAAAAAATATTACAGTAAAAATGTGTAATACCTATGTCACATCTTAACACTAGAGTGATGCATCACTAGAACATACGTTAGCAGATAAGTTACCAAATCGTAAAAAAAATTATTTTTGTAAGTCCTGTGAAGGGAAATGTCTATTTGTGCTCTCTTTTCTAAGGAAGTACATCATAAAATGATTCTTTACTGGGTCTGTAGACAGAAAGTAGTTGTATTAGTACATGTATTAAATTTTAATTTAAACAATGCTGTGTTGCAACAAGAAACTAGATATTAAACAAAATAGGCAAAGCAATACGTGAAACGTCATTCGCTAGCCATAAGGCATTTCATAATGCAGTAAACAATCTTCTAGCTAGCAAGACAATAGACATGAAACATTTCTCATCATTTCATTTCAGTAAATATCATAAATTAAGAACTCTACAGTGTAATCATGTTTTCAAGTTTGAGGGTGTCGTATTTAAGATGCTTTCTACAAAGGAATGTCAATAGCGAGGATAATGGCCTCTTTTTTTTTTCACCTGTGCCTCTGACACTCACACACTAATGGCTTTTTTCCAGGCGCCTGTCGCGCAGCTGGGTGCCCACGACGCATTACATGCAGGTGGTCACTTACCTTTCTTACTGAAAAATTTACGACATCAGTTTCCGCTACAGTGACAGTCACATATAAAAATATTTTCACAGGTTGAGAATTTGCGTTACAAATCTGTAGAAACAAAATCCTTTGAATATAATAGTGTCCAAAAAATTTTCATCGGCATTGTAATAAATTCACGCATTTACACACATTTCATAACTCTTAAAGTACGATTCTTGGTTTCCAACAACCTTTTGCACAAACCAGAGTCCCTAACCACTACTCATTATTCCTTGCTTTATTACACATATACATATTTGTCGACACTTCTTCAATATTTAATCATAAGAAATACATAGCATAATCAAATTCCTCAGATAGCATCAGCCTATTGATCATAAACATACCACAACAGCGTAATACACATCGTCATCATAACATCATAAAACCTCAGCCAAATCTCAAAATCGTCGTGGCTTAATATTTCAAAACATAAAAAAAATCTGTGCTCATGTCAAAAGTGTCATCTACCTCAAACGTACTTTAAAAATCATGACCCCATACCAAATACATCATTCAAAGCTCTCATAGTATCACAATGCTTCTGAAAAAATATGAACAGTTCACAAAGTACAGACAAAATACAACTTCGTAAGTGTGAAGTTATCCAATGGTGTAATTACGTAAACATCTGTCACTGATGTAGTAAAGTAAATGTTTGTCTCTCTCAGTTAAATGATCAGATAGTTGTGTAATTTATGTGTTAGAGAAATATGGTACCGATGTGTAAAGTTGTATAAACAAATACCATATTAGCTAGGGCTCCTTGTGCTTTCCAAACACATGGTACACAAAGTAAGCCTGTACCCCCCTGAGGAATAATGTAATTATATCCTCAGGTGTTACAGATTACAGCAATGGAATGAAATGTATCACGGAAAACTTTCTTTGTAAGTCAAATATGTTGAAAAATAAATAGTTTAATGCGTGTCCTGTAGCGCTAAATGTGCGTCTTGCTGTAAGACAATCTCTGTGGAAGTGTCGTAGTTATTGTCCTCCGAAAGCTAAGTTCTGCAGAAGTCAATGTACTTACCTCATAATAAACGAAATTGAAATGCTTTGCGTATAGATATCTTAGTTATTACGCTTATTGCCGTGATGAAGTAAGTACTTTACTGTACGTATTGTTGTGCTACAGAAAAGGCTGTCTCATTGTAGCTATACCACAAACGGTACTACTAAAACATGTTTTACTTTCCAGAAAAATTCAGAAAAACTGTGCAGATATAAAACAGATAAACTGCAAAAGCAACATTATAAATTGTCAGTCAATAGTAGCGTCGTGATAAAATCGTGTAGCTGTCAATTAACTAACCACTGTGTCATCTGGTATCTCACAGAAAGTACTTTAAATCCAGAATGTATTTTCAAGTAAACCAAAATGTTGCATTAAAATCTCATTAGCAATACTGGTAAATGTTCTAAGTATGTGAGCCTTATAGTCGTTACGTAATCGTGCAACTAACAAGCAAGAATGTACACACGCAATAACACAGTGATGTCTGTTCACTATAACAAAGCACTCGTAAATACTGTCTAAATATGTTCCGTAGGTTCTAGACTGGATAGTAAACTTCAAACATTGTTGCATATTAACAGTTTATAAGTCTGTCAAAGCATACTGGTAATGTGAAGTGAACAGCTTTATGGCAAAGTTAAAAATCAGATTATCTTTCAATAAACGGTTTTACGTGTGAAATGTGGTGTAAACCATTACTCTTCCTACTATGCAAAGCTCGAGCTTCAACGGGATTATCATGTCGTACACGTCGGTAAGGAATGCTAAAATTTTTCTCAAGGTTAGCGTCTGTGTAATTTTTCTCTGAGCCAGCCGGCGCACGCGGCTGCCTGCGGTGTGAGTCATTGTCTGTCTCTTTGTTGGCGCGCGCCGTTATTGGGATTAGGAGACCTAGCTTCTACAAATTCACCTTGACGAGAAGGCCCTGACCTGTTTGAAGCTCGCCAGTTCTGATGGAATTCAGCTCTGTCGTTTTGTCGGTAGTTTACATATTTTCTTGTTTGTCGGTCATGTGGTGGAGACTTTCTCCTGGAATCGTAACTGCGCGCTGAACTGTTGCGTCTGAAATTATTCTGTCTCCCTTGATAATAATAGTTCTGGTTACAATATTGTCTGCTTCTCTGATTGTCTCTGTGATAGTCATTACTACGGAAATGCGATCTTTCTCTGTAACTATTATTACTCCGCCAGTGGTTGTCATATGGGTGGTGTCTGTTTTGGTCACGATTTGCGTTGTAAGAATAGACTTGTCGTGTCCAGTTATTGTTTCTGTCGTCACGGAATTGTGACGGATGTGAACTGTAGTGATTGTTTTTCTGTTTTCGCATCCCGCGTCTGTCTGTGTCAATTTCTAATTCTTGTAAGAGTCCCTGAAAAGCTTCAATGTCGTCTCTGCAACGCCCTGCCAAAATAATATTCCTTAAATGTTCAGGCAATTTCATTATGCAAATGGGGATGAGTTCTGAAGGGCTATATGGGTTTGAAAGATATTGATTCTTATGTAACATGTCTTCAAAATATTTGACGAGACTGGAAAATTCAGATTGTTCAAAGTGTTTCATCATCATGATGCTATGTTTTACTCGGTCTTGTGTAGCTTGAGACCAATATGCTGAGAGGAAGGCATGATAAAATTCTCCTTCACTGTGACAATCGTGAATAACCTATCGCATTCTTACAGCTGGTTCATTCTCCAAGTAGCCACAAATAAATTCTAATCTGTGCTCTAATGACCAGTTGGGAGGAAAACAATGAGAGAATTGATGGAGCCACGCTTGTGGATGGATGTCGTTGCCAGAATTCTTAAATGTTTTGAATTTACGTGCAGTAATGAACAGCTTATAGTCAAAATCATCGTGTCGGCGAGTAGCATATCGGTCATTGTTACGTCGTGTCGGAGGTTCCATCTCAAAATTCGGTGCACCTTGCCAATTTCTTTCATGATTTCCGAAATGCCCTGTGTTATTATTTTGTGGCTTTTCTGTATTTCTAAGTTCCCCTTCCCGTGTTGGAGCGCGAGTGTCCTCTGAAATATGTAATTTTTGTATTACCTGCGTCGAGTGATCTTGTACTTCCCGGGTTTCTCTTTTGTATTGCGTATTAATTTGATTCTGATTTTGTTTGAATTTCCTAATTTGTTCGAACTCTTCTGTGTCATTAAAGACTACCGGTTTTTTGTCATTCAGATTATCATCTACCTTCGTAGATAAATTAGTGAACTGATCCGAAAGTTCGGCTACTTTCTCCGATAGTGAACACATTTCCTCAGTGTGTTTTTCTGAACCAAGTTTCAGAGTGTCCATATGTGTTGAAATCGAATCTACTGTGTCCTTTAAGTTTTCCTGAGTTCTTGCAAGTTGCTTAACCGAATCGGTGGATGCAACTGAGTCCATTTTAGCTTGCAAGGTGTCGTGATTTTCACGAACAACAGTTTGCAATTCTTTTATGGCTGCTTCATGATTCTGTAATGCGTTTTCATGCCGCGAAAAAATAGGTTGGAAATGCTCACAAATCTGTGTTTTTACGTCATTACAGATTTTTTGACATTTCGATTGAATGTTATGTAACTCAGTAGTTAAATCTTCACGTGTTTGTTCAAGTGTGGTGTCTAACTTCCGAAGATTTTGCTCCATTGTGTCTAACTTTAGAAGCTTTTGCTGTGTTTGTCTCTGATTTTGTTCCATTGTGTCTAACTTTTGAAGCTTTTGTCCCATTTGTTGCATTAATTGTAATAACAATGCACTGGTGTCTGAAACATGTTCCTTAGTGCTATTCGGCAATGCATTTGAACCGGCAATATTCGCAGTTTGAAAAACAGAAAATGTGTCTTGACTTATTTGAGAAAGCGGTGAGGACGCAAAACCTGAATCTACAATATTTGCAAGAATGTGTCCTGCCATTTCGGAATCCTGAGGCGAGCTGTTGCCGACTGATCGATCGATAATTGTTCCCTGTTCACTACTTATTTCACTGTCTACACCATTGTTTGCATCCCGCTCCATTTCCCTATGTACAATTACCAAATTACTACTTTCAACATTAGTTAATTCATTACATGGTGGCGCTAACACACTGCTTTCGTCTTTACTGTCATTTCTCAGTTTACTTTGGAGCCTAGTATTACGTTTTTCACACGCCATTATTGTCACAATATTTCACACAACAACACAGAAAAAAACAATTTGAAGAGCAAAAATAAGAGAATACATTAACATAGAAAATAATATCTAGTTAATTGCAAACGCAGCTGCGAAATACTTAGTGCAACTCTACATGCATGCTACAACTGTTGTACTGTACAACAATGAAAGACTACAACTACAAAGGAGATTCTCTCTACAGTTACGTGCTAGCAATAAACAAAATCTACATTAATTACACAAACTACAAAAAAACTCAGAAGATTCCAGTGAGGTATCCTCGGCTAAGGGTCGACATATGAAACGTCCCCTTAGAAAAATTATTACAAGACTGTGCTTAAACTGACACACAATAGTTTTTAGCGCAATGCAATCTGACTTCCAAAAATCCCTACGAAAGAATGGCCCTGATTAACATTAACCTATACGTTTCACAAATCACTTACCTCACAAAAATCTTCGTTACTCAAGCTACTGCAATACAGCGAGCGCCACTACTGCCAGCTAAATAAAAGATTCAAACTACTGAAGGCACTAACTACTGATAGGCATAGTTAGCAAATGAAAGATTTTAATAGAGAACAAACAATGTATTTACCTCACTAGTCATAATATATATAGCAGTTCATGACACCAATTCTTACAAATTTCAAAACTCCGCCATCTCTCTCCCCACGTCCACCACTGCTGGCGGCTCACCTCCAACTGCGCAACGCTACGCGCTGTTAGGAGTCCAGCTGCCGCTGCCCAACACTACAATGGCGAGTTTTACAACAATGCCAACCAGCCACCGACTGCACACGGTACAGCCAGTGATTTTCATACAGAGCGCTACGTGGCGGCGGCGTTACCAATAAAAAAACTTAAACAGCCTACTTACACGTTTCTGACTTTGATAAAGGTCGGATTGTAGCCTATCGCGATTGAGGTTTATCGTATCGCGACATTGCTGCTGCTGTTGGTCGAGATCAAATGACTGTTAGCAGAATATGAGATCGGTGGGTTCAAGAAGGTAATACGGAATGCCGTTCTCGATCCCAACGGCCTTGTATCACTAGCAGTCGACATGGCAGGCATCTTATCCGCATGGCTGTAATGGATCGTGCAGCCACGTCTCGATCCCTGAGTCAACAGATGAGGACGTTTGCAAGACAACAACCATCTGCACGAACACTTCGATGAGGATTGCAGCATGGACTATCAGCTCAGAGACCGTGGCTCCTGTTACCCTTGCGCAGCATCACAGACAGGAGCGCCTGTGATGGTGTACTCAATGACGAACGTGGGTGCACGAATGGCAAAACGTCATTTTTTCGAATGAACCCCTTTTCTGTTCACAGCACTATGATGGTCGCATCCGTGTTTGTCGACATCGCGTTGAACGCACAGTGGAAGCGTGTATTCGTCGTCGCCATACTGGCTTATAACCCGGCGAGATGGTACGGGGTGCCATTGGTTACACGTCTCAGTCACGTCTTGTTCGCATTGACGGCATTTTGAACAGTGAACGTTACATTTCAGATGTGCTACGACCCGTGGCTCTACCCTTCATTCGATCCCTGCGGAACCCTACATTTCAGCAGGGTAATGCGCGACCGCATGTTGCAGGTCTTGCACGAGCCTTTCTGGATACAGAAAATGTTCGACTGCTGCCGTGGCCAGCACATTTTCCAGATCTCTCACCAATTGAAAACGTCTGGTCAATAGTGGCCGAGCAACTGGCTCGTCACGATAGACCAGTCACCAGTCCTGATGAAGTGTGGTATCGTGTTGAAGCTGCATGGGCTGTTGTACCTGTACACGCCATCCAAACTCTGTTTGACTCAATGCCCAGGCGTATCAAGGCCGTTATTACTGCCAGTTTTGGGTGTTCTGGGTACTGATTTCTCAGGATCTATGGAACCAAATTGCGTGAAAATGTAACCACATGTCAGTTCTAGTATATTAGATTTGTCTAGTGAATACCCGTTTATCATCTCCATTTCTTCTTGGTGTAGCAATTTTAATGGCCAGTAGTGTATATCATCGAATCGAGTGCCCAAATAGCCTTGTCAGGTACTACAAGTGGGTGTCCTATGCGTCACCACTGCGTGTATTCAGAGACCCTCACTGGCAGACAAGACGACTACGACAGTCGTCAAAAAATATTACGCGCAAAAATGGTAAGGACAGTTTGACTGGAGACGCGAAAATGTACCGTCTGTAAGTGACACTGATGCCTATGTCGTTAGGTTCTGCGGATGACAATCAGTGTTTCGCAACTCTCTTACTGCGTTTCATGTAGTATCATTGTGTAATTTTCTGCGATGTCGTTGAATAGAATACCATTCCCGTAAATATTTATTGTCAGGACCATATTTAGTCAATTTTAGACTTTACGTAGAATAGCAGTTAACATCTTCAATTCCATCTGGAACGCACGGAATTATTTGTAGCCTAATACTTTAAGTTGTGCAAAGAACGCTAACGAGATAAAATCGCCTCCTTCATAGGACGGCACAGTAAATGTCGCTAAACCAAAGCTGTAAACTCTAATTCTTTATTGCTGTTAGTCTACTTCATTGTTCCCAAGCAACGCCCACAGGCTACTGTGTGGCGTGACCACAGTATGGAGGTTACGAGAGAGATTGAACTGCCAGACAGTTTTACGGCCTGCTGCTACACCGCAAGGCGAAAGTCACCAGGCGCAGAACGGTCTCCCCTCCCCTCCACTATCGAGGTCGCCAAGGGGAGCAACAAAGGGTTGAACTGCCGGTTTGCTGTTAGCAGTTTTTGGGCTGTGTGACTAGTTAAATTTACAAAATCTGTACTTTGCTTTGTAAAAAGCTGCTGTGACTGTCCATAAAACCATCGAAATCTAAATTTATTCGTAAACGCTTCTGAGCGAGATGGAGCAGTGGCAAAGTAGCGGACTATCGCTTTGCAGGTAATCTTCTATAGGTAGTTTAAGGCTGAGATTATTTTTACTTTACTGTTACAATCTAAAGCATGTCATTGCTAAAAGTGTCTGTTCATTTAGTTAGGCGCACTTGATTATTTTATTTTACTTTCTATGTCGATGCCTTTTCTGTAATCTTATTTTTGTTTATTTATTTATTTAACCTGATCTGGTTAGATTCTTCAGGACCTCACTTACATCGGACCGTGGTTTCACCGATACAGCAGCTATTTTTACATAATAGTTACTTAAGAAATAACAATTTTAATATTACAAATTGTAGTAAAATTATTTGAGTGCATGCAGATACAATGTGAATAACTAATTCTATGGATTAATAAAGTCCATACTGGTAGTACTTCTACTATGCTGCCGTCAGTAATAACAATAACAACAATAACAATAAAACACAATAATGACAATATTGATAGTGGCAGACATACAATAATTTATAGGTGTACAAAATGGATGTTTTATGATACTGCGAGTTCTGGGGAAAGGAAATTTTAAAGAGACTACAAAAGCTGTTATTACCTGACTGTATATGTTATGTCCAATGATCATTAGCAATAATAATACATCTACATTTACATACATACTCAGCAAGCTACCGTTTGGTGCATGGTGGAGGGTACCTTGTACCACTACTAGTCATTTCGTTTCCTGTCCAAAGCGCAAATACAGAGAGGGTAAAACGACTGTCCAAATTATTCAAAACGACCCCTAACTTCTCTTCTCTTATCTAAGTAGGCGTTACCCGAAATGTAGGTTGAGAACGGAAGAATCACTCTGCAATCAGCTTCGAATGTCGTTTTTCTAAATTTTCTCAACAGTGTTTCGCGAAAAGAACGACGTCTTTCCTCCAGGGATCCCCATTCGAGTTCACGAAGCAACTCTGCAATACTCGCTTGTTGATCAAACTTAGCGGTAACAGATCTAGCAGCACGCCCCTGAATTGCTTCGATGTCTTGCTTTTAACCGACCCCGTGGGAAACTCAAACACTTGAGCAATACAAAAAAATGGGTCGCTTTCCTGAAATTATCCTAATAAACTAATGTTGACCATTTACGAGCTACAGGTTTCTCCTCTCCCCGTCCGTCAGGTCATATGTGCCTATAGAGAATAAGAGTAGTTCTACTCGTATCACACCTCTCAGGTACACGCTTTTTTTTATTTCCCTCACAGATCTGACGATAGTTTGCTGAAACCCCGACAAAGGTATTAACCAGAATAAACTCTTATTATGACGCTGACAATGCATAAACGCCCGACAAAATGCTGAAAACGATGAAGACATAATTTATGTACAAAAAAGCAGATCCATGTTTTAATACTAAAGTAAAATCATTCGTTTCTGAGGCACTCTGGTGGCCGTGTTCTGAGAAGTAACAATATCTCATTCAACATCAGAAGTGCAAAAGCAGTCAGCTGGCAGCAAACAGAGTTTCTGCAGAATCAGATCATTATTCGCCATTTTCAGATCTCACCCTTATTACTGTCTCTTACGCTTACCAGTGTATTTGTCCCAGTCACCTATATTTATTTTTTTAAGCTAAATTCGTTTTAGGGCATATGTGATCGGTCGATTCTCTCTCTTGCTGGATCCTCGTATCCTATCTTCCAAGTCAAACTCTGTGTGATAAATTTTTTACAGCAGCGTGTTGATAGTCCTGTGCTGACGCATTAGTGTTTTTCTTATCGCTAATCACACAGAGAGCCATTTGTCTTGCCGTTCTACTGCTTGCGTCATCTTGCTTGTAACTCACCGTCGCAAGCGGTGCTCATTCGCGCACTACACGTCGGATGTTCGCACATAGACCGAACTGTTCAGCGCAAATGGCTGTAGTGAGCATGAGGTTCACTCTGGGTACACTTACACAAATTAAGTCAGGACAAGTGATAAATGAACGTACAAATATATATACACTGAGAAGTTGTCGGGTCTGCTGCCTTCTTCATCTTAGCAATGCAGCGGACACAACACATCGAGAGCTGCCGCAGAAAAAGGTGATACCGCTGAATCATCAATTAAGCTGTTAGTCAACCAAGAAAAGAAAAAAAGTGAAGTAGATTTAAAAGAATCTGTTTTGCGTGTCATAAAGGAAGCTTTGATCAAGGGTAAGAACTCCATTCTTTCAGCAGTAAAATCGCTTAGACGACGAGAAACTTAAAATTAACTTCGAAACCTTTCAAATAATTTATTACATTAAGCAGATTTCAGGTATGTGGAGTAGACAACCAAATTTTCGGTGCACATCCATTTTTGTTACATTCATCGGCCTCCTTCATCTATCCTGAAAAGTTGTTCAAAAAGCTTCAATCTTTTCACCGTAAAGTGCAGCACTTGATTTGACATGAGTCGAAACGTTTGTCATTAAAAACTGATTAAAATACACTTAATTTAGAGAATCATTTTATATTTTTTTCTAGTGATACAAAGTAGCTCTGCCATGATGTAAGAGTACGTATGAGTACCGAGTCTGAAAATGTAGGCAATTCAAATACAGCGATTACAGACGGCTATAACTAATTAATACAAGCAATACATAGATATAAATTACAGAATGTATGAAGGAAAGTTCGAAATTTCTAGTGTTGCGAAAGCGCAGTGAATCAGAAGCCGGCGCATGCAGGCTGATCCAAAGTAAAAGGGTCAGGGTCATAACTGAAAATGGCGGATCGCATACAATAAACATTCTACGTGTTGGAATTCGCCTTTCATTTGAATGTAGTCCATGGAAGTCGACCTACGAAACCAGAAGAAGACACAAATGGAACAACGGTCTGGCTTGTCCTCGAAACGAAACTGATAATGGAACCGTACGTAATTCAGCTTTTAGAGTAATTGGTACAGGAAGACTACGCCACACTTACAAATGATGCTACGAAAATTGTGGAATCCATAGAAGAAGAAACATTTGCTGCACGTCTCTGTTTTAGCTTCTATGTAACTGATAAGGTTAACAATCACAACATTCAAATATGGGGAACAGAAAAGCCTTTATTTGTAACTGAACATCAGTATGGCCCACTAAAAGTTAATGTACTATTAACGATGTCTGCACAAAAACCATATACTCCATATTTCTTCACTGAACTACCTGTTCCGGCAAACGTTTACCTGGGCGTTTTTGAGTACTCAACGGGCTACATTTTTCAACTAGATGGTGGACTCCCACAGAAGGATACGGCGGTTCGTACATTTTTATACAAATGTCTTCCAAACTGTTGGATCGGTCGTAGTGGAAATGATGAAGCTGTATTCTGCTCTGGCTACCTAAATTTCCGGACCTAATACCAATGGATTTTTCTCAGGGTTATGGGAAATACCATCTGAATGTGTTTCCTTTGCAACAAACAATTAGAGAACTCAAAAGGCATATTTCTAAGAAGTACACATTTGAGATCCAATGACTGTTAGCAGACTATGGAATCGGTGGGTCCAGGAGGGTAACACGGAACGCCGTGCTGGATCCCAACAGCTTCGTATCAGTAGCAATCTAGATGACAGGAATCTTATCCGCATGGCTGTAACGGATCGTGCACCCACGTCTCGATCCCTGAGTCAACAGATGGGGACGTTTGCAACACAACTGCCATTTCCACGAACAGTTCGACGACGTTTGCAGCAGCATGGACTATCAGCTCGGAGACCATGGCTGCAGTTACCCTTGACGCTGCATCACAGACAGGAACACCTGCGATGGTGTACTCAAAGACGAACCTGGGTGCTCGAATGGCAAAACGTCATTTTTTTCAGATGAATCCAGGTTCTGTTAACGGCATCATGATGGTCGCATCTGTGTTTGGCGAGATCACGGTGAACGCACATTGGAAGCGTGTATTCGTCATCGCCATACTGGCGTAACAACCGGCTTTATGGTATGGGGTGCCATTGGTTACACATCTCGGTCACCTCTTGTTCGCATTGACGGCACTTTGAACAGTGGACGTTACATTTCAGATGTGTTACGATCCGTCGCTCTACCCTTCATTCGATCCCTGTGAAACTCTACATTTCAGCAGGATAATCCACGACCGCATGTTGCAGGTCCTGTACGGGACTTTCTGGATACAGAAAATGTTGGACTGCTACTCTTGTAAGTAGACTGTTTAGGTTCTTATATTGGTAACGCCGCCGCCACGTAGCGGTCTGTATGAAAATCACTGGCTGTACCGTGTGCAGTCTGAGGCTGGTCGGCATTGTTGCAATATTCGCCATTGTAGCGTTGTGGAGTTGGCTGTTAACAGAGCGTAGCGTTGCGCAGTTGGAGGTGAGCCGCCAGCAGTGGTGGATGTGGGGAGAGAAATGGCGGAGTTTTGAAATTTGTAAGACTGGATGTCATGAACTTCTATATATATTATGACTTTTGAACACTAGAAAGGTAAATACATTGTTTGTTCTCTATCAAAATCTTTCATTTGCTAACTATGCATATCAGTAGTTAGTGCCTTCAGTGGTTTGAATCTTTTAGCTAGCTGGCAGTAGTGGCGCTCGCTGTATTGCAGTAGTTCGAGTAACGAAGATTTTTGTGAGGTAAGTGATTTGTGAAAGGTATAGGTTAATGTTAATCAGGGCCATTCTTTAGTATGGATTATTGAAAGTCAGATTGTGTTGCGCTAAAAATATTGTGTGTCAGTTTAAGCACAATCATGTATAATATTTTTAAGGGGACGTTTCACCCTGTCCAGCACATTCTCCAGATCTCTCACCAAATTAAAACGTTTGGTCAATGGTGACGGAGCAACTGGCTCGTCACAATACTGATTTCTCATGACCTATGTACCCAAATTGCGTGAAATCACATGTCAGTTCTAGTATAATATATTTGTACAATGAATACCCGTTCATCATCTACAATTCGTATTTGCCTTCTCTAGATAATGGGAAATAGCATCTATCAAACGTTCTCTCGCCGAACACGACAGTAATTCAAGTCAAAGCACAACATGTGCAAGTAAAGCGGCAAGTACTAGCAACTGAAGCTGACATCCGTATATCGAAGACTTCTCACTGCCGCTGATATTGTCAGGAAATCTTTTGATGTATCATTATTGGAAGTTAGCTTTGTTTCCACAATTAATTCAAAGAGCATTAGCGTACTACTCTCTGACAAATTGTTGTTTATTATTTCTCTTTGCTATTTTACTACATTAATGCTTTAAAACTGATTTATGTAACATCCTCCTGGAATGATCTGCCCTCTCACAGACTTCAGTAAACTTCTCGAAAAAAGTCATTTTCCTACATAGGCTGCTTCTTTTATTTTGATGTAAACACTTTATCAGATTATTGGCAATTAGCTAATTTCTCCTCTCTGACATTACTAGTCAACCTGAAGGTAAAAATATAAAAAGTTACAGGCAGCTTCAAGTAAAACAAGAAACAGTAAAAATAAAAATGGTGCAATTTTTTCTTACTACCTTTTTTAGTTTCCTTTCTTAGTTGCATTTATATTTGAGACGTAAGTAATTTCGAATTTTTAAGCCTTTACAGAGTAAACGTTAATAAATATGACAACCTGCGGGGGCGGATTCCTGACTGGAAATGGAGGAAAAAAGGTCCTATGAACATGTGTCCGGAAATGCCTCGTTGCCACGATAGATGACACTGACCACGTGACGTGTGTTCCTTGTGTGTTGCAGGCTGTGTTACTGACGCAGCGTGCTGTAAGTAGCAGAATGGTCCGGTATTCATGTCAGAACAAGAAGAGATGGTGTTTGTGTGCGGTCAAGCAGGTGGAAATGGTCGAAAATCAGCACGGCTATATCAGAAAAAGTACGCTCACAGACACCAGCCCCATCACAAGCCATTTCAAGTGTTTTTTGTGCATTTGTGAGACCATAACAGTATAATGTTTGCAACACTGTGTAGGCATTTCATAGTTTTTCAGTACAAGGAATAGACCTCAGACAGATGAATATGCAGAGAGCCGGCGGACTGTGTGTACACCAGATCTGCAGGACCGCGTTCCACAGGATATTGTAGAATCCGGTCCTCCAGATCTGGTATACGTAAAGTCAGCCGCCTCCCTGCCCGTTTGTCTTTATGAAAGGACCCAAGATCCCACAAATGCCACAAATGGCTTGAAATGTTGTGTGATGTGGTCTGTGTCTTCGAGGGTACTTACTTGATGTATACGTGCTGGCTCTCAACCGTTGCCGCGCAGGATTAGCCGCGCGGTCTCAGGCGCTGCAGTCATGGACTGTGCAGCTGGTCCCGGCGGAAGTTCGAGTCCTCCCTCGGGCATGGGTGTGTGTGTTTGTACTTAGCTTAATTTAGGTTAAGTAGTGTGTAAGCTTAGGGACTGTTGATCTCAGCAGTTAAGTCCCATAAGATTTCACACACCTTTGGACATTTCTCAACCATTGCTACCTACTTGGACATGCATAAACACGTTCTCGGCTAGTTCTACATCTACATCTACATTTACACTCTGCAAGCCACCCAACGGTGTGTGGCGGAGGGCAGTTTACGTGCCACTGTCATTACCTCCCTTTCCTGTTCCAGTAGCGTAAGGTTCGCGGGAAGAACGACGGCAGGAAAGCCTCCGTGCGCGCTCGAATCTCTCTAATTTTACATTCGTGATCTCTTCGGGAGGTATAAGTAGGGGGGAAGCAATACATTCGATACCTCATCCAGAAACGCACCTTCTCGAAACCTGGACAGCAGGCTACACCGCGATGCAGAGCGCCTCTCTTGCAGAGTCTGCCACTTGAGTTTGCTACCATCCCTCCCATTAGTAATGAAAAGTACTGTCATATCTCTATGTATTAGGTTGGCTTATGAACGTAACAGATACATATAACAGAGGCTTTAGTAATCAGTAATATACACTCCTGGAAATGGAAAAAAGAACACATTGACACCGGTGTGTCAGACCCACCATACTTGCTCCGGACACTGCGAGAGGGCTGTACAAGCATTGATCACACGCACGGCACAGCGGACACACCAGGAACCGCGGTGTTGGCCGTCGAATGGCGCTAGCTGCGCAGCATTTGTGCACCGCCGCCGTCAGTGTCAGCCAGTTTGCCGTGGCATACGGAGCTCCATCGCAGTCTTTAACACTGGTAGCATGCCGCGACAGCGTGGACGTGAACCGTATGTGCAGTTGACGGACTTTGAGCGAGGGCGTATAGTGAGCATGCGGGAGGCCGGGTGGACGTACCGCCGAATTGCTCAACACGTGGGGCGTGAGGTCTCCACAGCACATCGATGTTGTCGCCAGTGGTCGGCGGAAGGTGCACGTGCCCGTCGACCTGGGACCGGACCGCAGCGACGCACGGATGCATGCCAAGACCGTAGGATCCTACGCAGTGCCGTAGTGGACCGCACCGCCACTACCCAGAAATTAGGGACACTGTTGCTCCTGGGGTATCGGCGAGGACCATTCGCAACCGTCTCCATGAAGCTGGGCTACGGTCCCGCACACCGTTAGGCCGTCTTCCGCTCACGCCCCAACATAGTGCAGCCCGCCTCCAGTGGTGTCGCGACAGGCGTGAATGGAGGGACGAATGGAGATGTGTCGTCTTCAGCGATGAGAGTCGCTGCTGCCTTGGTGCCAATGATGGTCGTATGCGTGTTTGGCGCCGTCAGGTGAGCGCCACAATCAGGACTGCATATGACCGAGGCACACAGGGCCAACACCGGCATCATGGTGTGGGGAGTGATCTCCTACACTGGCCGTACACCTCTGGTGATCGTCGAGGGGACACTGAATAGTGCATGGTACATCCAAACCGTCATCGAACCCATCGTTCTACCATTCCTAGACCGGCAAGGGAACTTGCTGCTCCAACAGGTCAATGCACGTCCGCATGTATCCCGTGCCACCCAACGTGCTCTAGAAGGTGTAAGTCAACTACCCTGACCAGCAAGATCTCCGGATCTGTCCCCCATTGAGCATGCTTAGGACTGGATGAAGCGTCGTCTCACACGGTCTGCACGTCCAGCACGAACGCTGGTCCAACTGAGGCGCCAGGTGGAAATGGCATGGCAAGCCGTTCCACAGGACTACATCCAGCATCTCTACGAGCGTCTCCATGGGGGAATAGCAGCCTGCATTGCTGCGAAAGGTGGATATACACTGTACTAGTGCCGACATTGTGAATGCTCTGTTGCCTGTGTCTATGTGCCTGTGGTTCTGTCAGTGTGATCATGTGATGTATCTGACCCCAGGAATGTGTCAATAAAGTTTCCCCTTCCTGGGACAATGAATTGTCGGTGATCATATTTCACTTTCCAGGAGTGTATTCTCTTTCAGTATTTACAAGAGTCTACCGACACTGGGAAGACTTTTCGATTCCGCATAGTTTTCCGATTCGCATAGTTTTGAGGCGAAGAACTCGGCGAGCCTTGTCCAGGGCGCATTTTCATGGCTAAAGGAAGTTCCTTGAAGGTTGTTCGACAGAAATGGAGAAGGTGAAGTATCTGAGGTCGCAAGATCAAGTGAATAACGAGGTTGCGGAATGACTTCCCAAACCAACTCCCGCAGCGTGTTTTTTTTTTTCAGTCTAGCAGAATGCGGGAGGATAGTAATAGTCTTCCCCGTCGTTGTTCTTGGACTGAATACGCAAGATGTCTTAGTTGTTAACGGTAAGTGCCAGCAGCGATGGTTACACCTCGGGGAAGCAGCTCGTAATACACCATATAAAGAAACAGGTTCTCTACTTCTGAAAAAAACCTTTTAATAATAAAACATGACCTATACAAGGAATCTGACTACCCCTGTTAGTCATGGACAAAAAAAATTGGCCTAGTCTTTGTCAGAAGATGCAGAATCTTATGTGGGGCCAATAAAACGTCAATTTTAATCCAAATATGGTATGCCAATGTTTACGTAATAAAAAAAAGTTAGGTAATTCAGTACAATTATTATATAGATGCGATAAATCACTTTAACGGAGGTCAGATAAACAATTAAAAAGTCAATATAATTCCAGTAAACCTGCAAAAGTAAAGAAAAATTATTGTAGGGGCGTACATAGACATCGCGCATCTGCTAGATGCCCACGAAAAACGTAATTTTGTTTTGAAGCTGACAGTCAATGAGAAAATAGGTGCAAAAATACTATTGGTCAGTTTTCAAGCAGTAATGGCGCACAGCATCAGCTGGTAATACACGTAATTTATGACAGCTGATTTTACTGCACAAAAAATAAAATATGTACTCCCTCCAAAAGAAGTTACACACAAACATTAAAATAAAATTATGATGAGTAGCAAAATGTCTGAGAAGAATTTTGAAAGAAAATTATTAATTCAGCTTTAATTTGGCGGGTTTTCAACACTCTCAACAAGACGAAATAATGGAGAGAATATTTATTGGAACCAAACAAAACTGAACCTTGATATTGTGACAGCATTTTTAAAATAGATCATTTAACTGCAATTGTCTTTAATTTTGAAATGAGAGAGAGAGTAATAATTTTATTTTAATGTCTTAACTGTTGCTGCAGGCTGGGCGATGACGTCAGCGGTGGTCCGCGCGGACGATGTGTGAAGTTAATCCTGGTTCGTGGCGTGGAGATAATGATGGATCCTCCTGTTTCATTAATATTCCCGTTACGGCGGTGGTCCACGTCTCCGTTGTAGTCGAATCAGCTGGTAGCACTGGTGCGATAATAATAGCTCCCGTGTGTGCGTTGTCGTTAGGCGGGCGTCGTTTTTTTTATTAAAAGTTTATTAATCACGCACTGCGGGTAGGTCGGAATTATGCAACGTCTTCAGTAATTACGATATGTAGCCGGTTAATGCCAATGCTTCGCACAGTTCTTTCACCGTGTTGCCACAGGAAAACAGTCACATGTGTTTATCACTATAACAGTCCGTTAAACATCAGTCCAATTTACGTCGTCGTCTTTAAGACAGCTTAGACGATATAATAAATGTTTCTTGATCAAATCACATAACTGTTCTTTTACTTGACATTTTGCTTTGTTCCACTCTTACGCAGTTCTAACAGTTAGTGCCTCACCACGACAATGGTGTCTGGTTCACGGCTAATTGTCACAAGTTCACACAGTTTGTAAAATTGTCACCGCAGACACTCGATATACTTTTCAGGTTTTACTGTTCACTTAATAGTGCACAATCTCCTATTAACACAGCGGACGCACTGTAATTAATTGTTCCCCCGCGTATCACCGTCTTTCACGCCGAACTTTGCAACGTTTCTCCACCCGCGAACCGGCCACGATAACACTACAGCTCGCACGCTCTCTATCGATAGCCATTCGCTCTCTCTCTCTCTCTCTCTCTCTCTCTCTCTCTCTCTCTCTCTGACACAGAACTTCTCCTAGCCTAACAAAAGATTTGCAAAGCTTATAAAACCAGAACATTCATATTCTTACAATATAAAATAGAAAACAGTAGCAAAATGAATGTAGAAACAATGTGACGTATTAACAAATAAAAAATAGTTGAAATAAATGATACATACGACTATGACAAGATAATGCAAAAAAGAAAAAAATATTATCGACTTTCGGGGAAAGCAATGTCTTTACAACTACACCGTGGTTGTTTCACCAGTTGTTTAACATTATCTTTTTAAAGTGATAAATAGATGTTTCGTAATGTTTCCTTTCGAATTATTACCTAGTAATTGTACTGCGTCACACGTAATTCAGTGGATGACTTAAAAATCTGAATTGAAACTGTCGTAGAACGGAAACGGTATGATTCTGGAAATGAGTTCCTATTCAAAATACAATGTACTCACTCCCCGAGTCCGAGTAGTTTGTAAAAGGAATTTTTAGATACATTGTGTATCTTAAAACATTCATTAGTGAATTTCTGGTTGTTATTACACTGCTGGCCATTAACATCGCAACACCACGAAGATGACGTGCTACAGACGCGAAATTTAACAGACAGGAAGAAGATGCTGTGATATACAAATGATTAGCTTTTCAGACCATTCACACAAGGTTGGCGCCGGTGGCGACGCCTACAACGTGCTGACATGAGGAAAGTTTCCAACCGATTTCTCATACACAAACAGCAGTTGACCGCCGTTGCCTGGTGAAACGTTGTTGTGATGCCTTGAGTAAGGAAGAGAAATGCATACCATCAAGTTTCCGACTTTGATAAAGGTCGGATTGTAGCCTATCGCGATTGCGGTTTATCGTATCGCGACATTGCTGCCCGCGCTGGTCGAGATCCAATGACTGTTAGCAGAATATGGAATCGGTGGGTTCAGGAGGGTAATACGGAACGCCATGCTGCATCCCAACGGCTTCGTATCACTAGCAGTCGAGATGGCAGGCATCTTATCCGCGTGGCTGTAACGGATCCTGCAGCCACGTCTCCATCCCTGAGTCGACAGATGGGGACGTTTGCAAGATAACAACCATCTGCACGAAATGTTCGACGACTTCTGGAGCAGTATGGACTATCAGCTCGGAGACCATGGCTGCGGTTACCCTTGACGCTGCATCACAGACAGGAGCGCCTGTGATGGTGTACTCAACGACGAACCTGGGTGCACGAATGGCAAAACGTCATTTTTTCGGATGAATCCGGGTTCTGTTTACAGCATCGTGATGGTGGCATCCGTGTTTGGTTACATCGCCGTGAACACACATTATAAGCGTGTATTCGTCATCGCCATACTAGCGTATCACGTGGCGTGATGGTATGGGGTGCCATTGGTTACACATCTCGGTCACCTCTTGTTCGCATTGACGGCACTTTGAACGTTACATTTCAGATTTGTTTCGACCAGTGGCTCTACCCTACGTTCGATGCCTGCGAAACCCTACATTTCAGCAGGATAATGCACGACCGCATGTTGCAGGTCCTGTACGGGCCTTTCTGGATACAGAAAATGTTCGACTGCTGTCCTGGTCAGCACATTGACCAGATTTCTCACCAACTGAAAACGTCTGGTCAATGATGGCCGAGCAACTGGCAATACGTCAGTCACTACTCTTGGCCGCTATCGACAGGGGATCTCAAGTTGATTCCGTATTTTTAGATTTCCGGAAAGCTTTTGACACCGTTCCTCACAAGCGACTTCTAATCAAGCTGCGGAGCTATGGGGTATCGTCTCAGTTGTGCGACTGGATTCGTGATTTCCTGTCAGGAAGGTCGCAGTTCGTAGTAATAGACGGCAAATCATCGAGTAAAACTGAAGTGATATCAGGTGTTCCCCAGGGAAGCGTCCTGGGAGCTCTACTGTTCCTGATCTATATAAATGACCTGGGTGACAATCTGAGCAGTTCTCTTAGACTGTTCGCAGATGATGCTGTAATTTACCATCTAGTAAGGTCATCCGAAGACCAGTATCAGCTGCAAAGCGATTTCGAAAAGATTGCTGTATGGTGTGTCAGGTGGCAGTTGACGCTAAATAACGAAAAGTGTGAGATGATCCACATGAGTTCCAAAAGAAATCCGTTGGAATTCGATTACTCGATAAATAGTACAATACTCAAGGCTGTCAATTCAACTAAGTACCTGGGTGTTAAAATTACGAACAACTTCAGTTGGAAGGACCACATAGATAATATTGTCGGGAAGGCGAGCCAAAGGTTGCGTTTCATTGGCAGGACACTTAGCAGATGCAACAAGTCCACTAAAGAGACAGCTTACACTACACTCGTTCGTCCTCTGTTAATATATTGCTGCGCGGTGTGGGATCCTTACCAGGTGGGATTGACGGAGGACATCGAAAGGGTGCAAAAAAGGGCAGCTCGTTTTGTATTATCACGTTATAGGGGAGAGAGTGTGGCAGATATGATACACGAGTTGGGATGGAAGTCATTACAGCATAGACGTTTTTCGTCGCGGCGAGACCTTTTTACGAAATTTCAGTCACCAACTTTCTCTTCCGAATGCGAAAATATTTTGTTGAACCCAACCTACATAGGTAGGAATGATCATCAAAATAAAATAAGAGAAATCAGAGCTCGAACAGAAAGGTTTAGGTGTTCGTTTTTCCCGCTCGCTGTTCGGGAGTGGAATAGTAGAGAGATAGTATGATTGTGGTTCGATGAACCCTCTGCCAAGCACTTAAATGTGAATTGCAGAGTAGTCATGTAGATGTAGATGTAGATGTAGATGTAGATGAACTGTGGTATCGTGTTGAAGCTGCATGGGCAGCTGTACCTCTACACGCCATACAAGCTCCGTTTGACCTAATGGACAGGCGTATCAAGGCCGTTATTAGGCCAGAGGTGGTTGTTCTGGGTACTGATTCCTCAGGATCTATGCACCTAAGTTGCGTGAAAATGTAATCTCATGTCAGTTCTAGTATAATACATTTGTCCAATGAATACCCGTTTATCATCTGCATTTCTTCTTGGTGTAGCAATTTTAATGACCAGTAGTGTAGATATTGCACAGTCTTAGAGAATCAACCTGTGGATCTCAACTCGGTGGCTTCGACAGAATGCATACTGCAGAGACAGTTGGCTACCTGACAGCAGCAGTGTATGCTTTGGAGACGGCCGCCACGTCTCAATCAGGGCTCGTAATCGGCGCTCACTGCATCCTACGCTCGTTATGGTGCCGGCTTCGCGTGCCGCCAAGAAGGGTGTTGGTAACAGGGCCGGCCATAAATCTGGCGGCCAGATTAGCTCGTAAGCAGAACAGCGGCCACGAAAGGCGCCGGCTGTATCAGACGCGGTCACACGCCGCGCCTCGCCGCGCCCGCCGGCCTAAGCCGCAATTACTGGCGGGGCGCCGGGCCGTACCACGCCGGCTCACGCATCTCGCGCGCTGACTGGCGGCCGACACGCACGGCGCCGGCGCCCCCGCGCAGCTACTGTGCCGTCGTGCGTAGCCGGCCGGCGTAAGCACAGCGGACGAGAAATTAGCCGTGTCCGGGGAAACGTCACGCGAGCACCGTGTAACCCGGCGACGTACCGACGCGGTGGTGGCGCAGGTCCCGCCGAGGTGCACTTCCAGAGGGGACAGAGAGACTGCCTGGAGGGAAAAATAACAATAAAGAAACAGGGGTAAGAATTAACTGTGGGCGATAAGTGAGTGGTCCTACTTTTTGTGTTCCTATGTTTGGTCTAGAGAAGAAGCGTTTCTGTGCCCACAAAAGACTTCACTCAAACAGCTGCAGTTCCAAAAGCCTCGGGTACAGAGTTGCGAGTGCAGCAGCGCTACTCCACGACAGTGTTTTCAGCTGGAGGACTGCTGCAACAGCGCTGTCACGAGTCGATATGTGAGGCCAGCTGGACACATCGGGCGGAACCGAGCGAGTGGCACGAGATGGAACATTGTGGCACCAACAAGCAGCGGAAGAGGACGGATTTAACAAGATGCCTTGGTGGCTGCAGTCGACTCTGCGGGTGACTGGGAGACTGTGCTGGCCGAACAGGAATTGTGGCACGTCCAATGCTATTTGCTACAGAGCAGTCTTTTCCTGGAAGACACGATCTGGGGCGCCGTCTTGAGCTGTGTGAATGTGTTGTCAAGCAGCGCTTCCCTCGTTTCACGGTTAGTTGAGAAACGTCCCCTTAGAAAAATTAGTGAATTACTGTGCTGATAAACCTCTTACATTACTTGATTTTCAAACAGCTGAGCAAACCTGAACGTACTCAGTCATTTCTCTCTTTTACTTATTCTGATCAACACTAAACTGACACAATATTTTTAGCACAACACAATCTGACTTTCAACAATCCCTACAAAAGATTGGCCCTGACTAACAATAACCTATAACTTCCATGAATCACTTACTTCACAAAAATCTTCATTACTCGAACTACTGCAATACAGAAGAGCCAATACTGCCAGCTAAATAAAAGATTCTAACTACTGAAGTCACTAACTACTGATAGGCATCGTTAGGAAATGAAAGATTTTGATAAAGAACAAAAAATGTGCTTGATAGGTTCCCGGGAATTATGCCGGATAATATTGTAGAAACCGCACAATATTTCAGCGAGAGAACTGCCCGCCATCTTCAGGTGCTAGTGTCGCGTCGCTGAGAAGCTAGCCAATTTATATGCTGGCTTTCTAGAACAGCGCAGGCGCCAGCGGGGCATAACGTTGTCGAATACGTATAAGCAGTGGCCTAATAAACAGAGACACGGGGTTTCACTTGAGCAAAGCCTGGGAGCCAGCCTTGGCGGCACTAAGGAATCGTCAGCCACAGATTAGCAACCGCACCGAGTCAACGCAGATGGGAAGCCTTAACGCAGATGCTTAAATCGCGCGCCAACACCTCGCGCGCGCGAACGGGGTCCGTCGCTCCCGACCGCCATTTCGCGCGCCGCGGCGCGCTTCCGCAGACCGCGAACCGCGAACCGTTTCTCCAGCAGAGGGCTCCGGCATTCGACGCCGTCTACGATTGGTCTTCGATAACGTTATGCCCCGCTGGCGCCTGCGCTGTTCTAGAAAGCCAGCATATAAACTGGCGAGCTTCTCAGCGACGCGACACTAGCACCTGAACATGGCGGGCAGTTGTCTCGCTGAAATATTGTGCGGTTTCTACAATATTATCCGGCGTAATTCTCGGGAACCTATGAAGCAGATGCAGCCCTGGGAAATCCTCAAACAGCACAACAAACAATGTATTTACCTTAATAATGTTCCAAAGTCATCATATATATATATATATATATATATATATATATATATATATATATATATATATATATATATATATATATATATATATATATAGTTCATCATATCCAATATTACAAATTTACTCTATCTGGCGGACACACGTCCAGATCGTCCGCTCTTACAATTCTGCCATATCTCTCCCCACATCCACCACTGCTGGCGGCTCACCTCCAACTGCGCAACGCTATGCCCTGTTAACATCCAGCTGCCCAACACTACAATGGCGAATATTCCAACAGTGCCACCCAGCCACAGACTGCACACAGCACAGACAGTGATTTTCATACAGAGCGCTAAGTGACGTCACCAACATAAAAACCTAAACAGCCTTCTTACAGTTGTTGTTACCTTTCTCCCCGATATGAGTGATATCGTGCTCGTAGCAAATCCCAGGCTGTGTTGGTGGTATGTTCATGGGTTCTTAGTTTTTACAAAAGTGACTATTTGTTACTGTGAGGCTGTGAAGCATTTTTATAATAGAATTTCCGATTCTGAATAGTTGTATTATGTTAAAATGTGTGGGTAAAAGTTGTAGGTCAAAATTGCTAAAACTCCTTCCTAAGAGACCTTTGGAGATAAGAGAACCACTTGCATGAACATCATGAGCTCAGATGGAAACCCAGTTCTAAGCAGAGAAGGGAAAACAGAAAGGTGGAAGGAGTATATAGAGGGTCTTTACAAGGGCGATGTACTTGAGGACAATGTTATGTAAATGGAAGAGGATGTAGATGAAGATGAAATGGGAGATACGATACTGCGTGAAGAGTGTGACAGAGCACTGAAAGACCTGAGTCGAAACAAGGCCCCCGGAGTAGACAACATTCCATTAGAACTACTGACGGCCTTGGGAGAGCCAGTCATGACAAAACTCTACCATCTGGTGAGCAAGATGTATAAAACAGGCGAAATACCCTCAGACATCAAGAAGAATATAATAATTCCAATCCCGAAGAAAGCAGGTATTAACAGATGTGAAAATAACCGAACAATCAGTTTAATAAGCCATAGCTGCAAAATACTAACACGAATTCTTTACAGACGAAAGGAAAAACTGGTAGAAGCCGACCTCGGGGAAGATCAGTTTGGATTCCGTAGAAATACTGTAACGCGTAAGACAATACTAACCTTACGACCTATCTTACAAGAAAGATTAAGGAAACACAAACCTACGTTTCTAGCATTTGTAGACTTAGAGAAAGCTTTTGACAATGTTGACTAGAATACTGTCTTTCAAATTCTAAAAGTGGCAGAGGTAAAATACAGGGAGCGAAAGGCTATTTACAATTTGTACATGAACCAGATGGCAGCTACAAGAGTCGAGGGACATGAAAGGGAAGCAGTGGTTGGGAAGGGAGTAAGGCAGGGTTGAAGCCTCTCCCCGATGTTATTCAATCTGTATATTGAGCAAGCTGTAAAAAACAAAAGAAAAATTCAGAGTAGGTAATAGAATCCATAGAGAAGAAATAAAAACTCTGAGGTTCGCCGATGACATTGTAATTCTGTCACAGACAGCAAAGGACTTGGAAGAGCAGTTAAATGGAATGGATAGTGTCTTGAGAGGAGTATATAAGATGAACATCAAGAAAAGCAAAACGAGGATAATGGAATGTAGTCGAATTAACTCTGGTGATGCTGAGGGAATTAGATTAGGAAATGAGTCACTTAAAGTAGTAAAGGAGTTTCGCTATTTGGGGAGCAAAATAACTGATGATGGTCGAAGTAGAGAGGACATAAAATGTAGAGTGGCAATGGCAAGGAAAGCGTTTCTGAAGAAGAGAAATTTGTTAACATCGAGTATAGATTTAAGTGTCAGAAAGTCATTTCTGAAAGTATTTGTATGGAGTGTAGCCATATATGGAAGTGAAACATGGACGATAAATAGTTTGGACAAGAAGAGAATAGAAGCTTTCGAAATGTGATGCTACAGAAGAATGCTGAAGATTAGATGGGTAGATCACATAACTAACGAGGAGGTATTGAATAGGATCGGGGAGAAGAGAAGTTTGTGGCACGACTTGACCAGAAGAAGGGATCGGTTGGTAGGACATGTTTTGAGGCATCGAGGGCTCACCAATTTAGTATTGGAGGGCAGTGTGGAGGGTAAAAATCGTAGAGGGAGACCAAGAGATGAATACACTAAGCAGATTCAGAAGGATGTAGGTTGTAGTAGATACTGGGAGATGAAGAAGCTTGCACAGGATAGAGTAGCATGGAGAGCTGCATCAAACCAGTCTCAGGACTGAAGACAACAACAACAACAGTTTCAGTTCATTTTCAGACCAATAAAGAATACTCACATCCACGTGTATCAGCCACCAGGCATTACACATCATCACAATCTTTTGATCTGAATCGCCCCTGTTGTCATGTACCCACTGAAGTTGTCGTCATGCTTACATAATGTACAACATTAGCAATATACATCCCCAGTGCTAGTGTTGACACAGTTGTGTTTAAATGCAAGGTGATCGCAACGAATTGACGCATGGTGCACGGAATGGCAATTGAAACACAATGTAGACAAGTGTAATGTGCTGCGAATACATAAAAAGAAATATCCGTTATCATTTACCTACAATATAGCGGGTCAGCAACTGGAAGCAGTTAATTCTATAAGTTATCTGGGAGTAGGCATTAGTAGTGATTTAAAATGGAATGACCAAATAAAATCAATCGTCATTAAAGCAGATGCCAGACTGAGATTCATTGGAAGAATCATAAGGAAATGCAGTCCGAAACCAAAGGAAGTAAATTACAGTACACTTGTTCACCCACTGCTAGAATACTGCGCACCGGTATGGGATCCATGCCAGATAGGGTTGATAGAAGAGATAGAGAAGATCCAACGGAGAACAGTGCGCTTCGTTACAGGATCATTTAGTAATCGCGAAAGCGTTGCGGAGATGATAGACTCCAGTGGAAGACTCTGCGAGAGAGACGCTCAGTAGCTCGGTACGGGCTTTTGTTGAAGATTCGAGAACACACCTTCACCGAGGAGTCAAGCAGTATATTGCTCCTTACTACGTATATCTCCCGAAGAGACCATGATGATAAAAGCAGAGAGACAAGCTGAGTTTCGCATGTGTGATGGTTTCTAAAATCATGCTAATTGTATTATATTCCAACTCAGAATATGCTCAAGGACTCTGCAGTAAACCGTTGTTAGAGATATTGATCTGTTCTTACGCCACGTTACTTAGCTGCAGTTGGTACACCATTCCTTGTAAATATGATGTACACTGCATGTTGGGGAAAACAAAGTATCGGCCAGCTTGTAATATTTCTGGCTTAGTCAGCCAACATATTAGGCTCCAAGAAGCTGCTCCCAGAGCAGTGGAGATGCAGGAAGTATATAGATGACGAAATGTGGTGTGAGGTACCGGTAACAGATGTTAGATTCGGTACAATTCCCGTGAGAAAGACCGCCTGCATAATGCTACTGCTCTGTGATTGGCTGCTGTGTTCGGAGCAAGGGCGCCAAAACGTTAAAGTATAGTTATTATTATTAGTTAAACTACTCATTGGAATGACTTCACTTTTTATTATAAATATCTCTCAACAGCTGACTATCAATCAGTCATTTTAGAACCATTAAAAACAATTTAAATAAAAAACAAAAGACTGACGAAACTGCAGACGAAGTACTTCGGAAGCTTTCGGGTCACCCCTTTTCTGGTATGGCGCGCAAAGTGTTTCGGGCTGTTCGTCGAACAGACATGTTGTCCGTCGTAGGATGCGTTCCCAATTTTTAATTAAGTTCCTGTTCGTCACTCTGGATTAGGCAGTCGAGAAGAACAGACATGTTGTCTGTCGTAGGATGTGTTTCCAATTTTTATTTAAGTTCCTGTTCGTCACTCTCGATTATGCAGTCAAGATGTATAGTCATGTTGTCTGTGGCAGGATGTGTTTGCCAGTATTCAGTATTAAAAGTTTCGCTCCGGTAGCCATGAGGTACAGACACGTGCCACAAATAGTGTAAAGATACATTTTCGTAAACATTGTGTTTGATCATGTACTTTGCTGTATCAGAAGGTGTTGTGTTAAGACCATGTAGTCTTGTCGTGTGGCTATATTAAAATACGTGAGTGGCATCCCAAAGAAGGGATTCATTATTTCAGAACAGAATCTCGCTCAAAGTCAGTTTCAGCCTCAAGATACAGAATCTACGACCTGCGTGCTATTTTCTGCGCTGAGGACATCAACTTGAAGACAGCAGGTTAGTGAACTATAACAGAGCCTTCGTATTCCACACAGTGCAGTGGAAACAACTAGGCGCCTCACGTGTACTGCATGCACAGTACAAATGTGCTCAATAACACGTCATCTGCAGTAAAGCAGAAGAGGTAAAGGAGGATGATCGTTATTAACACCAACAGTCAATTCATTCTTCCTTTCTTGCCGTAAGCTTCATTCGCGGTGTGGTCGTGGGCAAGTCCAAACAAAATATTATCTTTCTCCCATTTTGTCACGTCTCCAAGTCAACTCATCTCAGTAGTCTCATTCCGCGCAAAAGATCAGCAAGTACATATAACTTTTCTGTCATGAGGGTCTCATGACCACTTTGTACTACTTCTATCCCATCAACAGACCTCCAAGGTGGCCAGTGTGATCTGTAACATCTACCCATTCTACACACTACTATAAAAGGTCTCATATTAAATAAAGAATACTGAAAGCCGTAGGGAGCTGTTCTTGAATGGTTAGGTACTGGACCCAGATAGGTTTATTAAAATTCAAACAAATCACTTTAGTTGGACAAGCAAAAAACACATAAGACAGAGTCATAGTCTGTGGTATCATAGATCGATACCAGCCTGACTGGGGTCTCACAGTGTTGGCAACAGAAACACACGTTTCCTACAGACGCCTATAGCGGTCGCGCGGAGACCTAGAGGATCCAATGAGGCACACCTGCTGAGCCACATACTCAGCAGCTATTAACTATGTGCGCCCTCTGCCACCGCGATACAGGATGGTCAGCAGCAGCTACATGGCCCAGTGTCAGTCGCAGTCTTCAACAGGCTTCATTCTTAGTCAGCCTTCATCAGTCAACTTGTGCATTAGTTGTGGGAGCTTCACACTGCGTGAGGCTCCTTATTCTGCTTCTTGTAATAACTGGACTTTATTGCTGCTCATTCTTTTGTTAAGTTTCTTCGCATCGCTCGGCGAAAGCGACAAGTAAAACTTCTGTTTACTGTATTTATGTGTTCGCTAATCATTTCTGCTCCTGTCTAGTTCCCTACAGCGACAGCTGCTGCACCACTCTGCAACCCACTTCTGCTTACCACTGCGTATGAAGTAGTACACAACAGAGACAAGGCTACAACATCTCTAACAACACTACCTACCCCAAGAATTTGTTAATGAGACTTTACCAAAAGGTAACTGATGGCAGCATTGACTAAAAATCAAAACACAGGAAAATGTCCTCTTGTGATTTTATGAAAGAATTTCTCGACAGTTTTATTACAATTACATTAATAACACCAGTATTGAACTTCGCTGACAACAAAATTTTCTGTTGCAGCTTAAGAAAAGCAGCTTTTGGCACAACAGAACTGAGCAACCCTGCCAACAGAATGTGCTTCAGAAGCTTAATAAAAGCTAATACTGACAGAATGTGATTAAATGATCAAATGAGCAAAAAAAATTAAGGAGCAGCTGTCAACAAAGGACCACATAGAAAGTACTGGCTTATTTAAAATTTAGTATAGCATTGAGAATCGACGGTCTCTTAAGTTCAATGCAGAGTGCCCAGTCCATCGAAGTACTGGGGAGAATATATTTACTAGTACCGGACCAGCAGGGTCCTATTATATAATGAAGCCCAAACAAAACTTACACACTTTAAATAAGAAAAATTACTATAGAACAGATATTCAAAATTTAGCGGGAGCAAAACTCTGCTCCGCTAATCGTATCCTCAGATAATACAAAGTTACACAAAATTTTGTCAGTAGCATCGGACCATTAGATGCTAACAGAAGCAGAACCAAAAAAAGAAAAATTAGGCGTAACAGTGCGAGACTAAGCAGCTCCCCATCGGCACTATTTCCTTAATTTAACCCGAGTAGTACAGCTGACAGGTTACTACCGTTATCTTTTCCGGTTGCAACTCTCCTACCTGTTGCATCTAGCAGGTTGATAATCTGCATCCATCAAGACCGAAATTAGAGTTTTATATTTATACTTTGAGCTACCTAGGACACAGACGACATTGCGACTGCAGGGACTTATCTCTGGCACGCTCCCCATAAGACCCACACTTTCCAATTTTCTGTCCACACACTACATTTGTAGTGCCTCTGCCCACCATACTCATTACTCGCGGCAGTCAATCTACCGATTCCCATAAGAGTTCGGGCAATTTGAGTGCATCCGCACTGAAGAAGACCATTGGCCGGTAAGCCTAATCTACACTCCTGGAAATTGAAATAAGAACACCGTGAATTCATTGTCCCAGGAAGGGGAAACTTTATTGAGACATTCCTGGGGTCAGATACATCACATGATCACACTGACAGAACCACAGGCACACAGACACAGGCAACAGAGCATGCACAATGTCGGCACTAGTACACTGTATATCCACCTTTCGCAGCAATGCAGGCTGCTATTCTCCCATGGAGACGATCGTAGAGATGCTGGATGTAGTCCTGTGGAACGGCTTGCCATGCCATTTAAAACATGGCGCCTCAGTTGGACCAGCGTTCGTGCTGGACGTGCAGACCGCGTGAGACGACGCTTCATCCAGTCCCAAACATGCTCAATGGGGGACAGATCCGGAGATCTTGCTGGCCAGGGTAGTTGACTTACACCTTCTAGAGCACGTTGGGTGGCACGGGATACATGCGGACGTGCATTGTCCTGTTGGAACAGCAAGTTCCCTTGCCGGTCTAGGAATGGTAGAACGATGGGTTCGATGACGGTTTGGATGTACCGTGCGCTATTCAGTGTCCCCTCGACGATCACCAGAGGTGTACGGCCAGTGTAGGAGATCGCTCCCCACACCATGATGCCGGGTGTTGGCCCTGTGTGCCTCGGTCGTATGCAGTCCTGATTGTGGCGCTCACCTGCACGGCGCCAAACACGCATACGACCATCATTGGCAGCAAGGCAGAAGCGACTCTCATCGCTGAAGACGACACGTCTCCATTCGTCCCTCCATTCACGCCTGTCGCAATACCACTGGAGGCGGGCTGCACGATGTTGGGGCGTGAGCGGAAGACGGCCTGACGGTGTGCGGGACCGTAGCCCAGCTTCATGGAGACGGTTGCCAATGGTCCTCGCCGATACCCCAGGAGCAACAGTGTCCCTAATTTGCTGGGATGTGGCGGTGCGGTCCCCTACGGCACTGCGTAGGATCCTACGGTCTTGGCGTGCATCCGTGCGTCGCTGCGGTCCGGTCCCAGGTCGACGGGCACGTGCACCTTCCGCCGACCACTGGCGACAACATCGATGTACTGTGGAGACCTCACGCCCCACGTGTTGAGCAATTCGGCGGTACGTCCACCCGGCCTCCCGCATGCCCACTATACGCCCTCGCTCAAAGTCCGGCAGCTGCACATACGGTTAACGTCCACGCTGTCGCGGCATGCTACCAGTGTTAAAGACTGCGATGCCACGGCAAACTGGCTGACACTGACGGCGGCGGTGCACAAATGCTGCGCAGCTAGCGCCATTCGACGGCCAACACCGCGGTTCCTCCTGTGTCCGCTGTGCCGTGCGTGTGATCATTGCTTGTACAGCCCTCTCGCAGTGTCCGGAGCAAGTATGGTGGGTCTGACACACCGGTGTCAATGTGTTCTTTTTTCCATTTCCAGGAGTGTATATGAAGATGGTATCTGTTCTTTCGGACATGGCCGGTAAGCCTTATCTATATAAAGATGGTATCTGTTGTTTCGGACATGTCCGAAAGAACAGATACCATCTTCATATAGATAAGGCTTACCGGCCAAGCAGGTAAGCAGGAGATCCCGGGTTCGAGTGCGCGGTGGGGGCACTCATTTTCAACTCTGGCCGTTGGCATTTATGAACGCCTGTAAGCAGCTAAAGGTCCAGATTTCATTATAATTTCGCTCTTCTAGAGCTACAAGATCACCAGTGATATCTGTACAGATACCAGCTTCTTATAATAGACTGGCCCCATGACTGGGTCCATGGGGCACAAAATAAACAGACAGAATTGGAAGGTCCCCTTCTTGTAACACGCGAAAGACAGAAGAACAGTCTTTAAAGTTACTAAAATATACGTGTACAGAACAGGACAGCTTGAGGTTAAAACAACCACTCTTACTCACAAGGCATGATAAACAACCGTATATAAAATATAACAAACACATGAAAGTAGTGACTTAATTCACAGGATAAATACGATATTGCAGCGCCTGTCTTATTCTAAATTACGATGCAAAATTCCTTTGGACATACACGCATGTCCAAAGGAGCAGCCACTACGGCGACTACAGTCCTTAAGAAATACATTAAAGGTATTCTCAAGTACATGGACGACTATCAGCTACTACCGGACATCAGTGGGGCAGAATACGCCTCCTGTGCTTGTTGACGGGGTACACTGCGACCTTTCGAGAATGCTTTTTCCCGCCGAAACTTTCGGTGTTATTCATTTTCGATCAGCGTCCGGCTTATGCACGTGGAACGAGCTAGTTTCGCATAATCGGCGATGCAGGGTGGCGAGGCAACTTTCAATCGGGATATTTCTCACGATGCAATCGGTACGAATTCTCGACCATTGCAGTTGGCCGCACCATAAATCAAATGCATCTCTGCCATTTTGCAATACTTGTAGCTAGCCGTGTTATTCTCAACGCTACCACGGCTTAAACGGCGACGATCTCCTTTGCGCTCAGCCCGTGTCTGTACCGTAGCGCCCTCTAGTGGCGTTTGCGACCTGCTATTCCTATGTGATTACTTATCCTTGCTGTAGGCCCGACGTTCTATGTCAGTTGGCAATTTTTTTAATCACCCTGGATAACTGTTTGCTTGCTCGGTGCGTATAGCAAGAGCAGCAATAATGCTTATATTAATTCACTGTAAACTTCCGTTAATAATGTTCGAATTTTAGTTGAGTATGTTCTAATCTTCTGCTGATGCAGTCTATTCATCAGGCCAGCGAATAATCAATCAAAGCATGTCATTGCCTTCTACTGCTGCGATGAACAATGTCACCTGCTTGATATCGGTTAGTATTACTTACGGATGGAATCCGGTGACGACCAATCGGAGGTATTGATGTTAATGTGCTTGGTTATCAGGAACTTGCTTTCAGCTCAGTCAGTTACGTAACGGAAGCCAATATATAGTAGTGACGGATTCCTCGAGAAAGCACATCAGAGCCCGTAGAGTCGCAACCGACAGCCACGTACTAAATTTCGCAATTGCGTTCCATATACAGGGTGAGTCAGGAGGAAAGATACATGCTTTGAGGGGTGATAACATTAACGGTTCTGAACGAGAAACGTAACATTGAACATATCTCTTCTTAACAGTTTCTGAGGGACCTAATGGAAACAGTAGGGCACAGGAAAAGGGCAGGTGATAGAAAAACATTCTGACCTCAAATGGCTCAAATGGTTCTAAGCACTTTGGGACTTAACATCTGAGGTCATCAGTCCCCTAGACTTAGAACTACTTAAACGTAACTCACCCCTAAGGACAATAGACAAATCCATGCCCGAGGCAAGATTCGAACCTGCGACCGTACCAGCAGCGCGGTTCCGGACTGAAGCACCTAGAACAGCTAGGCCACAACGGCTGGCCATTATGATCTAATGTTTTGAATAATTGCGTATATTTCTTCACAAAAAATATTCAAAAAATCCACCGTCAATTGGAATGCGTTTTGTAGCTCTTTTAGGCAGATGCTACGTTGCTGATCTGACTTCATTAGTACAGGCCTTTACTTGAGCACAAGCATGTAAAATACGTGCGAGTAGTTCCTTCTTCGCGTCAACTGTAAGCTTCTAGACTTCACTCTTAAGACAGCTTTAAAAAACAGTAATCTAACGTAGTTAAGATACGGTGACGTTGATGGCCACGAAATCAACCCAAGGAGACCGACCCAACGCCCAGGAAATGTTTCAGTGAGGTACTGTGTCACCAGCTGTACGGAATGAGCAGGAGCTTCGTCGGACATTTTTTGAACGTTTGTATTGTTTGGTTCTAATAAAACCCCATGTCATTCCAAGCATGTTTGTCAATTTGTAACTCTCTATCTACATTATTCCGTGATTTATTCAGTTTTCAGAGTTATACTGACTTTTTGATCACCCGGTACATTAGTATGGACTGCAGAAATGATTAGTATTTGAACCATGCCCGCCAGTGGGTTCAAGGGCAACATCGATATCGCGGCGCAACGTCACTTACCGGTAAAATGTGCCTGCGGCTCTCGTTGTCGCTGTAAAACAGAGGCAATGGATGAGTGTGGCTTCAGCAAACGTGCAGGATGCCTCGCAGACGTATGCAAGAAACGTACTGCCAGTTCAGTCAGTTTGAAAGAAGGCGCATTATTCGCATGAGACAATGTGATGCATCCATCCAGGAAATTGCTGCTCGATAGGACGAAGTGTGCAACGGGTGTGTGCAGGATGGTTGACTGAAGGCCGTGGAACACGACGAGATGGGTCAGGTCGCATCGCGTACTCCTAGGCTCTGGCGCAACAGCGTGGCAGTGTAACACATCATACACTACCAGGGTTGAGAGTCCGTCGCCGTTTATTACGGCATGGGTTACGTGCGAGTCGTCCACTTCAAATCAGATGGCTCTAAGCATTATGGGACTTAACATCTGAGGTCATCAGTGCCCTAGACATAGAACTACTTAAACCTAACTAACCTAAGGACGTCACACACATCCATGCCCGAGGCAGGATTCGAACATGTGACCGCAGCAGCAGCGCGGTCCCGGACGGAAGGGCCTAGAACCGCTCGGCCACAGCGGCCCACCTTCCACTTCTCCGCCTGCTTTTGACGGATGTGCAGAAACATGCTAGACGGCAACTGTGTATGGAACGAAGTCGCTGGGACGAGGAATGGCATCACATAACGTTTTCGGACGAATCCAGGTTCTGTTTCTTTGAAAATGATGACCCCATTTTGGTTTGCCGCAGGTAAGGGGAGCGGCATCGCAGTGACTGCATTCGCACAAGGCATACAGCGCCTGTGCAAGACCTTATGGGGTGTGATGCTATTGACTACAACTACAAATGACAGCTGGTAAGTGTCCAGGGCACTGTGACCAGTGGGACAAAAGTGAATGACATCCTCCGACCCCTAGCCTTACACTTTCTGCACAATACACAATACGCCATTTTTCAGCAAGACAATGCACAACCATATGTTGCTGCAAGAAGACAAACCTTCTTGGTGTCAGAGGATGTCAGCCTTTTGGTCTGACCCACCATATCACCAGATTTGTCTTCAATCGAAAATATGTATCGGTTATGGTGAAAAGACAGGTGCAGCGCTGTGATCCAGTGCCAACCACAACAGATGAACTCTGGAACCATGTGAATGCAGCATGGCTGACTACACCATAGAACGTCATTCGTGTATTATCCGAAGACCAGTATCACTTGCAAAGCGATTTAGAAAAGATTGCTGTGTGGTGTGGCAGGTGGCAGTTGACGCTAAATAACGAAAAGTGTGATGTGACCCACATGAGTTCCAAAACAAAACCGTTGGAATTCGATTACTCGATAAATAGTACAATTCTCAAGGCTGTCAATTCAACTAAGTACCTGGGTGTTAAAATTACGAACAACTTCAGTTGGAAAGACCACATAGATAATATTGTGGGGAAGGCAAGCCAAAGATTGCGTTTCATTAGGTGGACACTTAAAAGTTTGCAACAAGTCCACTAAAGAGACAGCTTACACTACACTCGTTCGTCCTTTGTTAGAATATTGCTGCGCGTTGTGAGATCCTTACCAGGTGGGATTGACGGAGGACACCGAAAGGGTGCAGAAAATGGCAGATCGTTTTGTATTATCACGTAGTAGGGGAGAGAGTGTGGCAGAAATGATACGCGAATTGGGGTGGAAGTCATTACAGCAAAGACGTTTTTCGTCGCGGCGAGATCTTTTTACGAAATTTCAGTCACCAACTTTCTCTTCCGAATGCGAAAACATTTTGTTGAGCCCAACCTATATAGGTAGGAATAATCATCAAAATAAAATACGAGAAATCAGAGCTCGAACAGAAAGGTTTAGGTGTTCGTTTTTCCCGCGCGCTTTTAGGGAGTGGAATGGTAGAGAGATAGTATGATTGTAGTTCGATGAACCCTCTGCCAAGCACTTAAATGTGAATTGCAGAGTAATCATGTAGATGTATTATTCTCGTCAGTGACATCAAGCATGTACAAGTCATCCATGGTCTTGGCAGGCCCTATGCCTATTAGACAACAGGACACATACTGAACCGAGGAGACTGAAAAGCTAATCATTTCCGAAGAACATATTAATGTATATGTCCTGTGAATATGAACTCTCCTATTTGTAGTCGTTCAACATGTTCTCTTTTTTTCTGAACATGAGTGTATATCACACGTGTACTCTCCACATCGTACGCAACTATGTACTGAAATTTTGAAGGGGTGAGAGGAAATCAAAAATTTTCTTTCATATGGAGACAGTACTTTCTGCCCAACTGAAGTGTTCATTCAAAGTTACGCTCTCGTTTGTCACCGTCTTCTGATATGGTATGGCGACACTTTTTCGATTAAATGCTAAAATTACTTTGACTCTCTTTAAGTCCTCAGTTTTCCACCTGTCTGAGCACTGAAGCAAATCGTCGTTAACCTGAATCATTGGCCTGTCTGATCACCCGCATCCATTCATGTCCATTGTGCAGTCTGACGGACTCCAGTAGGACAATGCGACACCCGACACCTCCAGAATTGCTACAGAGTGACTGCAGGAACATTCTTTTGAGTTTAAACACCTCTCCTGGCCACCAAACCCCCCACACATGAACATTATTGAGAATATCAGGGATGGCTTGCAACGTGCCGTTCAGAAGAAATCTCCATCCCCTCGTATTCTTATGGATTTATGGACAGTGTTGCAGGATTCATGGTGTCAGTTCCCTCCGGCGCTACATCAGACGTTAGTCGAGTCCATGCCACGTCGTGTTCGGCACTTCTGCACGACATTAGGCATGTGCACCAGCTATTTTTGGCTCTTCAGCGTACAACCGGTTTCGCGATGATGGTTCAAAATGGCTCTGAGCACTAAGGGACTTAACATCTGAGGTCATCAGTTCCCTAGAACTTAGAACTACTTAAACCTAAGGACATGACACACATCCATGCCCGAGGCAGGATTCGAACCTGCAACCATAGTGGTCTCGCTGTTCCAGACTGAAGCGCCTAGAACCGCTCGGCCAGTCCGGCCGGCTTTCGCGATAATGCATCGCATCTTCAGGTTAAGTTGGTTAGATTACATTAAGCTATTAATCCAATCCATCCGTATTCACCTGAAGGTGCGACGCAACATCGGAAAACTGATTGTATCTTGATTCCACAATAAATGAGATTTAGCAGCTGCAAGTGATCTCTACAATTCTTTTTTAGATTTCAACACAAAAATTTTAAAAGATCTTTTGACTATGTACATATCAAGCTGCTGTTGTTCACATGGAATATTTATACACTCCTGGAAATTGAAATAAGAACACCGTGAATTCATTGTCCCAGGAAGGGGAAACTTTATTGACACATTCCTGGGGTCAGATACATCACATGATCACACTGACAGAACCACAGGCACATAGACACAGGCAACAGAGCATGCACAATGTCGGCACTAGTACAGTGTATATCCACCTTTCGCAACAATGCAGGCTGCTATTCTCCCATGGAGACGATCGTAGAGATGCTGGATGTAGTCCTGTGGAACGGCTTGCCATGCCATTTAAAACATGGCGCCTCAGTTGGACCAGCGTTCGTGCTGGACGTGCAGACCGCGTGAGACGACGCTTCATCCAGTCCCAAACATGGTCAATGGGGGACAGATCCGGAGATCTTGCTGGCCAGGGTAGTTGACTTACACCTTCTAGAGCACGTTGGGTGGCACGGGATACATGCGGACGTGCATTGTCCTGTTGGAACAGCAAGTTCCCTTGCCGGTCTAGGAATGGTAGAACGATCGGTTCGATGACGGTTTGGATGTACCTTGCACTACTCAGTGTCCCCTCGACGATCACCAGAGATGTACGCCCAGTGTAGGAGATCTCTCCCCACACCATGATGCCGGGTGTTGGCCCTGTGTGCCTCGGTCGTATGCAGTCCTGGTTGTGGCGCTCACCTGCACGGTGCCAAACATGCATACGACCATCATTGGCGACTCTCATCGCTGAAGACGACACGTCTCCATTCGTCCCTCCATTCACGCCTGTCGCGACACCACTAACTAATAAAGAATGCTGGTGACGGCATGAAAATGATGCTGCTTAAACTTATTAGGTCCATCTATAACACAGGAGAGATACCGACAGACTTCCAGAAATGTATCATTGTTCCTATACCAAAGAAGGCAGCAGCTACAAAATGTGAACAGCACCGAACTCTTAGCCTAATATCACATGCTTCAAAAATTCTCATAAAAATAGTTCTGAAGAGAATTGAAGAGAAGGTGGAGGATATGCTGAGTGAAGATCAGTTTGGTTTCAGAAGTGGATTGGGAACAAGAGAGGCGATTCTAGCACTAAGACTCATTATCGAAAAGCAATTACAGAAAAATAAACCAACTTATATTGCCTTTATAGACATGGAAAAGGCATTTGATAACGTTATCTGGCAAGAGATGTTCAGAGTGCTGAGGAAAATTGGAATAAAGTACAAAGACATCCGCGTGATACTCAGTTTCTATAAGAATGAGGTGGCAGTGATTAGGAACTGTCACCAGGAACAACAAGCAAATATTAGAAAAGGGGTAAGACAAGGATGTGCTCTCTCTCCTCTTATATTCAATGCTTACATCCAGGAAGCTATAGACCAAGTTCGAGAAACTACTGAGGTGGGGATCAAAATTAATGGGCAGAAGATAGACATGGTACGTTATGCAGATGATATTGCTATAGTCACGGAGACAGAAGAAGGTCTAGAGGAAGTCCTCAGAACAACGGAAAAAATTCTATACAATCAGTATGGAATGAGAATAAACAAAAAAAGACTAAAGTGATGGTACGCAGTACAGGAGCAGAATATGAACCTCCGAGAATTAGAATTGGAAGAGAGGAGCTGGAAGTCATACAGGAATTTACTTACCTGGGAAGCAAAATCACAAGGGATGGTAGAAGCCGGAAAGAAATTGCGACCAGAATACAAAAGGCCAAAATTGCATTTAATCGGAGAAGGAACTTACTCACCAGCAACTACATCAGTCTGAAAATAAGGAAACGCATCATGAAAGGTTTCGTTTGGAGTGTGGCCCTATATGTATGTGAAACTTGGACAGTTGGAAGAGCAGAGAGAAGACGGCTAGAGGCCCTGGAGATGTGGTGCTATAGAAGGATGATGAAGATCAGCTGGACAGACAAAGTAACAAATGAAGAGGTGCTTAGAAGAGTACAGGAAACCAGATCTCTGTGGAGGCACATCCAAACAAGAAGAGACAAACTTGTAGGGCACATCCTACGACACAACAATATCATTGGAACAATAGCAGAAGGGGTTATTGAGGGAAGGAATCGGCGGGTGCGACCAAGGATATCATACATGCAACAGATCATGAATGACGTTGGATGTAACACATATGTGGAAATGAAGAGGAAAGCAGACAGAAGAGAGGAATGGCGCTCTGCTGCAAACCAACCTCAGGGTTGAACACTAAAAGAGAGCGAAACCACTGGAGGCGGGCTGCACGATGTTGGGGCGTGAGCGGAAGACGGCCTAACGGTGTGCGGGACCGTAGCCCAGCTTCATGGAGACGGTTGGGAATGGTCCTCACCGATACCCCAGGAGCAACAGTGTCCCTAATTTGCTGGGAAGTGGCGGTGCGGTCCCCTACGGCACTGCGTAGGATCCTACGGTCTTGGCGTGCATCCGTGCGTCGCTGCGGTCCAGTCCCAGGCCGACGGGCACGTGCACCTTCCGCCGACCACTGGCGACAACATCGATGTACTGTGGAGACCTCACGCCCCACGTGTTGAGCAATTCGGTACGTCCACCCGGCCACCCGCATGCCCACTATACGCCCTCGCTCAAAGTCCGTCAACTGCACATACGGTTCACGTCCACGCTGTCGCGGCATGCTACCAGTGTTAAAGACTGCGATGGAGCTCCGTATGCCACGGCAAACTGGCTGACACTGACGGCGGCGGTGCACAAATGCTGCGCAGCTAGCGCCATTCGACGGCCAACACCGCGGTTCCTGGTATGTCCGCTGTGCCGTGCGTGTGATCATTGCTTGTACAGCCCTCTCGCAGTGTCCGGAGCAAGTATGGTGGGTCTGACACACCGGTGTCAGTGTGTTCTTTTTTCCATTTCCAGGAGTGTACGTTAATGCCAAGAAAACTTTCCACAGACCACAACGCTGCCTTATAAGAGGTTAATAACTAAGGACTTTATTGCTAGCGCACTCTAGCAGATGTAACTTCGGATTGCTCACGCGCTGCCTTCGATATGTAGGCTACAATAGAACCGTAGACCTGAGAGCAGTATTGGTAGCACTAGTGGTAGTAGCCCGCAGTCGGGCGGTTGGGTCGGGTCGCTCTTAGAGAGCAGTTGTCTAGTTGTATAGCTTACAGAGAGCACTTGTGTCCTGTATGGAATTACCAAGGCCGGTCGTGGAGAACGATGGCGGTGCCTAAGCCATGTAGTCCAAGGTGAAAGCAAAAATTATTGTTATTTATAGCCGCGCGCATATGTAATTTGTAACTACTGATTTTATACTATTGTTATATCAAGTCCCATGTAAATATTTTTAAAAATCTTTTGATAATAATCTTTCTTATAAAGATAGCTTTTGACAGTCACTCATCTGAATTTAAAGAGTTTACTAATTTCTCCTATCCATGGTCATCCCTATTATCGTAAAGAAAAATCCGTTGTTTCCTTTTATACATAACAAATCTAGTGGCCAGCACTGCACTGGGCTGTGCCAGAAAAATTTCTTATAGGAACAGATACATACGCGTTATCCGGTGGCATTATGGAGGTAAGAATCTTCAGTTTATTCAGAATGACTTTTCACGGCCATGACGCAGCATTGCTGACGTCTAGATTTTTCAGTTTAGATTCACAGTCAGTTAATTTTTGAAAGGTTGTATATGAGTCACATTTTTACTGAGAGGTTAGACGTATTTTTATTGCGAGGTTACGGAGATTATTTAAATTGTTGGGAGGTTACAACCTCTTCTGAACTGGACGCTTCCGATTATTCGATTATTATTGCAGGCTGTTTGCTATCAGGGCCAAAAGTTAATTTTTCAGTACCATCTTAATGCCATGGTACAAATGGCATTGTTCTCTTAAACTTGATTACTGAGTCAAATACATGTTTCATTTCTGGCAAAATGGAGGAGTGCAAGAAACTTGTTCACAGACGCAGGTTTGTTGAACAATTGATTTGGAACAATTTTACCATCGATACTTTCACTAATTAAAAAGGAAGCAAATTTGGTTCGATACTTTCAACATATTACCACAAAACTCAACACTCATACAGAAAAACTCAAAAAGTTTTGTATTGTTGCTGATGCACTTCAGAATTGTGTCACGATAGGACAGCAGCGACTGGTTACTAAATAATACTAATATAACTGGTGAAACTGCCATAGATTTAGATTCTTTTGGAAGTGACTGTGTAGATGACTTCACCTTACCATAGCCACCAAACGTAGAGAGCGGAATGAACTTCAGCGAGGAGATAATTCAACCCCTTCAGGAATACATATTTGTTTTCATATTCTTGTCAAGATCCCCTGCAAGAGCGGTTTTTAAGAAGCTCAAGTGTGAAACGAGTAAAAATACTTAAAACTAGATAAAATATTATCAGAAATAGAAACTGATAAAGATTATGAACTTATAAGAAAGGTAGATAGACGTAGATTGTATTGTCGTAATAATGAGGTCATTAATTCCTTTATTTTTTAATCATTTGGTGGTTAAAACTTTGTGTCTGGGTAACAGGAACACTCTTTCGTGAGACGCTCGTCAGAGAGGAGTTTAGTTATAGTTGATGCAATTAAAAGAGAAGACTCCTTCTTAAGGGAGCTCCTTTGTAGTCAGGTAGATCACAGAGATGACAGATTACTCCAGCGTGTAGTAAAAAAGCAAGCAAAATGTTTCTCAACAATTCTGTTAAATAATCAACGATAATCATCGCAACGGTAACATCAAAAAGGGAAAATTGTCAGCCATAAAGTATTTTGGAATAAATTTAACAATCATTTACACTTGTCATTGTCTCCTCATTCCTAATTTTCTCTACTTGATATGTGTAACTATACTGCTGGCAATGAATGTGCGTAAAAAGAGACCTATATCCTATTTACAAATATTCCATTTCATTAACAGCAATATTCTGGTACATATTTTAGAGGTCTGATGACACAGTCAGATAAAGCTGTGAGACTTTTAAAACACTTCATTCTGCTTTGTGGGCTGCAAATTGGTTGCATGAGCGTTTATGATTAAACTCCGGGTGACAATGTCACCAACATCGATGCGATCTGTGGTGTGTCAGTGTCCCAGTGACTCACATTTTGACAAATTAATTAAACTTACGATCATAAGAATAATTTCATAACCCTTTTCGTTAACTTTTACTATAAGCATCTCTGTTACCTTATCTCTAGTACCGTAACGTCCTGCTGAATTTAGGTTTCTGTGGCAACGTTTTTTTTTTCACAAGCCTAGCGCTGATTATATCATAGTTAACGCCATTGAATCTGTCTGTCAGAAGGTGTTGTCACTGCTCAGTGGGCAAGGCTTCAGCATCAGGTTGCGTACCTAGTAGTTTGTTGGAGAGTAGTGTTTTACTGAACGAGACGAGTATGGCAAGATTTAACTCACGCAAATAAATATCAGTGACAGCAACTGAAACAAAAAGCCTACACAGTGTTGTAGAAAAATTTTGTACATTGAAGCGTCAGTGTGATTATTTCCTTATAGTCAGTAAATGTAAGCAGAGATTTGCCACGTAAGCTGTACCTAAGGTCAAAAGCAAAACATAAAATACATAAGACGTCGATACACAGGGTGACGTGTCCACACAATAAAAATACATATACGCTGGGTGACACATGACCACCACGTACTCATAGTTGCAGCAGTAGTTTCAATAGTTTCGATTACTTTTGTAGATCATGTTGATCACGTTGATCTAGTGGCTAGCGTTGCTGCCTCTGGATCGCGGGGTCCCGGGTTCGATTCCGGCCGACTTGGGGTTTTTCTCCGTCCGGGGACTGGGTAATTGTGTTGTCCTCATCATTTCATCATAATAATCATCATTCGTGACAGTCGCTAGATTGGACTGTGTGAAAAAATTGGATTGTGTGAAAACTGGGACATTGGACGGGCGCTGAGGACCGCACGGTTGAGAGCCCCACAAACCAAACATCATCATCACATAGCACATTTAACCTGAGATTTAAAATAAGAATGTTTTGGACGATACCACCGTCTTGTACACGGCGAGTGCACTTGTAATACTACAGGTGATCTGAAGATGGTCGTTAAGCTACCGAAATTATTCATCACTTCGTAAAAATTTTACGTTAATGCGATTGAAAATTTGAAAAAATTGATGAAATTTTCAAAGATGACAGGATCTGAATTCTTAGCTTGAATTCAAATTCAAATACCTGTCTCACAGATACCAAATACTGAGAAGATGCTATTGTTTGATATTTTTCAAACCTTGCTTCTACAGCATCTGCAAAACATATTAAAATTCAACTCCTCAGCACAGTATTTCGTCAGTTCTAGAAGAGAATAAGTGGTACGTGATATTGCCAAATGTGTATCACTGTATAACTAAAATGTATGATAGGAATATCTTTCGCCGGCCGAAGTGGTCACGCGGTTCTAGGCGCTGCAGTCTGGAACCGTGAGACCGCTACGTTCGCAGGTTCGAATCCTGCCTCCGGCATTGATGTTTGTGATGTCCTTAGATTAGTTAGGTTTAACTAGTTCTAGGGGACTAATGACCTCAGAAGTTGAGTCCCATAGTGCTTAGAGCCATTTTTGAATATCTTTCCATGTACGACAGACGTTCCAAAAGTAACTTTCATCACTGTTTTTCACGGCTTAACTAGATTGGCAAATCAAATACACCATGAACTATACACCTGGCACTATTTTCGACGTAGTGACGACCGAAATTGAACCATTTCTCGTAGCTTGCAATCAGTTTGAAGAAACCACTCTGGTAAAATTCGGTGTCCTGCGGTGCAAGGTATCGTTGCACAGCCTGCTCCACCTCAGCACTGGTTTGGATGTGACGTCCAGGGAGTGGAGATTTTAGTGGACGAAGAAGGGAGAGTCCAACGTGCAAGACTGCGGTTGTAGGCCGGGTGACCCAATCTCTCCCAACAGAAGCGACGAACCTGATACTTTGTGAGCCTTCATGTATATGGTTTAACTTTGTCATCCAACAGCATGTGATGCCATGACTAATAAAGAGATATAATTTTTTTTTCCTTTCTTGTACTACCTTATACTTCAAAGATCTATTTCTGACGACATAGAATATTTTTCATTTGGTTATATAGTATAGAAAATGAAGTGTGTGTGACTATGTTTACCGTGCTATTTTCTATACGAGTTCCTTATGTAAAGACTTGGATATTTTTCTGTTCATCTTTCAGGTGGTTTTATTAAATGTATTCTGTGAAACAGAATGCAATAGGCAGAAGTGTTCGAAGAACTGTGGAGCGAGAGAGGTATCGATAGTTGTCAGGTCGAACAGTGAGGCAAACAGTCGTAGATAGCGCTTGAACATGGCGGTCCGGAAGCAAATACTGTGTGTAGTAATGGTGTGCGTTTAACGCGATATTAATACCGGATTTTCTTGTGCTAGTTCGGTTTGAAATTTGACTTTATGATGGGTACTCTAAACGGACGTTGTGTTACGCAAACGCTGTTAGTTTTTACAGAATGATGCTTGTGGCAGTGACAATGCACTCGTGAACAGACAGTGTTGTCGTCGGTTTAGAACTGAATTGCATTACACAAACTGTGAATTTAATGTTGCTCATTTTTCTTGACAACGAAATATGACGTCTGCTAAAACACTAACTGCCAATGTGGAAACTGTGAACTGTGTTGCTACTAAGTGACTGTTTCCGCGGAAACAGTATTATCGTGGACCATGAGTATCAACTGTAGATAGACTGTCTAACTTCACAATTGGCAAATTATAGCAAATCGAGTGTTAATTTAAACACGTCGTGTGGACTGTTCCAAACTACAGTATGTGAAAGTTGCCGTTGAATAAATACGAGCCCGCATCTCGTGGTCGTGCGGTAGCGTTTTCGCTTCCCGCGCCCGGGTTCCCGGGTTCGATTCACGGCGGGGTCAGGGATTTTGTCTGCCTCGAGATGGCTGGGTGTTGAGTGATGTCCTTACGTTAGTTAGGTTTAAGTAGTTCTAAGTTCTAGGGGACTGATGATCTTAGATGTTAATTCCCATAATGCTCAGAGCCATTTTTGAACTAATACGACCTTCAGGTGTTGCATAAACAGTTACTTTGTTCCAGCCTACGACAAATGGATGCTACGCAACTTATTACCAGGGCCAGCCGAAACAGGATGTAAGGAAAAGAGGATATATTAAGGCCAGGGACACGACTGGATGAAGATACAGGATTCACATCAGCAACTTCAAACCGTTTCTACCGCCGTCGCCACATCACGCCGACCCAGAACAGTTAAGGCTAAAAACCGTTCCTCTCTTCGAGAAACACAATTGTAACCAATTTAATTTCTTGCTGCTTTGTAATAGACTATCTCCTGATGTTTATAATGTTAATCTCTGTAAATAAAAGTAGTGTATTGTTAAGACTGTTAACCTTCAGTGGTTGTTGACCCCACCAATAAAAATACTTACTGCCATCATTTATTTGATTTTGCTTTTCAGTGTAATTGTACTAGTCGTTGCATGCGTTGTGCGTGTCATTTGGAATGGTGTGCCTCGATGTGTATACACAGCAGCTTACACAGTAGAATTTATGCGTTGTACTGTGAAACGTGGCCAGACGTATAAGATGAGGCATCTACCATTGAAGTTGTTTACATCAAGCAATTACAAAGTTGTAGCTTATTCGCCATTGGTTCATGTTAGCGTATTAGAGGGAACTTTGAATCAGACAGCTGTCAAATTACGCGATCTTTGTTTACATGCCACTTAATGTCATATTTCCATTGTTCATATTTAGATGCAAATTTGTGTGTGTGTGTGTGTGTGTGTGTGTGTGTGTGTGTGTGTGTGTGAAATGTTATGGAACTTAACTGCTAAGGTCATCAGTCCCTAAGCTTACACACTACTTAACCTACATTATCCTAAGGACAAACACACACACCCATGCCCGAGGGAGGACTCGAACCTCCGCCAGGACCAGCCGCACAGTCCATGACTGTAGCGCCCCACACCGCTCGGCTAATCCCACGTGGACAGATGCAAATTTATCTGGGATTAACTGTTACTGGTAAGCAAAACTACAGTATACTGTGTCATTATTTATCAAATTACATTCAGAATGTTTTACTGTTTTCCACTATCAAAGGATTTTATTATCAGAATTTTAACGGGATTGGGAATCTTCTCATATAGAGGTTTGCTTTTGAAGTTTCCGGAAGTAAAACGGGTTCTTGGGGTTTATAAAGTATTAATTTCTTCATGCAGTTTTTCTTTAAACATTTTCTGATTAAAAATTCACCGTCATAGTAAGTCTCCAGGAACCGTTTTCTACGCAAGCACCTTCTCAGAAGAGCTCTGGTCTCTTTCGCCGAATGGTGAGGGTGTGGAAAAGCTTGATGCGTTGGTGGTTCCTTTCTGGAGGAATATAGGGAGAATCACAAATTTTGCGTCCTAGACCACCATGGCCATAACCTTTCCCATGGAGGATGAATTTTTCCTCACTGGTGAAGTGGTATGCGGCCTTGGATTCTGGAATAAAGTGCACCACTCATGTCTCAACGTCTACGATAATTCTGTAAAGAAACTCATTTTCCGCTCGTCCATAACACATCAAGTGATCGCGGCCGATTCTCATTCCTGCACTCTTGGGATCAGGTTACAGGGCACCCATCTTACATAAACTTTTCGGTAAACCAACATATTATGGAGCAAGCGATGGGCCTGATCGCGGCCGATACTCAGTGTGGACGGCGTGTATCACAGCGTTACGCTCCCGTTCGTTATCACCATGTCCTGTACTCTAGCAACGTTGTTTTCATTCATGGATCTGTAGGGACGCCCGCTTCGACCTTCATCCTCCACATGCTCCCTTCCTTCTCTGAAATGCAACACCAATCGCCCAACCACTTGATGAGACAAGACCCCATCATCACACACGGTCTGTAGGCGCTCATGGATGACAGACACACTAGTCACAACGTGCTCATTCATACCGGATAAGTGCACGCACTTCTATTGGCACGCACTTCTATCGGCGACCACGTTGTCAGCACACGTCCGTCTGCCATCGTGATGTGTATCCTAATAACCTCGGCCACGCCGGTCTGCTGTCACTCTCTCTTCTTCGACGCTCAGTGCATACGTTATTTCTCCTCCACCGACCCGCCCTCCGTCGCTAAACCAGCAACGGGCGTGGATTCATATGGCGTTTGTTTGTCATCTGGCATACCACCTTCTCATTGAAAAACAAGGACAAAAAACTTTCGTAACTCTGTTGACCACGAACAGTTTCTGTCGACTCCTGAAATGCCCTATGGAAACATCAGTTCCGCCTCTTTGAGAACACGACTTCTACAGCACACGACGGCAGCGTTCCGACTCACAACTTTCGCTAGTTCCAGACCGATCCACGATGAGATTTAACACTTGGGGCTTCCAGCCCATCCAAATCAGGAACAGAATTGGTAATTTTCTGCAGCCGCTAATAGAGCATCTTTAAGATGCTGCAGGAGTTCTAGAGCTTTTTCTGCAACGAGCGTCGAAAAGCACCGGTCGTCAAGGGAAAATTACTCGCTCTTGTTACCAGTCTGGGCTACTCACCATCAGTCATACAGGAGGACTTGGTAAAAGTCGGCTTCAGTCTGAACAAAAAACCCCATCCCCATTCGGGCTGAAACTGGCCAAGGCTACTGCAGTTGCGAACAAGACTAACACACATTAGTGGCCAGGATATCGTAACTTAAACGTTTATGTGCAGCACTGTCGTTGTTCACCGACTCAGACGTAATTCAGCCAGTGAACAAGAGTTTTTCTTACTTACACAAGCATATTTGTCGCAGAGAGCCTTGAGTTCATCAGTAAGCTCACGAATCTTTTCATCTGTTGAGGACACATTTATTTTTTGTGCCACTGGGTTTCTGAGCAACATAAATTGGAATACCCAGGCTCTTTCCGTGAGGGTGACGGAAACTTACAAGCAAGGTATAAAAGGACAGATGCGTCGATATGAGATAATGAGTCATGGTGCAGAAACGTCCGAGTCCCGGGTTATAACTGAAAATGAGATAATTTCAAGATTTACCATTGTTCCGCTGACGATAGAAATCCAAACACAGAAGTTTTAGTAACAACTGTATTTATCTGCCCAGCTTCCACAAGGTAGAACACCCACAACAGTTGTCCTAAATTAGACCCCAAGCGTATCTATGTAGGTACGGCACCGCCGAGCAAAGATTGGTCTTAAAAGTTCGAACAACCCAAGTATTATTCGAACAAAATCACAGGCAACGAGAACTCTTGCGATGAGATACTATTCAATATGCATAGGTTTTAAGCAGGCTGTTTAGATTTTTTTATTGGTAACAGCACGTAGCGCTCTGTATGAAAATCACTGGCTGTGCTGTGTGCAGTCTGTGGCTGGTTTGCATTGCTGCTTGTTATTGTAGTGTTGGGCAGCTGTATGTGAACAGCGCGTAGCGTTGCGCAGTTGGAGGTGAGCCGCCAGCAGTGGTGGATGTGGGGAGTGAGATGGCGGAGTTTTGAGAGCGGATGATCTGGACAGTAAATTTGTAAGACTGGATGTGATGAACTGATATATATATTATGACATTTGAACACTATTAAGGTAAATGCATCGTTTGTTCTCTATCAAAATCTTTCGTTTGCTAACTATGCCTATCAGTAGTTAGTGGCTTCAGTAGTTAATTTTATTTAGCTGGCAGTATTGGCGCCTATCTGTATTGCAGTAGTTCGAGTAACGAAGATTTTTGTGGGGTAAGAATTGATGAAAGGTATAGGTTATTGTTAGTCAGGGCCATTCCTTTGTAGGGATTACTGAAAGTCAGATTGCGTTGCGCTAAAAATATTGTGTGTCACTCTAGTGAATGTATGAGTACGTTCAGTTTTTCTCAGCTGTTTGCAAATCAAATAACATAAGATGTTTATCAGCACAGTAATTCATAAATTTTTCTAAGTGGCGGTTAAAAGGTGTCTCACGCAAAAGGCTCTTCACGTGGTCTCGCAAGAACAGATGAAGTGATCGAGATGGGCACGAAACAGGACCTCTCCATCATGTTCGCGTTTCAGAGAACGAATGAAGCTGGTGTTCACAGGTAATATGTGGGATATTTTTCAAGTTGCAGCCTCTGAGCTGTGTCATTTGTAGCAAATGAACGAAATACCCTTTCGTTTATCTATTCAAAGCTGCAAGCCCGGTTCATTCGAGATACAGACAGCAAACTGTTAAAATGCCTATGTTTCATGTGTATGAATAATTGATATTTTTGAACGGCATGTGTTTATACTAGTGATGCAGTAACACTCAAAATCTGCAAGACGCTTAGGGGCAAACCTTAATGCTTCAGTCGCAATTCCTCTTTAGTTACGATTCTTGACCTTCTTGGTAGAAGTTTCTTTACTCTACCGAAACCGCTTTCACTAAGTTACTAACTTTAATAATTATTAACAGTAGTACTATATGTTTCGTTACGAGGGAGCACATAGCACAAACTGATACTAACAGCTGCTCTGCGCGCGAACGTCTGGCCTTTACAAGAAGAGAAATCACGTGACTGGAATTAGCGTCTTCTATTGGTCCTCTTCGCACGAACTGTATATGTTGACAAGTTCGTGTTTGTTCCGAACCATGTATAATCACAGGCTTGTATCATGGGACATGTTCGAATTCGCTTAAACTGCGTAAACTGCTTATCCCGTACATACCGTTCCATTTTGTATCTGGCATCTGGGTTCTTTTATTTTAATTTTATTTTTTTTATTATGGACATGTCACCTTTGTGTTTCATCTGCTGATTTTCCAGCTCTACGACGGTTAGAGTTGATACCCCGCGTTATAATAGAGAGCATTCACGTATTTCAAGGTCATATACCTGTGTAGCCCTGCACTTCTGCACACTTGTTGTTTGAATGTTAATTAATCAAAAGACAACAGAAGCTAAAGTTGCTGAAGTAACTGTCCATTTTAATAGACAGCCATTATGAACTGATTCGCCGGCCGGTGTGGCCGTGCGGTTCTAGGCGCTTCAGTCTGGAACCGCGTGACCGCTACAGCCACAGGTTCGAATCCTGCCTCGGGCATGGATGTGTGTCATGTCCTTAGGTTAGTTAGGTTTAAGTAGTTCTAAGTTCTAGGGGCTGATGACCAGACTGATGTCCCAGAGTGCTCAGAGCCACTTGACTTTTTTTTTTTACTTGTTCACATGTGTGGAAAGTGAGACATTGTCAGGCAAGTAGCTAAACATTTGCTTGAAACAAGGTACGTTAACACGTGCGGTGCATGCCCCAAATAAGAGTTGTTCTGTTGTAGTACGTTCTTTCTTTAGACGTCATCGAAGTGTATGATTGTTCAGTAAAGTAACTGAAACCTAGTGGAATCGAACAGCGTGCACCCTTCACAAGGGCAATGTTAGGACATGCAGCCTCGTTTTCTGTGTGACAGCACTGCAGTACTCCATTGTCAAAAGCCACACTGAGTACTTTATTACGGCCAAGAGCCTTTCGGTTGCGCTGGCTTTTAATCACTTCATTGAAGACCAGTCTCTGCAGACGTGGTCGCTAACGCACGCTTGTGCGGTTGCGCTCGGCCGGTTCAAATCAGGATTGGTAATGGATGAAATGATCACTTCCAGTATTTGGCCTGGAAGGGGAAGTGAGGTGGTGGTGTAAATTTCCAGATCATCTGTACTGGATTACATTCCAAGTCTCTCCGCAGTTTCACATGAAGTGAGCGCGCCGTCGATGGTGTTCCGCCCTTCAGATGGGAATTTTAATCTCGGTGTCCACCTTGGTGCAACTCGACAGGATTAGGCTGTGCCGCCACCGGGTTTTTACCTTTTCCCTTCTCTCATTATCACACAACATAGACAGAGCATTACGACATACACGCATCCCTTACACTCATCCACACCCTGCAAATACGCAAATGACGTAACTCTCGAACATCCGTAAGGAAAGGGGACAATGTGCACGGAAGAAGTACACCGTTCCCGAAGTGCGGCTCAGTCCACCCTGTGGAGTGACTCCGCTAACAATGTCATTCACCAGTAGCACTTTTACATTATTAAAACTGTACATTTATAGAATGAGATTTTCACTCTGCAGCGAACTGTGCGCTGATATGAAACTAGCTGGCAGATAAAAACTGTGTGCCGGACCGAGACTCGAACTCGCGCCTTTGCCTTTGGCGGGCGAGTGCTCTACCAAAGGCAGAGGTCCCGAGTTCGAGTCTCGGTCCGGCACACAGTTTTAATCTGCCAGGACGTTTGAACAATTATACTTCGATGACGAAAAATGGAAGAACGTACAACAAAGCAAGTGCTACGAATCTGTAAGCACTACATGGGTTAACGCAATAGTTTATAATTCCCAGGGTTCTGGTAGGCATGACGTCAGTAGATGTAAGGTTTACCAAATTATACAATGAATTGCGGAGGACCGCCCAAGTTGCAATATTAATTTTCTTTATTACTTGATGGCTAGCTCCCAGCTTAAGCTCATTATCAAATTATCCACTAAGCAATGCGATAACCTCTATTACGACAGCTACATTCCTGTTCAATTAAACATATCTTGTAAACTAGTGCAGGACCGAACGCTATTCACTAATTCATCCCAAATGAATGAATGACGTTCAGTCCTGCTCTGAATTAGAAAATAAAAATTGTAACTTGTACGGTTCCCTGCCATTTATTGCATAGTTTGGTTAACGCATATTATTTGAAGCAGTGTTTGGGTTTTTTCCAAAAAAATCTAATTTTTTGCTCCTGTGAATCAGCTGGTGACAGGTGTCTGTTATGACGTCCCATTTATGCAGCGAGATGTATTGGAATAGTCTTTAGGTTTGTTAGCCTTGATATATCTATTGTACTATTTACAAATGCAGGTCTACACAGATGACTGACGTTGACAGGCGGTAATAGAGACATATCTCTTAAATTTACAGTACTGGCCATTAAACTTACTACCCCACGAACATGATGTGCTACAGACGCGAAATTTAACCGACAGGAAGAAGATCCTGTGATATGCAAATGATTAGCTTTTCAGAGTATTCACACAACGCTGGCGCCGGTGGCGACACCTACAACGTGCTGACATGAGGAAATTTTCCAACCGATTTCTCATACACAAACAGCAGTTGACCGCCGTTGCCTGGTGAAACGTTATTGTGATACCTCGTGTAAGGAGGAGAAATGCGTACCATCACGTTTCCGACTTTGATAAAGGTCGGATTGTAGCCTACCTGATTGCGGTTTATCGTTATCACGACATAGCTACTCGCGTTGGTCGAGATCCAATGACTGTTAGCAGAGTATGGAATCGGTGGGTTCAGGAGCGTAATACGAAACGCCGTGCTGGATCAAACGGCCTCGTATCACTAGCAGTCGAGATAACAGGCACCTTATCCGCATGGCTGTAACGGATCGTGCAGCCACGTCTCGATCCCTGAGTCAACAGATGGGGACGTTTGCAAGATAACAACCATCTGCACGAACAGTTCGACGACGTTTGCATCAGCATGGACTATCAGGTCGAATACCGTGTCTGCGGTTACCCTTGACGCTGCATCACAGACTGGAGCGCCTGCGATGGTGTACTCAACGACGAACCTGGGTGCACGAATGGCAAAATGTCATTTTTGTCAGATGAATCCAGGTTCTGTTTACAGTATCATGATGGTTGCATCCGTGTTTGGCGACATCGTGGTGAACGCACATTGTAAGCGTGTATTCGTCATCGCCATACTGGCGTGATGGTATGGGGTGCCATTGGTTACACGTCTCGGTTACCTCTTTTTCGCATTGACGGCACTTTGAACAGTGGACGTTACATTTCAGATGTGTTACTACCCGTGGCTCTACGCTTCATTCGATCCCTGCGAAACCCTACTTTTCAGGAGGATAATGCACGACCAAAAGATGCTGGTCCTGTACGAGCCTTTCTGGATACAAAAAATGTTCGACTGCTGCCCTGGCTAGCACATTCTCCAGATCTCTCACCATTGGAAACGTCTGGTCAATGGTGGCCGAGCAACTGGCTTGTCACAATACGCCAGTGTCACTATTGATGAACTGTGTTATCGTGTTGAAGCTGCATGGGCAGCTGTACCTGTACACCCATCCAAGCTCTGTTTGACTCAATGACAAGACGTATCAAGGCCGTTATTACGACCAGAGGTGGTTGTTCTAGGTACTGATTTCTCAGGATCTATGCACCCAAATTGTGCGAAAATATAATCACCAGTCAGTTCTAGTATAATATATTTGTCCAATGAATACCCGTTTATCATCTGAATTTCTTCTTGGTGTAGCAGTTTTAATGGCCAGTAGTGTAAAAATATTTTTATTCGGTTTTAGTAGTTCGAGCTAGTGTACTTCTCCTGTTGCCGCCAAGAGGAGTCGCCCCAATTGCAGGCAGTTCTTGTTTAATGTCATCACCTCTCATTTACGCTCATTTAAAAAGAATTGTTATTCAGTTTATCAAAAGCAAGTGATGTCAACCGTCCAATAGCCAGAAGGATAGACAGCGCACAAGCTGAGAGTGGTGCTTAAGCTGACAAGCTGAACCTATCTGATATATTTTTATCACACATTTTAGAGGCTCTGTTTTGGTTCCTGTCGAAGATATGTCGTGCAGCATAACTTACTGGAATTTACCTGTCAAAATCTTTTCAAACTAAACTCTGCTTGAGAAGATACTCTGTATGTTTATGTGTTCATTAAGCAGAGTACTCACCGCTCGAATTCACGACAGGTTAGCAAAACACCAACCGAATCAGACTTCCTTCTATGCATAATACCGAGAAGCGTCCCAAAGTGGCTCTTGTGATAGAATGTCAGTCCGTGAAAGGAAACTAGGTCGTTACAAGGCACGTAGCGTCCCCAGTCGTCATTTCGACTGAATGCACATGCGCTGGAGTAGAACGCGGAGGGTTGCAATCTGAAGAGTCTGCAGACTGAACGACGCTGTCAGATGCGAAGAGAGCAAACGAGCGCCGTGTAACGAAGCCGGGAAGGCAAAAGAAGCAAATGGAGGCGGGCGGACTGTGTGCCGGGGAGGGGGGAGGGGTGTAGTGGGGATGGGAGAAGTCCTCAGAGTGCCGGGAGAGGGGGGGGAGGGGGAGAGGCGCCCGCTAGACTGCGTGCCTGCCTACGGATGGCTGGAAGCGCGAGGTGAATCGGCCGCAGGAAAACGAACCGAGCGCCTTCAGCAGCCAACGTGTCGCTGCAGACGCCTAATCAGCTAGCTCCGTAGCTTCTGGAGTTCCGTAGACGTCCTGCGTACTGCTCGGCTCGTACAGCACAAACATGTACAAACACGAACGTCGAAAGCACTCCCACGTGAAACGCTGAACGGACCGTGCCCACTCACAGAAGTCGGAGCGAGGTATGAAGAAAGACTACCGTAGAGTACATCTACATGAACTACAACTACTTATACAGCGTCAATCACCTAAATTTTGCACTGCAAATATTGCGGAAATGGGAAGTGCTGTTGATGTGCGGTTTTCACTGATTGGTTTGGATTTCAAGGTCTCGTAGCGTTAGCCACTCAAAAGATATTAATAATACTGAAACATCCCCTTAGAAAAATTTGTGAATTACAGTGCCGGTAAACCTCTACGTTATTTGATTTTCAAACAGCTGAGCGAAAATGAACGTACTCAGACATTCCTCTCTTTACTTATTCTGATCAACACTAAACTGACACACAATATTTTTAGCGCAACAGTGTCTGACTTTCAATAATTCCCACAAAAGAATGGCCGTGACTAACAGTAACCTATACCTTTCATGAATCACTTATCTCACAAAAATCTTCGGTACTCGAACTAGTGCAACACGGCGAGCGCCAATTACTGCCAGCTAAATAAAAGATTCTAACTACTGAAGGCACTAACTACTGACAGGCATAGTAAGCAAATGAAAGATTTTGATAGAGAACAAACAATGTATTTACCTTAATAGTGTTAAAAATGATTTTATACTCCTGGAAATGGAAAAAAGAACACATTGACACCGGTGTGTCAGACCCACCATACTTGCTCCTGACACTGCGAGAGGGCTGTACAAGCAATGATCACACGCACGGCACAGCGGACACACCAGGAAACGCGGTGTTCGCCGTCGAATGGCGCTAGCTGCGCAGCATTTGTGCACCGCCGCCGTCAGTGTCAGCCAGTTTGCCGTGGCAAACGGAGCTCCATCGCAGTCTTTAACACTGGTAGCATGCCGCGACAGCGTGGACGTGAACCGTATGTGCAGTTGACGGACTTTGAGCGAGGGCGTATAGTGGGCATGCGGGAGGCCGGGTGGACGTACCGCCGAATTGCTCAACACGTGGGGCGTGAGGTCTCCACAGTACATCGATGTTGTCGCCAGTGGTCGGCGGAAGGTGCACGTGCCCGTCGACCTGGGACCGGACCGCAGCGACGCACGGATGCACGCCAAGACCGTAGGACCCTACGCAGTGCCGTAGGGGACCGCACCGCCACTTCCCAGCAAATTAGGGACACTGTTGAACCTGGGGTATCGGCGAGGACCATTCGCAACCGTCTCCATGAAGCTGGGCTACGGTCCCGCACACCGTTAGGCCGTCTTCCGCTCACGCCCCAACATCGTGCAGCCCGCCTCCAGTGGTGTCGCGACAGGCGTGAATGGAGGGACGAATGGAGACGTGTCGTCTTCAGCGATGAGAGTCGCTTCTGCCTTGGTGCCAATGATGGTCGTATGCGTGTTTGGCGCCGTGCAGGTGAGCGCCACAATCAGGATTGCATACGACCGAGGCACACAGGGCCAACACCCGGCATCCTCCTACACTGGCCGTACACCTCTGGTGATCGACGAGGGGACACTGAATAGTGCATGGTACATCCATCGAACCCATCGTTCTACCATTCCTAGACCGGCAAGGGAACTTGCTGTTCCAACAGGACAATGCAAGTCCGCATGTATCCAGTGCCACCCAATGTGCTCTAGAAGGTGTAAGTCAACTACCCTGGCCAGCAAGATCTCCAGATCTGTCCCCCATTGAGCATGTTTGGGACTGGATGAAGCGTCGTCTCACGCGGTCTGCACGTCCAGCACGAACGCTGGTCCAACTGAGGCGCCAGGTGGAAATGGCATGGCAAGCCGTTCCACAGGACTACATCCAGCATCTCTACGATCATCTCCATGGGAGAATAGCAGCCTGCATTGCTGCGAAAGGTGGATATACACTGTACTAGAGCCGACATTGTGCATGCTCTGTTGCCTGTGTCTATGTGCCTGTGGTTCTGTCAGTGTGATCATGTGATGTATCTGACCCCAGGAATGTGTCAATAAAGTTTCCCCTTCCTGGGACAATGAATTCACAGTGTTCTTATTTCAATTTCCACAAGTATATATATATATTATTCGTCAACCTCTTCAACTATTTACTTGAAAGTGGTAGTAACACCCGGATGACGGAACACAAGGAAGCAAATGACGACAGAAGAGGGGGAATTAATCTTATTGCTGCTCTTGTAGTTGCTCCGCAAGCTAGCTTCTGTGCAATCGCATGAGGAAGTGATAAAGTCAGGCATCCTCCATCGACCTAGGTTCCATCCCCACCACATCTCTCTCCATCAATAGCTGCGTGCAAACGATTGCGAGAATCCTGTTAACTTCTGTACATGGGCATTAACACCAGATATATGACGTATCTAGTTTAGTGATGAACTCACATTTACCAGTGATGGCCAGATAAACGCCGAACATGCAAATTGGTCTTTTGACAATCCCAGTTGGCTTCGTCAGTTGGAACGTCAGTTTACATGGCGTGTAAACAGGTGGTGTACGATAGTGAACCATCAGCTCATAGGCCGGTTTTTCATTGACAAATCGTCTTCCACGGACGATGCAGACTAAGCGGAACCTGTAGCACCAACATGATGGCTATCCAATCCATAGTGCACAACATACTACAGCAGATCTTCACGTACTGTTTCCAGATCATTGGGTTGGATGCAGAGGACCTGAACCTTGGCCAGGTGGTTCCCAGGATTTGACGTTTGTTGACTTTTCTCTGTGGGGATGCTGTCTACAAACGGTTCAAACGGCTCTAAGCACTATGGGACTTAACATCTGAGGTCATCAGTCCCCTAGACTTAGAACTACTTAAACCTAACTAGCAGGATTCGAACCTGCGACCGTAGCAGCAGCGCGGTTCCAGATTGAAGCGCCTAGAAACGCTCTGCCACAGCGGTCGGCTGCTGTCTTCAAGGACACACCGTCTACACCTGATGACGTATTACTTCAGCCTGCACAGATATTGCCGCTGAAATGTTGGCACGTGTGCATTAGTAATAGCATACCATACTGGAAGCGTGTATTGCCGCTACGGGTGGTTATTTTAAACACATGTGATGGTCAGTTGCCTCTTTACTGGTCGGAATCTACATAACAGTGTTGGTCTTCAGCGTGTGCTACCACTGGTATCGCACAAGTGTCGCTGTTGGAATTTGTCAATATACGATGTCTCGCCACCGACTCGCATTAGAATCCTACAACAAACATTGCTGACATTCTGATTTACCCTACATTTAGTATGTTGATATTGAAAGGTCTCTTTGCACTGCATCCATAAAAAGTACTTAAATTACTTAATTGTTCACACGCAAGTCCTCAATTAGATTTACATTAAATGTATTTTAAGCTCTTGGTTTCTATCCTTCTCATTACCGTCTGTGCGACAGTGCATGTGAATGTATTTTTCGTGTTTCCGTTGGTAGCTAGTAGTATGTAAGCTGCTGTCTGCTGTGGTCAGTCTAGCCAGCTTTGGATCTTCAGTCAAAGCAAAGAGGTTTGTACCTTCTAAGTCGTCTTCATCGACAGTGGGTAGATTGACACCGGAAGCAACCGCTTTGGTCTGTTCTGGCTACCTGCGGAGATTCGTAGTTCTTGGGGGTGCTAAAGCACTTGACGCTCGAAAGTATGTGAGTGTGGTCGGTAGCATAAAACAACGTAGCTTGAGACGTTTATATCTTCAGCCTAGCTGAAGTAGTATAGTTCACCTATTATTAGAGCGATAGGTTTATCAGATGGTCCACAGTTTATGCAGGATAGCCCATGGTGCCATTTATCAATTTTAATAAGTGTCTTCTGGTACTTTCTTTGTGCTACCAGAACTTCTAGTGTGCAAAGGCTTCCCATCCAGTGATGCTGTCATTACCTTACAGTAGATTTTCCTAAGTGTGTAGGCGCGCGTGGTTACATTCTCGTGTGATTTTTTTCATTTATTATTGCATCTCCTTTCGGTTTCACCTGTGATTTCATAAATTTGCCTTTATGCTTCGCAACACATGGCCCGAACTTGCCTTCTGTGTTGTTCACCGGTAGTCAATCGTGTTCCCTTGAGTGAATGTAAGTTGTGTTGAATGTTCTGTGCAATTAATGGATTTTAGTTAATTTTACTGTGTGAAATTTGATGTGGATAGCGTACTTGCTTTGTTAGTCTGAAATAGGTGCTTGAACGAGCCAGTTGAGACCTCAGCTCTCCGTGTCCATCGAGGGATAAATTTCTTGCAATTCATTTTACCTCTCTTTGCGCGTCACGCATGTAATTTAACCGTTTTGTGTAAATATTCAGGCACCTGGTAAATGTGCTATCTTTTTTTTTAATCTAGTATACAAGTGGTTTCCCCCCCCCCCCTCCCCCGCCCCATCTTGCATCAGTTTTATTTATATGAGAATATTTTAAGCAACTGCATTTGTCAAAAGATTAGGCCCCTACTACTTCGGAAGGATCTCTCTCCCTGACTCTTTGGTGAAGGCGTAATGTGTCTTGAGCTTTGTTCATTAGTATGGATCTTGCGTAAGTACGTGTATTTATCCTATCCTCTTCCCAGAATTTTCACATACCTTCCCCTTCATGTGGTCCGTCAGCATTTGAAATAGTGTTAAATTTAACTCAGGGAACGGCAAGCTTTATTACAATGTTTATTGTAGTGTTTAACTTGTTTTTTTGCTTAAAATAGTGTTATTCTTCATGAGTGTCCATCAACGCAGCAACTCCTTCCGAAATCGATCTTAGTACATCCAACGCGTCGTTACCAAAGCGCAGTATTCTTGCAGGCCCAAATTATGAATTTTAATTAGATTCTAAAGAATTATGATTTAATTTAACTAACTGCTTTCATTCAATATGATCGCGATTTTGAGTAAATTAATTTCAGTGTTCATTTGGTGAGAGTACTAATATCTCAATGGTTACTATGCAAAAAGTTAACAATTTCTTTAATTAATTGTAATTAATTTATTCCCAACTTCGTAAGGTGGCGATCCTAAATAACTTACTATAAAAGAAAATATCATAGCGCTTATTTGCATTAGCATTCGGTAGTCCAGTAAATTTAAAAAGCCACACATCCCGTTTCAGTATAACCCATTTATATACCCGAGCGCTGCCGTAGGATGAGACTACCAGAGGCAGTAATGAGAAGCACTCAGTAGGAAGAATTCACTAACCGCACTGTTTTTGTTCTCTAGCCTTCGAACTACTTCCATGTTGTTTAGAGACGAAACACAGTAGTTTGATTTCAAACACTTCCTCTAGGTGAGAAAGTTTGAGGCATTCAGAAATTCGCTAAGCGGCATCCACCCTCGTGGTTTGGTTGCAATAATGTGAATTCTCCCTCCCCACTACCTGGCCGAGTGGGCACAAAATTGATCCTATCTCCCCCGGATTTTCACATTTTCACATGTGATCCGTTACCATTTAACCATTTGAAACTGTGTTATTACAATCCATTTATTGTATAGTGTTTAACTTGTGTTTTTTACTTAAAATAATTTGTCTTTATAAATCATGAGTGTCCATCAACGCAGCCACCCCTTCCGAAATCGACTTAGTAAATTCAACCTGTCGTTACCAAAGCGCAGTATTCTTGTAGGCCCAAATTCTGAATTTCCGTTAGATTATAAAGAATTATGTTTTGATTTAACTTATTGCTTTCGTTCAGTAGGATCAGCCGGCCGCTGTGGCAGAGCGGTTCTAGGCACTTCGGTCCGGAACCGCGCGGCTGTTACCACACCTGCCTCGGACATGGATGTGTGTGATGTCCTTAGGTTAGTTAGGTTTAAGTAGTTGTAAGTCTAGGGGACTGATGACCTCAGATGTTAAGTACCATAGTGCTTAGAGCCATTTGAACCATTTGAACAATCAGTATGATCACGCTTTTGAGTACATTAGTTCTAGTGTTCATTTCATGAGAGTACTGACATCTTAGTGGTTACTATGCAACAAGGTGATCATTTCTTTTTATAAATTACAATTAATTTATTCGCAACCTCGTTGGGTAGTGATCTTAAATAATTTACTATAAAAGAAAACATCTGAGAGCTTATTTGCATTAGCATTCGGTAGTCCAGTAAGTTTAAAAAGCCACTCACCTCGTTTCACTATAACCCATTTAATATCAATAGGCAATGTAGCATTTAAAGAAGTGTATGTTTGCACAAAATATGCACTTTCTAAGTACTATTACATTCTGTGACTGGCCAACAATACCAGCCCTTGACCACCAATCCATTCTGTGCAAACCGCATATCACCAGCACTTCCCATTTCCACAATATTTGCTGTCCAAGTTTTAGGTGATTTTTTATTCAAAATAGGCTCCTCATAAGTGCCGGAAAAACAGTCCGAAAAAATTTTGGTATTCAACTTTTGAAGTAGCCTGGAGTGCCACGGTCGGAGCCTTCTGGCTTCTGGATATATGAAATCATGTCGAAGCGCTTTCCTTTCCTTCCAATTTTGGTTCTGTAAATAGCCAGAACCGCCAGAACCACATGTAATCGCTCGTTGATGAAAGCAGTAAAAAATTAACTTTTTATGCGTAAAACCATTCATAGCATATTGAATAATTTTATATGGAATTTTCACACTTAGACGTATTCACTGCACAGGATAATGTCTAGTGCACATGTAAACAACTGTTAATAAAATTTAGGCTTTCTGGTAGTATCCTCACAATTGATATAGTCTCTTCCGCAACATGTTCTGAAAAATCAAGTACAATCTGAAAATAATATTAATATTCACAAAAAAACACTGGAAACAAAAAAAGCATCCACACATCCACAACTTAATTGTATCATTGCATACTTTGAATTAAAGATATATGAACTTCTAAATAGAAAATATGTGTGCATTTCAATTACTTTTACCAAATGTTGTACAGCTGAGATTAAATACTCCAATAATTTAACTAGCCAGCATTCAGCCACGTTTTCACAGAGAAAATGAATGTTATTTGTAAACCTACTGACACATACCACATCACAGCGAATTGACGCGAATATGATCCAAAGAACATGCAAAAAACTAAACACTATTTTATCATAAGTAAACTGAAGCCTCCCCCCCCCAGTCAACCATGGACCTTGCCGTTGGTGCGGAGGCTTACGCTCCTTAGCGATACAGATAGCAGTACCGTAGATGCAACCCCAACGGAGGGGTATCTGTTGAGAGGCCAGACAACGTGCAGTTCCTGAAGAGCTGCAGCCTTTTCAGTAGACGCAGGGGCTGATGTGGCCTTGTAACATTAACCAAAACGGCCTTGCTGTGCTGGTACTGCGAACGGCTGAGAGCAAGGGGAAACTACAGCCGTAATTTTTCCCGAGGGCATGCAGCTTTATTGTTTGATTAAATGATGATGGCGTCTTCTTGGATAAAATATTCCGGAGATAAAATAGTTCCCCATTCAGACCTCCGAGCAGAGACTACTCAGGAGGACGTCGTTGTCAGGGGAAAGAAAACTGGCGTTCTACGGATCGAAGCTTGGAATGTCAGATCTCTTAATCGGACAGGTAGGTTAGAAAATTTAAAAACGGAAATGGATGGGTTAAAGATTTATATAGTGGGAATTAAAGACGTTCGGTGGCAGGAGGAGCAAGACTTCTGATAAGGTGAATACACGGTTATAAATACAAAATCAAATAGGGTTAATGCAGGAGTAGCTTTAATAATGAATAAAAAATGAGAAGCGCTGGTAAGCTACTACGTACAGTATAGTGGACGCATTATTGTAGCCAAGATAGACATGAAGCCGACGCCTACCACAGCAGTACAACTTTACATGCCAACTAGCTCCGCAGATGTCGAAGACATTGAAAAAACGTATGATGCGATAAAAGAAATTATTCAGATAGTGAAGTTTAATAGTCATGGGTGACTGGAACTCGACAGTAGGAAAAGGAAGAGAAGGAAATGTAGTAGATGAAAATGGAATGGGGGTAAGGAAGTAAAGAGGAAGCGGCCTGGTAGAATTTCGCACAGAGCCATAACTTAATCGTAGCTAACACGTGGTTTAAGAATCAGGAAAGGAAGTTGTATGCGTGGAAGAGGCCTTGAGACATTGGAACGTTTCAGGTAGATCACATAATGGTAAGAAAGAGATTTAGGAACCAGGTTTTAAATTGTAAAGCATTTCCAGGGGCAAATGTGGATTCTGGCCACAATTTATTGGTTATGAACTGCTGATTAAAACTGAAGAAACTGCAAAAAGGTGGGAATTTAAGGAGATGGGGCCTGGACAAACTGAAAGAACCAGAGGTTGCAGAGAGTTTCAGGGAGAACATAAGGGAACAATTGAAAGCAACGGGGGAAAGAAATACAGTAGAAGAAGAATGGTTAGCTTTGAGAGATGAAACAGTGAAAGCAGCAGAGGATGAAGTAAGCCAAAAGACGAGGGCTAGTAGAAATCCTTGGGTAACAGAAGAGATACTGAATTTAGCTGATGAAAGGAGAAAATATAAAAATGCCGCAAATGAAGGAGGCGAAAAGATATACAAGCGTCTCAAAAATTCGATCGACAGGAAGCGCAAAATGGCTAAGCGGGGATAGCCAGAGAACAAATGTAAGGATGTTGAGGCATATATCTCTAGGGGTAAGATAGATACTGCCTACAGGAAAATTAAAGAGACCCTTGGAGACAAGAGAACCACCTGCATGAGTATCATGGAAACCAGTTCTAATCAAAGAAGGGAAAGCAGAAAAGTGGAAGGAGTACATAAAGAGTCTATTCGAGGGCGATGTACTTGGTGGCAATATTATGGAAATGGAAGAGGACGTGGATGAAGATGAGACGGGAGATATGAGTTTAACAGAGCGCTGAAAGACCTAAGTCGAAACAAGGCCCCGGGAGTAGACGATATTCCATTGGAACTACTGACAGCCTTTGGAGAGCCAGCCACGACAAAACTCTACCATCTGGCGAGCAAGATGTATGAGACAGGTGAAATCCCCCCATTGTGTGTGTTGTGCATTGAACCGGGGACCTAGGAACGACGGGAAGGCTTCGTCCAACAATAGCCCTCGGTGGTTCACAAACCCACAACAGGCCACAGCAGTCCACCCACTTCAGCCCCGCCCCACACCGAACTCAGCGTTATGGTGCGGTTTAGCCCACAGAGGACCCTACGAACTAAAATCCCAAAGATGTTCGGGCTCACATGCGGTTCCTCTTCGTCGAAATGTCTTGGCTCAAACTCGTCTATGGGTTGAACCGCACGTGTCGCTTTACACGCCCTAAATAAGCCACTCGTAACCCTTTGGTTTAATTTTCTGGCTGATAGCAAATTTGCGAAATCCGAAGTTAACATAACATGTAATAACAGTAATGATAATTGTTGTGGTTGGCAGGAGAGCCAACCGTGTTTTTCTAAGGGAGGCCGAAATGCACGCGTCTCAGATCACGCACGCTGGCGTGACGTCTGGGAAATGACAAGGGAATTAGAATTGAGAAAAAGCGGACGTAGCTGGTGGAATACTTAACTTTAATCCATTCATGGATAACGTCGCTCTTTATGGTACATGATTCACAATATCAATTGTACGAATACTGGCGCCTTGCTAGGTCGTAGCAAATAACGTAGCTGAAGGCTATGCTAACTATCGTCTCGGCAAATGAGAGCGTAGAAGTCAGTGAACCATCGCTAGCAAAGTCGGCTGTACAACTGGAGCGAGTGCTAGGAAGTCTCTCTAGACCTGCAGTGTGGCGGCGCTCGGTCTGCAATCACTGATAGCGGCGACACGCGGGTCCGACGTATACTACCGGACCGTGGCCGATTTAAAGGCTACCACCTAGCAAGTGTGGTGTCTGGCGGTGACACCACAATAATATCGGAACTAAATTAACGACCCATAAATGATGTTGCCCACACATTTGCGATTCGGCTGGAATAAAGTTGATTCAGAAAGAATACTAATAGCGAAAGTGGTCGTATTTAGAATTACTATTACATTCGAGCGCATATCCATTTGACACTTTTCGATCATTCACAATTTCATCGCGAAACCCAAGTCCGATACTCGACACGAAAGGTTGAGTTCACACCAAGCTCGCGGCTGCTCACCGCTCAGAGACTGAGTGCCATGATATCACACAACGCGTAATTTTCTGAGTCGTTTCACTTCCTAGCTGCCTAAAAAGACCGACTGTCCGCTTCCGCGTCTCAGTCCAAACTGTACCCTTTTGTGTCCACAGCCGAGCTGTCCGTTTCCGCGTCTCCATCCGAACTGTATGGTATCTCCAGCCGAACTGTCCGCTTTCACGTCTGCACCAGCACTGTCCACTATGGTGTCTCCATCCCCACTTCCCGAGAGCCAAATATCCTGGCAAATCTGACTATGGCAGTGCCTTTTCCCCAGGCCGTCCATCTAATTGGCTACCATTTATTCTACGTTATTTTTACATTTTGACGTATTTAAATAATCAAAGCTTGACCACTTTCACGTTGTAAATAAAGTAACAATAATAGCCGTTTCATAATAAACGTTAAACTCTTTTACATAAAACCAATACCATTTCCTTCTTTACTTTGAATGTCACTGTCAGTAGCTTTGCACCTTTGTGTTTTCTGATAAATAAATAAAGAACAATAGTAAACATATGGTCTAAATTTTGCGACAAATATTCTATTATCTAATGATTCAATAAGGTATTATGCTGTCATCGCTCAACGTGTTTTGTGTGGAGCAAATGGTGGTATGATGCGTACTGAAAATACTGATAATTTAAATTTACTATATTTTTAAACAAATGAAGTTACAGAGTTGATATTTACAACGTTTATCCTTTTAATGATGGCTTCTACATGAAATGTCGGCGTTAAGACCGACAAACGCGTTCAGATTTTAGCAGTCAGGTCCTTGTTACACAACTTGTTACTTTTACTTTAACAGTAAATCCTATACTATTTACAGATATGATCAACATTCAAGTTATTGGGATCAATATGAAAAGTTTTGTGGGAGATGGCATATTAAAATTACTGTGGCTTCTTTCCCTGAACTACTACTGAATTAAATATTTTTCATATATGTTTCCCTTATGGCCGATCATAGGCCCGCCGTATTTAACACTGCTATGCTTCCCTGGATTTCCCTATGACGTAGGTTCTCGTCTGTCTCACTCGCACACTACAGCGCGCTTAGGCCTCAATAGACAATAGACGATTGTGAGTTTCCCCATCTGGTGGTGAATCTGCACCCTTTGTGGCACACGGTCCTGGGCGACAGGGTTCGTTTCACAATTCCTGAAGGCTGACTCTTTCGGCCATATACTTAAATGAGAGCGAAATGCTCGTTGACTCACAACCCTCTCGAGAACGTCTCATACCAGATGAGTGTAACGCCAAATGTTGGCGCGGTAGAGTAATTATCGTTCTTGGCGACAGTATTTGCACAGCAATCGCCGACATAGTGTACCTGGCGTGGAATGAGGGGAGCCAGCAGCATTCGCCGAGGCAGATGGAAAACCGCCTTAAAAACCATCGACAGGGAAGCCAGCACACCGGACCTCGACACTAATCAAATGGCTCTGAGTACTATGGGCTTAACATCTGAGGTCATCAGTCCCGGAGAACTTAGGACTACTTAAACCCAATTAACCTAAGGACATCACACACACCCATGCCCGAGACTAAAGCGCCTAGAATCGCTCGGTCACGCTGTCCGTCGACACTAATGAGTCGGGCGGAATCGTGCCGGGGACAGGCACGTCTTCCCGCACGAGAAGCAACCCATTAGACAGCTCCGCTATCAGTATAACAAGTTAAGGCTGCAAAATAGACGGATTCTTTACAGACGAATGGAAAAACTGGCAGAAGCCAACCTTGGGGAAGATCAGTTTGGATCCAGGAGAAATGATGGAACACGCGAGGCAATATTGGTCCTGCAACTTATCGTAGAAGACACATTAATAAAAGGCAAACTTATTCTTATAGCATTTGTAGACTTTGACAATGTTGACTGGAATGCTCTCTTCCAAATTCTGAAGGTGGCAGGGAGCAAATACAGGGAGCGAAAGGTTATTTACAGTTTGTACAGATACCAGATGCCAGTGTTAGACTCGATGGGCGTGAAAGGGAAACAGTGGCAGCGAAGGGATTGAGACAGGGTTGTAGCCTATCCCCGATGTTACACAATCTGTATATTGAGCAAGCAGTAGAGGAAACAAAAGAAAAATTCGGAGTACTACATCTACACCTACATCATACTCCGCAAGCCACCTAGTGGTGTTTGGTGGAGGGTACTTTCGGTACCACTATCTGATTCCCCCACCCTGTTCCACTCGCGAATAGTGCGTGGGAAGAATGATTGTCGGTAAGCCTATCTATTGGCTCTAGTTTCTCGAATTTTCTCCTTGTAGTCAAGATGTGAGATGTATGTGGAGGGAAGTAATATGTTGTCCGACTCCTTTAAAGTGCTGTACCTTTACGTCAATAGTAAATCTCTCCGTGATGCACAACGCCACTCTTTTAACGTCTGCCAGTAGAGTTTGCTTAGCATCTCCGTAACGCTCTCTCGGCAGCTAAACGATCCCTACCTAATAGGGGTCCCAGATAGATCAACAGCACTCAAAAATCGGGCGAACAAGCGCCTTATAAGTCACTGCTTTCGTGGATGAGCTATATTTCCTTTACGTTCTTCCGATGAATCTGAGTCTGGTGTCTGCTTTTCCCACTGTCTATTTTATATGGTCATTCCACTTAAGGTCGCTCTGGATAGTTACGCCTAGATATTTTACTGGAGACGCTGTCTCCAGCTGTTTTTCGTCAGTAGTGTAGCTGTACAGCAGTGGATTCCTTTTCCTACGTATGCGCTAAACGTTACGTATGTCCGCCCCGGTAGCTGAGTGGTCAGCGCGACAGACTGTCAATCCAAAGTGCCCGAGTTCGATTCCCGGCTGGGTCGGAGATTTTATCCACTCAGGGACTGGGTGTTGTGTTGTCCTAATCATCGTCATTTCATCCCCATCGACGCGCAAGTCGCCGAAGTGGCGTTAAATCGACTTGCACCAGGCGAACGGTCTACCCGACGGGAGGCCCTCATCACACGACATTCCATTCTATTCCATGTTACGTATGTATGCGCTATATGTCAGGGTCAACTACTGTCTGCACTATTCATCCGTTCAACACATTCTTACTATCTCCCGGCGTTGCTACTTTAGTGTAGACCGCCGCATCATCTGCGAACACCCTTAAAAAGCACCCTATGCTTTCTATTAGATCATTTATATATATTATAAACAGCAACGGTCCTATCACACTTCCATGTGGTACTCCGGTTATTACCTTTACTTGTGTCGATTTAGTACCGTTAAGAGCGACGTGTTGAGTTCTGTCTGCAAAAAGTCTTGAATCCAATCGCAGGGCTGCTCCGATACTCCGTAAGCTTCTTATTTTTTTTCATTAAACGGCACTGCGGGACGGTGTCAAATTCCTTGGTGCAATCAAGGGCCGCGCGGGATTAGCCGAGCGGTCTCAGGCGCTGCAGTCATGGACTGTGCGGCTGGTCCCGGCGTAGGTTCGAGTCCTCCCTCGTGTACGGGTGTATGTGTTTGTCCTTGGGATAATTTAGGTGAAGTAGTGTGTAAGCTTAGGGACTGATGACCTTAGCAGTTAAGGTTCATTATATTTCACAAACATTTGAACTCTTTTTTTTATTTTTTTTATTTTTTTTTTTTTTTGTATATAAAATCAAGGAACTCGGCACCAACCTGAGCGCCGTTGTCCACTGCGCTGTGGACCTCATGGAGGAACAGAGTGAGCTGAGTTTCGCGGGATCTCTGTTTGCGGAATCGACGTTGATTTTTATTGACATGTTCATTTTCCAAAGCTTCATAATTCTTGAGCATAAAACATGTTCCATAATTCTACAAAATATTGACGTCAATGATATACGTCTATAATTGTGTTGATCTGTCTTAAGGCCTTTCTTTAAAAAGGGAATGGCCTGCGCCTTTTCCCAGTCGTTAGGTAACTTTCGTTTCTCAAGCGATCTATGATAAATTATTGCTCTCCTTACCCCCTCATTTCCGCTTCGTTTAGCTTCTGCTTGTTCAGTTAGGTTTTTACTTCTCTTGAATCTGAGATGAAGTGCTCTTGGTTTACGTAGCGCTTTTCTAACACGTCTATTAAACCTTGGTGGATCTTTCCTATCCCTTAAAACATTACTCGAAACATACTTGTCTAGGGCATATTGAACGATGACTTTGAATTTTTTCCATCTGTTCTCCACGTCTTCGTTCTCATCACCGAATATTTGATGCTGACTGCTGAGATATTCTGAAATTTTTATCCTATCACCCTTGCTGAGCAAATATATCTTCCTACCTTTCTTAACATTCCTTGTAGGACTAGTCGTCATACATGCTGTCGCAGCCTTTTAATCACTGATACCTTCCTCTACGTTGACTGATTCGATCATAACCCACTGCAAAGCAATTATTGTCAGTTATAGACCTAAAGAGGGAATCAGCTGTTCAGGTGTGCAGCGTATGTGCATATCGAGTCAACACAGGTGACTTCACAAGTAACTGGAAAGACAAAAATGCTCCTTTGATAATCAAATTATGAGTGCAACGGTATATGAACACCTATGCTGACAAGCAAGTAATTAATTTAAAATGAAGACAAACTGTATAGGGCACCACGTATGCTACATCTCTTCAACTCTGCATGTAATTTACAGATTTGAACAAGTAAACCTAAAGTCATCTAGAAAAGGAACCAATGAGATCAAAAATCTGTATCGACTGCAAACACTGAGAAATTGTCTCATTTCCAGCAACTTGCCTCCAACGTAACCCTTGAAGAGAACAATGACGCAAAAAAGTAAAAGTAACGCCTAACAGCGAATATGCGGGACCCTCGCAAGAACCATCACACGCAAAGTGAGGAAAAAAGATGTATATGATACTTTATAACGTGATGGCAGTTCCCACGTTCTTGTACACAACAGAATATTAAGCTCCAGGAAAGAAAGGAAAGGCTAGAAATGAAGAAATTCAGATCTGCATAAGGTTGCCTCAGAGAGGATGATACCGGGAATATCTACCTAATAGCTAAATTAGGAAAAAAATAAATAAATGTAAACCTCCTCCACAGGTCCTAGCAGGCCAGCTGCCTGCAGTGCCATCTTCTGCCAATAGCGTCACTGAATACGGTGAGAAACTTGAACCGTGGTACTACTCAATTCTTTAGAAAATCAAAATTACAGTCTCACCACAGTTATTTAAAGAAAATAGGAAGCCCGGGATCACTGGTGTTGGACAAGCTTGTGATTGTTTTACAATTTTAATTTGACTCAAATCAGACTTTGTTATAAACTTCAATTCGGACATTTTCCCTCTCACTGAAGCAATATACGAATTTTCACTTTAAATGAATAACATAAGCACGAATGAGAATCATATTTTGCATCAGCAACCAAAAAAATAGATAGTAGGCACGGTGAACAATCAATCATAAGCAATCGTTCTTGTTTCAATATATCTCAAAAGGCTAGTAACACTATTCACTTCCAAACCAAAGTTGCACAGTCATATAACATCACAACTTCACTATAAAAAAAAAAAAACAAAGATCTTAAAGCTTAATAGAACTGAACTGCCCACATAAAGGTCCACAGTGAAACATGCATACACTGAAAATGCAAAGCGGGCCAACCAAGGTCGCAAAACTGGCACACAGAAAAAATAACAATTTTCACATTCATTAAAGATACTCAAATGATTAACACAAGTGTTGAAGAACAATGGCTAGTAATTACCAGTAAAATAACTTACAGAAACGCTAATATTAACAAAGTGGTCTCACTTAAGATTAGAGAACAGCGTTAAGGCCCACAGCAGTATTTGGAAGCAATAATGGTACGGCCGGCAGGCGATACGAGCGTTCACTCCCCACGGCTTGTCCACAGGCTCACAGGCAGGCGGTATATATTTATATATTATAGTCCGACCGGCCTCACAATGCGCAGTCCTGACAAGAATCCATAACCGCACCGACGCCAGGAAACGAGCAGACTTAAAAAAATAGCCTGCAGCACAAATACACTCCTGGAAATGGAAAAAAGAACACATTGACACCGGTGTGTCAGACCCACCATACTTGCTCCGGACACTGCGAGAGGGCTGTACAAGCAATGATCACACGCACGGCACAGCGGACACACCAGGAACCGCGGTGTTGGCCGTCGAATGGCGCTAGCTGCGCAGCATTTGTGCACCGCCGCCGTCAGTGTCAGCCAGTTTGCCGTGGCATACGGAGCTCCATCGCAGTCTTTAACACTGGTAGCATGCCGCGGCAGCGTGGACGTGAACCGTATGTGCAGTTGACGGACTTTGAGCGAGGGCGTATAGTGGGCATGTGGGAGGCCGGGTGGACGTACCGCCGAATTGCTCAACACGTGGGGCGTGAGGTCTCCACAGTACATCGATGTTGTCGCCAGTGGTCGGCGGAAGTTGCACGTGTTCGTCGACCTGGGACCGGACCGCAGCGACGCACGGATGCACGCCAAGACCGTAGGATCCTACGCAGTGCCGTAGGGGACCGCACCGCCACTTCCCAGCAAATTAGGGACACTGTTGCTCCTGGGGTATCGGCGAGGACCATTCGCAACCGTCTCCATGAAGCTGGGCTACGGTCCCGCACACCGTTAGGCCGTCTTCCGCTCACGCCCCAACATCGTGCAGCCCGCCTCCAGTGGTGTCGCGACAGGCGTGAATTGAGGGACGAATCTAGACGTGTCGTCTTCAGCGGTGAGAGTCGCTTCTGCCTTGGTGCCAATGATGGTCGTATGCGTGTTTGGCGCCGTGCAGGTGAGCGCCACAATCAGGACTGCATACGACCGAGGCGAGCGAGGCAAACAGGGCCAACACCCGGCATCATGGTGTGGGGAGCGATCTCCTACACTGGCCGTACACCTCTGGTGATCGTCGAGGGGACAATGAATAGTGCACGGTACATCCAAACCGTCATCGAACCCATCGTTCTACCATTCCTAGACCGGCAAGGGAACTTGCTGTTCCAACAGGACAATGCACGTCCGCGTGTATCCCGTGCCACCCAACGTGCTCTAGAAGGTGTAAGTCAACTACCCTGGCCAGCAAGATCTCCGGATCTGTCCCCCATTGAGCATGTTTGGGACTGGATGAAGCGTCGTCTCACGCGGTCTGCACGTCCAGCACGAACGCTGGTCCAACTGAGGCGCCAGGTGGAAATGGCATGGCAAGCCGTTCCACAGGACTACATCCAGCATCTCTACGATCGTCTCCATGGGAGAATAGCAGCCTGCATTGCTGCGAAAGGTGGATATACACTGTACTAGTGCCGACATTGTGCATGCTCTGTTGCCTGTGTCTATGTGCTTGTGGTTCTGTCAGTGTGATTATGTGATGTATCTGACCCCAGGAATGTGTCAATAAAGTTTCCCCTTGCTGGGACAATGAATTCACGGTGTTCTTATTTCAATTTCCAGGAGTGTAGATTGCAACGAAAAGAAGGTCAAATCACAGCCGCACTCGAATATGTAATAAGCATGCCCCCAAATTCTTATGGAGCCTCTAACAGTGCCCGTCTCCCAGTAAATTACCAGGAAACTTAATGATCACTTGTAACTGCCTTAAGGCACTTTCAGCATTAAATAAACAAACCAAATCCCGCCGTGACAAATGATTAAACCATTAACTCCACGGCTGCCGGGGGCGTACACAACGGCAACCAGTCCCCAAGCGGTCAATATGTCGTAAAACAAGTTAAAACTTGCATGAAAACCACTTAAAACACACACTCCACAAATGATGAGAAACTAAATAGTCCACGGCTCAGGGACTTTCTCTGCCGCGAGGTGACTGGGTGTTGTGTGAATTTCATCGTCATTTCATCCTCATTCACTCGCAACTCGCCGTAGTGGAGTTAAAGAACTGGTGGAGCGGCGGCCGAAACGGCCACCAATGCCGTACGCTCAGTATTATTATGAGAAACTAAATGAAGAAAAACAGCCTCCTTAAAGTAGCCACTGTGGAACTAAGTTCAGAACCATCCCCGGCAGCTACCCATGCCACAATAAGTTTCAACATCTTCTTAGTTAAACACAGAATAACTTGGAGCTTGCAAATTAGGAGATGGGAAGCTGTTAAGCATGAGACGAGGAACCCATCCCAATTTTGCACGTCAAAGCGCCCAACGATCGGCACCGTGCATCCGACACGACAAAAGACAGGGACGGCGAGCACGGCGTGGCCCATGCACCACGGCTAGGGACGCGGGCTTGTTTTCAACACAAGTTGGCTCGATGGACGCCGACCGGAGACTCTTCCGTCACACGTTAACCCGGAAAACTCGCTCCGGGCAGCAGTCAAAGATAGCGAGATAGCCGAATATCGATACCAGCGATGCACGTAGAACACCCTAGTGCCAGCCGCCACGGCTCAAAACTTATAACAGAAATAACCGCACAAAGGAAAAAAGGAATGGAAGGAAACTGTGACTGCACATGTCGGAAACTATGCCCCAAAGCAAGCATTGTATTATAAACGTTGAGGAGAAGGTCAGTGGACAATTGAGGACAAGTCGGTGAGTTTGTGTAAGGCTCATCTTAGCTTCCACATGGAAAGCCGGAAGAAAGAGCTCAAGCCACGAACATCCTTGTGCTCCAGTGCGGTTTTAACACATAATCTAGCAACTGTCCATTAGAACGCCGTCTGGTCTTTTATTGTCTCTTGGACTCGGCGGCATCGTCTGGTGGACAGCGCAGCGTCACTGTGGGCCACTTCATTAGGTTTCCATGTATCACACATGATTCAGGTGCGATTTTAAATGCTCCGGCGGTTTCTGCCTCGTCAATAAGGGAAACGCCTTAAATTTGCAAGCACTGAAAATGGGCTTCACTTCCACGTTCTGTCCATATCATTTCCCCTCGTTTCTGAATTTGACCTAGTACAGATAAATCCTAATTTTTGTCTCTAATATAATATTTATGAATGCATAATCATGGTTAAACTGTACCGGTAGACGTATATCAATTCTAGTAAACCTAGTCCCTTTAGTACACATCGATTTTTGTCATAAGTACGGCTGAAAAATAGTCTTTTTAGTTACAAAAAGAAGAGCCAGGCTTAAGTAGTTTAGGTATGGTTATGTGTTTCTACATTTACATCTACGTGACTACTCTGCAATTCACATTTAAGTGCTTGGCAGAGGGTTCATCGAACCACAATCATACTATCTCTCTACCATTCCACTCCCGAACAGCGCGCGGGAAAAACGAACACCTAAACCTTTCTGTTCGAGCTCTGATTTCTCGTATTTTATTTTGATGATCTTTCCTACCTATGTAGGTTGGGCTCTACAAAATATTAACGCATTCGGAAGAGAAAAGTGGTGACTGAAATTTCGTAAATAGATCTCGCCGTGACGAAAAACGTCTTTGCTTTAATGACTTCCATCTCAACTCGCGTATCATATCTGCGACACTCTCTCCCCTATTACGTGATAATACAAAACCGAGCTGCCATTTTTTGCACCCTTTTGATGTCCTCCGTCAATCCCACCTGATAAGGATCCCACACCCAATATTCTAACAGAGGACGAACGAGTGTAGTGTAAGCTGTCTCTTTACTGGACTTGTTGCATCTTCTAAGTGTCCTGCCAATGAAACGCAACCTTTGGCTCGCCTTCCCCACAATATTATCTATGTGGTCTTTCCAACTGAAGTTGTTCGTAATTTTAACACCAAGGTACTTAGTTGTATTGACAGCCTTGAGAATTGTACTATTTATCGAGTAATCGAATTCCAACGGATTTCTTTTGGAAGTCATGTGGATCACCTCACACTTTTCGTTATTTAGCGTCAACTGCCACCTGCCACACCACACAGCAATCTTTTCTAAATCGCTTTGCAACTGATAATGGTCTTCGGATGACCTTACTAGACGGTAAATTACAGCGTCATCTGGGAACAACCTAAGAGAACTGCTCAGATTGTCACCCAGGTCATTTATATAGATCAGGAACAGCAGAGGTCCCAGGACGCTTCCCTTTGTCATGTATTGCACTGCAGCAATGTTAGAAACTCCACGTAGCAATTTATCTCCATGTTTCCCGAGTTGATAACTGTAGGTAATCAGGGTGCTTATTTCTGCATATTACCCAAGTTAATTCATTAACAATTTGCGAGATTGCTCTGTCGTTCGTTCTGCACCAACGGCCACTGCTTCAGCAGCACTCACCGGATGCGTAGCACACCACAAGAACAACGAAATCTGTCAGTCAAATCCCCGTAAATGAAACGAAGCATCTGTCGAACAGATACACTTAGAAGGAAAATCAATAATAATGGTAAGCAGATGTTATTAACGGGCCATGAAAGCACGAAACCAAGTTGTGATAAAGTTCATGACGAACAGTTACACCCTGATTCGTAAATACTGTCGTTTTTCGAGCCAGAACTTCCTCGTACCGTTATCTGTAATGGGGGCGAACATACTGCGTGCCTGGCCAGCGGGCATGCGTCTCGGTGGACGACCGCTGCAAGCTACGGCCAGAGTCGCACCATCGCTCGTTCCACTGCGCCAGAATCACTCTTCAGCAATATTGTTTCTAAAATCACAATCACTCTGTACGGTCAGAATAATTGCAGCTGACGATAACCATGAAAGAGAGCTTCACAATGAGAGGCACCCACATGCCTTGCTCGTACTGTGGCATCAAGCAGTCAGGCCTGCAAGATGACTGGTCTGCCAAGCGAGTGGATTCATTCTTATTTATCAAGTAACACGAGCTCTAGTACTCACAATTAAGTTACAAATTATCCTCGTGTATGAATATTACGCAACGGAAACAGATAACGCACATCTGACTATTAGTAATTTACACAACTCTGACTGTTCACTACGCACTGGCAATACCACATTTTCTTTCTCACCCAACGGCTTTGATCAACATGTGGCCATCGCACTAAATATGAATGGCGCACACATTATAAATTCTGGATATCATGACAACATACTATTCGAAGGAAAAGGCCACCCATCTTGTTCTTTTCACTATCTTTTTTATTCCGATGCAGACCGCGTGAGACGACGCTTCATCCAGTCCCAAACATGCAAGTTCCCTTGCCGGTCTAGGAATGGTAGAACGATGGGTTCGATGACGGTTTGGATGTACCATGCACTATTCAGTGTCCCCTCGACGATCACCAGAGGTGTACGGCCAGTGTAGGAGATCGCTCCCCACACCATGATGCCGGGTGTTGGCCCTGTGTGCCTCGGTCGTATGCAGTCCTGATTGTGGCGCTCACCTGCACGGCGCCAAACACGCATACGACCATCATTGGCACCAAGGCAGAAGCGACTCTCATCGCTGAAGACGACACGTCTCCATTCGTCCCTCCATTCACGCCTGTCGCGACACCACTGGAGGCGGGCTGCACGATGTTGGGGCGTGAGCGGAAGACGGCCTAACGGTGTGCGGGACCGTAGCCCAGCTTCATGGAGACGGTTGCGAATGGTCCTCGCCGATACCCCAGGAGCAACAGTGTCCCTAATTTGCTGGGAAGTGGCGGTGCGGTCCCCTACGACACTGCGTAGGATCCTACGGACTTGGCGTGCATCCGTGCGTCGCTGCGGTCCGGTCCCAGGTCGACGAACACGTGCACCTTCCGCCGACCACTGGCGACAACATCGATGTACTGTGGAGACCTCACGCCCCACGTGTTGTGCAATTCGGCGGTACGTCCACCCGGCCTCCCGCATGCCTACTATACGCCCTCGCTCAAAGTCCGTCAACTGCACATACGGTTCACGTCCACGCTGTCGCGGCATGCTACCAGTGTTAAACCTGCGATGGAGCTCCCTATGCCACGGCAAACTGGCTGACACTGACGGCGGCGGTGCACAAATGCTGCGCAGCTAGCGCCATTCGACGGCCAACACCGCGGTTCGTGGTGTGTCCGCTGTGCCGTGCGTGTGATCATTGCTTGTACAGCCCTCTCGCAGTGTCTGGAGCAAGTATGGTGGGTCTGACACACTGGTGTCAATGTGTTCTTTTTTCCATTTCCAGGAGTGTAGTTTGAAGCAAGCGTCACTCGGAAACATAACACGCAAAGTAATATTAAGAACATATTCGTCACACACGCGAGTCCTCAACTGATACCATGGACGAGTACTTCTCTTTATCCTTTGTCTCATACACAGATTGAGTCTCTCACAGTACTCACCACGTGGAAGTACTCGTCTCTAATTTCAAGTCCTGCACACGCCATTTCTTAAATATCACTTATAGTACACATGCCAGTGATTCAGCTTAACTTAAGCACTCGGAAGTATTTCAACTTATTGCTACACGTGGTTTCATTGTGACCATTGGTCACTTCTGAAGATTACTACGATCCCCTTGATATTACCTGCCTGACATTTAATTCTCCCCACGAAAGTTCCTGAAATAGAGAAATTATTATTCCAAACTACTCTTAAGTATTCCATATGCATACCATTCTCTCAGCTCTATTTACGGAGCACACCTAAGACATGTCTTACCAACACAAGATCAAGCGCCAGAATGCTGAAGCATGGCCGTTCTTCAGGTCATCTCGCACCTCTATCGAAGTGGGGGAGCACCTTACTAACGTATTGGTCAGCCACATTTCAGGCGCGCAAAGCTCAGGTAAATTTCATCTCTTTGGTTCCGCCAAAGATGACCAAAGGACCGTCTCAAAGATGATCTATATTACACATTCACTATCTGCGGTTAGCAGACGACCATACATTCATTCATTTCGCAAATCTCACCAAACTGGATATAGGGATTTATTTTGTGGGAGTGCACATGTGATCAATTAAGTAAATAAATTGTCCTTCCTTCCTACACTGGTATCCGGCTTCAGTGTATTAAGTGAAACTGAGTTATTTCTACAAAAAATATGTTGTTCTGACAAGAATAACGAAGCATGTTGTACATATTTTCAATGTCGGGCGGTACTGTACCCTTTCGCCAACTAATCCAGGCTTATTTTCAGCCATAATGGCTATGTTTGTGCACCGTGAATGGGTGGGATAACTATTTACTTCAAGTTTCTGCTACAAGTCACTTTTTATTTTATGCTTAATCTAACATAATGCAACGCGTTTCGAACATGTTCTGTTCATCTTCAGGCGTTTAGACATACATACATACATACAGAGAAATGTTACTTAAAATAAACAGTCTTAAAAAACAGATTATTCTCGAACTCTTTGTCCACTATTTTTTACTGTAGCTGCTGGTGTGGCATTTGGTGGGGGGGGGGGGGGAGGGGGGGAGAAGGAAGGGAGCAGTGAATGGCTAGAAATCGAAATCAGTGGTGTCTTCTGCTGGTTTTCTTCCTTGTGGTTGACCATGTATATCACAGCCTGCATAGGATGCAGATAGATTTTCTTCAGTTAGTGTGAAAGGCTTTTATATGGCAGTTCATCACTTACATTTTCATCATGTTGCTGCTTCACTTGCATCACTGGTGTAATGGCGGAGCTGTTGATTGACATTGCACTATTGCACATTATATTTCATCACTGATTGCCAACGTAATTCACTCCACTAATTGCTTCTATTTTACACACGCAACACAAGATGGCGGACTGTAGCATTTAAGTCTGTATCCATTATCGCCCCGCGAGGGGTCTCCCGCCATCAATCCCATACTCTCATTATTATTATCGAGGTTTTGTATCGATATACTTGGTACTGACAGATTTGTAGTCAATTATTTAGATTGACATATCTTGAATCGGTTGAGTTAGAACTGGCTTAACACTACTGAAGGATTTTGAGTTTTTTAATACGGTTATTTCATTAAGAATGTTATCTCTATGTTTTGTGTTATGTATGAAAATTTCCATTTCTTCCATGATATCCACTCTTTTACTTTTTCCCATTTTGTGTAAAATTTCGAGGTTGTCTTCGATTTTCAAAGTGTGGCCTGTGTCTTTAATGTGAGTTGCTAGGGCTGTTTTGTTACATTTATCAAGCCTGTAGCAGTCTAATGTTCTTTGAATCGGGTTCTGAAATTTCTGCGTGTTTAGCAGGTATAATATTTATTACATTGGCTGCAGGTAATTTTGTAAATGCCAGATGCATCAAGACTTCTATCTGGTGGTTTTATATTGTGAATAAGCTTCCTACTTAGATTGCTTTTGGTGCTGAAGCTGGTTTTTACTTCTGTGTTTTTGAATAGTCTTGCTGATTTGTCAGATAGTATTCCAAGATGTGGCAATTTTACATATTTGACTGCTGGGGCACTGTCAGTTGTGAGTGTGGTTTGATGTTGTTTGTTCAGTTTATTTTTTATCTGTTGTGACATAGTATTAATTAGACAAGGGTCATATCGATTGTTTATTGCAGTATAAGTTATGGTTTCTATTTCTTGTTGGAGTTCTGTATGTTGAAGTGGAAATTGGTGTGGTCTGTACAGCATTGATCTATAAGCACCTTTTTTGTGGGAGGAGGGGTGTATTGAGGAGTTTGGTATAGTGGTGTCGGTGGCAGTAGGTTTTCTGCAAACATTGAAAGCTGCCTTTTGGTTCTCTTTTGATATTTGTATGTCAAGAAAAGGTATGGTGTTGTCTTCTTCCTGTTGGTTGGTTGGTTGGTTGTGTTTTGGGGGAGGAGACCAGACAGCGAGGTCATCGGTATCATCGGATGAGGGAAGGACGGGGAAGGAAGTCGGCCGTGCCCTTTCGAAGGAATCATCCCGGCATTTGACTGGAGTGATTTAGGGAAATCACGGAAAACCTAAATCAGATTGACCGGACGCGGGATTGAACCGTCGTCCTCCCGAATGCGAGCCCAGTGTGCTAGCCACTGCGCCACCTCACTCGGTCTTCTTCCTGTTCAAGGGTGAATTGAATACGTTTATGTAGGCTACTGAATTTGTTAAAAAGGCTTGTCACTTCATCCTCCGTGCCATCAATTAGAATCAGGATGTCATCTAAGCTTTCTTTTATAAGTTTAGTCTCGGCTGATAAAAAGATATTTTAGAAAAATATTACGAACTTTTTTATATTTGTGACGGGAATTTTTGTATCTGGAGATCTGCACTATCAATACATGTGCTTACAACCTATTAAAACTTCCTTAACACTGGACAAAAAAGTTTCAAGATGTATTACTTGAAAGTGACCGTCCTACCAAAGAAGCGAAAACGTCGGACGTCTTCTGTTCTGCGCGGCAACCAGTATTGCTGAGAACCTCCAGGTATTTTGTTCCACTGTTCACCTTTTGAAGCATATGACGCATCTGTTTTGTAGAGCAGCTCATGACCTTTCAGATTATCTACATTTACATCGTGAATAATTTGTATACTAGGAGATCAAATTTCATTTGCCAGTGCGAGCCGTTTGCCGTTCAGCGCGGCACCGAATGTTGCTGAGAAATTGCGCGTATTTTGCTGCACTGTTCGCCTTTTAAGGCAACTGATAGATCAGTTCTGTGGAGCACCTTATGCCATTTCGGAATATGTACGGTTATCTGTATGGGAGTTAAAACAGACGTCACTCATGTAGGTATGCATGCGCCGTGAACGCTGTACAGAGCACTCTTCGCCCGACCTTGTGACGGACTTCGTGTAATGTGACGAGGGAAAAGGGATAGGGGCGCTGCTTTGGCAGTGTTCAGCAAATGGGAATTTGTTTTGGAGGGGGGGGGGGGGGGGGGGAGTGGCGTGCTTGTGTAGTCTGTGCAACTGCGTCTAATACCTGTGCCGAGGTGAGCGATCGTCATCAGGTGCTCGGTGCGACAGGGGTGCCTGCTGTCGGTGCTGCTGCAAGCCTTCGCCCTTGGACTATTGGACTAAGTCACTAAGACAACGACTGACGGGGCTGTCGCTGGGTGGCCTTCGCTGCACCGACTATTCGGACGATTTGGACCTCTGTCTTCGAAGTGCCGATGGCACGTAAATAGTGGGCTTTGTATATCGGCGCGGGAGTGCCTGAGGGGAGTATTGATCTGCTCAGCGTGATCAAAACCTTAAGCTATATTTGTGTCAATTTTACGGTCAACCTGCGGCGCTCTGTTGCCTCAACTGCAGACGGCTGCTGCCTCCGTTCCCTTGACCTCGTATCCGCTATGTCAACGACGACATAGCGTCGTGGAACCATCACGTGGCCCTGGCTCACCGTGTGTTGGTTGCTACGGTTTCTCTGCTAGCCAGGGGATGAACTGCGAAGTCCGCTATGAGGACCTCACACTTTACCGCGCTGAAGGGGGTGTGGATCTTTACCATATTCCGGATATAACTCCGGCTCTTTTTGCCAGCTCATAGTCGACGAAGCGGTGGCGTTGTCCGCCGTGCCTCACCAGCTTCCTGCTTCTTAGATATGCCCCGAACTCGTTGACCCCTCCAGTGAAGTTGTCGGACATTCCGGCGCCCTTCTGTCACTTTGGACTCTTTCTTTTCTGTAGCACAGCTGCCTCTCCAAGCCTTTGCCACCTGTGCGCTTGTTGTCACCGAAGGGGGTCTACACTGAGATGCAATTGACCCGCGCCGCCTATGTAACACAACAGAAATGCCTGCACTGTAGGTGGGGCAATATAGGGCGTGCGGTGAGCGCCCTTTTTACTGCCACTGTTGCAGGTTCTACGTGTTATGTCACCGCCAACGGGAAACAACCGAATCGTTCTCGTATCCACCAAGTTCACCTCGCCGACTCCACTCTTTCTGTTACATGCGGGACGCCGGACACGGACGATCGTCGCTTCGTTTGTGGTCCGGCAGTAGACGTTTGGCGGCTGCTCCAGTGAATTCTGGCCTTTCACACACGCGTCACTCCCGACCGAATAACAACGCTCCTCATATTGTTCCCGGATGAAGGGTACTATCCGCTGATGATGACTCACTCGCTGAATCGATTTCGCGACTGGCAGTTTTAGGTACAGGCATCGTTAGGAACCAACACCTGAAGTGGTACAGATATTTTTGTTTTCAGGTTTCTTCATGATCAGAAAAGTGAAGGGGGAAAAAAGCGGTAAACCGAGGAAACGCCAGACGCGGTGGTCTCGCGGTTCTAGGCGCGCAGTCCGGATCCGCGCGACTGCTATGGTCGCAGGTTCGAATCCTGCCTCGGTCATGGATGTGTGTGATGTCCTTAGGTTAGTTAGGTTCAAGTAGTTCTAAGTTCTAGGGGGCTGATGACCAAAGATGTTAAGTCCCATAGTGCTCAGAGCCATTTGAACCAAACCGCGGAAAAAAATGTGACGTAGATGGTTAACGTATCTGCCTAGTGAGCAGGAGACCCTGGTTCGAATCCCGGCCTTGGCACAAATTTTCATTTGCGGCAGGGATCGGAGTTTCTCCTTTCAGAGTATATAACTGTTTGTAAAGTGAGTACTTTGTGGGTTAGGAATTCAAATTTCATTTGTTTGCTCGTACGTCCGTTCGCTGTCCCGCACGGCAGCGAGTGTTGCTGAGAAACTCGTATTTTGTTACACTGTTCGCCTTTTGCAACATCTGATACGGCAGTTCATTACGATACTTCATGCCCTTCAGATTGTGTAAGTTGTGTCTTTCGCCTAGTGTAGGTTAGGAAATCAAATTGCATCTAATGGATTGAGTCGTAACCTGAAAGGAACTAGGAGCAGGTGAAAGCTGCAGCACTTTCCGACAAGTAGAGCGAATAATGACAGTGTTGGCAGGAACGTTGAAACGTGGACGACAGCGAATCGCCATTCCATAGAGAACGTTTACCTGCTCCCGAGTCCAGGTGTACACGAATGCCATCAGCCGCCAGGCCTTCCTGCTTGCCGGACGTAAAAGGATGCCGCAGTCGTTTGGACGTTCTACCTGCAGGGGTTTGTTGGGTATTTTATGAAACATTAGTGTCAATATATTTTTATAGAAAATTCCTGCTTTGAAAGAAAAAGTAAATAAACTTATTATGGGTCCAACAACCCCCCCCCTTCCCTTAGGCTTCCGTGCTATAGAAAATTCCCCTTAGTAGCATTTCGTACTTCTCATCTCTACAACAATGCAAGTTAGTTTCATGTCGGTTGGTATTCTTGATATTCACAACAATCGGTTTACTTTCAGAGGAAGTGATTGTTGATGTCAGTAAGCTGTTATTCATCTTGTAAAGTTGAGGTGAATTAGTGCAGTTCCCTACTGTTCACAACCAGACTTAGAAAAGACTAAAAGAATACGTGACTCGTCTTTAGACAGACTTCTGAATGAAATTTTAGATGAAGATTCTGAAGATTCTGCCTCGGGGAGTGAAAGTGAATATGGGGATGGTGTTATGGAGAATGATTCAGATCGGGAAAGTGATGTGGATGTTACAGAAGATGAAGATAGCGCAGCTTCAGGCAGTGACCATCACATAACCACAAAGCCTAGAATTCCTCGGAGGTCTGTTGCTAATATAGTAAGAGAGCAGGCTGGAGTAACTCCAGCTGGTGTTTGCCAATCACCTGGAGAAGCCTTGAAGTTACTTCTTACGCCTGACATCATGAATGTTATAGTAAAACATTCAAATAAAGAGGCAGTTCGGCGAAATGTTACTTTGACTAATGAGAAAGAATTGTATGCCTTTACAGGATTCCTGATACTTACTGGGGCAAATAAGGACAGTTCTGTCAGTGTACACAATCTTTTGTCAGACCTAATGGGTCGGCCAGTTTACAAGGCCATTATGGCAAGAGAACGTTTCAAGGAACTTATTGCAATCATTAGGTTTGATGACAAAAGTAAACGCCAGATAAGAAGGGAAGCAAACAAGTTCACAGCAATCAGTGATGTTTTCAACAAAGTGAATGATAGGTTTCCATTACTGTATAAACCAGGGGTCCACCTCACCTTTGATGAGATGCTCAGCTTGTTTAGAGGGCGCTGGAACTAGTGAAATTGCACATAGAAGAAAGAAGTGCCAATGCAAGAGGGTTATCTAACCAAATTGTTCAATCAATGGAGACTATTCTACAAAATAAAATCAAAGAAGTGACAAGAGAAGCACGTCAGCCTCCTGTAGGGAAATGTCGGTGCCATATTTGTGTAAGAGAAGCCGAAACAAAGAAGCAGAAGTAAACCAAAACAATATTGTGGACTGTGTTACAAACATGTGCGTAACATACATTCAGATAAATTGTGAAGTGTGTCTCTCGCCTTGCAGTTCAGGACTAATGTATATGAACACATCTACATTTTGTATTGTAATATGTCAATTTTTTATTCACTCAATCCAATATTTATAACAATTAACAACATTTATTAAGGGGCAACGGCCTTGCCACAGTGGATTCACCAGTTCCCGTGAGATCACCGAAGTTAAGTGCTGTCGGGCGTGGCCGGTACTTGGATGGGTGACCATCCAGCTACCATGCGCTGTTGCCATTTTCGGGGTGCACTCAGCCTCGTGATGCCAATTCAGGAGCTACTGGACCGAATAGTAGCGGCTGACCACACGCCCCTCCTATCCGCATCCTCATCTTTAGGATGACACGGCGGTCGTATGGTCCCGATGGGCTGACCACACGCCCCTCCTATCCGCATCCTCATCTTTAGGATGACACGGCGGTCGTATGGTCCCGATGGGCCACTTGTGGCCTGAAGACGGAGTGCCTAAACATATATATTTAATACCTGTGGGTTCGCCGAATTCCCCCCCCCCCCCCCCCTGACAGACACACTTAGGCATCCAAGTTAGAAAAAATGGATTGGGCGTCCTAGGGTTAAGACATTTTACTATTGTGAAAGTCTTGCTTTCCATTTTACTAGTAACTTGCAACTGCGACCTTTTTCATTACGAGAAATGTGACACCCCGTGTCAGCCCCCTCTGGCTCAGATTATGACCTCCGCCTGTGCTGTGCTGTCCTCTTGCGCTGACCAATTTGGCTCCCCCCTACAAGCGCTGACCAAACTACCTTCCCTACAAGTTTACACGTGCTATATTTTACGGAAATGTGTGGGCACAGTAGTGTTGCCATCAAATATCGCTGCAGTGTGCCCTCAACGCACTGCAATATTGTGATAAGACTGGGCAATAGTGCTGATGGAGGAGTTAGTTGGAGTTAGTTGCGAGATATTGCTGACATGTTGCCGGATTTGTTCACCAGAGGTGGAGAAAATTTCGTATAGCCCGGCCATATCTTTCTCTGTCCTTGTCTGTAAGAGCCCCCCTCTCCCTTTAAGCCTTCCTTTCTCTTTCTCACGCCTACAGCGCTGCGGTGACCAGCCACGGAATCTGAGTGATGCAACATTATTATTCCGCGCCCTCGTACATAGAGGCACGCGGTTTATTTGTAGTCTACGGAAATTCAGAAGTGCGCAGAAGAGAGAATCATGAGTCTCAGAACATGATACGTATACATACGACCTGAGCTGTGGAACGTAGAAGGTAGAGTTTGTTTTATTTTGTCGCATTTTTTCCGAGGCGGGGACTGAGTACCATCATACCATTTCCCTAATCCCGCAGTCTAAAAAACGACATTTTCGCACCTGCTGCCGTAATACCGTAATAGAAGAAGATCTGCAGCAGTGTGACATAACTGTATTTTACAAAGGTTCGTAAGACTTCTAATTTAAGTTTTATAATGCCTTAAAATCCATGGAGAAGAAATAAAAACTTTGATGTTCGCCGATGACATTGTAATTACGCCAGAGACAGCAAAAGACTTGGAACAGCAGTTGAACGAATGGACAGTGTCTTCGAAGGAGAGTATAAGATGAACATCAACAAAAGCAAAACGAGGATAATGGAATGTAGTCGAATTAAGTCGGGTGATGCTGAGGGAATTAGATTAGGAAATGAGAAACTTAAAGTAGGAAATGAGTTTTGCTATTTGGGGAGCAAAATAACTGATGATGGTCGAAGTAGAGAGGATATAAAATGTAGACTGGCAATGGCAAGGAAAGCTTTTCTGAAGAAGAGAAATTTGTTAACATCGAGTTTTGATTTAAGTGTCAGGAAGTCGTTTCTGAAAGTATTCGTATGGGGTGTAGTCGTGTATGGAAGTGAAACGTGGACAATAAATAGTTTAGACAAGAAGAGAAGCTTTCGAAATGTGGTGCTACAGAAGAATGTTGAAGAAAAGATGGGTAGGTGATATAACTAATGAGGAGGTATTGAATAGCTTTGGGGAGAAGTGGAGTTCGTGGCACAACTTGACTAGAAGAAGGGATCGGTTGGTAGGACATGTTCTGAAGCATCTAGGGATCACCAATTTAGTTCAAAAATGTCTCTGAGCACTATGGGACTTAACATCTGTGGTCATCAGTCCACTAGAACTTAGAACTACTTAAACCTAACTAACCTAAGAACATCACACACATCCATGCCCGAGGCAGGATTCGAACCTGCGTCCGTAGCAGTCGCGCGGTTCCGGACTGAGCGCCTAGAACCGCTAGACCAGCCAATTTAGTACTGGAGGGCAGCGTGGAGAGTAAAAATCGTAGAGGGAGACCAAGAGATGAATACACTAAGCAGATTCAGAAGGATGTAGGCTGTACTAGGTACTGGGAGATGAAGAAGCTTACACAGGATAGAGTAGCATGGAGAGCTGCATCAAATCAGTCTCAGGACTGAAGACCACAACAATAACAACAATGCATGTTTCTCTGTTCACGGTCGGCAACTTCCTATTTGTCCTCATTGTGTATATATGTTTGCACACCACATATGTCTGATCGCAGACATTCGGATTTAAAAAACTTTTTGTTTTGCGTGTTGGCATTCTGGTTGCTGTAGGTTTATTTATCAATTGCCTTTTTTTTATTTGTGAATCACTGTTCCTATGCGAGTATACATATTGTCATTTGGTCATTTCGAGATAATGGGTGGAGCCATGGACGCTAGAAAGTTGAGTGCCAAGTGGAGAAATCGGAACATTTCCGACATGTTCTTCTGTTTGAGTAATAGAGAAGTGATAGCAGAAGAGACAGCCAGAAAATTTTTTCGCCATGTATGGGAATAATGCCACAGGAGAAAGCACAGAGAGAAAATGGTTTTCACTTTTGAAGGAGGATCGTTTCGACATTAGTGATTCTCCACATTCAGAAAGATATTCGGGGTTTGATGAAGCTCGTTAAAAGCATGAATCTTGTCAGTGTACTCGAGAACCGGAAAATGTGATGAACTGTGATCATTCCACTTTCGTGCGACATTTGCACGCAATAGCGAAGATTTAAAAACTGGGTGTATGGGTACCGCGTGCTCTAAGCCAAAGTCACACAAATCATATGTGCATCTCTGCACCAGCCGAAGTGGCCATGCGGTTCTAGGCGCTTCAGTTTGGAACCGCGCGACCGCTACGGTCGCAGGTTCGAATCCTCCCTCGGCCATGGATGTGTGTGATGGCCTTAGGTTAGTTAGGTTTAAGTAGTTCTAAGTTCTAGGGGACTGGTGACCTCAGATGTTGAGTCCCATAGTGCTCAGAGCCATTTGAGCCATTTGATTTTGCTTCTCTGCTTGCTCTTCATCTATTGGCTCGTGAACAACGCCGACTATTCCTATTCTGTGTCGTTACTCGGGACGAGAAACGAAGTCCTTATGCTAAGACAAGGGAAAGAAAGAAACGGTTGAGCCCAAACAAAGCAGCAAATCCACGTACCAAGACCTGCGCTCATCCACAAAAGATCTACATCTACATTTATACTCCGCAAGCCACCCAACGGTGCGTGGCGGAGGGCAGTTTACGTGCCACTGTCATTACCTCACTTTCCTGTTCCAGTCGCTTATGGTTCCCGGGAAGAACGACTGCCAGAAGGCCTCGAATCTCTCTAATTTTACATTCGTGATCTCCTCGGGAGGTATAAGTAGGGGGAAGCAGTATATTCGATACCTCATTAAGAAAAGGACCCCCTCGAAACCTGGACAGCAAGCTACACCGCGATGCAGAGCGCCTCTCTTGCAGAGTCTGCCACTTGAGTTTGCTAAACATCTCCGTAACGCTGTCACGCTTACCAAATAACCCTTTGAAGAAACGCTCCGCTCTTCTTTCGATCTTCTCTATCTCCTCTGTCAACCCGACTTGGTACGGATCCCACACTGATGAGCAATTCTCAAGTATAGGTCGAACGAGTGTTTAGTAAGCCACCTCCTTTGTTGATGGACTACATTTTCTAAGGACTCTCCCAATGAATCTCAACCTGGCACCTGCATTACCAACAATTAATTTTATGTGATCATTCTACTTCAAATCGTTCCGTACGCATACTCCCAGATATCTTACAGTAGTAACTGCCACCAGTGTTTGTTTTGCTGTCATATAATCATATAATAAAGGATCCTTCTTTCTATATATCCGCAATACATTACATTTGTATATGTTAAGGGTCAGTTGCCACTCCCTGCACCAAGTGCCTATCCGCTGCAGATCTTCCTGCATTTCGCTGCAATTTTCTAATGCTGCAGCTTTTCTGTATACAGCGTCATCCGCGAAAAGCCGCATGGAACTTCCGACACTATCTCCTAGGTCATTTATATATATATTGAGAAAATCAATGGTCCCATAACACTCCCCTGTGGCACGCCAGGGGTTACTTTAACGTCTGTAGACGTCTCTTCATTGAGAACAACATGCTGTATTCTGTTTTCTAAAAACTCTTCAGTCCAGCCACACAGCTGGTCTGATATTCCGTAGGCTCTTACTTTGTTTATCAGGCGAACTGTATCGAACGCCTTCCGGAAGTCAAGGAAAATGGCATCTACCTGGGAGCCTGTATCTAACATTTTCTGGGTCTCATGAACAAATAAAGCGAGTTGGGTCTCACACGACCGTTTTTCCGGATTCCATGTTGATTCCTACAGAATAGATTCTGGGTTTCCAGAAATGGCATGACACGCGAGCAAAAAATATGTTCTAAAATTCTACAACAGAACTACGTCAGAGATATAGGCCTATGGTTTAGCCCATCTGCTCGACGACCCTTCTTGAAAACTGGGGCTAACTGTGCTCTTTTCCAATCATTTGGAACCTTCCTTTCCTCTAGGGACTTGCGGTACACGGGTGTTAGAAGGGGGCAAGTTCTTTTGCGTACTCTGTGTAGAATCGAATTGGTATCCCGTCAGGTCCAGTGGACTTTCCTCTGTTGAGTGAGTTCAGTTGCTTTTCTATTCCTCGCACAATTACTTCGATGTCAGCCATTTTTTCGTTCGTGCGAGGATTTAGAGAAGGAACTGCAGTGCGGGCTTCCTCTGTGAAACAGCTTTGGAAAAAGGTGTTTAGTATTTCAGCTTTACGCTTGTCATCCTGTGTTTCAATGCCATCATCATCCCAGAGTGATGATGATGATGATGTTATGCATCAGGTGGAACAGGAGCGGTCTTCTGCACTACGAATTGCTTCCTACAGGTGGCGATAATGCCCGCCCGTATTCTGCCAGACTGACAAAAAACACCATACACAGTTTTGCCGGAAGTCATTCCACACCCACCTTTATTCAGCTAATCTTGCGCCTTCAGATTTTGTAAGGTGGCTATAATTTCGCACCTTAAAAGCTCTCATCCACATACTTTGTCGTGAACTGCAACTACAAATAGTAATTATTTGATAGGTTGTGCATCGTATATATGAATATTTAAAGGTGACTGACATTGTCACGTACGCCTTGTAAATAACTGTTAACGCTTATTGCATGAATGGTGACAGCGTGTCATTATTGTAAAAACGGCGTAATGAATGATTGTCTATACTACTAGAGGTTGGAGCGCCAGTAGAGATGAAACAGCTGGCAGAACTCAAGCTCCGCGTGGGAGGCCCGCGCAGGTGCTGGTCCTGCTTAAACATAGGAAGTAGATGGACGGACGTCGTGGCACCTGAGCTCTGAAGCACAATAGTGTGACGGCCGGCCGCTATTGTAGTAGGGCCGAAAGTATAATCGGATAATACTTCCGAATTCTGAAAATCTTGGACGTAGGTGAGAGGAATGAAGAAGCGGTACCTCAGAAACCACACAGGATGGATTATTTCCAAGGATTTTTTACTCAGAAGCGTACCATTGTACGAGTATAGGTTTTTCCTCGCAATCTTTCCGCGCTGGACGACAAAAGACTAAAATATGGTCGGTCGGCGTTCGGAAGAATCTGTAGAGTGGGAGAATATTCCGTGGTTTCGGGAATATGATTCGTTTTCGGAATTACGAAGGTGGGAAACCGAGCCTTGCTGGGAAGAGAGCTGTGGAGAGACGTAGTCTTCTGTTGTGAGAGCCCTTGTGTGACGGTCGCTCGATATCACCTTTGTTGGTACAGACGGACTTGCTCTCTTTGCTCTCAGGAGAGTGTATACACTCCTGGAAATGGAAAAAAGAACACATTGACACCGGTGTGTCAGACCCACCATACTTGCTCCTGACACTGCGAGAGGGCTGTACAAGCAATGATCACACGCACGGCACAGCGGACACACCAGGAAACGCGGTGTTCGCCGTCGAATGGCGCTAGCTGCGCAGCATTTGTGCACCGCCGCCGTCAGTGTCAGCCAGTTTGCGTGGCATACGGAGCTCCATCGCAGTCTTTAACACTGGTAGCATGCCGCCACAGCGTGGACGTGAACCGTATGTGCAGTTGACGGACTTTGAGCGAGGGCGTATAGTGGGCATGCGGGAGGCCGGGTGGACGTACCGCCGAATTGCTCAACACGTGGGGCGTGAGGTCTCCACAGTACATCGATGTTGTCGCCAGTGGTCGGCGGAAGGTGCACGTGCCCGTCGACCTGGGACCGGACCGCAGCGACGCACGGATGCACGCCAAGACCGTAGGATCCTACGCAGTGTCGTAGGGGACCGCACCGCCACTTCCCAGCAAATTAGGGACACTGTTGCTCCTGGGGTATCGGCGAGGACCATTCGCAACCGTCTCCATGAAGCTGGGCTACGGTCCCGCACACCGTTAGGCCGTCTTCCGCTCACGCCCCAACATCGTGCAGCCCGCCTCCAGTGGTGTCGCGACAGGCGTGAATGGAGGGACGAATGGAGACGTGTCGTCTTCAGCGATGAGAGTCGCTTCTGCCTTGGTGCCAATGATGGTCGTATGCGTGTTTGGCGCCGTGCAGGTGAGCGCCACAATCAGGACTGCATACGACCGAGGCACACAGGGCCAACACCCGGCATCATGGTGTGGGGAGCGATCTCCTACACTGGCCGTACACCTCTGGTGATCGTCGAGGGGACACTGAATAGTGCATGGTACATCCAAACCGTCATCGAACCCATCGTTCTACCATTCCTAGACCGGCAAGGGAACTTGCTGTTCCAACAGGACAATGCACGTCCGCATGTATCCCGTGCCACCCAACGTGCTCGAGAAGGTGTAAGTCAACTACCCTGGCCAGCAAGATCTCCGGATCTGTCCCCCATTGAGCATGTTTGGGACTGGATGAAGCGTCGTCTCACGCGGTCTGCACGTCCAGCACGAACGCTGGTCCAACTGAGGCGCCAGGTGGAAATGGCATGGCAAGCCGTTCCACAGGACTACATCCACCATCTCTACGATCGTCTCGATGGGAGAATAGCAGCCTGCATTGCTGCGAAAGGTGGATATACACTGTACTAGAGCCGACATTGTGCATGCTCTGTTGCCTGTGTCTATGTGCCTGTGGTTCTGTCAGTGTGATCATGTGATGTATCTGACCCCAGGAATGTGTCAATAAAGTTTCCCCTTCCTGGGACAATGAATTCACGGTGTTCTTATTTCAATTTCCAGGAGTGTAGTTAGAACAGTTAGGTATTGTACTGTTGCGAAACTATACAATTCTGGACTTCACCCCCGGGTTGGAAGTCGTCGTTGAATACGGAGCGTTCAGTAATTGAGGGCACTTCCTCTGCCTATACTTGAGATGTTACCTGAACTCCGTCCTTGTGGCTGGGAGTTCGCGTTTCTCGACTGTAGAACACAGAGAGGAGAAGACAGTATTACAGTATATCAGTCAGGGGACCGCCTTCTGCCGTCCTAGTGTTTGAAAGAGTTTATTTGTGGCTGGAGTTCTTCCGTCGTCGCAGACGAGTACGAGAACCAACACTTCGACGCACCGGACGCAGTACATTTGTGATATAGCAAATTGCTTCGGCTTATTAGGCCTATAAAAGCTAAACAGCTGTGATCACGTTAGTTAATTTTCACTGAGGTTCCACACCACCATAGATCATCTTTGAAAGTAGTGTCTTCTAGTGTTTGGTTCGTAGATGATGTCAGTCATTTCGCGTTATTGATATTGACCGCGCACTCATAATATGGGGCAGAGTTGGGCAATTGATTAGTAATTTACCTTGGGAAATGTAAACTTTGTAATATAATGGTTTTTTTAATCTGCAATAATTATATCAGCAGGAACAACGTTTATTATGTAGTAGTATTAGTTGCCTTAATGTTTTATTTATATTTAGGTTGTAATTTATATGTTAAAGTCCATTAAGAGGTCCTAAGATCTGCTTCAAAGGGTAGTCAGACAGGGCCAAATCTTCATTTTAGCGTGTATTATTTTCCGTTGCGCACATTCATTTTACACTCGCCTGGAGTAGCATCTTGGAAATTCACCTTTCGGCTCTCTATCGAGTAACCTTCAAGGAAACCTCCTTTCCGGATGGAAATGCGCTTCGAACGTGGCTCGACGAATTCTTCGCTTGGAGATCCAGTGATTTCTACAGTCGCAGAATCGAAAATTTACCCCAGATTCGACAGTCTGTTGCAAATGGTGAAGGAGAAAGTCTCTGTTACGTGTATCTTTTGATTTTACTGAACTTACAGGAAAATGCTTTGAAATTATGCACCACCCCACTATAATTCAGCTATTATATCAAATTAAGTTAATGAATTCCTTGAGTCCTTCCACAAACGCACTGCAGACATCTGGTACCAAGAGCTATGTCGACGAGAAGTGCACTTTTAAGAGGTACATCAAAATTCTATATGACTCTTCAGTGGCCTCTTTCATGTTGGTATTGCTCTTAACAATTCTCGGGCCATCTGCTTTTACGAGGTATTCAAAATCGAATTTCAGCATTCTGGAAGAGGTGTGCGGCCGAACTCTTATGCCTTCGAACTTTTTATGTGAAACTCTTGAAGGTTCCTAAATAACACAAAGGTTATTAACATTCTACATCTCTGTTCTTCAAGTTCACATGTTTGCACCCCTCTGTCACTGGAGGGCTCCGAACTGTAGCGTGTAACATGGCGGTGTGTAACGTAGCTATGTCGGTGGTGAGAAACAACGTGCTGTAATCGTGTTTCCAGTTCGGGTACGTCCACACATTTAGCACCCTCTCCTTCAACTTGACACGCCAGACCACACACGACCGCTGCGACATATGGAACAAGCACAGGCCTTGGGTTCACTGACATCAGTCACCCTCCATACATTTCCGGCTTGGCCCCATCCGATGTTCATTTGTTGCCAAAACATAAACTTTATTTTAACAGTGATGAAGCGGAGCAAGTCGCTAGCCGCTGTGGCCTAACGATTTTAGGCGCTTCAGTCCGGAACCGCGCTGCTGTTATGGCACAGGTTCGAATCCTGCCTCGGGCATGGATTTGTGTGTGATGTCCTTAGGTTGGTTAGGTTTAAGTACTTCCAAGTCTAGGGGACTGATGACCTCAGATGTTAGGTCGCATAGTGCTCAGAGCCCCTTTTTTTTCGGAGCGAGTAGACGTGACGTTGTGGATCCGTCAACAGATTTAAGCATTCCACAGTGACGGTATCAACAAAGCGGTCTCTCGTTGGGAGAAATATGGACGCGAAGAATTAAGACGTAGAATGTTAATTTATTTAAAGAGCTTTAAGATTTTTCACATAAAACATCGGGAGACATTACTTTTCAGCGTGCCTTCGTATGTATCCAGCAATATTTCACGAGCTAAAGATTTGAAGCAGTTCGCTTACTTAGAAAGAATGTATCCACAAAAGTCCGATTTACTTTTTTAACATGCTAACTTTTTTACTTGTGGGAAGCTAGCTTTCGTTCATTCCGAGTCGATAAACACTTCTACACCTGTTAAGTATCACAGGCAGTATATAACATAGACCGCTCATGTCCCTATCTCTGCCGCGGTAACGCTCGAAACCAACAAACTTGACTCGGGGCAGAAAGCCACGTTCTTGTCATTACGCGCTTTGTGAGGTGGAGCAGACAGTTACAGTTTCACTCATTTATAGATGAAATCAAGCACTGATTTTGACAATTCAATGAACTGTAGCACTGCTCTTACATATGCAGTAGTGCAGTTAACCTACACTCCTGGAAATGGAAAAAAGAACACATTGACATCGGTGTGTCAGACCCACCATACTTGCTCCGGACACTGCGAGAGGGCTGTACAAGCAATGATCACACGCACGGAACTGCGGACACACCAGGAACCGCAGTGTTGGCCGTCGAATGGCGCTAGCTGCGCAGCATTTGTGCACCGCCGCCGTCAGTGTCAGCCAGTTTGCAGTGGCATACGGAGCTCCATCGCAGTCTTTAACACTGGTAACATGCCGCGACAGCGTGGACGTGAACCGTATGTGCAGTTGACGGACTTTGAGCGAGGGCGTATAGTGGGCATGCGGGAGGCCGGGTGGACGTACCGCCGAATTGCTCAACACGTGGGGCGTGAGGTCTCCACAGTACATCGATGTTGTCGTCAGTGGTCGGCGGAAGGTGCACGTGCCCGTCGACCTGGGACCGGACCGCAGCGACGCACGGATGCACGCCAAGACCGTAGGATCCTACGCAGTGCCGTAGGGGACCGCACCGCCACTTCCCAGCAAATTAGGGACACTGTTGCTCCTGGGGTATCGGCGAGGACCATTCGCAACCGTCTCCATGAAGCTGGGCTACGGTCCCGCACACCGTTAGGCCGTCTTCCGCTCACGCCCCAACATTGTGCAGCCCGCCTCCAGTGGTGTCGCGACAGGCGTGAATGGAGGGACGAATGGAGACGTGTCGTCTTCAGCGATGAGAGTCGCTTCTGCCTTGGTGCCAATGATGGTCGTATGCGTGCTTGGCGCCGGGCAGGTGAGCGCCACAATCAGGACTGCATACGACCGAGGCACACAGGGTCAACACCCGGCATCATGGTGTGGGGAGCGATCTCCTACACTGGCTGTACACCTCTAGTGATCGTCGAGGGGACACTGAATAGTGCACGGTACATCCAAACCGTCATCGAACCCATCGTTCTACCATTCCTAGACCGGCAAGGGAACTTGCTGTTCCAACAGGACAATGCACGTCCGCATGTATTCCGTGCCACCCAACGTGCTCTAGAAGGTGTAAGTCAACTACCCTGGCCAGCAAGATCTCCGGATCTGTCCCCCATTGAGCATGTTTGGGACTGGATGAAGCGTCGTCTCACACGGTCTGCACGTCCAGCACGAACGCTGGTCCAACTGAGGCGCCAGGTGGAAATGGCATGGCAAGCCGTTCCATAGGACTACATCCAGCATCTCTACAATCGTCTCCATGGGAGAATAGCAGCCTGCATTGCTGCGAAAGGTGGATATACACTGCACTAGTGCCGACATTGTGCGTGCTCTGTTGCCTGTGTCTATGAGCCTGTGGTTGTGTCAGTGTGATCATGTGATGTATCTGACCCCAGGAATGTGTCAATAAAGTTTCCCCTTCCTGGGACAATGAATTCACGGTGTTCTTATTTCAATTTCCAGGAGTGTAGTTTCTCCGAAATTGCTGATAATAAAGCAGTGGTTATTGTTTTTACACGTGGTCAAGTTGAAAGTATTGACACTTCTTTTAATGAGTGTCAGAGTGACTATTCTTTAGTGAATGCTTGTCTTTTTTTCACTGTTAATTCTTGTAGTTTAGTGCTTCCACAGGAGTGGAAGACAATAACAATTTCAGACGCCACATTAGTTTTCTAACGATTCTACAAGAATATGTGTGGAATGCTTTAGTAAACTTTTGTAAGAAAGGAAATACGTTTATGTGCATAATGCTCGGTATTTACACAAAATAAGCACATATGTTTTCTGGCTTTTGCTTAATCCAGGACAGGTAACGAAACGATATCAAGATAGGAAGCGTAATATATTACAAAATGTTGATCATATTGGTATGGTGAGCTAGATATTAACTGTATGACGTATCAAAATCTTAGTCGTTCATCAAGTTTTACATCCAAGGACCAACTTCGATCTTATCTTTCTACTTATAGAAATACCTCTGAAAGTATTTTACAGTAATTCACTTACACAATTGAGATTTTCGTCACTTTATCCAATCAGTAGGATACGAAACAATACTTATCTGAGCACTTGTGAAGGTCTTTATTTCTGCATCTACTAAAAAGCACAACATTTGGTCTGTAACAATAATCTCATAAATTGTGCGCTATAAATTCGTAATGACATGCCCCGAGTCACGTGATTTAGATGTTGGTTTCAGTAAAATGACGTCACGCGCATTCTGTGTTATCTATGGTCTAAGGGAAACATAATGCCGCAAACAATGAAAGGCAAAAGTTTCCGGCAATGTTACCGCACATGTCAGTGCCATTTCTGTGGCCAGCAATATTGCCCGATTATGCTGTTAGCAACGGGGAATACAGGACAGCAGCATTTACTGGCAATATATGGTATCTATTGCCCTTGTAAAAATGCCGTAAGTTGAGCTCCGTTGACATGCGTCCCACCGTACTCGCGGGCATAGAGCTTGCGCAATCCCTTGCTACTACCAGACGCTGGACATCTTGCGCCACATCCCACACCGCATCCGCAACTTGTACAGTCATCGTCACTGTTCCGCAGCCCAAGTTCCGACCAGGAAGGAAACGCCTCATTTCTGCGGAGACAACGATAACCGACAATGGATGCGTCGTATTCCACCATCTCTTTTTCCTTGTATAGGGATATCCCGTCATGTGAATCCTGCGTACATCTCTTGCGAACTTCAGTTTCTCTCGTGAGTAAAGAACTGTTTTAGTGGATTTTACTTCCAGACCATAGAACTCCTTTGGTTCATTTTGCTTTTATGTTTGCCCAGGGAATATGCGAAATAATTTTCTCCCCTCCTATCAGCAGTTCATCGTAAGTTGCCAGAGCAACGAAGGGTACTTAGCAACTGGAATAAATAGCGGGTCATTCCCGTGCCTCAGAACTTAGGACAGACGCACATAATTATGCTCCTACTGGCTGATAAACTCGGCGTTGCCCGATTTTCATTTTGCCAACTTTCTATTAAAAACGAAAATGGAAAGTTAATTGTGTTTGAAGAAAAATTTCATTCCATATATTCGTGAAAACAACTCTGAAATGACGGAAGTCGTATAAAGGAATATGTACAATGTACAAATGTAAAAATACAGTGTCCAGCTTAAGAATCATACTATGCAAATCAAGAGATCACCAATTTAGTATTGGAGGGCAGCGTGGAGGGTAAAAATCGTACAGGAAGACCAAGAGATGAATACACAAAGGAGATTCAGAAGAATGTAGGTTGCAGTAGTTACTTGGAGATGAAGAAGCTTGCACAGGATAGAGTAGCATGGACAGCTGCATCAAACCAGTCTCGGGACTGAAGACCACAACAACAACACATGGTGCAACCTGCAAATTCTCTGTAATGTTTGTTTCCGTACGCTGGGAGCAGCTGGTTTGCCTGTCTACCACTAGGTTTTGTAAACGTCTCTATGGCAACACCTCTTCATAGCTCTGTAGACAGCTTTTGTCTTTGCCTACAGAAGTTGGAGCTTCGCGCTTGAGTGTTGTCAAAAGTATAGGCACGTGTCAGGGATTCCCTTTAAGCTGACTCGTCTGTAGGAGTGTCTTGGTAGTGAAGAACGAATGTATTAAAATTGTACGCGAGATGCGCATTTTTTCACGCGCCTCAGTCTTTATGACGTATCTCTTGCACTATGTGTCGTACACTATTACATTTGTGTTGGTACATTTAGTGGCATATGTGAACATTGTGCAAAATATGTTGCGAATAAATGATAAATGTGTTGTTATTGTGGTCTTCACTCCTGAGACTGGTTTGATGCAGCTCTCCATGCTACTCTATTCTGTACAAGCTTCTTCATCTCCCAATACCTACTGCAACCTACATCCTTCTGAATCTGCTTGTTATATTCATCTCTTGGTCTCCCTCTAAGATTTTTACCCTTCACGCTGCCATCCAATGCTAAATTTGTGATCCCTTGATGCCTCAGAACATGTCCTACCAACCGGTCCCTTCTTCTTATGCCACTAACTCCTCTTCTCCCCAATTCTATTCAATACCTCCTCATTAGTTATGTGATCTACCCATCTAACCTTCAGCATTCTTCTGTAGCACCACATTTCTTAAGCTTCTATTCTCCTCTTATCCAAACTATTTATCGTCAATGTTTCACTTCCATTCATGGCTACACTCCCTACAAATACTTTTAAAAACGACTTCCTGACACTTAAATGGATACTCGATGTTAACAAATTTCTCTTCTCCAGAAACCATTATCAGTTATTTTGCTCCCAAATGGTAAATCTCCTTTACTACTTTAAGTGTCTCATTTCCTAATCTAATTCCCTCAGCATCACCCGACCTAATTCGACTACATTCCATTATCCTAGTTTTGTTTTTGTTGATGTTCATCTTATATCCTCCTTTCAAGACACTATCCATTTCGTTCAACTGCTCTGGCAAGTCCTTTGCTGTATCTGACAGAATTACAATGTCATCGGCGAACCTCAATGTTTTTATTTCCTCTCCATGGATTTTAATAGCTACTCCGAATTTTTCTTTTGTTTCCTTTGCTGCTTGCTAATATACAGACTGAATAACATCGGGGAGAGGCTACAACCCTGACTCACTCCCTTCCCAACCAGTGCATCGCTTTCATGCCCCTCGAATCTTATAACTGCCATCTGGTTTCTGTACAAATTGTAAATGGCCTTTCGCTCCCAGTATTTTACCCCTGCCACCTTTACAATTTGAAAGAGAGTATTCCAGTCAACATTGTCAAAAGCTTTCTCTAAGTCTACAAATGCTAGAAACGTAGGTTTGCCTTTCCTTAATCTTTCTTCTAAGATAAGTGGTAACGTCAGTATTGCCTCACGTGTTCCAATATTTCACGGTATCTAAACTGATCTTCCCCGAGGTCGGCTTCTACCGGTTTTTCTCTTCGTCTGTAAAGAATTAGCGTTATTAGTTTGCAGCAGTGACTTATTAAACTGATAGTTCGGCAATTTTCACATCTGTCAACACCTGCTTTCTTTGGGATTGGAGTTATTATATTCTTCTTGAAGTCTGATTGTATTTCGCCTGTCTCATACATCTTGCTCACCAGACGGTAAAGTTTTGTCAGGACTCGCTCTCCCAAGGCCGTCAGTAGTTCTAATGGAATGTTGTCTACTCCCGGGGCCTTGTTTCGACTCAAATCTTTCAGTGCTCTGTCAAACTCTTCACGCAGTATCATATCTCCCATTTCATCGTCATCTACATCCTCTTCCATTTCCACAATATTGTCCTCAAGTACACCGTCCTTGTATAGATCCTATATACACTCCTCTCACCTTTCTGCTTTCCCTTCTTTGCTCTGACCCGGATTTCCATCTGAGCTCTTGATATTCATGCAAGTGGGTCTCTTTTCTCCATAGGTCTCTTTAATTTTCCCATAGGCAGTATCTATCTTGCCCCTAGTGAGATAAGCCCCTACATCCTCTAGCCATCCCTGCTTAGTCATTTTGCACTTCCTGTCGATCTCATTTTTCAGCCGTTTGTATTCCTTTTCGCCTGCTTCATTTACTACATTTTTATATTTTCTCCTTTCATCAATTAAATTCAATATTTCTTCTGTTACCCAAGGATATCTACTAGCCCACGTCTTTTTACCTACTTGATCCTCTGCTGCCTTCACTACTTCATCCCTCAAAGCTACCCATTCTTCTTCACTACTTCATGCCTCAGAGGTACGCATTCTTCGTCTACTGTATTTATTTCCCCCATTCCTTTCAATTGTTCCCTTATGTTCTCCCTGAAACTGTGTACAACCTCTGGTTTAGTCATTTTATCCAGGTCCCATCTTCTTCTTAAATTTCCACTTTTTTTGCAGTTTCTTCAGTTTTAATCTACAGTTCATAACCAATAGACTGTGGTCAAAGTCCACATCTGCCCCTGGAAATGTCTTAAAATTTCAAACCTGGTTCCTAAATCTCTGTCTTACCATTATATAATCTATCTGATACCTTCTAGTATCTCCAGGATTCTTCCATGTATACAACCTTCTTTTATGATTCTTGAACCATGTGTTAGCTATGATTAAGTTATGCTCTGTGCAAAATTCTACCAGAAGGCTTCCTTTTTCATATCTTACCCCCAGTCCATATTCACCTACTATGTTTCCTTCTCTCCCTTTTCCTACTCTCGAATTCCAGTCGCCCATGACTGTTAAATTTTCGTCTCCCTTCACTACCTGAGTATTTTCTTTTATCTCATTATATATTTCATCAATTTCTTCATCATCTGCAGAGCTAGTTAGCATTTAAACTTGTACTACTGTTGTAGTTATGGGCTTTGTGTCTATCTTGGGCACAATAATGCGTTCACTATGCTGTTTGTAGTAGCTTACCCGCAGTCCTATTTTTTATTCATTATTAAACCTATTCGTGCATTACCCCTGTTCGATGATAATAATGATAAATTTAAACGCCATGCACAATGGGGCAGCTTTTCCAAACTTCTCCATGTTTATGACGTCACATCTCCTGACCCATATATGGTACCGTGATATACTTTTGCAGGTTGATTTAGCGACATATGTGGATAACTTCACCGAAATTTATTGCGAATGGAACTAGTAGCACGGAAGTAATAAATGTAAACGTCAGGTATGACGTCGCAGTTTCTACACATGTCATTACTTATGACGTTCTATCCCCTGAGCTATGACAGGTAGGTAGTTCTTACTCGCACAGAGACTGTTCCCTGACAGTAAGGGATATGTGGACTAAGATTATGTGAAATCAGTCCAGTGGTTTAGAAGGAGACGTAGAACACGCTTACAAACATACATCCATTTTTATAACTGGTATGGATATCGTTGACATGAGTTTGTTGTAGAATTGTTACGTTTAAATTTCTGACATTTCACACCCCGACTCGCAGAGCGTTTTATTCAGTCTCTTTCTCATGGTCACCTCCCTTTTTTGCAGTCCCCTCCTGGAGGGGAGAGATCGTCATGATGTTTTTTTTTTCAGTTCCACATACCCTGTGGACACACAACGTGTCTTTAATGTAGTGGTTTCCATTGCCTTATGCATCCTCATGCTGATGATCATTGTTGATTCTTCCGTCTTTAGGGGTGGTTTCCCACCGCAAGGGTGAGAGGTTGCCCTAAACCTCTTTCCGAAAAGCCCGAATGAGGGTGACTTCTTACCCCGGATGTCATCGGCCATTGCTGATTTTTATTCAAAATTTAAATGGTGCCGGGAGTTCGATCATTGGACCAAGGACATTTTAAGTAGTAATCAAAGAAGCTACCTCTACACCACGGGTGCCTTAGCTGAATGCAGCTCTTGTAATCACCGCTACTGCAAGGTGAAATAGTACCGCAATTGTGAAAGGAAGTGAAGCGATTTGTCACCTTTTTAAATCGAGAGTGATTGCGGCATAACTGTGACACGGCAGCCTTATTCCAGAGGAGCGTCACACTAAACCAGTTCAGGAATTGCCGACGTGGTTTTATTTTAAAAATGGTGACCTGCTCGTACGCCTTAACGCACAGCGCTCTAACGTGCAGATTAACGACTGTTGGTCTACTGCACCGACCAGCCTAAACACAGTTTTACGGTGGCTTTGAACGCTCGTTTTGGCAAATTTGGGGCTGCCCCTCGCCACGGCCTCGATAAATGTATGATATTCAAACAGTTAACTCACGGCCGTGCCTCGTTGAATACAGCGGTTACCGTCACATCACCAAAGTTAACCATCTTCGGGCGTGGCCGGTACTTGGATGTGTAACAGCCCAGATGTGCTATGCACTGTAGCTTGCTTTTCCTTTGGCTTTCCGATAAAGAGGAGAATGGGTGGTAGCGCTTGGTTTCTGATCACCAGACTTTGTGCCGATGTCCTGGATCAGTCCATCCTGAAACAATTGGAAGCTGTTTTGAATGCCAACGATTCCCCTACACGGCATTAGGCATGGCAATGTGTTGTTTTTTGGTGTTTCGATGTTTTTGTCCGTCCCCTGTATAAAAATATTTCATGCGCAGGGAACATTTTTTGAAAGTGTAGTTGATCTGTAAAGGAGACAGCATGCAGAATGCTAGTGCAACCGATTCTTGAGTACTCCTCGAGTGTTTGGTATCCCGAGTAGGTCTGATTAGAGGAAAACCGAAGAAGTTCAGAGGCGGGCTGCTATGTTTGCTACCGGTACGTTCAAACAGCACGCAAGTGTTAAGGAGATGCTTCGGAAACTTAAATGGGAATCCCTGGAGAGAAGGCGACATTCTTTTTGAGGAAACTACTGAGAAAATTTAAAGAAGCGGCATTTCAATTTTACTACAGAAGGATACTATTGCCACCAACATACATTTCACGTAAGTACCACGAATGTAAGATACGAGAAATTAGGGGTCGTATACAGACATACAGATGGTCGTTATTCCCTCGTTCCATTTATGAGTGGGACAGGAAACGAAATGACTGCCAAGCACCGCACGTTGGCTTGCAGAGTAAGTATGTAGAAGTAGATTAAATTCCAAACGTAACTAAAATGTCTCATGTGATACTTTTGGTGATGATCCGACCATAGCATAGGGACGTTGAGCTCATCGGCCGTTGGTGCTATTTGAGAGGCCGGTCACGCTGACCGAGCGGTCCTAGGCGCTTCGGTCCGGAACCGCGCTGCTACTACGGTCGCAGGTTCGAATCCTGCCTCGGTCATTGATGTGTGTGATGTCCTTAGGTTACTTAGGTTTAAGTAGTTCTGAGTTTTAGGGGACTGAAGACCTCAGATGTTAAGCCCCGTAGTGCTCAGAGCAGTAGCCCCGTAGTGCTATTCGAGAGGAGTAGACTGTGTGCTAGCACTGGGTGTCACCTTCTCCCTTATCTTACGATCATACAACGCATACACTGCTAGCCTACAGTAATCTGTAGTTCGTGAAAGGAAAGGTGCATAGCATAGCAAAGCATAGTGAAACACCACCCCTCACGGTCTCCCAGCCAACAATCCCACACCACTTTACTTTTACAAACAGTTAAATACGATAACATTCAGAACCCAGTTTACACGATTCACATACACACACATTGCGCATACGACTTCTCTCTCTAAAGAGCCCTTCCCACGCTCAAGTTTGTCTTACCAGATCGTGTTTGCAATAACCGTCTGCACTTCTGGTCTGCGGTATTTAATTTGCATTTACATCTTCCAACAACAGTGCAGCTTCCGCACAGTCCTGAATCAGTAGCTAGGGAGTGAATAGTATTTTCTACCCATGGCCAAATTATGTGAGTGGGCTAATAAGGTAATTATTCTGTCTAGAGCCATTACGTCGGAAGCTATAAAATGATCGATACAGAGAAGATGGACAAAAGAGTGGCTTCTCAAGAGTGTAACGGTGTCGCAGTTAGTCTTTTGAAGGAGCTAAAAATTGAAAAAGGATGCTGGATTAACTACCTGGGGCGAAGAGACATCGTTTGTGTTGTTGTAGTATATTACGCTGTATACATGGTGTCCCAGGACGAATGGTCAAATTCAGGGGAACGAAGGGACAACCAAACATGGTTTTTAAAATCCATACCTTAAGAACTAGGAGCACAAGTTCACCTTTGCTAGTGGTAAACACATCTCGTCTACTGAAAAAGTGCTCATACCTCTTAAGACATACATTTTTGAGCTCATGTTTACTAAACTTTTTTGCTTCGAATGATCGTTCCTGTCATATTCCTTAATACTGACCGTTCCTCCTTGGTCACCCTGTATCATGAGAAATAACACTGTGATGAAAAAAAATCAGAAATCCTTATGAAAGACTTGCAGTAATATTGACGTACTTAGAAACTGGCAGAAGCTACGCTTATCTGAAATTTTCTGCTCTGGTATCACTTTGATTGTTGAGCTAAGACATTCCGGAAAGACATCGTGCCATACGTGAAGTATTGAAGAACGTCGTATGTCTGCACATCTGATCAGCGTCAGGCTCCGCACAGACCGAACATAGACAGTAACACAGCCAAATTTTTCAGTCGACGATTCATTCAGACGCAACGATTTGTTCGTGCAAACACCATCTATACGGAGAAGTCGGTGTAAATACCCGGGGGTGTAAAGGGCTATTTAGGTGAACTGATGGATGTAGAGATGGGGAAGGAATCCGGCCACAAAGCTATTAAAAACCAGGTTTGTCAGATCATGAAAACAACGGGGATAAGCGCTAGAAAACAGAAAGTGGATTTTCTCAAAATATGCCTGCTATTTTTTCTCATTCCTGGTTCAATTATGTGTTCAACTTCTAAATATCACACTGTCGACAGGACGTTAAACCCTACCTTTCCTTTTTTTTCCACAGCTTGGTAATAGCGTGACTGAACAACGGTTTCTCTTTCGCGTGAGTGGACGTAAGGAAACAAATACAGGCATCCAACAAAGATCGGCGATAATGGAAAAGCTATTCATGCAATTAACTGATATTAATCAGTAGTCAGAACAAATATTTTCTGGCGCTAAGGCATTATGTTCGGTAGTATCAAACCAAAAAATAACGCGATTGCACTGCTCCTTAAAGTGCCGAGTCGTGTGAAAGCCCTAGAAAAAATTAATAAGGCTGTGTATAAAGCAGTTTTAGTATTTTGTCTTACCTCTACACCAGTTCCGTAAGTCATTAGGAGAGGGAAATAAATGTTCGCGTGGTCTTCACAGCAGTGAAGCAGAAAGAAAAGTCTGAAGTCGTGCACCAATGAGCTTACGTTTTTAATAGCCACAGACATATCGTGTACAAATAGCCTTTCTCGTAGCAAGACATATGCTATTAAACAAGGGAACTGATTAGGACAACTAATACACTTGCGAAATGTGGAAATACAGCTCAGAGAAGCAACGATCGCTGTTCACAGTTTGTGACTGTACTCCTTTTCCTTGAATCAGGCCGCGTTCTACTATTGGCCTTGAAGTCGTGGAACTTTACTGAGCGGCCACTGCAAAAGGTGGCCCTTCTGAGGACGACGCTGGGAGCAGAAACTTGGCAAATGGCTCGTAGCATAATGGCTGCTGAGACAATCCCGACACCTATTTGTAGGGCAGCCAGCTCATAGCTCTTAAAATAAACGAACATGTAACGGGTGAATGCGTCCCGGCACTGTATCGCGTACACAAGGTAAAAAAGGGCAGTCCAGTGGTGCAGCTGTCATTTGTAGTCAGGTGATTCATATGAATAAGTTTCCGACGTGATTATGGCCGCACGGTGGGAATTAACAGACTTTCGACACGGAATGGTAGTTGGAGCTAGGCGCATGCGACATTCCATTTCTGAAATAGTTACGGAATTTAATATTCCAAGATCTACGGTGTCAACAGTGTACTGAAATCCCAAATTTCAGGTATCACCTCTCACCAGAACAACGCATTGGTCGACAGCCTTAATTAACGACCAGGGGCAGAAACATCTACTGCAGCACCTCTCCTGGGTTCGTGGACAAATCGGTCAGGCCGTAGACAAAAAGACAAATGGAAAAAACCGTGACTTGGTCATATTATTCCAGATTTCAGTTGATAAGAGCTGATGGTAGTGTTAGGCGGGCCGCAAGATGAGACGCAGGCCCGGGAGGTGACGCAGGGGGGCTCACGCCAAATTCCTCACGGGAGCGTGATTCACGGCGACAATCATCGCAAGCTGGATCGCAGTTTCAATAGGCAGTTTGCTGAGGAACTTTGGCCCTGGCAGAGATGGCGACTACTTCTGCTGTGTTAATAGATATAAGTTCAGAATCGGATTCCGATGCTGAGTTTGAGTTCAAAACGGTGTGTAACATCGCTCTGATGAAACAAAAAGCAGAAAAAAGTGCGCAATTCCCTCACTGCATAGGCTCCATTCATGGGAAACATGTAGTAATAAGAAAACCTGGTAAAACTGGGTCCTCCTATTTCAATTATACACTTTCTCCATCGTGCCAATGGCTACCGTAGACTACGAGTATAAATTCATTACTATTGATGTTGGTTCAAATGGCTCTGAGCACTATGGGACTTAACATGTGTGGTCATCAGTCCCCTAGAACTTAGAACTACTTAAACCTAACTAACCTAAGGACATCACACACATCCATGTCCGAGGCAGGATTCGAACCTGCGACCGTAGCAGTCACGCGGTTCCGGACTGAGCGCCTTAACCGCGAGACTACCGCGGCCGGCCTATTTATGTTGGGTCACAAGGGAGGTTCAATGATGGAAGAATTTTCAATACAAGCGTTTAGGCGAAAAGAATGATGAAACGCACTTTACAGCTTCCGTCACCTGCAGCACTACCTCCAATACAGGAGGCAATGCCTTTCGTGTTTGTAGCCGAGGAGGCATTCCCTTTATGTGAGAATTTGATGCGACCTTATCCGAAACGAAGCGACACTGAAAATTATGGAAACAAAGTGTTCAACTATAGACTGTCAAGAGCACGCCAAACGGCAGAGTGCGGTTTTGGTATACTTGCCTCGCGTTTTCGAGATTTTCGAGCACCATTTGAAATTAAAGTAGATAGTGTTACCATTGTTGTGAAGGTAGCTTGTATGTCCGTTTCCTTGGTCACTTCCTCCAACTTCTCAGCTTTCAGCTTCGTTTTCAAGAAATCTTCATGGCTTGTATCATACAGAACTTTGCGAACACGTACGGCTTCATTTAGTTTTCCCTCCATTTCGAACTACCAACCCGAACCACCGTGAGCCTCGCAGTAAATTGCGTACAGGAGACTGCGGCCCGCAGGGTCACCAAGCGCAGGAACTGTGTCACGTCACGCTGCGCTCTAACATGCGCAGGACCATTGAGTTGTGTGGTTCGCAAAAACTGACCGTGAGTCACCCTGCGTCACCTCACAGACCAGCGTCTCATCTTGCGGCCAGCCTTAAAGTGTGGCTCAGACCCTTCGAAGCTATGGACCCAACTTGTCAATAAGACACTGTGCAAGCTGATGATGGCTTCATAGTGGTGTGTGCTGTGTTTGCATGGAATGCACTGCATCCTCTGGTCAAACAGAACCGATAATTGACAGAAATTGTTATGTTCGGCTACATGGAGACCATTCGCATCCACAGACTTCATGTTCCCAAACAACGCTGCCATGTCACGGGCCCCGAGTTTGAAGAACAGTCTGGAAAATCCAAGCGAACAATTTGGCCACCCAGAGAGCTCGACATGAATCCCATCTAACATTTATGGGAAATAATCCAGGGGTCAGTTAGTGCACAACATCCTGCACCAGCTGACATCTCAAGAGCGTCAGTTCTTTTGCCGTCCTCTCTTTTTGCGCCAAAAGGAAAATTGGAAACACCAGAGACTTCTTCGCTCTCACTTTAGTATGTCTGACCAGGGCTCGGTCTTTCCAACCAGTGTCAGTTTCGATGCAGCACCCTGCGTTATGTTTCCTGTATACAGCCACCCTCTTTCTAAACCACTGACCCCAGTTAGACAAAGTGATCAACTTCTTCATATTCTGATACTACATCCGTGACTCAACACTGTTATCATGATCTTTGTCTTTTCTTATTAACTGACAATCCAAGTTGCTCATTTTTTTCTCTTAACTTTATCCAGTAGATCCTTCATTTCCACTCGTGATTCTATGCGCAGCGTGATGTCATCGGCAAATATTAAATTACTGCCTCTTTGTCCTCCAATTGGGATCCCAGCAGCCATGAAGAGTATTTCTCATTACATGTTCTCCATAACTGTTAAATAGAATAAGCGATAGAATGGTCCCTTCTCTAACAACTTTACATGGTTCAAAAGGACTTAAAATAGTTTTATCTGGTTTTATCATTGCCTTATTATCAGAGCAGAGATATTTGTTAAGGGTAATACGTTCCACAGGTCTTTCCATCGAACGCCTTGGCTTGGTTCAAATGGCTCTGAGCACTATGGGACTTAACTTCTAAGGTCATCAGTCCCCTAGAACTTAGAACTACTTAAACCTAACTAACCTAAGGACATCACACACATCCATGCCCGAGGCAGGATTCGAACCTGGGACCGGAGCGGTCGCGCGGTTCCATACTGTAGCGCCTAGAAACTCTCGGCCACCTCGGTCGGCTCTGCTTGCTATAGTCGAAGAATCAAAGTACTAATGTGGTACTGAATTCCCTACAATTTTCATTCAGCTGTCTCGCATTGAGACAGTTTTCTCTGGGATATTTCTTTATTTAAGTAGGTTCCCAGGCGTTGATAGATGACATTTACAAGAATCTTGCTAGCATCTGAAATGAAAGAAATGGTTTTGTTGTTCTTATAAAGCTGTTGGTTTCCTTTCTTATGAAAAAAAGGTTAAAGGTGTGGGTAAGATGGTGGATTTGGCGGGGGGGGGGGGGGGGGGGGGAAGAAGGGGGAGAAGGGACCATACAGCGAGGTCATCGGTTCCATCGGATTAGGGGAGGATGGGGAAAGGAGTCGGTCGCGCCCTTTCAAAGGAACCATTCCGGCATTTGCCTGAAGCGATTTAGGGAAATCACGGAAAACCTAAACCAGGATGGCCGGACGCGGGTTTGAACCGTCGTCCTCCCGAATGCGAGTCCAGTGTGCTAACCACTGCGCTACTTCGCTCGGTAGGTTTTTTTTTTCTTATGAAACGGAGTAATTACCGACATGATCCAGTCCTCCATCCATGTTCCATTGTTCCATATGCTGTTACATACTTTATACTCGATTTTCAGCAGCAATACGGTCAGGTTCACGTGCTTTGTTATTTTTCAGTTTAGCTATAGCTCTTCGGACTTCTTTTTTTTACGATATTAGGTTGCTTCTCTACTGGAATGGTTGCACGACCAAATTTTCAATTTTTATTGCAATATGTTGCTGCAATATGTTCTCCACCGAACAGCAGCTAGTTCTGTGTTGGTCAGAGGTGTGCCATCTTCGTCATCTATAACCGATGTTCTTCGTTTGAAGGATTTTGTTAGTTTTCTTGTTTCATTGGCATGCACATTATCTCATTGAAATCGTGGAGTTTCTCATTTCTCTCAGATGCTTTCTCTGATGTAATTACTTCCGTCGATTCGGCAGCTTATCTGTATTAACGCCGATAACTTGCGGTGCTGCGGAGTTGCCTGTAATCCTCTCATTTTCAGTACCTTTCTGTCCTCGGTGGTTTGTAAGGTTTCGTTAGCAAGCCAGTTATTTTTATTCTTAAATTTTTTGCTATCCTTGAGTACTTCCTCGGCTGTTTCGTTAGCAAGCCAGTTATTTTTATTCTTAAATTTTTTGCTATCCTTGAGTACTTCCTCGGCTGTTCTAACTAACGTTTTCTTCAGCAAATTCCATTTCTCTGCAGTTGTCTTATTATCTTATAATTCGGTCGAAACTGTTTCTTCGACTAGATATCTAAAAACTTCAGTTTCATCCTTTTGCTTTAATCTTCGTGTTTTTGGAGGTGTTCCTTTATGTTTCGACAGTTTCTTTCTTACTTCATGACACAGAACCTGATGGCCTTAACTGGTATATGTACATCGCTGAAAACCTATTACGTTTTATTATTTGATTGTTAGAGATGTAGTAAAACGAATATTACGCGCTTAACATAAAATATGGATTCTCCACCCAGAAAAACAAAACGTCTTCATGGTGTTTGTGCCTTTAAAAAGAGATGGCTAAAAAGTGAAGGATTCTCCAGTTGGACTTGTGAAACGGACGACAAAACACCGCACCAAATGTACGATTTGTTCATCTTCTTTTAGTATAAAGGATGATCTGATGATGACATTATTCAAAACAGTAATGAGAAGTGACATCTTTTATCGGTGCGTCCAAAAAAAAAATGTCTCAGCCAAGCATAATTAAATTTCTTGTTCCACCATCTGGAGATTTAAAAGAGAAAATATGTTTATGAAAGGGTCTATACACACTGTTATATGTATGAAAATTATTAAATGTGTCTTATTATTGCTTGCATGTTGTATTTTACTTCACTGATGTTGTCTTTTTGTTTACAGTAAGGGAATACGGATATATCACCACATTCATGCATCCAAGTTGCCTCTTCTAATTCTTCTCACTGAAAAGGCATTTAACAGTGAAATACAACAACATATGCATTAAGAAAAATGATTGATAGCTGTTTTCAGCTCTCATTTGTTTACATTTCTGACCAACAGGTCAACCGCATGTAGTTAGGAATAATTTTTCAAGGAATGCACGTGGTTCTCAATTATTAATTTCCTTTAGTGTTGGACGTAGATGGTATGTGTAAGTGGTATTTTCATTTCATTCTTTGCCAATGAATAAAGTGAGTTAGGATATTCTACTTTGCACCTAAGATTTCTATTGCATTTGTGAACATTTTAGCAAAAAATCAAGTTGACATTAAATTGTCTACTGAAGCCGCGCGGAGTCGCCATTCGGTTTGAGGCGCCATGTGACGGATTGCGCGGCCCCTCCCGCCGGAGGTTCGAGTCCTCCCTCGCGCATGGGTGTGTGTGTTGTTCTTAGAATAAATTAGTTTAAGTAGTGTGTAAGTCTAGGGACCGATAACCTCAGCAGTTTAGTCCCTTTCGAATTCACAAACATCTAAACATCTGAAGTGATCTACAAAATCCCCCTGCCCCCTTCGAGGACTGAGACGTTTGCCAAATTTGACATTTTTATCCGCTGAATTCATCTTTAAGTGAAGGTAAGAAGTAACAATTGCAATGTCAAATGCTGCGCACTGTTGTTTACACTTAACACTATGGCAAAAACCGGCCGCTGTGGCCGAGCGGTTCTAGGCGCTTCAGCCCGGAACCGCGCTGCTGCTACGGTCGCAGGTTCCAATCCTGCCTCGGGCATGGATGTGTGTGATGTCCTTAGGTTAGTTACGTTATGTAGTTCTAAGTCTAGGGGACTGATGACCTCAGATGTTTAAGTCCCATAGAGCTCAGAGTCATTTGAACCATTTTGAACTATGACAAAAGAGTTACTGTGCACAAATTGAGGTCTGTAGTACATCTTGAAGAAAGTTAAGATTTTTTTTAAATATTTCAAATTGGATGCAGAGACTGAAAAAAAGTGTACGTCTCAACGTTTTTCATGAACAATCTGAACGACGTATCAAAGTTTTTACACATTATAGAAACTCAATGGACTATATACTTGATGCATAAAAAAAAAAAAAAAAAAAAAAAACAGGTCAGTAGGTCAACTCATTACTAAGCAGTAGATATTTAATCTGGCAACCCTAATTTTCCTAGGGTTATGATTTTTTCTGGCTGATAATAAAGTTAATTACGGTGTACTGGTAGGTGTTTGGCGTATACGACGACGCTCGACATATTGACATTATGACGTAAACTTAGGCGGAGACTTGTCTCATTTGCTGTTGACAGTGACTGTGCAGTCGAAACCGGAACTGTCGGAGGCTGTATATACGACAGCTCGACCAGTAATCATCATTGTTGAAATGACTGTTCCCTGTCAAACATGGCAAAAACAAACTTCTATTTGATGCACGTCGAAGTTCCGATCTACCATAATCCTGCTTTCTTCCATGTTTTGTAGTGTCCATACTTGTTTCTACCTTGTGGTTGGCTTCGTTTTCGACCTACTTTCATTTTTACCGTGCTCGTGCACAGTGGCACTGTGAAAAGTGTGTAGGTACGGGTGTGGACTCCGTGATGTATTTTACCGCAAAGCGCTTGGATTTATCTTTTCATCTTCCTTTGAAAGCCTTCCTGCCTCTGGAAATCAGTTCGTTAGTCACGGGACAGCAGCAGCAGTGTTCTTCCACTGACAGGAAACTACACACAGCGTGGATCACAAGTTGCAGCCCACGATTGTGAAACCTTTGCAGTTACTGTGTGTGTTGTTCGACTCTTTACACGAAACCGCCGCGACGAGCAGAGCTTCTGAACGGAGTAGCGCCCGTTACAGGTACACACAGTCACGAAGGACGTGTGTAGCGATTCCAGACAGACTGCCGAGCAATGAGTCACCCAATGACCTTGGCGTGCAAATCTCTTAACGAGCTGGCACCATGTCAAGCGTCTGTTCGACGTGACGCGGACGTATCACACCTTGAGACTGTAGCATGCAGAGCTTCGGAAATTTCTGTCGGCGAATGAAGATATTCATTGTACGGTAGCCATCCGAAATTCTAGGCGCGATTCCACAGCCCTAGAACCAGAGATAGTGCACTGCCTCCAAACGTGTTCACGTTCCAACTCTCAGAACATGTGCTGACGACTGAGAAACCCTTCTTCGGAGAATAAGTCCTTGATATGGCTGTTTCCTCACTAAGATCGTGCAACAACAGCTGTTGATACATTGAGGACTGACATAAGGTTCTGGGCGCTACAATCTGGAGCCGAGCCACCGCTACGGTCGCACGTTCGAATCCTGCCTCGGGCATGGATGTGTGTGATGTCCTTAGGTTAGTTAGGTTTAATTAGTTCTAAGTTCTAGGCGACTGATGACCTTAGAAGTTAAGTCCCATACTGCTCAGAGCCATTTGAACCATTTTTTTGAGGACGGACATACAAACTGCGTGGAACTGGACACATCGAGAACAAATGCAGGGACTACTTGATGCAATGTCACGATCTCTGGAGACAAACTGCCACTCTGAACTCTCAAAATCAGGTATCATGTACAATTTATGTACGCAATCTATGGTCTTAAGTTCGTATCGGTCACGTATGTATTCCCAGGCATTACCATTTTCAGAAACGTTTATCTTTATTCAAGATCAATCCAAGTGCATTGTATGAACTGCATGTAGCGAGTCTTTTCAAAGTTTCATATCAATGAGTTGGCTTTAAACCATTTATTAATATCCATGAAAATATCATTAGCAGATCTTTCTAGAACTACACTCGACACACTATTTATTGCAATACTTGTGTGATCTGCAAACAAAATGAACTCTGCTTCTGGCAGTGTAACTGGATCCTTGTAGGACACCACATGTAATTTCTTCCCATTCTGATGATGACTGATGACTTAATTCACTAGTCCCTTGCACTGACATCCTTTGTTTCCTGTTAGCAAGTTATCACTTGAACCATTTTGCAGCACTGCCCGTGACACCATAGAATTCTAATTTATTTAAAAGGATGTTGGGGTTTACACAATCGAATGCCTTTGACAAATCACAGAAAATACCTGCTGCTTGTAACTTGTTATTTAATGAATTAAGTACATTTTCACTGTAGGTGTAAATAGCCTTTTCGATATCAGAACCCTTCAGAAATCCAAACTGTGTTCTCGATAATATGTTATTTGTGGTCAGATGGTTGAGAAGCTGCCTGTAGATTATCTTTTCTAAAATTTTTGAGAATGCTGGCAAAAGTGAAATCGGTCTGTAGTTTGATGGCATTTCTTTATCCCCTTTCTTGAATAGAGGCTTAACATCTGCATATTTCAGCCACTCAGGAAATGTCCCAGTTATAATTGACTGGTTACACAAGTAACTTAGAATTGTACTAAACTCACAAGAACATGTTTTAATTAACTTTGTTGATATTTCATCGTAAGCACTAGCATGCTTTGTTTTTAGAGATTTTATTATGGAAGTTATTTCTTTTGGTGAAGTGAGTGACATATTCATGTAGCTGAAGCTATTTGTAAAGGCTACTTTCAGATATTCAAGGGCATTATTTACTGATCCTGACAATCCCATTCTATCAGTAACGGATATAAAGTACTTGCTAAATAGATTTTCCACACTATGCCCATCGGTTACTAATCAGTCTTGTTTACATACGTGTATGCATTTAGTGTGCACACAGTGATAAAACAAAATCAACAAAAATTACTATAAAATCTGATACAATGACGACGCGTCCCGTTCCATTATGCGTGCGGAATACCAGATGAAAACATAATTGAAATGAGGCCGACGTATACTACCCGCCCAAAAAGTTCAGATTTTATTCCAGGCGAATAAGCGACCCCTGCGCCGAAAGTACAGCGGCTTGAACTGACAACTGTTAGCAAATTAAAATGTGTATTTGATTAGTCCTTTGTGAGCAGGCAGCGTTAAGCAGTGAACGTGCGACGACAGTCTGTCAGCGTTGTGTAGCATATCACAGCTAGGCAACGTTTCTAAGCCAAGTGTTTGCCAGCCGGTGTGGCCGAGCGGTTCTAGGCGCTTCAGTCTGGAACTGAGCGACCGCTGTGGTCGTAGGTTTGAATCCTGCCTCGGGCAAGGATGTGTGTGATGTCCTTAGGTTAGTTAGGTTTAAGTAGTTCTAAGTCTAGGGGACTGATGACGTCAGATGTTAAGTCCCACAGTGGTCAGAGCCATTTGAACCACAACAACAGCAAGGTGTAAACGCTGATGGATAGAAATTACTAACTTCTGTCTGCCTTTAATTAAAAGACGTAAAAACTAATAAATGATCAGCATGGACGCATGTTTACAAAAGAAGTAGACCTCAATATACAATGGCTCGTTCCATGTCATTACGATTTATCGTGCAAATGATACTGGAACACCAAACTAAGTAACTAACTACTGGTCTATCACAAAGCGTGGTATAGATTTACGTATTTTGTAAACTTCAAAATAAAATTCTGAAGTAAAATCAAGCAGATGAGAAAAATAGACGAACGTACCAATTGTACTATATTTGGTTATTACTGAAAAACTGACAGAGTAACAGGAGAGAAATATTCCTGGAAAGGAGGCAAATAGGCTACTGTAGGAAATATAGTCCTACGTCTGACACAAGTTAGAGGTCTTACGAATTTGAGACCATCGCTTTAATCACATTTATAGCATTCCAGAATGCTGGGGGGATGTTTAAAACATTATATCGTTTTTTAACCATGTAAGTTGCTATTATTGGACACACACTGAATATCGCGCCATAGTTAAGATCTAAAAGTAAGAAGATGGGTTAACTACAGGGGGACTATTGCACCGGCAATCTAATACTACCAGAACTCTTATTACACCAGTTCCTTCTGTTTCTGATTAACGTTAACGAGGCCAAATGTGAGGTGTTATTACTAGATCAAATACGCGTTCAAGAACAGAGATACATTCAAAATTGCCTTCCTGACGCTATGTTATTCATATAAGCTCTATAATTTTAGTATTGAAAACAGTTGTTGCGCGCACAGACCACAAGCAACCGTAAACAGTAATCTGCTAATGCTTTGGGCTACTTAAAATGGCGGAAGGCCCCGCCAACTCTTACTTAAAAATAGCGTACAGAGTTAAGTCTGCAGTACCACCTCCCTTTGTTTTTTACCTCCATGGTCGAAACGAATCGGAGGAATTATATTTTCACACGCTTTATAACAAAATGTAAGCGAGGAGCGAATCTCCTCTCAACAAACTGTACTCTTTTCTCTTGTTTTCATCGAGTTGAGCACACGTATTTAAAGTTTCTCTCTAGTACCATTAATTTCGATCTATAATTAAATTGCAAACAGTTTTTGTATTTATGTTTCATTTAAAAGGAAATGTGCTCTCCGCAATTATTAAGCGGTACATTTTTTGCAATATTCGTTTCAGAAAAGCTAGCTGGAACTGAAAGCTCAGCATATCGTGGTAAAGAGATGCAATGTGCCGAATGCTATTGGCATTCAGCCATTGGTTTCATTCTGCCGTAAGCAAAGCGCGTCCCTGAGATTATTTGCAGATCATTGAACAATGACTAGCAATCATTTTGGACAACCAAAAATTACATATGATCTGGTCATTGGCTCCGAACTGTGAATCTATTACTCTCGCTTTAGTCAGATACAGGCCTCACAGAACTGATGGTGGTGTTAAATTACTACGGGTGAAAGACTTCAGGAGCCAATTTTATTTTGAAATCAATGCATTTTTTTAGGTGCGCGTCAGACGCAATAGGAAGAATATGCGCCACCATCAACAATGACTGTTGCTCCATTGCTCAATGAGAAAGAAACTATACTCATCTGCTAATTTGATTTTCTCAAATTCAGTCATTTTATTCAAATACTGGAGCCGACAACGTGTCACTATGTTTTGCAGTGGAAGTGATGCCTGCGTGGCGACGATAGACGAATTCACATTATCAGCATCTGTTTTTGGAAACATTTAAATGTAAATTCGTCAACAGCTGCTCACTAATAATCTCCACGTCGACGGGACCTTAAACTCTAATCTTACTTCCTTTCTTCGATGTATGTCACATGCCGTTGAAGGTCTTCCTCAAGTCCCTTTAACAAAAACTATGATAGCTTCAGTATCTCGAGAGATGAAAAAAGTGAAAATATATACCTGGAATTGATGTAGCTACAACAAAATTAAAAATTTGAAGCATTCGAAATGCTTACATGTTGTTGTTGTTGTTGATGTGGTCTTCATTTAGTGGCATATATGAACACTGTGCAAAATATGTTGCGAATAAATGACAAATGTGTTGTTGTTGTGGTCTTAAGTCCTGAGACTGGTTGGTTGCAGCTCTCCATGCTACTCTATCCTGTGCAAGCTTCTTCATCTCCCAATACTTATTGCAACTTACATCCTTTTGAATCTGCTTAGTCTACTCATCTATTGGTCTCTCTCTACGATTGTTACCATCCACATTGCCCTCCAGTGCTAAATTTGCGATCCCTTGATGCCTCAGAACATGTCCTACCAACGGGTCCGTTCTTCTTGCCCAGTTGTGCCACAAATTCCTCTTCTCCCCAATTCTATTCATACCTCCTCATTAGTTATGTGATCTACCCATGGAATCTTCAGCATTCTTCTGTAGCACCACATTTCGAAAGCTTCTATTCTCTTCTTGTCCAAACTATTTATCGTCCATGTTTCACTCCCATACATGGCTACACTCCATACAAATACTTTCAGAAACGACTTCGTGACACTTAAATCTATACTCGATGTTAACAAATTTCTCTTCTTCAGAAACGCTTTCCTTGCCATTGCCAGTCTACATTTTGTATTCTCTCTACTTCGTCCATCATCAGTTATTTTGCTCCCCAAATAGCAAAATTCCGTTACTACTTTAAGTGTCTCATTTCCTAATCTAATTCCCTCCGCATCACCCGACTTGATTCGACTACATTCCATTATCCTCGTTTTGCTTTTCTTGATGTTCATCTTATATCCTCCTTTCAAGACACTGTCCGTTCTGTTCAACTGCTCTTCCAAGTCCTTTGCTGTCTCTGACAGAATTACAATGTCATCGGCGAACATCAAACTTTTTATATCTTCTCCATGGATTTTAATACCTACTCCAAATTTTTCTTTTGTTTCCTTTACTGCTTGCTCAATATACAGATTGAATAACATCGGGGAGAGGCTACAACCCTGTCTCACTCCCTTCCCACCACTGCTTCCCTTTCATGCCCCTCGACTCTTATAACTGCCATCTGGTTTCTGTACAAATTGTAAATAGCCTTTCGCTCCCTGTACTTTACCCCTGCCACCTTCAGAATTTGAAAGAGAGTATTTCAGTCAACATTGTCAAAAGCTTTCTCTAAGTCTACGAATGATAGAAACGTAGGTTTGCCTTTCCTTAATCTATATTCTAAGATAAGTCGTAGGATACTGTGATACAAGAGCTTTGAAATGCCCCCAAAAATGAATGTACAGTGGGTTCAGGTCCGGAGAGAGGGGAGGCAGATAGTTGGTCCATCTCTACCCATCCATCCGCCACCGAATCTGATATTTAGATGTCCACAAACATTAACACTGCAATGAGGAGGGGCTCCATCGTGCAATAAATATGTTTTGTCGCACAGCTAGACGCACATCTGCTACAGATCAGGGAGAACATTCCCTAAGAAATTATGACAACTTCGTCCGTTGAGCCTTGGTGGAAGAAAGTGAGTCACCTATAGTGCCGGGCCAAACAATGACATAAACTCTTTTTTGATGACCTGCTTTAACAGTTGCGTGAGGATTGATGTCTACCTAAATACGCCAAGTTAGAAAATTTACGATCTCAACTAGTCGAAACGACGCCTCATCTGCGAACAGCACCGTTGCACTATAATTAGGGTTCACGCTTTGTTGAATAAACCATTCGGAGAAGTGCCTGCAAATGTTGTAAATTTATGGATACAGGGCCGTCCTCGTGTAACGCTCGTCAGTCATTTGGTCAATGTTCAGTGTTGCAGCTACAAGTCTTGTAGTAGCACTATGAGCGTCGTCAAGTGCACGAAGAATTTCCGTTGCAGTGTCCTCGTCCTTCTAGGCTTCCCCTTGTCGCGAGTATCATGCTTAAATGCCGATCAATGTCTTCAAACGTTTTCCTTTCGGGGCACCTTCGTCTTGGAAATCTCGCCCAGTACATAAGATGAGCGCAAGCGCCATTTCCGTCAGCTAAGCCATACATCAAATAGGCGCCTGCCATCTCTGCATTTGTGTACACTGTCATTGCACCAGCCAGTTCTGTGATTGACTCTTCGTAGTAACCCGTGTGCTTGCAACGGCCGTAGTGATCGCTGGAACAGTTGATGTTATCGGTAAACAAGCAGTGACGACCGTCCCGTGGCAACATCTACATGACATCTACATGACTACTCTGCAATTCACATTTAAGTGCTTGGCAGAGGCACACGTAAAACGAAACAGTGGCAGTGCACAACGTAACCTGACGTCACCAAGAGCGCATGTGCCCATGATTCTGTTCTTGTGTGTTTCTCCAGATTAACGAGTGTGAGACAATGAGTTGTAATATGGAAACATAGCGTTTCCAGACCCATGTCCATGTGTAAGTAGGCTGTTTAGGTTTTTATGTTGGTTACGCCACGTAGCGCCCTGTAAGAAAATCACTGACTGTGCTGCGTGCACTTTGTGGCTGGTTGGCATTGTTCCAATATTCGCTATTGTAGTGTTGGGCAGCTGGATGTGAAAAGCGCATAGCGTGCGCAGTTGGAGGTGAGCCGCCAGCAGTGGTGGATGTGGGGAGAGAGATGCAGAATTTTGAGAGCGGACGATCTGGACGTGTGTCCGTCAGAAAAAGGAAATTTGTAAGGCTGGATATCATGAACTGATATAAATATTATGACTTTTGAAGACTATTAAGTTAAACAGATTGTTTGTTCTCTACCAAAATCTTTGGTGCAAATGCTCTGAGCACTTTGGGAATGAACTTCTGAGGTCATCAGTCCCCTAGAACTTAGAACTACTTAAACCTAACTAACCTAAGGACATCACACACATCCATGCCTGAGGCAGGATTCGAACCTGCGACCGTGGCGGTCGCGCGGTTCCAGACTGTTGCGCCTAGAACTGCTCGACCACCCCGGCCGGCCCAAATTCTTTCATTTGCTAACTATGTCTATCAGTAGTTAGTGCCTTCAGTAGTTAGAATCTTTCATTTAGCTGGCAGTATTGGCGCTCGCTGTATTGCAGTAGTCCAAGTAACGAAGATTTTTGTGAGGTAATTGATTCATGAAAGTTATAGGTTATTTATTGTTAGTCAGGGCCATTCCTTTGTAGGGAAAGTCAGATTGCGTTGCGCTAAAAACATTGTGTGTCAGTTTAGTGTTGATCAGAATAAGTAACGTTCAGTTTTGCTCAACTGTCTGAAAATCAAATAACGTAAGAGGTTTACCAGCACTGTCATTCTTAATTTTTCTAAGAGGGGCTTTCACACGTAACACAATTTCTTCGTTAACGTGTGAGGGATGTGTCCCACAATTTGTGCCATACATTTCTTTGCCTGTGCGGATAAACCCTGGATTTTCTTAGTTTTCTTATTCGCGTGTAATAATGATAATAAAAGAGAAAGGGGATTGCTTTCGCCCAATTGTGCCTTTTAATTCAATCTAATAACACTTAAGAAATGATACCTAAATTTCAGTATGTTACCGGTGAACGACGTATTCACGTTTTTACTCGAATGTAACGTGCCAACGGATCTTAGCGCACCTCAATTTTGAATATTGCTTTGTTAACTAAAGTGCTCTTTAGACTGGCGTAAATACGGTAGTATTTACAGTAAAACTTCGTTAACACGAATCCGAAAGGACGGAAAAATCAGAATTTCGCGTTAAAAAAAAATTCGTGTTTAGTGAAAAACACAGATTTTAATAAGTATACATGTACAGCAGAACACTAATATGTAACACACTACACTATCAATAAATCACGTTATTGTGTACTTATAACACTATAAAGTTATTGCAAAATTACAAGTACTCACAAATTATGTACGTTACTTTCTTGGAAAACATTCGGTCATGGTTCGCTGACGTTCATGGGAACGATAATATTTTGTAATTTCGCAACCAGTTGTAAGATAGCGTCCGTAAACCCAGCAGTGACGTCGGACGTTGAAGCGAACCGTTCTAAACAGTCCAAGGCTGTAAACATATCCTGACAGGTAGGTGGAATGGTATCTGTATTCTCCTCCTCTTCACTCTCTTCTGATGGCCCTTCTTGCACCTCGTTCACAGCTTTTGGCACATCCGATTCCACAGAAGCTCATACGGCAACATCGTCGTCTACAGTAATGAATTCTTCGAAACTAATCCCAGGGTTTGCAACGTCCTGCAGAACTGTCCATTAATTAGGTGAAGTGGCATCTTCTAACTTGTGGACATCTTCAGTGTTGCTATGTCTCCAAGCTCTACTAAGCACTTCCCTATATGATGTGGCGATACTGAGTTCCAGGCTGCTGCGATGGCTTTTATTGCGTAAAGCAGATTCCAATTTGGGGTTGCACTATTGTTTTCTGCACCACGAATTGCAGCTCTTACAAGTCGCATACGATAAGCTCTCTTTATAAGAGAGATTATGCCTTGGTCCACAGCCTGAAGGCGGCTTGTGGCGTTGGGTGGAAAAAACTGAACCTTTACGTTGAATAGGTTCAGATCATGAACGTTATGGGCAGTACATCTGTCCAATGTAAGAAGAACATGTCTATTTTGAGCAACAATTCGACTGTTGAAACGAAGAAACCACTTGCGAAATGATGTGCCATCGATCCAAGCTTTCTTGTGGTGAGAGTAGATACGTGGTTTCTAGGATTTACTGATAACCCAGGGACAAAACTTCTGACTGCCGTCAGCGTTACAGCACAGTACAACAGTCACACGTTGTTTGCTTCGTCCTCCAGCGTGACACTTGTCACATTTTATCCCCAGGGTGTGATTTGGAAAGAGATTGTACAAAAATCCACTTTCATCCATGTTAAACACATCACACGAGGCATACTTTTCCCTCACTCGGTTTAATTCATGCAACCAGCTGTTCTCACTTTCTTCATCAACTTTATTTGCATCACCACAAATTTGAAAAGATGAAACTGAATGTCTCTTTTGGATCCGATACAACCAACCAGCAGAACAACGGAAGTCTTCGATGCCCATATCTTTAGCAATATCATTTGCTTTTGACTGAATCACAGGGCGAGTTAAAGGTATGTTAGATGCTTGATTGAACCATTGCAGCAGTAACGTCTCGATGTCTTCATACTTGGCGGTACGAAGTCGTTTAGCTTTGTTTCCAGAACCTGATGCCGCAGTATTAACAATTTTTTCTCGATTCTTAATAATCGTAGCTAAAGTAGATTTAGTTATTCCAAACTGCTCTGCAATTGGTGTTTTCTTGGTACCACGGTCCACTTCATCTAGAATCTTAAGCTTTAACTGTACATTTAGAGCTGTCTGTTACCTCTTTGCCATTTTCGCGTACTACGGTACCGGTTGTAACTGTAGTTTTTATTCAGTATTCCCACTCGATACGACTACGACTGACAGAACACCTGTCAAATTTGGCACTGAGTACGTTCCTAAATGCTGCTGCACACATTATTGAATGTCTTACAGTGTACAGCATACTCTGATTGTTGAGGTGATAATGGTGGCTACCGACCAACCAGATGTTAAAAACGAGTCAACAATAAGTATAATTAGCTTTGTAGCTACATTTCCTACATTCATTTCGGAAAAAAATACGTTTTAGGATACTCTAAGGTCGGAAGTTTATGTTACAGTGAAATTTAATTACGCTAGAACTGAAACAGAGTTCGTAATTGGCCTTAACCGAAATTCGTGTTAACCGATAAAACATACTATAAGTGTTACGGTGCCCGCTTATTTCCAGGTCCGTATCGATCTTAGTGCCGAGTTTTCACTCAGATGGCGCTTTGGCGTTAGGTGGTTGTTTTCGTGTGTGAGTGGAGGCGTGCGAGGAGGAGAGGTGGCTGCCTTGGCGTGAAGACAGTTCGGCTCGGCTGGGGTTGTTTGCGTCTGGACGCCGAGTGGGGCCCGATGGGAAGACCGGACCGTGATTTTACAGTTAATAGTGTGGACAGCGGCCTGGTGTGCCGTTTAACTTGATTCGCAAGGGGAGCAAACTCTCGCCTGTTGTAGTTTGTCGAGCCTGTGTTTGAAATACTTTCTATGTGCGGCGGGATATCATTTCGTCCTCCTGTCTCACCGTCGCTGGGATTGCTGTCATCGCTTACCGTCCCATGGATGTATGTCGATGGGCTACGCTGCTCTCCGTACTAGACGCTGGTGATGGAAGTACGTCGTTCAGCGGCAGTCTAGGTGCTTTATGTTTGATCTTCAAGTGTATAGTCTTCGAGTGGCACTCCTTTGAGTTTGCCTTGCGTAGTTAGATTGGAGTTTATTTTGACTTGTGGTGCTTCCGCTTTCCGTCAACGAAGGTTAAGCTTGATTCGGCACTCCGTACGACGCTTGGAACCTCAGCAGCCGGGTCGGAGCCACCTTCGCGACTAAACTGAAGCCTTTGGGTGGCTTGCGGAGTATAAATGTAGATGTAGATGTAGAGGTTCATAAATTGTTGTTTCGGTATTAAGTTGGCTGAGGTTTCTTATGGATTTCCCGGGATTTGGTCTTTTGTCCGGCCCGGGCTAGGTCTCGTTATTTTAAAGGTCGGTCGTTGTTTTGGCTCAGTACGGTTTTGGTTTACTGCTTGGTGGTTCTGGTAGTACGCCGGGTCGCTGTGGTTGTGTTGCAGTTTGTATGGTTCTGTGTGCTCGGAGCCGTGGAGTACCGTCTGTGTGAACTGCTTCACTGGGGAGTACTGATCGGGACGTTCTTGGTGTTCTTTGTATGAAATAATTTTATTATTATTTTAAAGTAACATTATCACTTAAATGATTTAATTCTTGTTGCGTTAATCGCAACTTGGATACTGAAAAATTTAGTAGTGTAATTACGCAAGATTTAATAGTGGCACATGCCCCTTTACCTTTCGTAATCTGTTAATTACCAGAAGAGCTTAAGCTCATATTCGTATGACGTGATTTTCTTAAATTATTGTATGTTTATGTCATGTTAATGTTTTTAAATTTGCTGATCACTGGTGTACTGATCCAAGTATTCAAATGTTTCAGGTAGCTATTACTTGGGTGGAACGTAACATTTTCACTTAAACGATTTAATTCTTGTTGCTTTAATTGCAACTTGGGTACTGAGAAATTTAGTAGCGTAATTACGCAAGATTTAAGAGTGGCACATGCCCCTTTACCTTTCGTAATCTGTTAGTTACCGAAAGACCTTAAGCTCATACTCATATAATGTGATTTTCTTAAATTATTGTATTTTATGTCATGTTATTGTTTTTTTTTTAATTTGGTGATCACTGGTGTCCTGTTCCAAGTATTAAAATGTTTCAGGTAGCTATTACTTGGGTGGAACGCGCGGAACCGCAACGGAGAGAGTAGTTCCGTGCTTTACGTGTCAGATGTTGGTGCAGCCTTGTGTACGTTGTTTGTTTTGGTGCACCTGAGCTAAGTATTGTGTTGCCTCCTCCCTTGCGGCGCCGTCGTGTTCTTCTCATAAACATTTCCTTCAAGACACTTTAGTTAATTTTGTGCTAGTATTATTTTAATTTCTTACATTGGTAAAATTGTGGGACCTTCATTATGCACACTGTTTGTCATGATGTCTCATATATCATGATGTGCGGGAGTAATGGTGCAATAAATGGATGATTTCTGTTGGCACCCTTCATGCCTCCTTTCTTCTCTGTATTGATACGCTATCCTTGTTTCTGTTGTTGGTAAACCACAACAATAAGAACCAATGTGTACCTGGTGGAACCATTATTTATTTCGCGTTAACCGCGAGTTCGTCTTATGCGAGTTCGCGCTAACGAGGTTATGCCGTATTTTCCGTGGTAAAGCCGGGTTCACACAGGCAACAAAAGTATCGCCACTGCTAATGGCGAACTGCGGTTGCTTTGTAGTTGCATGCGTGAACTCCTAGTTTTCGATGGCGCTATTTTAGAAGCGCAACTTTTGTCACGCCACAAAAAGTTGAACTTGGTTCTACTTTGTTGCGCCATTTTGCCTTCTCCAGAATCGATAAACGACATCAGATTGCTACCTCGCGGCTAGATTCAAACCTTTCTAATGCGTATTCGTTCGCACATAGTGCTTTTGCTATTAATATGTCGAAAAAGTGGTCAACAGCGACAATTATGAGATTCTTGGAGGTGTATCAAGAACGAGAATGCCTTTGGAACCACAAAAGCGAATCATACAAAGACAGAAATTTGCGTGATGCTGCATTAATTCAAATAGTAAACAGTATGCGTGAATATGTACCTGGAATTGATGTAGCTACAACAAAATTAAAAATTGGAAGCATTCGAAATGCTTACATGTTGTTGTTGTTGTTGTGGTCTTCAGTCCTGAGACTGGTTTGATGCAGCTCTCCATGCTACTCTATCTTGTGCAAGCTTGTTTATCTCCCAGTACCTACTGCAACCTACATCCTTCTGAATCTGCTTAGTGTAGTCATCTCTTGGTCTCCCTCTACGATTTTTACCCTCCATGCTGCCCTCCAATACTAAATTGGTGATCCCTTGATGCCTCAGAACATGTCCTACCAACCGATCCCTTCTTCTGGTCAAGTTGTGCCACAAACTTCTCTTCTCCCCAATCCTGTTCAGTACTTCCTCATTAGTTATGTGATCTACCCATCTAATCTTCAGCATTCTTCTGTAGCACCACATTTCGAAAGCTTCTATTCTCTTTTTCTCCAAACTATTTATCGTCCATGTTTCACTTCCATACATGGCTACACTCCAAACAAATACTTTCAGAAACGACTTCCTGATACATAAATCTATATTCGATGTTAACAAATCTCTCTTCTTCAGAAACGCTTTCCTTGCCATTGCCAGTCTACATTTTATATCCTCTCTACTTCGACCATCATCAGTTATTTTGCTCCCCAAATAGCAAAACTTCTTTACTACTTTAAGTGTCTCATTTCCTAATCTAATTCCCTCCGCATCACCCGACTTGATTCGACTACATTCCATTATCCTCGTTTTGCTTTTCTTGATGTTCATCTTATATCCTCCTTTAAAGACACTGTCCATCCCGTTCAACTGCTCTTCCATGTCCTTTGCTGTCTCTGACAGAATTACGATGTCATCGGCGAACCTCAACATTTTGATTTCTTCTCCATGGATTTTAATACCTACCCCGAATTTTTCTTTTGTTTCCTTCACTGCTTGCTCAATATACAGATTGAATAACATCGGGGAGAGACTACAACCCTGTCTCACTCCCTTCCCAACCACTGCTTCCCTTTCATAAATAGCCTTTCGCTCCCTGTATTTTACCCCTGCTAGCTTCAGAATTTGAAAGAGAGTATTCCAGTCAACATTGTCAAAAGCTTTCTCTAAGTCTACAAATGCTAGAAGCGTAGGTTTGCCCTTCCTTAATCTAGCTTCTAAGATAAGTCGTAGGGTCAGTATTGCCTCACGTGTTCCAACATTTCTACGGAATCCAAACTGATCTTCCCCGAGGTCGGCTTATACTAGTTTTGCCATTCGTCTGTAAAGAATTCGCGTTAGTATTTTGCAACTGTGACTTATTAAACTGATAGTTCGGTAATTTTCACATCTGTCAACACCTGCTTTATTTGGGATTGGAATTATTATATTGTTCTTGAAGTCTGAGGGTATTTCGTCTGTCTCATACATCTTGCTAACTAGATGGTAGAGTTTTGTCAGGACTGGCTCTCCCAAGGCCATCAGTAGTTCCAATGGAATGTTGTCTACTCCGGGGGCCTTGTTTCGACTCAGGTCTTTCAGTGCTCTGTCAAACTCTTCACGCAGTATCGTATTTCCCATTTCATCTTCATCGACATCCTCTTCCATTTCCATAATATTGTCCTCAAGAACATCGGCCTTGTATAGACCCTCTATATACTCCTTCCACCTTTCTGCTTTCCCTTCTTTGCTTAGAACTGGGTTTCCATCTGAGCCCTTGATGTTCATACAAGTGGTTCTCTTATCTCCAAAGGTCTCTTTAATTTTCCTGTAGGCAGTATCTACCTTACCCCTAGTGAGATAAGCCTCTACATCCTGACATTTGTCCTCTAGCCATCCCTGCTTAGCCATTTTGCACTTCCTGTCGATCTCATTTTTGAGACGTCTGTATTCCTTTTTGCCTGCTTCATTTACTGCATTTTTATATTTTTTCCTTTCATCAATTAAATTCAATATTTCTTCTGTTACCCAAGGATTTCTACTAGCCCTCGTCTTTTTACCCACTTGATCCTCTTCTGCCTTCACTACTTCATCCCTCGAAGCTACCCATTCTTCTTCTATTGTATTTCCTTCCCCCATTCCTGTCAATTGCTCCCTTAGGCTCTCCTTGAAACTCCGTACAACCTCTGGTTCTTTTAGTTTATCCAGGTCCCATCTCCTTGAATTCCCACCTTTTTGCAGTTTCTTCAGTTTTAATCTACAGGTCATAACCAATAGATTGTGGTCAGAGTCTACATCTGACCCTGGGGAAATGTCTTACAATTTAAAACCTGGTTCCTAAATCTCTGTCGTACCATTATATAATCTATCTGAAACCTGTCAGTATCTCCAGGCTTCTTCCATGTATACAGCCTCCTTTTATGATTCTTGAACCAAGTGTTAGCTATGATTAAGTTGTGCTCTGTGCAAAATTCTACCAGGCGGCTTCCTCTTTCATTTCTTTGCCCCAGTCCATATTCACCTACTACGTTTCCTTCTCTCCCTTTTCCTACTACCGAATTCCAGTCACCCATTACTATTAAATTTTCGTCACCCTTCACTATTTGAATAATTTCATTTATTTGATCATACATTTCTTCAATTTCTTCATCATCTGCAGAGCTAGTTAGCTATAAACTTGTACTACTGTAGTAGGTGTGGGCTTCGTATCTATCTTGGCCACAATAATGCGTTCACTATGCTGTTTGTAGTAGCTTACCCGCATTCCTATTTTCCTATTCATTATTAAACCTACTCCTGCATTACCCCTATTTGATTTTGTGTTTATAACCCTGTAGTCACCTGACCAGAAGTCTTGTTCCTCCTGCCACCGAACTTCACTAATTCCCACTATATCTAACTTTAACCTATCCATTTCCCTTTTTAAATTTTCTAGCCTACCTGCCCGATTAAGGGATCTGACATTCCACTCTCCGATTCGTAGAACACCAGTTTTCTTTCTCCTGATAACGACATCCTCTTGAGTAGTCCCCGCCCGGAGATCCGAATGGGGGACTATTTTACCTCCGGAATATTTTACCCAAGAGGACGCCATAATCATTTAATCATACAGTAAAGCTGCATGCCCTCGGGAAAAATTACGGCCGTAGTTTCCCCTTGCTTTCAGCAGTTCGTAGTACCAGCACGGCAAGGCCGTTTTGTTGTTACAAGGCCAGATCAGTCAATCATCCAGACTGTTGCCTCTGCAACTACTGAAAAGGCTGCTGCCCTCTTCAGGAACCACACGTTTGTCTGGCCTCTCAACAGATACCCCTCCGTTGTGGTTGCACCTACGGTACGGCTATCTGTATCGGTGAGGCACGCAAGCCTCCCCACCAACGGCAAGGTCCATGGTTCATGGGGGGAAGATGCTTACATGAATTAACATAAAAAAAGTACTGAAATCACTTGAGAGTGGTGCTTCTACAGACGGTATTTATAAACCCAGCCATGCTTGGTTTGAAGCTGCAGAGCGGTTCTTAAAACATGTAGTCGAGAGAAGGGAGACGAGAAACACTCTGGTAAGTAATATTTTACATTTATTATGCTTCCAAAACATCTTATTTAGTAATATGTACAGCCTTTTAATCAGCTGAGGCAGGTGACGCCATTTTGCAAACTGCGCAATGACGAAGAATTTGTGGCGTCCTGTGTGAACGGTAGCTCACAGCGGCACTTGAGAATGATTTGACTTGTGGCGATACTTTCGTTGCGTGTGTGAACCCTGCTTAAGAAACTAATTTTGTAGCCCCTCACATTCGAACAGCATCTGCTCTGAAGAAAATCGTACGGGGGCTGTTGCCAATTAGATGCACTACTACAGTCTGCGGCGACCGAAAGCTCTGAGGCCGGGCAGGTAGAGGCGGAAGTTGCCCCGCTGAGCGAGAAGTATTCTGCTGCTGCAGCAGCGCGTGGCGCCCAACAACGCTGAGAGCCACGGCCGGCCGGCGGGTCAGTGGCGCGCGTGACTGGAGGCGAGTCCGGAATGGGCGCCGCCGTGGCTGGCGCTGCGGCCGCCGCTGGGACCAGCCAGCGGACGAGCCGCGGTGAGTGTGTGCGTGAGTAAGCGGCTGGCGGCGGCTGGCGGGAAGTCGCGGTGGCGGCGGGGGAGGGGAGGGGAGAGGTGGCCTGGCGAGGCGAGGCGGAGAGAGCTGGGAGCCGCGCCGTCTCTGGCCTTCGTCAGCGGCGCAACAGCGGCCAGACAGCGCGCCGCCAGCCCACACTCACTGCGCCACGCCGGCGGCTGGCTGCCTAGCTAGCGGTCGCGCCTAGCGCTTCGCTCGCAACTGTTCGTAAGGCTGGTATTACTCCATCACATATTCTTTGACAAAGTTTCTTCGTCAACTAAAATTTGATAGTGTAATAAGCAACTTACGCCTTGGTCGAATTTTCTTCGGTCAAATCAAGCGCCTCGCCTTTGGCCGGTATTACACTACAAAATTTCTTTGCCAAAGATGTGATCAAATATTCCGTCATATATATTTGACAAAGATCTTTGACGTAGCGCTAGAAGGGGTATTACACTGTCATCAAATTTTTCGTCAAAGTTCAAGATGGCTGACAACAACTTATTATTAACTGCAGCAGTTGCACGTACCGCAATTGCATTGTGTGCACATTCGGAAAAGAAGTGGGGGAAAAAAAAAGGGAACCATACATATGAGGTTGACAGTCTAAAATTCCTGGGATTACAACTTGATAATAAATTCAGTTGCGAGGAGCACACCACACAACTGCAGAAACGCCTTAACAAATCTGTATTTGCAATTCGAGTGTTAGCAGACATAGGCAACATAAAAATGAGAAAGCTTGCATACTTTGCCTACTTTCATTCCATAATGTCATATGGTATAATATTTTGGGTTAACTCTGCAAGTCAAACAAAAGTTTTCAGAGTCCAAAGCGTTTAATACGTATTATTTGTGGAGTAAATTCACGGACGTCCTGTAGAAACCTCTTAAATGAAGTGGGTTACTAACTACTGCCTCTCAGGATATTTATTCCTTAATGAAATTTGCCCTAAATAATATATCTCTTTTTCCAACAAACAACTCAGCTCATACAATCAATACTAGGAACAAAAATGATCTGCACAAGGACTTAAAAGCACTTACTTTAGTTCAAAAAGGGGTCCACTACTCAGGAACACTCATCTTCAATAATTTGCCAGCAAACATAAAACATTTAGTTACAAATAAATATCACTTTAAAAGGAGCCTGAAAGACTTACTAGTGGCCAACTCCTTCTACTCCATTGACGAAATTTTTAGTAGAAACAAATGATGTATCGTATTTATTCATACTATTTGTATTGTTATTTCAGCTTAAAAAAAAATGGCGTGTTCCACATTCACGAGGATCTTCTCAGCACGGATCTATGGAACGAAAAACTAATCTAATCTGGGTGAAGCCGTGGGTTTTACGACGACACGATAAAAGCATTCTACAAAGCTTGTTACGTGAGCTTACAGTGGAAGACGTCAAGTCGTACATCAATTACTTAAGAATGGATGAGCATACATTTCTGTATGTGCTCAGTGAAGTGTATCACAAAGTACACTATTCAGTATTCACTTAAGAACTGCTACATCTTCAGAAGACAGACTCACTGTAACACTCTGATTCCTTGCTACAGGAGAGGGTTGTGTTATGTTAGGTTAGGCTAGGTGAGGTGAAAAAAAAAATGGTTCAAATGGCTCTGAGCACTATGGGACTCAACTGCTGTGGTCATTAGTCCCCTAGAACTTAGACCTACTTAAACCTAACTAACCTAAGGACATCACACATATCCATGCCCGAGGCAGGATTCGAACCTGCGACCGTAGCAGTCGCACGGTTCCGGACTGCGCGCCTAGAACCGGAAGACCACCGCGGCCGGCCCAGGTCAGGTCAGGTCTCCAATCTTCTTAATCTATTTTTGTGTTCAGGGTGCCTCACGTTGTAAAGTTCCTCATCAGCTTCATACATCTCTATTAATTTTGTAGTTGTCGGCACACACCAATTGTATTTACTGCACCGATGCTAGCGCTCCATATGGTTCTCACATTGCAGTGAATAGAAGACAAGCGATTTCTTTGATCAAATCTACAGCGAGGCCCTAGATTTGATCAAATATTGAACGACATTTGACAAAGTTCCTATTGCAACATCAAATATCTTTGACAAAGATTTTTGCCAAAGAAATTTGATAGTGTAATGCCGGCCTTAGATTTGAGCAAAGAAATCTTGTTGTCTGCTCGTTACTGTGTGAGGGGCGCGCTTACACGTTAACTTACCAACATTAGTATTACAGTAGAGCGTCGATTATGCGAACGTCGGTCTACCGAACGACCGCTTAACCGAACCGTGTACTCGCTCGCACGTGTCACTCTCCCACCGTACCGTCCATCATCCCCCTCACTCCCAAACCAAGTTTCCCACAGTAGTCGCCGCACTGAGCCACCGCTGGCGGAGCATTGCTTCTAATGGGGCCTTCACAAGGCGCTGCTAACCTGCCAAGCCGCCAGTCGCTGTGTTTCAACAATCAGCACACTTCTGTCGGCTTGGCACTGGTGGTAGAAGTAGCGGCAGTATCAAAGCTGTTCACAGCAACAGTTGCGTGTCCGCAGGTCGTGGTCGTGCGGTAGCGTTCTCGCTTCCCGCGTCCGGGTTCGATTCCCGGCGGGGTCACAGAGTTTCTCTGCCTCGTGATGACTAGGTGTTGTGTGATGTCCTTAGGTTAGTTAGGTTTAAGTAGTTCTAAGTTCTAGAGGAATGATGACCATAGATGTTAAGTCCCATAGTGCTCAGAGCCATTTGAACCATTTTAACAGCTGCGCCAGCTTAGAGTTGAGGCGTGCCGCTCCGCGCAGTTTGAATGATTGTGCGCCCCTAAGAAGAGCTTCTCACGGTGCAAACATTCACCTTCTGTTCTCTTTTACGACCGCTTGTGTGCTGCTGCGTGAAGAAGTGAACTTGACGATACAAAATGCTTAAACGTAAACGTGTTGTCCTTTCTATGAAGGACAAGTACGAGATCATTAAAAGGTTAGAAGAAGGTGGATGTTCAACCACTTTATCCAGTGAGCACAAGGTGAGGAAGTCGACAATTACGGATATAAAAAAAACAAAAGACGAGCATAGCAAATTTTATAGCTATGCTTGATTCTACTGATGGATCAACAAGCCGTAAAACTATGAAGCTCGCCATTAACACAGATCTAGATGATGCTGTTTACAAGTGGTTTACACAAAAGAGATCGGAAGGAGAACCTATCTTAGGTCCCATTCTGTATGAGAAGGCAATGCAGTTCAACGAAAAACTTGGAGGGCCTTCGAACTTTAAAGCGGGCACGGGCTGGTTAAAACGCTTCAAGTCAGTACACGGCATTCGTGAGCTTACAATACAGGGAAAAAAACTGTCGGCAGATTCTTCAGCAGCTGATTCTTTCAAAGTCAAACTAAGGGACGTATTAAGGGAAGAAGATTATGCTCTCGAAAACGTTTACAATGCTGACGAAACTGGACTTAATCTAAAGCTTTACCGAGAAACACTCTTGTTTCACGTCATGAATTAGCAGCAGCTGGTCCTAAAACAAGCAAGGGCCGTATTACAGCTTTGGCTCGTGCTAATGCTGCTGGAAGTCACCGACTGCCTGTGTTCGTCATTGGTAAAAGTAAAAAACCGCCTTCTTTCAAGCGCTTTAATATGTCAGCCTCGCCTCTTGTGTACACCTCACAAAAGAGTGCCTGGATGGATAGTACGATTTTTATGAAGTGGTTTCTGGACGTTTTCGTACCCTCTGTAAAAGCTCACCAGCTAAAGAATGGAAGAGGGAGAAAACTCTACTTCTCCTTGACAATGCACCAACGCATCCGTCATATGATATTTTAAAAGAAAAAGACGAGTTCATAAAGGTAATATTTCTTCCACCTAACGTAACCTCCTTATTATAATCCATGGATCAAGGCGTTATTGAGACTTTCAAACGATATTACAGGAAACAATCGTTGCGTAAGTTATTGTTAGAAAGAGAAGAGGATAGAGAAGAAAGTCTCTTAAGAAATCATAAGAATATTGACTTGAAAGACGCGTCTTACATTATCAGCGCAGCATGGAATAGTATAAAGGAAGAGAATTTGAAGAAAGCCTGGAATAAAATTTTGAACACAGAAGTAAATTCACAAGGTATGAGCAAAAATAACGAAATTCTCGGTATGCTAAAAGAAATAGATTGCCACGAATGTGATGAAGAAGACGTTCATGAATGGATGAATATCGATGAGGCAGCTCCAGGACACCAAATCATGCAGGACAGCGAGACTGTAAACGTCGTCACTGATAAAGATGACGCCGCCAGCATCTCATCAATCAGTGCTCCATAAAGTGAAGATGAAAGTATGCCAACAGCTTCTGAGGCGTTCACTTGTTTAGATACTGCCTTGTGATGGTTTGAAGCCCAAGATGAAAGGGACCAGTTTCAGATATCTGTAATTAAAAAAAGTACGTGACATAGTTGCTCGTAAGCGTGTAGGCTTGCTTAGACAGACCAAAATAAAGCATTTTTTTAAACGTTAATTTTGTATACTGTGTGTATTGTTCATGCAAAATGCGTATGTAATATGTATATATTTTTGCTTAATAAACTGTGGCACATACTACGTATTCCTACTGAAGTTGCCTTTGTATGTTACTTTGTAATTCTAAAAGAGAGTTCCTGTTTTTATGAATAAATTTACTGTACAATACTTCTTTTTGGCAAATAAACATGTACAGTTCGATTACCCGAACAAACAAGTTTTCCGAACACCCGTGTCCCCCAATTACTTCGGCTAATCGACGCTCTACTGTAAAATAAAGAGACTGGCAAGGGCATCAGATCATGACTCTATGCAACTATGATAAATAAGAGGCACTCTCGGGCAGTACTCCCTGCATGTCTGCAGGACTGAGCCACTACGTTAAAGCGTTGGTGAAAAGCGTCGCAAGTTGAGAATTGTGGAATGTAAAGTCTGCAGATGCCGTAGCTGGCCGGGCCGCCGTGGCGGCAGGTAGCGGTCACCGGAAACGCCGGACAATACGGCGCTTTTGGGGGGTAGCGCGGCATCCGGAGCCACCTGTGCTGGGCAACACGTGGCGAAGACGGGATTTCGTTTGCCTAGAGGCGCTATGACCTACTCCAGGGGTGTCCAAACTACTGCCCGCGAGACGAAACCGGCCCGCGCGAGTGCCAGTTAGCTGACTGGACATCCCCGGTATCCGGCCCGCCAAATATTTGAGGTGCCAACAAATGAGTTTCGAGGCCTATCGCAACCAATACCCCGCGACATTGTCGGAGCTCTATCTTCACAAAGGGAAGGTCATGGTTAAACTTGTGGCTATCCACTATAAGCAACAGACCATTCTCCGTGCGATAGTGAAAAAAAAAAAAAACGGCTAACAGACTAGTTTGGCGAAAACATTTTAAGGAAAAAAAATTCTTTGCATTTTAATCTACTCACGAGTCTGGTGCAAGTCTTTCAAGTGGACGCCACTTCGGCGACTTGCCTTATTAATCAATCATTATCGCTTCTTAAGCGAGGTTTCACTTTCTTTTTATTACGTTGTAAAATACACATAGCAAGTAAAACGTATAAAATATTTTTATTTTAAGGCAATTTAAAGAAAATACAATACCTGGTGTACATAATGATAACAGATATTTTAGTTGTAACTGATGTATAAAAATAACTGTAATTAATTTATATCTTGAAAACTCACAGTGTTAGAGTATTAACTTAAAAAAATTTAACATCTTAGTGAGAATTAGTGACTTTCCTTTCATAATTACCTCCAGTTGTGGATCAAGTTTACTGGTAGAGATAATCATCAGCGACTTCAAATGTGGAAACTGTATGGATGGAAGACACTTATAAATTCCAGTAATGTTGATTTTGAATGTTTTTCTATAAAAATGTCGCTACATTGCAAATCAATAATTTCAAACTGATGTTCTGCGGATAACGCTTCTATATCGACGTCAAAGGGCTTTTGATATATCTTGATATCGTTTGAATTTGAATCGATATCAGAAAAACGTGATTCAAAAGTAATGTTTAAAGCGCCCAAAGCTTCAATTGCGGAAGTTACGGGAAACGGAATCTCAGTTTGCTGACTGAACGTTTGGCATGTATTAAAATGCGTGAAGCATACTTTGTTCAACTGAGACTGAAACAAGGCAATCTTTTGTCGAAAGGACTTAACATGCGTGTATAAATCAGGCAGAAGCTGGTTTTCACCTTGCAATTTTAAATTAAGGTCATTCATATATTTAGTTAAGTCTGTATAAAATGATAACCACTCACCGTTCCGTAACTCAGCCAGAGGGCGATTCCTTTCGTTCAAAAAAATTTCAATTTTCTACGGCCTTAGAAAGGAGAGCAACAACACCTTTATTTTTCCCACACATGTTTTTGCTACCATCAGTTGTAATATATTTTAATTTCTTCCACTAAAGATTGTTTTTTTTTTTTTTGAACTGCCCTTTCAACTCCTTTACAAATATCTTCACCAGTGGTCGCCCCGTGAATACTGTGACATCAAAGAGCTCTTCATACACTTCATAATTTTTGTCAGTCCCTCTAATAAAAAGTAGTACTTGAGCAGTATCTGATACATCTGTTGACTCATCCACGGCCAAAGAGAACCATTCTAAGTCTTGATTTTTGACATGCAGTTGTGCTGGTATATTTTGTGCAATGTCATCTATTCTTCGAGCCACAGTGTTTGCCGACAAACTTATGTTTTTAAATAAATTAACTTTTTCTTGGACACATTTCTTCTGTTGTTGCAGTAATGCAGTTCTTAATTAATTCACCGTCGGTAAATGGCTTACACTGTTTCGCTACTAAATGAGCCACACGAAAACTAGCATGTGTTGCTGCATGTTGTTCAGCATTTACTTCCTTAAACAGCGACTGCCAAGTTTTTATCTGGCGTTTCAGAGACTCATACATTTCTAATAGTTCGCATCCTGTAAACTTGGAGTAATCCTGAGAGTTCTTAGTCTCACAATGACGTTTTATATTGTATTCTTTGAAGACTGATATTGCTTCATTGCAAATAATACACATTGGTTTGTTGCTTGACTCCTCCATGAAATATTGACATCCCCAGTGCTCTTTCAAAATTCTACATTCACTGTCAACCTTTTCGTTTCTTTTCCATACTTGCACAGAAGTTCACAAAAGAGTGTAACATGAAAATAAAAGTGTGCTATTTAATACTAATAAAACTAGGGAGTAGTCTGTCCAAACAAAATGCAATGAATTTATTTTTAAGGTACTTTAATTACTAAATTAAATACTCACAATTACACTGTAGTTCCACTAAAAAATACAGTGAAACTATACTCAAGTCGTGCTATACGTATTTCGATATTCAGATTTTCCTTGTCTCTTCGAATTCAAACTTTGACTTGTCCCACACTTCGTCGTCTCACCTACTAGTATCTCACCTACTAGTACAGCGCATAAAACACAAAAAAACTCGTGAGACACTCGCAACATAGACACTATCACGCAACATAGCTATCAAAATATATGCTACTCGCTACAAGACTACATAACTAAACTTATTGTTGCGCCGCTTGAAATAACAATGAGGTGACATACTCTACCTCTGTTACGTCTTGCACTAATAGTGTTGCTAACAGTGATTTTGAGATTTCGTCAACTTTGCAGGACGCTTTCGTGAAGGATGTGCAGTGACATGCTTTTTTGTCGGTAAAATTCGCCAGAATAAAATACGCCAGAATTTCGGTCAGGTACGTCCACCAATCGAAATTACGTAATTAAATAAAAATCGTAGTTCGTTTCAGTGCTATCTCTTCCCACTACCTTAGATTTTTACGATTTCATCTTTCCTTTAGACTTAGATTGCGGTGATCATGGAGTGCTAGGGTGCTTTAATCCCACTAGGTAGATCTTGGCCCTTATGACTTCATGGAGGAGTCAATGTGGCCCGAGGACTAAAAAGTTTGGTGACCCCTGACCTACTCGATCATTGGGTAGATCTCAGAAATGCCGTTGTAGGGATTTCGGCGATGGTAGAGCGTTCGGCATTGGCCGAAACAGAATATTCTTCCGCCACGTTTTCATACGCTTGGGAGAATTGTGGAGAGGAGGACTTCGCTTTCAGCCATCGAGAGGTACGGACTTGCAGACGGCGTCTTGGCTATCGTCTTCGAAGGGAGGTATACGGTCTGTATCGCAGCATTGCTCCAACGCGTGTTCCGTGCAGAGTTCTGCGGTTAGAGCTCTTTGTGTGCTCAGAAGCGAGACTTTCACCAACGCCTAACCACTTCCAACAACTTACCTAATATTCTCGATCTAGAAGTTATTCTTGCGAGGTGCCGAGTATTTATCAACGTAGCTGCCGGTAAGAGGGGCGCGTAAATGCAAATTGTTAATGTGCCATTCTCAGTGCGGGTGGACAAAGAAATTCACTTTTTTTTTGTAATTTTTGTCAGTTGTGGGTAATATCAAATTAAAATGCCAGTATTACAATCGAATTATCGACCTCATTGTAGGTAGCATTTACCCTGTCCCAGTAAGCTTTACATGTACTCTAGTCACTGTACAGCTTGCCCAGACGGGAAGGAAAGAAAGTTGGGGTCTTCTATGTCAGCGACGGGCAAATAAGTTTAGAACTTATGGCGAATTGTTATCGCTTGGAGCTCTAGTATCGCTGTAGCTGTTTGTCTTCCAATGCACTCTTCATAAATCCGAACATGGTTGCCAAGTCCATAAGCACACGTGACATTGGCTCATGCCCTGTGGAAGGAATAGCACCGAGGTGCTGTGAACATCGCAGGGCAAGGTATTTTATTACGGGAAACAGTACGGACAGCCTTAGATTAGATCTAAAAAAAACGGTGATGGGAAAATGTAGCGCGTAGTAGGTACGAAGAGACAATGTCGACAGAAATGGACGACGCTATCGAATCTACGTCTACGCACACTGGCTGCAAATCAGTAAGAAATTCGTGGCGCACGGTACTTAAGCATTGTATCACTTGTTAGCGTTCCAGTGGCCTATTTTCCGCGGAAAGAATTAAAACGTAATTAAATCCTCTTTGCTGTTGTTGCAGTCTTATGTCCGAGGACTGGTTTGATACAACTCTCCATGCTGCGGCCGGCAACGCCTGAATAAGACAATAAGTGTCTGGCGCAGTTGATAGATCAGTTACTGCTGCTACAATGACAGGTTGTCAAGATGTGAGTGAGTTCGAACCTGGTGTGATAGTGGGCGCACTAGGGATAGGACACGGCATCTCCGAGGTGGCGATGAAGTGGGAATTTTACCGTACGAGCGTTTCACGAGTATACCGTGAATATCAGGAATCCTGTGAAACATCAAATCTCCTACACCGCTGTGGCCGGAAAAAGATCCTTCAAGAACGGAACGAACGACAACTCAAGAGAATCGTTCAAGGTGAGAGAAGTGCCACCCCTCCTGCAAATTGCTGCATACGTCAATGCTAGGCCACCAAGAAGTGTCAGCGTGCGAAAGATTCAATGAAACATCATTGATGTGGGCTTTAGGAGCCCCAGTCCCACTCGTTTACTCTTGATGACTGCACGACACAGAGCTTTACGCCTCGCCTGGGTCCGTCAACACCAACATTGGACTGTTGATGACTGGAAAGATGTTGCCTGGTCGGACGAGTCTTGTTTCAAATTGAGCGGATGGACGTGTGCGGGTTAGGAGGCAACCTCGTAAATCCATGGATCCAACATGTCAGCAGGGGACTGTTCAAGATGGTGGAGGCTTTGTAACGGTGTGGGGCGTGTGCAGTTGGAATGATATGGGATCCCTGACACGTCTAGATACTACTCTGTCAGGTCATACGTACATAAGCACCCTGTCTGATCATCTGCACCCTTTCATGTCCATTGTCCATTCCGACGGACGTAGGCAAGTCCAACAGGACAATGAGACACCCCATTCGTCCAGAATTGCTACGGAGTGCCTCCAGAAACACTCTTATGAGTTTAAGCACTTCCGCTGGCCACCAAACTCCCCAGACATGAACATTATTGACCATGTCTGCAAGCCTGCAACGTACTGTTCAGAAGGGTTCTGCCCCTCTAGTACTCTTACGGATTTATGGGCAGCCCTGCAAGATTCATGGTGTCAGTTCCCTCCAGCACCAATTCAGACATTAATCGAGTACATGGCATACGTGATGCGGAACTTGTGCGTGCTCGCAGGGTCCCTACATAGTTTTAGGTAGGTGTACCAGTTTCTTCGGCTCTTCATTGTAGATGAATACATAAATGCACATCATGACCAAAAATGCGTGCGTGGGGGGGGGGGGGGGGGGAAGTGGGTGACAGTGCTACCGGACCAGACTGTATGTTCAGCATCCCGTCTAGAATATCATGCGTTCACGGATGGTTTCAGTCTCCCGTGGAATGAAGCCTTGACTTGGGGTTTCTAGTGTGTGTGTAATCCAAGAGCTAGAAGGAACGTCTAGTTCTACAGCGGCCACCGTGCGTAAAAGGCAAGACATTCCTAAACGAAAAAATTGTCTCTAAGCACTATGGGACTTAACATCTGACGTCATCACTACCCGAGACTTAGAACCATTTAAACTTAACTAACCTAAGGACATCTCACACATCTACGCCCGAGGCAGGATTCGAACCTGCGACCGTAGCAGCAGCGCGGTTCCGGACGGAATCGCCTAGATTTCTCAGGATCTATGCACCCAAATTGCGTGAAAATGTAATCACATGTCAGTTCTAGTATAATATGTTCGTCCAATGGATACCCGTTTATCATCTGCATTTTTTTATTGGTGTAGCAAATTTTAATGGGCAGTAGTGTACATCACATCCACTGCTCCTGAGTGTAAGTCAACAGGAGTAACTTGATGACAATGGCAGATGGCGTCGCCGAAAATTCATTATACAACGATCAGTCCAGCTAGATGTCCGAGACATTTTCAACGAGCATATTAGCCGGAAAAATCGGCCGGGAGATTTTCAAGCCACGTATATTCTTTTTGAAGAGTCGTTCGTTCGCTTACGCCTAAGTCCCGCAGCGATCGCAGGGTCGACGTGGTTACAACGGATTTGGCAGTGATAGTTTTAGGGGGGCCGGATGCCCTTCCTGCCGCCACCCCGTACCCTCCCTCCCCCCCCCCCCCCCAGGACGGAATCAGTGCACCCCAACTGTCTGCTTCCAGTGTGAATCGTGAAATAGTGCGAAAGTGTTTCAAATGTCTGCAACTGCCGTAACTGAGGCGGGACATGGGGACCAGCCCGGTATTCACCTAAGGGGATGTGGAAAACCGCCTAAAAACCACATCCAGGCCGGTCGGCACACCGGCCCTCGTCGTTAATCCGCCGGACGGATTCGATCCGGGGCCGGCGCGCCTACCCGAGTCCAAGAAGCAGCGCATTAGCGCTCTCGGCTGCTGTGGCGGGTGTATATTTTTTTGAAACATCTTATATTTTTTCCAGTCCACTATGCTAGTGCTTAAGTTTTCTTTTTACCCACACGCTTACAACATTAGGTCATATTTAATTCTATTTTTTTTCTTTGCGACTATCGAAATTTTCTCTTGGGAAATACTCCATCATATTAGAAATAGAGATGTGTACCTTCTTCGCAATTTTTACTAAGATTTGGCATTATCACTAACTGGCAGTGCTGTAAGGCGGTGAGATGACCTTCATCTGTCTATTTTCGTGACGGCCACTTTAATGCTCTCTTTCTCTGGGCAGCCATCCGGTCTACCGCACTCTGAAATACTTGCGCCGCCACTTACGCCGCCGCATTTCTTTCAACCGCCACCTCCGCACGAAGGCGCTGGCACGCGATTAAGCCGCTGCCACTGTGATGCAAGCATCCCCACTCCGGAGCTCCATTTTGTGTGTTTGCCAGTTGAGTAACATTTACAGACATTTTTAGTGGACAGGGCTCGACATCCCCTGACTAGGCATTTTAATGAGGAGTGTGAGGTTTCGGCGAATTGTGACGCCCTGAAAATATTTTAAGTTTGGAGTTGGCGTGGCTGCACGGGCCGCTCGGCCAACCGGGACCCGGCAGCAAACACGTGGTGCCGAACGTTAGCCAGACGAGAGGCGTAGACCCAGCGCATGGTCCAGCCGTGTGGCTGGAATTCCATTGTGACTCTGTGTCGATGAAGGAGACATGCCGGGAGTGCCAAAGATGGCGGACTTTGTGAAACAATGTATAGAAATTAATAGTAGCCAGATGAAACATCATACCCAAAAACAAACATTTACCTTACCATTATTTGCACGACAATTCTGATGGTATAATCAGATTTTCCATACATTTATTAGTTTAAAGTTTAGTATCTGACTGTAAATTATACAAGTAACACCCAGCAACGAATTTCCAAAATCTAAACGGTTCATCCGGTTTCGTCGATCTACGTGTCTTTGCAAAGCTATTAGTGTAAACCTAAATTGGTATGAATTACAGGCATGTAAAGTAAATAGTACATGAGTTATTGGAGGTCAAAGTGGCCGATTACTATCGATAGCGCCAGGCCAGAAGTACTTCACAGCTACACGAATAAACGGTAGCAGCACGCTTATAAATATATTTATTCATCTATGTCTTTCTTTATATCCAATGTACAGGGTGAGTCACCTAACATTGCCGCTGGATATATTTCGTAAACCACATCAAATACTGACGAATCGATTCCACGGACCGAAAGTGAGGAGAGGGGCTACTGTAACTGGTTAATAAAAAACCATAAAAAATGCACGAAAGTATGTTTTTTAACACAAACCTACGTTTTTTTAATGGAACCCCGTTAGTTTTTTTAGCACATCTGAACAAATACGTAATCAGTGCCGTTTGTTGCATTGTAAAATGTTAATTACATCCGGAGATATTGTAGCCTAAAGTTGACGCTTGAGTACCACTCCACCGCTGTTCGATCGAGTGTATCGGAGAGCATCGAAATACGTAGGGATCCAAAGGGAACGGTGATGGACCTTAGGTACAGAAGAGACTGGAACAGCACGTTACGTCCACATGCTAACACCTTTTTGTTGGTCTTTTTCACTGACGCACATGTACATTACCATGAGGGGTGAGGTAAACGTACACGCGTGGTTTCCGTTTTCAATTACGAAGTGGAATAGAGTGTGACCCGAAATGTCAGGCCAATAGATGTTCAGTGTGGTGGCCATCATTTGCTGCGAACAATTGCAATCTTTGGCGTAATGAATGTCCACAGGACTACATCAGGCATCTCTACGATCGTCTCCATGGGAGAATAGCAGCCTGCATTGCTGCGAAAGGTGGATATACACTGTACTAGTGCCGACATTGTGCATGCTCTGTTGCCTGTGTCTATGTGCCTGTGGTTCTGTCAGTGTGATCATGTGATGTATCTGACCCCAGGAATGTGTCAATAATGTTTCCCCTTCCTGGGACAATGAATTCAGGGTGTTCTTATTTCAATTTCCAGGAGTGTAATAAGAGGCATAAACATAATGTGACTTGATTCTGGATGCTATTTACAATTGACAGTCTGAAGTTCCTTTGGTCTTTAATCTTATTTTCACATATCTCTGATACTTGACAAACTGTCTTTACATTTATCTTCGTGGCTATGTACAGGAATATGATAATCTTCTTAGGTGCAGACTGAAACTTGACTGTAGACTGGTACAGACTAATGCAGACTTGTGCAGACAAATGCAGACTAATGCAGACTGACTAATCAGAGGTCTGTACACTCATTATAATACCTCGCGCGTACAGGTATCACTGCGCGAGTGTGATCCGCAAGAAGTAAAGGTTCTACGTTAGCAGCAATCTTATTGGCTGCGTTACATTTTAATACGCAGATGGGCGAAAGCAGAATTTGGTCCGTCTCTAAGGCAGCGTCATCTTGTAGTGCGGAGACGGACGAGCGCTGCGCCTGCGCTGTTGTGCTTAGCAGGGCACGCTCTAGTGGGAAAGTTGTGTACGCGCTGAATACGTGGAACTATGTACACAACAAAAACATAACGTAGTAATTTTTTTTTATATGTGAAATTTCATCATTTTTTTCTCTTACTAATGGTAGCATTTGTTGCTATAGGTACACTATTCTTCATAAGTAAGAGAGATGGTTCGAAGAATTTTGCACAGCATACAAACCATACTTAAAGGTGTATGAAGCTCTACAATTTTGGAAATCTATTAAAAACTGTAGTAAAAATTGAGGTAATTAACTACAAAAATTGTGCTTTTCGTAAAGATAAAGTTTAAAATACAACAGATCATTCGTTTTTTCATAAATTAAATAAATTCTAGAGTTTCAAACACCTGTAAGTATGGTATGTATGCTGTGCAAAATTCATCGAAGAATCTCTCTAACTCATGAAGAAAAGTGTATCTATAGCAACAAAATGGTTCAAAAGGCTCTGAGCACTATGGGACTTAACGTCTATGGTCATCAGTCCCCTAGAACTTAGAACTACTTGAACCTAACTAACTTAAGGACATCACACAACACCCAGTTATCACGAGGCAGAGAAAATCCCCGACCCCGCCGGGAATCGAACCCGGGAACCAAAGCGCGGTAAGCGAGAACGCTACCGACCACGAGCTGCGGACACCTATAGCAACAAATTCAGCCATTAGTAAGTGAAAAAATGATGAAATTTCACACGTAAAAAAATTGTTTTGTTATGTTTTCGAACTTCCACTGCAATGCGTGTGAATCCTGAATCCTTCCTGGCGATGATGACAAAGTTTGATGAATTTATTTGTAAAAGTATAGACACTGGAAATTAAAATGCCCTGTGGTGCCTCTCCTGCTCCAAGTCGGCCCGTTTGACGTCTTACCCCCCTTAAGATGGCTCGTGATAAGGGCACGCGTTAAATAAACAGAGGTAGTACGATCGCGGCTGCCTAGTGCCTAAGCGGGAGCATTTGAAATGAACAGGAGCCGAGTGTCGGGCCGGCGAATGAAAGCCGCGGCGGCTCCGAAACTCGTTATCGTGGCCTCCAGCTTCTTCCTAGTCCTTGCGGCCGAGCGTGCGCGCGTGTGGGTGCGCGGGTGTGTTTTCTGGAGCATGATCCTAATTAAGACGGGAAAAAATTAAAGCGCGGCCAAGTTTTCCCTTTGAGAACAAAGGCCAAAGAAATGAATGCGGAAGCAAGAATGAAAGGAATTTCATTATGCAGCCGTAATTTCTGCGCGGTGGATCTGCAGGAGCGGCGGCCAGGATCAAAGAGAGGCGGCGCTGCCGTGGCCCGCCTGCGGTGCTGGAGGTAGCCGGCGGGGCGCTGCACCCTCCTGGGCTGCGGCGGCGAGGGCAGCCGGACACGCCGGATCGCACTCGGGACCACCGCTGCACCTGCACTGCTCCAGGCAGGCTTACGGCAGTCCCGCTTTGCAAATGAGAAAAGTCGTCGCTTCCTTACTTCCCTCTACTTACAGAGTGCACGCGGAAAACTGGAGCGGAGAGCGAGACTGGAACATCGAAATTAATACATTGACGGAGAAAAAACACCAAGAAAGAACCGTACGACATAAAGTTGGCAGGTGTGCTTCTATGTCTGAAAGACGATGTCTGCTCAAGTTTCGCACCAGTCGCATAGGAATGGCGCTATAGCGCGCGTCATTTACGATGGCAGCCGAGTTTAGGTTCGTTCCGCGCAACTAACTTTAGAAAACACAGTCAGCCAATGAACAGAGAACGACATTGCCAGAGTTCGACTGAAGTGCAGAGCACGGAGGAGTGTCTTCAGTTTTAGAAACGTTCATTCATAAATAAAGTAATTGAACAAAAGCAATGTCTTTATAGCAGACTTTCTTTTATAGAAAGTTTGGTAAAAGCATTCTTTATACGAATTGCTTCATATTCAATTAATTAATTAAGGCAAACAAGCAATAAGCCTCCTAATTCAGGTGTTTGTATCATTCTCACGAACCGCATTTTCGCAATAAAGAACAGCGGTAATTGTTTATTTCCTATTGTACTTTGAAAAAACGTAATTCATAGTCGTACCAGCAGTGGTTGTCGTGATATGTTAGAGTTCTGCAGGAGCTCTCTTGAATGATGAACTGTGTGAGCGTAATGGTTAAGGTGTGTGGCTACTATGTGAGAGATTCTGAGTTCAAACTTTGTTCAGAGCTTAATATTTTCTTTATTTAAAAACAATATCAAAGGGTCTTACTTCATGAATTTTATTCATTTGAATATAATTTTTTTGAAATTTCTAGTGCTTTGTCTCTTCATTATAATCATAATAAATTTTCGGTTTTTATAATTTTGTCGTCCAATACTTCTTTTCACAGCAATTAAAAACAATAAAAAGGCACACGTACAATATTCAAGTTGTCTTGTGGCGTCGCAACTAGTGCGAGCGCACAGTTTTCTATCAAATATTTACTGTGAAATGTAGACAGACTGTAAAGTAGCCATCAGATTAGCATATGTGCTGTAGCGGGCAGATTACCGGTGTCCGTTCGTCTGACGTCACGACCATATGGCATGTCTGTACCGTGAGAATGTAAGACCTGTGCGCTAACTAGCCGCGTGTATAACGTGGAACTTTCATCTTTAATAACTTCTAACTGAGGAACCTGAGGAAATTAAAAGTTAATATACTAGTTTCTGTTATGAATAAAAATAAGTCATCCAAATTTGAGCTTTGAAACCTGCATATTTTGGAAATTAGAAAAATCTTACAGAAAACGCAAATTTCTACAATTTTCGAGTCTAAATAAATACCATTATGTATAGATCACCTTCAGTGACCATCCAACTATGAAACAAAATCACCTTCCGTGCTTTTGTATTTATTTTGAGAATTTTACTTTTAGAAATTCACCTATAACTTTGTTAAAACCATAAATGTTTTGAATTTTTGTGAACAGTTATTTTATATGAGTAGGTGAGAGTGAATGAGTGTGCCTGAGTGAATGAAAGAGGGACATTCGCCATTCTTTGCAAGTGTATAAAATCTAGGTTGGAACTCGCAAGTGTTCAGACGATGTAACCGTGGGAACAGAGTCGCCAGTGGTTCCCCATCTTAGTGAATGTCGGATGTCCAAGAGTGTATGATATTGTACAAGCAGCCAGAACGTTCGCGAGTATTTAAATAATTTCTGGAAATAAAGTAAAGTCTAGTTTTCCTTTCGGTTTGTTAAATTATACAGTAAATTTTGTTTAACAAGAAATCATGACGTAAATGATTCAGAAGTCATGACTGGTGCGTGCTAGATTTTGGCGCGAGGCGCACCCAAAGAGTTAATTCTGATTGGCTGTGTGATGTGTGAGCCAATGAGATGCGAGGACGGTTAGCAGACTAGGAGAGTGAGTCGCGAGTGGATGAGGAGTCGCGAAGGAACTGTGATCGAGAAGAGACATGCTTGATGTGTCCTCGCGAATAATGTGTAAAATGAAGTCATAAAACGGCTTCATCGGTTCGGTACTGTGCGATTTGAGACTGGAAGAGTCCAGTAACGCGTAGTGTGAGTTTGAGCGAGTTGTGACTTTTCGTTCCGCGAAAGACGCGAGTAACTTTAATAATTAAAAGCGTGGCGGTACTTCGTAAACTTTTACTAAGTGCTTATGGCGAGCATTAACGTTAAAAAACGAACTATTATTGAACATCGACTGCAAACGTGTATGTTAGAAAATCGTCTGTGTTGCAGTTAAGTAAATTCCGTAACTTTGAAAGCTAATTCTGGCGGGGTTTGAGTGTGGATAGAATTGTGAACTGAACTTTCTTCAAACGTAGATTAGCGGGCTGATGATCAGGCTTAAAGACAATAAAGAGCTTAAATAGAATTACCAACTTCGCGTTCTCGTTTGAGTAAACAATTACTACCATTCCAATAACTCAATTTATTTAGGAAGATTGCTCATAGATTGTATTTCAGCAAACATGTATCGCGGCCTCCGGTGAGCGGCTATTAAATTGCAGTTTCTTCAACACTGCTTTTCTGCAATTTTTCCAGTAGCTGCTATCAGGAGAGGCGAGTGCAGCAACTACCTAAGAAACGAGGTAGGTGGATTTTCTTTCAGGGAAAGGAAACTGCGCGATAAGAGCCTGACCCGTCGCAAGTGGTGCATCGGCCGGGAAATAAAAATAGTAAATTCCAGTGAATTTCAAAAAAAGCAGTAGTGACAATTACCGGACAATACAGAAGTGCTCGCTATGTGTAGGAACTGTGTAGCGTACAAATTGATATCGCCACGTGAATAGGAAGGACAGTGAAAGTGTCCGTGAACTGTAATGTGTTGTACGGAACGGAAGAATTTTTCGGTGACTACGCGCCGATTGGAATAGCAGTCTACGACGGCGTCTGGCAGACGACGAGCTACCGAGACTACGCAGAGGCGACGACAGCAGTGGCAGTTGGCAGCGCTGATTCGAGCGGGGGCCCGGAAACTGGTACAGCATTGCAGTGTATGGTGAACGGACCCGCAGTTTCATCTAGCAGCAACGCAGCACGCCGAAGCACAAAGTTAAGTACAGTGCTTTTGAAAACTTTGTGTGTTTGTGGAGTCAAACTGAGAAAAATGGCTGAGTTTCAACCAAGTGACAAAAAGGCGGAACTAAGTTGTGATAGTGGGATGGAGACAGGGGAAAATGACCCCATGAATTTTAGTTTAGACGTGTCTCAACCCAATTTCAGTAGTAGTTTGACTGATTCATCCTATGTTAATTATAGTTTGGAGTCAGATCCAAATATGTCAGTGCCCAGTGAGTTACAGTTACCCATGCCGGTAGTTAATGTTAATAGGGACATTGTATCAGCAAATGAGGGGGCGAAGGATAATGTCGCCAGTATGCTGATGAATCTATTAACTAAGATGAACGTGTTGGATTCCAATATGTCAAGTAAGATGGATTCCAGTATATCAAAATTGGAAACTAATATGTCACAAATGGAAACTAATATGTCAAGTAAAATGGATTCAAAAATGTCTAAATTAGGATCTGATTTAAGTAATGAGATGACTAAAATGGGCGCTGATTTAGATTCCAAAATATCCGATCTCAGAGACTGTTGGAAGCAAGATTTAGCAGTGCTCAGTAGTAAAGTAAATGTTGAAATACAGCAGATTAAACTAGAATGTACAGAAAATATTGTTCAAGTGCAAAGTGAATTGACGACACGAATCGAACAGGTTACTGAGGATCAACAGCAATTTAAATCCCATGTTGATGCAGAATTAGATAAAGTATGTGAGCACATAAAAGTGGTAGAGAATTCCAATGAAATTAATCATGCCGCCTTAGAATGTAAAGTAAATGATACCAAAATTCGGTGTGAGAAACTTGGAGAGCAAGTTGTAAATAAGGTCAATAATTTAGAGACTCACATAAGCCATTTCAGTGAAAATGTGAATGAGCAACTTTGTGGGCATGAATGCAGACTAACCAAAGTAGAACAGTGTGTTTCTAACCATAGTGGTAGTATAATTTCCAGTGGAATAATTGAATCTACCGAGGTTGCGTATGTTACCCACAGACAGTTTTTAAAATTTGACCCAAGTAAGAACATGCACCCCAGAGAATTTTGGAACGATTTTGAAGACGTTTTGCCGAAAGTATGGAGCGATAAACAAAAGATAGGCTTTATCACTTCAAATTTGATGGGAGAGGCCAGAGTATGGGGGAATTTAGCCTCTGAAAAATACGCGAAATTGTCAGAATTTAAATTAGCGTTCTTTGAGGAATACTGGGGAAAGAGAAAGCAGATGGATGTTCTTAATCGGTTCTGGTCGGGAGAGAAGTATGACCCCAAGAGAGAGGGCATCAAACGATTTGTTCAAAGGTGGGTAACAACTCTGTCCTACCTTAGTAATAAGTTAGAAACAGAACAGATCATATTAGGGGTAGAAAATAAGCTACCATGGAACTGGAAAACTAAGATCATATCTGCGCCCCGAGATAACATTGACAAGTTCGTACAGTATTTAGAAAGGGTTGAATCCGTCCAAAAAGAAGAAGAAAACATGAGGAGGGAGCATCGCCCGCCTGCTAGGCAGAATGACAATCGCGCGGATGTAAACATTAATAGGATGGGTGTTCAGAGAGGCGGCGGATACCGTGGCAGTTCACGTGGTAGAGGAAGAACATATGTTAACAGGTTCAATGAACGCGAGCAGTATGACAGCGGCCGACAGATGTCAGGAGGTGAGGCGGTCAGCTGGAGGCATAGTGATGACGCACCGCGCTCGGAAAACCATTAATTGTCTACGAGTGTGCTGGCGATCGTAGGCAACAGCGTTTAAAGTTAAATTCGCTGGCAAAACCATTCATAAGAAAGCAGCCTGAACGACCACCTAACATAAATGTTGTTGCTACAAAATTTAGGGAGGATAACGTAAAACAGACAGAGATAGTAGCTTTAAGTCAAGTGGAGGTTAATGAACCAATTAACTGTAAGAATAATCATAAGAAGCCACTTATTGAAGAACTAAGTACTAGTTATAAGGGTAATAATCAGAAAGACATTATGCACAGTAAAACTAATGAAGAGCTGTCGGATAGGGGTGAGAACAGTAATAATGGCAGGGTTGTGACTGTGCTTGATAAGATAATTGATGTTGTAGATAGTTACGAAGAAGAGGATAGATTAGAGGAGGAGGTAGAGGTTAATGACGACGCCTTGGATAGGGTCGTAGAAAAGGAGGTTAATGAGAAAGAGGGGGAAACATTGGAAAAATGTTTTGACTTAGCAATAGTGGATAGGTTAATAGGAGCTGCCACTAGAATTGAGGGTGATAATAAGCATGAAATAAACCCTGTAAGTGTGAATGTGATTGCCACCCAAAAGACAGGCTTCGAAAGGAGAGAAATTGTGCAAGATGTATTGGAGGAAGCAGAACCCAAAATAAATAAAGAGTACTTCGGGCAACCGATAGTAGAGCTAAGAGTATTAAATGAACCAGTTAAATGTTTGATAGATACTGGATCGGAAGTCTGTGCAGTATCCCAGAACTTGGTAAATGAACTCCCTAACAGTAAACAGATTGTTAAGATGCCAGTAAGTGGCTTGAACATTGTAGTAGCAACCGGTAAGACTAAGAAGACAGTAAAACAGGAAGTGTTTCTACCCATAGCATTTAAGGAAGTAGAAATAAGACAGAACTTCTTAGTTATAAATGGACTGAGTGTAGACATATTGGTGGGGGCTGACTTTTTGAATAAATATGAAGGATGGGTGAATTTTTCTACCAATGATGTTATGGTAAAAATTAAGGGTAAACTAATTACTATACCTTTCATCGTGGGCCCATTTAGAATCGTAGAGAAGCCTCACCCAAATGCTTATAGACTGGAGTTTGTGAAATCACATAAGGTGTTAGGGCTTAGGAACATTGTGGATTTGAAAAGATATGTTCAAAAGAGAGACGTGGCCAGGAGTGAGTAGATACCTCAGAGAGCTTTGCACTCTTTGCAGAGCTAAGTGCGTGACGAGCACTAGGTCTCGAGTCGTTTGACAATATTTCTTCCACTTTCTTTTCCGTATTGTCAACCTACCTCTTCTTTCATTCAGAACTAAAATTCTATCGTCTTTCCTTCTTCTCTATCGTAGTTTTTAAGTGATAAAGTGTTTAAGTAATGAGTAGGAAAGAACCTCAGTGCAGTATAGGTTAAGCGTAAGGAATGAGTGTAAGAGAAAATCAAAAAGGATTAAGATACCTCAGATAAGTAATAAGTCTCAGTAAAGTAAATGTTTGGCCTAAGGTGTGAGTAATGCCCTTAGAAAGGTAAAATAACTAAGAAATGTAAGAGCCTCAGAAAATATGGTGACGAACATTGAAGCTGTTTGTTAAGTAACAGAACGATATGTTAAGACGTAGCATTAAGCTAATGTTTAGGAAAGGAAATGGAGCAGTACAGCAAAACTGTCTGTTCAATGAAGTCAGAGCCTCAGGAGGTGATTTAGTGGTAAAATGAGTAAAGGTACAGTGCAACAAGGTTGACTGTCAAAGGGGTAAAGGAAGTTAAGTTAAAGGGACAGTGCAGCAGGACTGACTGTCAAATGAAGAGAAATATGTGAGAAAAGGAGAAAGAATGAGCATAGTGTTTGGCTAGCTCGATATTAGGAAAAAGTGAGGCTACGAAGGTGAGTAAATAAAAAGCTTAATGTTGGTAACCAGAGGTGGCGTTTGTTGGTAAACAGAGGAGATGTTTGTAAACAAAAGGAAGTGAGGCTACGAATGTAAACAGAGCTGAGGCGACGTTGGTAACTCAGGAGGTGGATGTATGTTAGAAAGTATGGGTAACGAGGTTTCGCAGATTAGTAGGAAACGCTTTAACAAATACTAACCTGAGTGTGTGAAGTATGAGTATGAGAGTTGTAAATTAAACCAGAATGTGACTAGAGAAAACCTGATGTTGACAAGAAATTGAAGTAACTCCAGATATGTGAGATGAGGAAAGTACCCATGACATCGATTCCATTTTTGACCAGAGACACACAAAGCTCCCCAAGTTTGTCGTAGAGATTAGTATAAGGATTGTAGTGTTGATAAATGAATAAGTAAATATGTATTTTTCAGTGTTTAATTTATGATACAGGACTACAGGAGATTGCCTGGAGACAGAATTGTAATATTGATAATTTTGTTTATATTTTATATTGTTGTGTATTGTACAGGAACTGGAGAGTCACCAGTGCTGGCGGAGATTTATTATGTATTTGTGAACTATTTGTAGGAATTGTTTTTCTTAGTATTTCTTATGTAACCATAACTTGTTTGATTATGAGATGAAGAAGTAATTAAAGAGTAAATGTGCCACTTCGGTACTGCATTAGGAAAGTCAATTCACTTTTCACTTAAAAAAAAAAAAAAAAAAAAAAAAAATTTGAAAATTGTACATACTGTAAAGTAAATTTTATCAAAAATATGAGACTTTAGAGTCAAGCAGATAGCGCCATTTATCGCTGCTGTAGGTTAAGACGTAGCAGTTAGAAAGGGAACTGAGGCCAGCTGATGTTTCAGGTGCGCCGAAGTAAACAGAGGTGGTAGCACGAGACTTGAAATGGACCTCCCAAGCAGGACCCGGTCGAACTACGAGTGCTATCAAAATCTTAAGTGTAAGTGGTAAAAAAGTGACGCTCACCATAGCGATAGTAGTGTTAGTGTGCGTGTGACGTACATCAAGATAGTATTTAGGTTTGTTTTCTCTTTCAGGAATTTGTAAATAGAATTTTGTAATCTGAAAAATTTTTTTTTGAATGATGATAAAAGTGCATGTTTAGATATAAGATGTTTTGTAGGTCGTCAGCCCTAGGTATAAGTGGATGATTGATGTACAGGAACTATAAATGTTAAATAGCTGTTTGAGTAAATCTTTAATAGAAATTTTTTTAGAAAACTAAAAGTTTGTCATGAATGAAAAAATTTAGTTTCCTCAGGAGGTGTGTGGCGTCGCAACTAGTGCGAGCGCACAGTTTTCTATCAAATATTTACTGTGAAATGTAGACAGACTGTAAAGTAGCCATCAGATTAGCATATGTGCTGTAGCGGGCAGATTACCGGTGTCCGTTCGTCTGACGTCACGACCATATGGCATGTCTGTACCGTGAGAATGTAAGACCTGTGCGCTAACTAGCCGCGTGTATAACGTGGAACTTTCATCTTTAATAACTTCTAACTGAGGAACCTGAGGAAATTAAAAGTTAATATACTAGTTTCTGTTATGAATAAAAATAAGTCATCCAAATTTGAGCTTTGAAACCTGCATATTTTGGAAATTAGAAAAATCTTACAGAAAACGCAAATTTCTACAATTTTCGAGTCTAAATAAATACCATTATGTATAGATCACCTTCAGTGACCATCCAACTATGAAACAAAATCACCTTCCGTGCTTTTGTATTTATTTTGAGAATTTTACTTTTAGAAATTCACCTATAACTTTGTTAAAACCATAAATGTTTTGAATTTTTGTGAACAGTTATTTTATATGAGTAGGTGAGAGTGAATGAGTGTGCCTGAGTGAATGAAAGAGGGACATTCGCCATTCTTTGCAAGTGTATAAAATCTAGGTTGGAACTCGCAAGTGTTCAGACGATGTAACCGTGGGAACAGAGTCGCCAGTGGTTCCCCATCTTAGTGAATGTCGGATGTCCAAGAGTGTATGATATTGTACAAGCAGCCAGAACGTTCGCGAGTATTTAAATAATTTCTGGAAATAAAGTAAAGTCTAGTTTTCCTTTCGGTTTGTTAAATTATACAGTAAATTTTGTGTAACAAGAAATCATGACGTAAATGATTCAGAAGTCATGACTGGTGCGTGCTAGATTTTGGCGCGAGGCGCACCCAAAGAGTTAATTCTGATTGGCTGTGTGATGTGTGAGCCAATGAGATGCGAGGACGGTTAGCAGACTAGGAGAGTGAGTCGCGAGTGGATGAGGAGTCGCGAAGGAACTGTGATCGAGAAGAGACATGCTTGATGTGTCCTCGCGAATAATGTGTAAAATGAAGTCATAAAACGGCTTCATCGGTTCGGTACTGTGCGATTTGAGACTGGAAGAGTCCAGTAACGCGTAGTGTGAGTTTGAGCGAGTTGTGACTTTTCGTTCCGCGAAAGACGCGAGTAACTTTAATAATTAAAAGCGTGGCGGTACTTCGTAAACTTTTACTAAGTGCTTATGGCGAGCATTAACGTTAAAAAACGAACTATTATTGAACATCGACTGCAAACGTGTATGTTAGAAAATCGTCTGTGTTGCAGTTAAGTAAATTCCGTAACTTTGAAAGCTAATTCTGGCGGGGTTTGAGTGTGGATAGAATTGTGAACTGAACTTTCTTCAAACGTAGATTAGCGGGCTGATGATCAGGCTTAAAGACAATAAAGAGCTTAAATAGAATTACCAACTTCGCGTTCTCGTTTGAGTAAACAATTACTACCATTCCAATAACTCAATTTATTTAGGAAGATTGCTCATAGATTGTATTTCAGCAAACATGTATCGCGGCCTCCGGTGAGCGGCTATTAAATTGCAGTTTCTTCAACACTGCTTTTCTGCAATTTTTCCAGTAGCTGCTATCAGGAGAGGCGAGTGCAGCAACTACCTAAGAAACGAGGTAGGTGGATTTTCTTTCAGGGAAAGGAAACTGCGCGATAAGAGCCTGACCCGTCGCAGTCTGTTTTGTTTGTGTATCTTCTCTTCCGCAGTCGCTGTTTTACTATTCATATTGAGTTATATTCTTTTGCGGCAGTTTTAAAAGTATTATTTAGAGCAGAATTTCGGCTCATACGTTGCCGAGCTACTTGATTGCCTGGCGCAATTCTTTGCTTGGCTGCTTTGGCAACATCATCATATTCAATGTTTTCGTCGACTGATCTATGTCTTGTAAGTATTTGCTGTCCGTTGTGATAAACACAAACTGTTTGCGCACTGCGCCTCACTGACAATATATTTTAGTTTCTATGTTTTATTACGCCCGCAATAATGTATTGTGTACTTCGTCATCTTCGTTTTAATCAGATCTTTTTAGAAAAAAGCGAAATGACTTTCGTATAAATAAAACTTTTATTACAGTCGCGAAAGACGGAATATTTCTCAGTATTACATACAACACCTATCTGTTACTTAAATTAAATGAAATATTGTTATACAGTAAATTTTATATGACATTTAGGTATCTTGTCCACATTTCATTCTCACCATTGTGGCAACTAAAATCGTCCATACGGAAAGTATACGCTATGGACTTTTACATGAAATTTCGTGCAACGGTTTACTACAGTAATGCTGCACAATAACTGCGTTGAACATCGAAACAAAATTAAATCATTTATGGGGGGGAGGGGGGGGGGGGAAGATATCAGTCAAAAAGATGTGTAAAAATCATATTTTTGGGCCAAATAGTTTTCGTGAAATCGAATGATAAATGCGTCAAAGCAGTCGGAACACCATGTGTCAGCACAGGCGAGCAGTTCAGTGATGACAAAATCGCGCACAGCGCGGAATGCGGGGAGCACGTCTCCGTAGCAGCGAAAGAGTTAATGCGGCCGTGTGGCTTTACTTCATAAACTGCGGGCTCCCCCCTAAACGTAAGTTTGCGAACTATACTATACTATGGCACTGCTTCTCTTGGCCCGTGCGTCGTGTGCAACTGGCAACGCAGCAATTTCCCGCGTCTGGGCGGGCATGAGCGAGCCACCAATAAAAAAGAATTGAACTATAGTAGGGCCAGTTTGAGGATGGGAGATGGTCTGATGGGTATTGAAACCCTGTGTTAAGAGGTTCGGATCTGATGTGATCCCTGCCTTCTGTCTGATGATGATCGTATCGAAATGAAGGCATGAGAATGTCGGGATTGTGCGTATATATTTAGTGTTGGAGTGTGAGTGTTATGGAGTTTGTATATAATGTGCAATATTTATAACAGTATGTAAAAGTTTCTGGTATTGGTCATGATGGGGAATTTAGTTCTGGGGATGGGTGGATTTGGTCCCACATTCCTGATGAGCAGGTGGTTGGAATCTGAGGTTTGGTGGAAAAATTTTATGGATTTCTTTTGGATGATTCCCGGGATTTTAGGTATGTTACGGTTTGTGTAGATGTCTCTGTTTGATTGGTACCGGCTAGTATCAGCAGCAGTTCACGCGGGTGTCCTATGCACACTCATACCAGGCTGTTCATCCGAGATTTATTTCGTCATAGAAAACGCCTGGAGAAATTGAAGAATCACATCACATACCTCTACGAGGAGGAGATGTATCGCAGCACGAAAAGGATCGAAAAACTGCATCATCGGAGAAGTTGTCTACTGAGTTCTATTGTTTTTCTCATGAAGTGCGGAGAAGAACGTGTGGTACCGAATTTTACTAAGGTCAAGCATCACATCGACTCAGCGGCGGCCAGAAGAATCAAGAAACGTGCCAGAGTAGCTTTGGTACGAGAGAGAGTTCGCTTCACGAGGGTGTCCTATGCACACTCAAACCAGGGTGTTCACCAGAGATTTATTTCGTCATAAAATACGCCTGGAGAAACTGAAGAATCACAATTCTCAAGTATTTGTTTTGTACTGTTTGTACTTTTGCTATATTGGTGTTTGCGGCGATTCACCAGATTTCCGAACCATAGGTGATGGCTAGCTCGATGATGGTTTTGAAAATCTTGTTTTTGTCTAGCATATTTATTGCCTTTAAAAATGGGGTAGAGTGTGAGTACAGTTCCTGTAACCTTATTGCAGATGTGTTTGACGTGGCCTCGAAATGTCATCCTCTTGTCTAGCTTGAGGCCAAGGTATTTTACTGTGTCTGACCATAAGAGATTTTTGTCGCTGAACCGGATGTGGAGGTTAGGAGGCATCCTTTTATATGTAAAAAGTATGGCCTGTGTGTTCTCCGCGTTAATGGTTATTTTCCACTGGTTTGCCCAGTGCTGGATGGTCTGAAGATGTTGCTCTATTTTTCTGACTATGTATTGCAGGTTTGAACTACTGCGGTACACCGCAGTGTCATAATCAAATAGGGACAAGTGAGCTCCTAGTTGTCTGGGGATATCATTTGTATAGATCGAAAAGAGAATAGGTCCCAGTACTGATCCTTGTGGGACTCCAGCCTCTATTGATCTGATGTTACTAGTCACTCCTGTGACATGAACATACAACGTCCTGTTGCGGAGAAATGAAGCTATGGTCTGGATTAAATGATTGGGGCAGTTGCACTGATGCAGCTTGAAGATGAGGTCGTAATGCCATACCCTATCGAATGCTTTTTCTATGTCAAGCAGGACTACTGCGGTACACCACAGTGTCATAATCAAATAGGGACAAGTGAGCTCCTAGTTGTCTGGGGATATCATTTGTATAGATCGAAAAGAGAATAGGTCCCAGTACTGACTGATCCTTGTGGAACTCCAGCCTCTATTGACCTGATGTTACTAGTCACTCCTGTGACATGAACATACAACGTCCTGTTGCGGAGAAATGAAGCTATGGTCTGGATGAAATGATTGGGGCAGTTGCACTGATGCAGCTTGAAGATGAGGTCGTAATGCCATACACTATCGAATGCTTTTTCGATGTCAAGCAGGACTACTGCGGTACACCACAGTGTCATAATCAAATAGGGACAAGTGAGCTCCTAGTTGTCTGGGTATTTCATTTGTATAGATCGAAAAGAGAATAGGTCCCAGTACTGATCCTTGTGGGACTCCAGCCTCTATAGACCTGATGTTACTAGTCACTCCTGTGACATGAACATACAACGTCCTGTTGTGGAGAAATGAAGCTATGGTCTGGATGAAATGATTGGGGCAGTTGCACTGATGCAGCTTGAAGATGAGGTCGTAATGCCACACACTATCGAATGCTTTTTCGATGTCAAGCAGGACTACTGCGGTACACCACAGTGTCATAATCAAATAGGGACAAGTGAGCTCCTAGTTGTCTGGGTATATCATTTGTATAGATCGAAAAGAGAATAGGTCCCAGTACTGATCCTTGTGGGACTCCAGCCTCTATAGATCTGATGTTACTAGTCACTTCTGTGACATGAACATACAACGTCCTGTTGCGGAGAAATGAAGCTATGGTCTGGATGAAATGATTAGGGCAGTTGCACTGATGCAGCTTGAAGATGAGGTCGTAATGCCATACACTATCGAATGCTTTTTCGATGTCAAGCAGGACTGCTTCAGTACGGTGTCTTATGTTCCTGGCTTGACATAAGTGCTCGACGAGTCTGGTCACCTGGTGGATTGTGCTGTATTCTTCTCGGAATCCGAATTGTTCTGGAATGATTATGCTATTGTTCTTGAGGAATTTTTTTAGTTAAACTTGAATGAGTTTCCCTAGGATCTTTCCTAAAAAGTTTAACAGCGAAATTGACCTGTAAATTTGTGGAAATTTTGGCTTTGGTAGAGTGATGATGCGGGCTTCCAAGGTTTGGAAAAGTAACTGAGTCTTAAGCAGGCATGCAAATCACGATTGCTTTAAATACGCGCTGGAACGGTTCTGGGCGTCAGTTACCTTTGAATCTGGACGTAGTGAGTTGAAGTTAGTAAGAATACCTTTAAGGTGACGAAGACGTCATTATTTGAACAAGGTGGTGTATTAGGGCTAAGAGAAGGTGGATGTTCCTTCGGTGATAGAGCAGAAAGACTTGTCACGAATGTAGCCACTGTACACGATTGGTGGTCGTCACGGAAAGGTACGGTCGCAAAAAGACCGGGCTCCGGACGGCCACTTGGCGCTACCGAGAGGGAAGACCACCGTATTCGGCGTATGGCTCTGGTGCATCGTAAAGCGCCCGCAGAAGCAATTTGAACAGCAGTTGGCACCACAATAACACAACGAAGATACTTCAAGAACAGCTGTGAGCCAGATTTTCTGTACCGTGCATTCCACTGACCCAAAACTACCACCCTTTACGACTTCAGTGGCGTCAAGCGAAGGCTCATTGGAGGGTAGGGTGGAGGTCTGTTGTGCTTTATGATGAAAGCTGGTTGTGCCTCGGTGCCAGTGGTGGCCGTGTGTGTTCGAAGAAGGGCAGCTGAGGGACTGCAGCCAACGTATCTGCGTGGTAGACACACTGGACCTACACCTGGAGATATGCTCTGGGGTGAAATTTCGTATGACAGGAGGAGGATTCTTGTGGTTATACCACGTGCTGCGACTGTCTGCTGGTACGACCTGTTGTGCTGCCATTCATGAACATCTACATCTACATCTACGTGATTACTCTGCTATTAACAATAAAGTGCCTGGCAGAGGGTTCAATGAACCACCTTCATGCTGTCTCTCTACCGTTCCACTCTCGAACAGCACGTGGAAAAAACGAATATTTAAATTTTTCTGTGCGAGCCCTGATATCTCTAACTTTATCGTGATGATCATTTCTCCCTATGTAGGTGGGTGCCAAGAGAATGTTTTCGCAATCGGAGGGGAAATTTCATGAGAAGATCCCGTCGCAACGAAAAACGCCTTTGTTTTAATGATTGCCACTCCAATTCACATATCATGTCTGTGACAGTATCTCCCCTATTTCTCGATAATACAAAACGAGCTGCCCTCCTTTGTACTTTTTTGATGTCATCCGTCAGTCCCACCTGATGCGGATCCCACACCGCACAGCAGTACTCCAGAATAAGGCGGACAAGCGTGGTGTAAGCAGTCTCTTTAGTAGACTTATAACACTACCGTCTACTGCAATTTGCTACTGCTGTTGTACCATAACCTCCAAGCAGGTTGTGAAATAAAACCATCTTATTAAAGCAATTATGGTATAACGCAACTGTTTAACGGGTAAAGAAAACGGTAGCCAGCCTAATTAGGCAAGAGAATGATTAACATTCTTGTTCAAGAAATAGTTATTAGTAACTTTAATGGATAAACACAACCTATACTTTGTCATACGCGAGTGCAGTGAACTGTTGACACATACGTATGATTTAAGATTGAAGCTAACAACTAGAGCAGCACAAACTATTTGCAAAATTATAACGGATACCGAAATACACTATTACTTTCAGGGCTTACACGAACTGAATGGTCTTTATAACGTTATTATTACTATTCACTACAGAATCATTAACTGGATATAGGTTAAGTCTCTCTCAGTTAAATACTTTACTATTTAAAATTAAAGTTAATTGGAATCCGCTAACAGGTTGCTTCTCAGTATCATTTGAATAAAGAAATAATGTTTTTCATAATTAGTGGTTTTCCCATTACTTGTTACCTAGCATTAACACAACAGACAAACTGTGGATCCTGTTATATTATTAATATGCACTTCTAATACACAAGAGAGACAAACACTTAGGAAACATGAGTATATAACGTTTCACACTGCAGTTTCCCACCTTTACTACATTGAGAGACAAAATTAACATATATGTAAGATACTGACTTACCTTCTGCGATTTACAACAGGCATTAATGTGATCATGTACTAAGCAAAACTTTATAAGCTTCAGTCTTACGAACTCTTAATTTGAAGTTGGCAACAACACCTTAATAAGCAGTTTTACTAGGAAAATTATTTTTAGCAAGCATCATTAACTCACCCTCTTGCCATCTTAACTTTCTTTTTACCATGTTCAAGAAGCATTAATTAGCAAAAACACTGGGCTTTAATGTTCTTTCAGTAAAGACACTCGGAAATCACTTTAGTTCAAACGGAGAGGAACCTGAAAGGTGTTATGATAAGGAGAAAAATCAGGGCAGGTACATAAACTCAGTTATAAATTACCTTATATTTGAGCACACTAACACATCCATTAAGCTGATCCTCCACTGTACATTGCTATAGTGCTCCATTACAGTGATTGCGCAATGTGTTGGCGATTGCATGTCGGTAGGTGGAATTACAGGTAGAATTGCTGGACTCTGTCATTTCTTGGTGGCGATGATAGATACACATTCCAGAATAGTTCCAGCTATTTATCCATACATCGAAGGCATTGGAAAGTGGCAGAAAATTCCTCTCTCGGGACCAGCACAATATGCAACTATTACATGGCAGTGCACAATTTGGTAGCTCATCCCCGACTAGTGGCTCGCCCCCGACTGACTCTCAGTTCCACCTTTTCTACCTAGGCCACCACAATTTGCGCGCGCTACACAGTTCCGTCCTCGAGGGGAACCACTACACCTTTTACATACAAACTAAGAACCCTAAGTGAGTATGAGCAGTTTACATAATAGTAAAGAAATACATTAAATAAAACAGAGCATTTGCATATATTGACATTTCTACAAAAAAAAATATTCACACAGAAATTACAATTATATACAGTAAGTTTTGTTCCCCCCCAAATGGGACAAAGAATTTAAATGACAGATACACTACATTGCATAGAATCATATCATGACATCGAAGTTCTTACAAAGAAATGAGTATACAATTTTATGTTATCGATTCAAACAAACATATTTACAGAAGCTCAGTGATTTAACATTAAATGAAACAAAAACCAAAATCATTGGAGTATTAGAGCTATGGTGTTACAGACTTGTTGCACCTTGTAAGTGTTCTGCGAATGAATCACAGTCTTTGGTTTGCTCTACGCACAATATTATCTTTGTGATCGTTCCAATTTAAGTTATTTGTAATTGTAATCCCAAAGTATTTAGTTGAATTTACAGCCCTCAGATTTGTGTGACTTAACCCGTAATCGAAATTTAGCTGCTTTCTTTTAGTATTCATGTGAATAACTTCATACTTTTCTTTATTCAGGGTCAATTGCCACTTTTCGTAGCGTACGGATATCTTATCTAAATCATTTTGCAAGTCGTTTTGATCATTTGATGACTTTACAAGATGTTAAATGACAGCATCATCTGCAAACAATCTAAGACGGCTACTCAGATTCCCTCCTATGTCGTTAATGTAGATTAGCAACAATAAAGGACCGGATATTAGTTCTGTTTTACTCGATGACTTTCCGTCTATTACTACGAACTGTGACCTTTCTGACAGAAAATCACGAATCCTGTCGCACAACTGAGGCGATACTCCGTAGACACGCAATTTGGTTAGAAGACGCTTGTGAGGAACGGTGTCGAAAGCCTTCTGGAAATCTAAAAATATGGAGTCAATTTGACATCCCCTGTCGATAATAAAGAGCTAATTGTGTTTCACAAGAACGATATTTTCTGAATCCGTGCGGACTATGTGTCAATATATTGTTTTCTTCGAGGTACTTCATAATGTTCTAATACGGTATATGTTCTAAAACCCTACTGCAAAATCGACGTTAGTGATATACTCCTGTAATTCAGAGGATTACTCCTACTTCCCTTTTTGGGTATTGGTGTGACTTCAGCAATTTTCCAGTCTTTAGGTACGGATCTTCCTGTGCACGAGTGTTTGTATACAATTGCTAAATATGGAGCTATTTTATCAGCATACTCAGAGAGGAGCCTGATTGGTATACAGTCTGGACCGGAGGCCTTGCATTTATTAACTGATTTAAGCTGCTTTGTTACACCGAGGTTATCTACTTCTATGTTTCTCATCTTGGCAGATGTTCCTAATTGGAATTCAGGAACATTTACTTCGTCTACTTTGGTGAAGGATTTTCGGAAAACCGTGTTTAATAACTCTGCTTTAGTGGCACTGTCATCAGTGACTTCACAGTTGTTCTCGCGCAGTGAAGGTATTGATTGCTTCTTGCCACTGGTGTGCTTTATGTATGATCAGAATCTCTTTGGGTTTTCTGCCAGATTTCGAGAGGGATTTCCAGCGGGACAGCGGTTTCTCACATACCGGTGTTGTAACCCAACGTGCTCTGCAGAGTGTCGACATGTTGCCTTGGCCTGCACGATCACCAGATCAGTCTCCAATCGAGAACATATAGGACTTTATCGGATGACAACTCCAGCGTCATCCTCAAGCAACATTAGCTGTATCCGTACTGACCGAGCAAGTGCAACAGACATGGAACTCCATCCCACAGACATCCGGAAGCCGTACGACACACTGCATGCACATCTGCTTGCGTGTATTCAACATTCTGGCAGTTACACCGGTTATTAATGTACCAGCATTTCACATTTGCAATGGCTTATCTAGCGCTTATGTTAACCTGTGATCTTTCAACGTTAATCGCTTAAATATGTTACCTAGACAAATGTATTCCCTAAATTTCATTACTCTGCATTAATTATTTTTTTGGTGGTGCAAATCGTTTTTCGCCAGTATATCAGAAGAACATATAAATTTAAGTAGTCGTATCTACAACAATTAATCCAGCCTAATGGAGGGGGAAAAGTCAGAGCTAAATCACAAATACTTAGCATTTCACTTAAAAATGATGTTTGTACCTGAAAAGTCATTCTCTAAAAATGCAAAAAATATCGTCATTACAGAATGGTAATCGGGCTATAATGCACTTATACAGCAGAAACAGTAACTGAGGCGATTTCCGGAAGAAGGGTCCATAGTTTGGTGCTTCATTACCTCAGTGCTAGAAGTCAGGGTAGCAGTACCTGTCGCCAAGGGAAGTGTGTTTAAAAACCAGTCGTGTTTTGTTGTGAAGTACAGGGCAGATGGTTCAGTACTAGGCTCACTAACACACAAATATCCATAGACATCATTCCGGTTTTTGGGACAGAAATACAATAATGGGGTATCGAAAAACCTGAGACTCTCAAATCTGGCGTTTAAGCCAGTGAATCCCAAAAAAGAAAAGAATATCAGGGATTTATTTAGGTCCATAGATAATGAACGTAATTCGTGGTTGCACAATACACTTGAAGATAGTCACCACCAACGGACGTTGTTTAGAAAATAGACAACCTTGCATGACAGGAAGAGGAAGACAAGCAAAAGGTCCTTCAGTAACTAGAAACTGGTAATTATAATGTGTGGTACACAGAACCAAATAGTGGTATTTATCTGTATAGTGGTATTTTGTTGTCAATTTACTTTCTGTTATTTTAACTTTGCACCTTTCTGAGGGTTGCCTCATCGTAGTTATTATTAAGAATAATATTACTGTTATTTGTAATGTGTTCTGGGGGTTGAAACAATTGATGAAAGAAATGTTTGTTCATGACAATTTACTGACACAATATTATGGCAAAAGGGCCTATAAATGTTTACCAGAAATATCGTTTTTCACATTAAAACACAGGTTAAAATATATAGTATTGTGGAAAGGTTTACTTAAAACATTATTGTATATTAGAATCAGGTCGTTATTCAAATACATTAAAAGTAAGTACTTAAACTGCCTTATCTCACACAACGATTTTCTTGTATAAGCCCCTTTTGCGGAAGATGCCTCAATTTTGGCATCAATAAAAATGTGAATAAATCGGCAAAAAGGAAAGAAAGATTGGGCGGAAGACATTCCGAGAGGAAATTACAGATTTTTAATTTAAAAAAATAACACTGAAGTATACAATAGTGTACGAAAAATTGCAACCGATACTAGAAAAAGGAGACTAATGTTCTACGGGCACGTCCAAAGAATGAGTCCCTGTATACTGATAAGAAAAGTTATAAGGCATTTTGAAAAATTAAAAGGGGAGTGGCTTCAGGAAAGAAACTGAAGACAGAACCAAACGAAGAAATTTAATGAAGAGGGAGGGAGGTTTGCAAGACAGACAAGTTCCAGGAAGATTGGGAAGAGTACTTGAAGCGGATGAGAGGAAAGAAAAAAGTGAATACCTGAAGTATTATTGCAGAATGAAAAAGCATCTTAGTGGGTTAAACGTGATCGTTGGCAGAACAGAAGAAGAAGTAGAAGAAGAACAAGTGAAACGAGGAGAAGAAAAACGAAAAGAAGATGTGAAATTTCAGGCGTCAACAGAACATGATGAAAAAGAAATACCAACCTTGAAACTTCCCCTTTAAATGTAAAGGATGACTGTGCTGGTAAAACTTGTACGTTTCTTGATTTTTCAAACTCCAGGGTGAAACTGAACGTACTGAGACTGTTTTCTCTTTTGTTATTCTGATCATTTCAAAAATGACTAACAATATTTTAGCGTAACGCAATCTGACTTTTAATAATCCCTACAAAAGAATAACCCTGACTAACAATAATATATACCCCTACCGCACAAAAATCTTCGTTACTCGAACTACTACAATACAGCGAGCGCCGATACTGCCAGCTAAATAAAAGATTGTAACTACTGAAGGCACTAACTACTGATGGGCATTTAGTTAACAATGAAAGATTTTGATAGAGAACAAACAATGTATTTACCTTAATGGCGTTCAAATGTATATACATAAATTCATGGCATCCAGTTTACCGAATTTCCTTTTTCTGACAGACACACGTCCAGATCGTCCGCTCATATTAACATCTCAGAACTCTGACATCTCTCTTCCCACATCTGCCACTGCTGGCGGCTCACCTGCAACTGCCCAGCGCTATGAGCTCTTCACATCCAACTGCCCAACACTACATTGGCGAAAAACTTCCAACGAGTCCAACCAGCCACAGACTGCACACAGCGCAGTCAGCGATTTTAATAGAGAGCGCTACGTGGCGTTACCAACATAGAAACCCAAAACCTAAACAGCCTACTTACAACCTTAGCCGCATGACATCACTGAAGTAATTCAGTGCCGACAAACGAAAATTTGTGCCCATTTGAGACTCGAATCCGAATTTTCCGCTTTACGCGATAAGTCACCTTAAGAGCTTCACGTCCTACCCAAATTCTCAACTTGTCGCACGCTACTTATTAAGTTCCCTCGTGCCTGCTATCCTTATCGCTCGTAGCATTCAGTACGATTCCAGGGGGTCGGACCTAACGAAAGAACAGACCCCACACATTCATGATTCAACAGCCGTTATATACATAAATAATGTAAGAGAAATGCCAACGTGAGCTGCATGAAGGCACTGAAATAATCCAATGGCGAAAATCTATGCCAGACCGGGACTCTAAACCGCATTTCCCGCTTTACGCGAACGGTCGTTTTATCTGTTTGGCTATCCGAGCTCGCTTCACGTCTAGCCCAAATTCCCAACCTGTCGCAAACTACTTCCGAAGCGCTCCCATGACCACCATCCTCATTGCTCGCAACATTTAGCGTTATCTTCACAAGAGGTCGGTTCTAGGGTGCATCCGCAATAAAGATAGATCATGAAATCACGTCAAGGCTTATTGACATTACTGTTATACAGGGAGTCAGGAAATTCCCGTTACAAACATAAAGGACTTGTAGAAGGAGTTGAGGACATAATATTTTGAACAGGAGCCCATGTCCCTTTCCGTTTCCGTTCCACGACGATTTCAATTCAGATGTGTGACACGTCCACATCTGTTGGGGGAAAGAGTAAAGTGTCAAGAGTTGCTTGTCCTGGTATGATGTAAGGTAGACAGTATGACGTGCACCTGATGTCACTTAACTTCTGCTTTGGTGCCAGATCTATTCAGCGCCTATGCGTTTCCGATATTGGACACATAGCTCGGTATACGTTTTCGGAATACACAAACCTGCTGCTTGCGTATGGTGAAACCCATGGTAACGGATGAGTTGCTAGTCGCCTGTATCGCGAACGTTTTCCGCAACGTGGCAAGCGATCGCACGAACTTTTTGCCCAAGTTACGCAGCGGCTCCGAGAAACAGGTACCTTCACCGTAAGGAGGCAGGACTGTTATTCTCCACGGCAACAGTGCACGCCCGAATTTGAAGAGTATGTACTGCATCGCGTTGAGGAGAACTCTCCGACGAGTGCTGGAAAAATTGCGCGCGCATTGGTTGTTAGTCGCATTATCATCTGGGACATTCGGCGTGTACAACTACTACATCCCCACCCCTTACAAAAGGTACACGGTATGGTTCAAAAATGGCTCTGAGCACTGTGGGACTCAACTGCTGTCGTCATTAGTCCCCTAGAACTTAGAACTACTTAAACCTAACTAACCTAAGGACATCACACACATCCATGCCCGAGGCAGGATTCGAACCTGCGACCGTAGCAGTCCCACGGTTCCGGACTGCGCGCCTAGAACCGCGAGACCACCGCGGCCGGCTTACGCGCTATGGGTCCAGTCGGGTTACCACAACCTGTCGCCTCCTGCACTTGGTTCTTTAACTGCTGCATCGACACACTCCTGTTTCCACGCCGAGTTCTGTTCACTAGGCATAGTGTTCTGAATACGCGAAACACCCATGTTTGGCCCCACGAAAACCCTCGTGCAAAGCCTGTTCATGGATTTCAGCAGCGGTTTGGTATTAACGTGCTGGCAGATATTCTGGACGTTCATGTGATTGGGGCATACCTCCTTCCCCTCAAGCTAACTGGTCCTGGATACTTTCAACAGACGATAATGTGCAAGATGGACAGGCCGCCGTGGTCCAGCCACGTGGCCACCGCAATCGCCGGACTTAACTCCTACTGACTGTTTCTGGTTGGGTCGTGTGCAGAGTTTAATTTACAAAACTCCTGCAGAGAAGGAGGAAAATGTGCTGGTACGAGCTCTAGTCGCTGCACTAGAAATGAGAGAGAGATCAGGTGGGATGGAGAATCCGTACCAGGTGGTGGTGGTTAGTGTTTAACGTCCCGTCGACAACGAGGTCATTAGAGATGGAGAGCAAGCTCGGGTAAGGGAAGGATTGGGAAGGAAATCGGCCGTGCCCTTTCAAAGGAACCATCCCGGCATTTGCCTGAAGCAATTTAGGGAAATCACGGAAAACCTAAATCAGGATGGCCGGAGACGGGATTGAACCGTCGTCCTCCCGAATGCGAGCGAGTCCAGTGTGATATCCACTGCGCCACCTCGCTCGGTAGTCCGTACCAGAACAAGCTTCGTAGGCACAATGTATGTAATAACGTTGGTGGTCGCTACATCGAGCCGCTTTTGTAATACATCAGTCTGTTCTGTGTGCTATGTTGGATTCTTCTTTGTTTTGGAATAATGTAAACATTTAATGTTTACATTTTAATACACACTAAGTGATAAAAGCGTGTTTCATTATTTTGCCTTTCGAACTTTTATCTAATAATTGTACTGCCTCACGCGTAGTTCAGTCCCTCAAGCAGAAGTGGACGAGTTAAACATTTGAACTGAAACTTCGTAGAGTTGGAACGGTGCGTTTCCGGACATGGGTTCCTATTGAAAATATTACGTTCCCGCTCCCCACTACAAGTCCTAGAAGGCTGTAACGGGAATTTCGAAACACCCTGAATGTATGGTGTCTATTCTTTCGGAACGTTCGAAAGAACGGACAAAACAGATATGAGATTAGATTAGATTAGTTTTTAGTTCCATAGATCCGTGCTGAGGAGATCCTCGTGGATATGGACCATGTCAATTTTTTTAAGCTGAAATAACAGTACTAATAGTATGAATATATACAATACATCATTTGTTTCTATTAAAAAAATTCGCCAATGGAGTAGAAGTAGTTGGCCACTAGTAATTCTTTCAGGCTCCTTTTGAACTGATCTTTGTTTGTAACTAAATTTTTTATGTTTGCTGGCAAATTATTGAAGATGAGTGTTCCTGAGTAGTGGACCACTTTTTGAACTAAAGTAAGTGCTTTTATGTCCTTGTGCAGATCAGTTTTGTTCCTGGTATTTTGTGTGTGAACTGAGCTGTTGTTTGGAAAAAGAGATATGTTATTTAGGACAAATTTCATTAAGGATTAAATATACTGAGAGTCAGCAGTTAGTATACCTAGTTCATTGAAGACGTTTGCACAGGACGTTCGTGAATTTACTCCTCAAATAATTACACGCTTTTGGACTCTGAGAACTTTTGAGTTACAGTGTTACCCCAAAATATTATACCATATGACATTATGGAATGAAGTAGGCAAAGTATGCAAGCTTTTTCATTTTTATGTCGCCTGTGTCTGTTAACACTCGAACTGCAAATACAGATTTGTTAAGGCGTTTCTGCACTTGTGTGGTGTGCTCCTCCCAACTGAATTTATATATGTTATATATTATATGATATGTGAGAAGAACATTGTCATCCTGTGTGAACTGTTTGATGGTCTAGTATATAGCTTAAAAACTATGTGTCTGCTCTATCATAAATTCCACACAAGCATTATTTTTCTGTGAGAATAGGAGGATAGACCTGCATTAGCTACGAGTACAGGTTAACTGAGTCGTCAATATCGAAACTCGGAAAGGTATTCAGTTTTATTAGCGACAGGGATTCATAATCAAAACGCCTTCGATCCCGGGTTCGATCCCCGCCACTCCTAAATTTTGATAAATAATCAGCATTGGCGGCCGAAGACTTCCGGCATAAGAAGTCACCCTCATTCTGCCAACGGCCTTGTCAAAGAGGGCGGAGGAGCGGATAGAGGTTCAGGGCACTCTCTTGTCCTAGGGGTGGGAAATTGCCCCTAAAGGCGGAAGAATCAGCAATGATCAATGACATGAGGATGCAGAATGCAATGGAAACCACTGCATTAAAGACACGTAACGTGTATCCACAGGACATGTGGCCTGTAGTTGAAGAAGTGTCATGATGATCTCTCCATTGGCCAAAGATTCCGGAATAGTCCCCCCTTCGGATCTCCGGGAGGGGACTGCCAAGAGGGAGGTTACCACGAGAAAAAGATTGAATAACCAACGAAAGGATAATGTTCTAGGAGTCGGGGTGTGGAATGTCAGAAGCTTGAATGTGGTAGGGAAACTAGAAAATCTGAAAAGGAAATGCAAAGGCTCAATCTAGATATAGTAGAGGTCAGTAAAGTGAAGGGGAAGGAAGACTAGGATTTCTGGTCAGATGGGTATCGGGTAATATCAACAGCAGCAGAAAATGGTATAGCAGGTGTAGGATTCGTTATTAATAGGAAGGTAGGGCAGAGGGTGTGTTACTGTGAACAGTTCAGTGACCGGGTTGCTCTAATTAGAATCGACAGCAGACCAACACCGACAACGATAGTTCAGGTATACATGCCGACGTCGCAAGCTGAAGATGAACAGATAGAGAATGTGTATGAGGATATTGAAAGGGTAATGCAGTATGTAAAGGGGGACGAAAATCTAATAGTCATGGGCGACTGGAATGCAGTTGTAGGGGAAGGAGTAGAAGAAAAGGTTACAGGAGAATATGGGTTTGGGACGAGGAATGAAAGAGGAGAAAGACTAATTGAGTTCTGTAACAAGTTTCAGCTAGTAATAGCGAATACCCTGTTCAAGAATCACAAGAGGAGGAGGTATACTTGGAAAAGGCCGGGAGATACGGGAAGATTTCAATTAGATTACATCATGGTCAGACAGAGATTCCGAAATCAGATGCTGGATTGTAAGGCATACCCAGGAGCAGACATAGACTCAGATCACAATATAGTAGTGATGAAGAGTAGGCTGAAGTTCAATACGTTAGTCAGGAAGAATCAATATGCTAAGAAGTGGGATACGGAAGTTCTAAGGCATGACGAGATACGTTTGAAGTTCTCTAACGCTATAGAAACAGCAATAAGGAATAGCGCAGAAGGCAACACAGTTGAAGAGGAATGGACGTCTCTAAAAAGGGCCATCACAGAAGTTGGGAAGGAAAACATAGGTACAAAGAAGGTGGCTGCGAAGGAACCATGGGTAACAGAAGAAATACTTCAGTTCATTGATGAAAGGAGAAAGTACAAACATGTTCCGGGAAAATCAGAAATACAGAAATGCAAGTCGCTGAGGAATGAAATAAATAGGAATTGCACGGAAGCTAAGACGAAATGGCTGCAGCAAAAATGTGAAGACATCGAAAAAGATATGATTGTCGGAAGGACAGACTCAGCATACAGGAAAGTCAAAACAACCTTTGGTGACATTAAAAGCAACGGTGGTAACATTAAGAGTGTAACGGGAATTCCACTGTTAAATGCACAGGAGAGAGCAGATAGGTGGAAAGAATACACTGAAAGCGTCTATGAGGGTGAAGATTTGTCTGATGTGATAGAAGAAGAAACAGGAGTCGATTTAGAAGAGATAGGGGATCCAGTATTAGAATCGGAATTTAAAAGAGCTTTGGAGGACTTACGGTCAAATAAGGCAGAAGGGATAGATAACATTCCATCAGAATTTCTAAAATCATTAGGTGAAGTAGCAACAAAACGACTATTCACGTTGGTGTGTAGAATATATGAGTCTGGCGACATACCATCTGATTTTCGGAAAAGCATCATTCACACAATACCGAAGACGGCAAGAGCTGACAAGTGCGAGAATTATCGCACAATCAGCTTGACAGCTCATGCATCGAAGCTGCTTACAAGAATAATATACAGAAGAATGGAAAAGAAAATTGAGAATGCGCTAGGTGACGATCAGTTTGGCTTTAGGAAAAGTAAAGGCACGAGAGAGGCAATTCTGACGTTACGGCTAATAATGGAAGCAAGGCAAAAGAAAAAACAAGACACGTTCATAGGATTTGTCGACCTGGAAAAAGCGTTCGACAATATAAAATGGTGCTAGCTGTTCAAGATTCTGAAAAAAGTAGGGGTAAGCTATAGGGAGAGACGGGTCATATACAATATGTACAACAACCAAGAGGGATTAATAAGAGTGGACGATCAAGAACGAAGTGCTCGTATTAAGAAGGGAGTAAGACAAGGCTGTAGCCTTTCGCCCCTACTCTTCAATCTGTACATCGAGGAAGCAATGATGGAAATAAAAGAAAGCTTCAGGAGTGGAATTAAAATACAAGGTGAAAGGATATCAATGATACGATTCGCTGATGACATTGCTACCCTGAGTGAAAGTGAAGAAGAATTAAATGATCTGCTGAACGGAATGAACAGGCTAGTGAGTATACAGTATGGTTTAAGAGTAAATCGGAGAAAGACGAAGGAAATGAGAAGTAGTAGAAATGAGAACAGCGAGAATCTTAACATCAGGATTGATGGTCACGAAGTCAGTGAAGTTAAGGAATTCCGCTACCTAGGCAGTAAAATAACCAATGACGGACGGAGCAAGGAGGACATCGAAAGCAGACTCGCTATGGCAAAAAAGGCATTTCTGGCCAAGAGAAGTCTTCTAATATCAAATACTGGCCTTAATTTGAGGAAGAAATTTCTGAGGATGTACGTCTGGAGTACAGCATTGTATGGTAGTGAAACATGGACTGTGGGAAAACCGGAACAGAAGAGAATCGAAGCATTTGAGATGTGGTGCTATAGACGAATTTTGAAAATTAGGTGGACTGATAAGGTAAGGAATGAGGAGGTTCTACGCAGAATCGGAGAGGAAAGGAATACGTGGAAAACACTGATAAGGAGAAGGGACAGGATGATAGGACATCTGATAAGACATGAGGGAATGACTTCCGTGGTACTAGAGGGAGCTGTAGAGGGCAAAAACTGTAGAGGAAGACAGAGATTGGAATACGTCAAGCAAATAATTGAGGACGTAGGTTGCAAGTGCTACTCTGAGATGAAGAGGTTAGCACAGGAAAGGAATTCGTGGCGGGCCGCATCAATCCAGAAACCAGTCAGTAGACTGATGACAAAAAAAAAAAAAGGAGAATACCACTCAGTACAAGCAGACACACTGAACGTTCCAGGATGAACTTTTACTTTGTAATTTTACTTTGTAGCGGAGTGTATGCTGCAATGATACTTCCTGGCGGATTAAAATGTTGTGCCACAGTGAGAATCAAACTTCAGACCTTCGACTTTTACAGCCAAGTACTTTCCCGACTGAGCTATGCATGCACGACTTGCAAGCTTCGCAGAAGAACTTCTGTGATGTCTGGCAGGTAGGAGATGATGTACTTGTGGAAGTAAAGCTGTGGGTATGGCTCGGGAGTCGTGTTTGGGTAGCTCAGTCAGTAGAGCAGTTGCCCGCGTTAGGCAAACATCCCGGTCCGGGACACAATCTTTATCCGTCAGGAAGCTGCACAGTGAACATTAATATACAAAAAACACGTGATTATCAGAAACTCAAACAAAAAATGTAAAAAAGAAAAGAGTCTTAGTAATATATTACTAAACAGAGCAACAACACAAGCAGTTACATTAAAAAGCCTTATACACTTATTTCCACAGAGAAAAATAAAACTGAAGACATTGTTATGTCTGCAGTCTCATTGTCCGGATTTCAACTTAATAATGAAGTGGTAATGAATAGCATATAGCCGGTTAGTTGAAAAGTAATGGATATAACTACACTGAAGCTGGCCTAGCCATGTGTATTCAAATACAGAGATATGTAAACAGGCTGCGGTCAGCATCGTCTATATAGGGCAACAAGTGCCGGGCGCAGTTAGATCGGTTACTGCTGCTACTATGGGAGGCTATCAACATTTAAGTGTGTTTCAAATTGGTGCTATACTTGGCGCACGAACGATGAGACACAGCATCTCCGAGGTAACGATGAAGTGGGGGATTTTCCCGTACGACCATTTCACGAATGTAGCGTGAATATCAGAAATCCGGTAAAACATCAGATCTCCTACATCGCTGCGGCCGGAAAAAGATTCTGCAAGAACGGGACCAACGACGACTGAAGAGAAACGTTCAACGTGACAGAAGTGCACCCTTCCGCAATTTGCTGCAGATTTTAATCCTGGGCTATCAACAAGGGTCAGCGTGCGAACGATTCAATGAAATATCATCGATATGAGCTTTCGGAGACAAAGGCTCGCTCGCGTACCCTTGATGACTGAAGCTATACGCCTCGCCTGGGCCCGTCAACTCCGACGTTGGACTGTTGACGACAGGAAAAATGTTGCCTGATCGGACAACTCTCGTTTCAAATTGTATTGAGCGGGTGTACGTGTGAGGATATGGAGACAACCTCACAAATCCATGGATCCTACATGTCAGCAGGGGACTGTTCAAGCTGTCGTAGGCACTGCAATGGTGTGGGACGTGTGCAATTGGAGTGATATCGGACCCCTGATACGTCTAGATACGACTCTTACACGTGACACGTACGTAAGCATCCTGTCTGATCACCTGCATCCTTTCATGTCCATTGTGCATTCCGACAGACTTGGGCAATTCCAGGAGGACAATACGACACTCCACACGTCCAGAATTGCTACAGAGTGACTCAAGGAACACTCTTCTTCGTTTAAACACTGGCTGGCTACGCAACTCCCCAGACATGACCATTATTGACCATATCTGGGATGGCTGGCAAATTACTGTTCAGAAGAGATCTCCACCCCCTCGCACTCTTGCGGATTTATGGACAGCCCCGCAGGATTCATGGTGTCCATTGCCTGCAGCACTGCTTCAGACATTAGTCGAGTCCACATCACGCCATGCTGCGGCACTCCTGCATGCTAGCGGGGGCCATACACGATATAAGGCAGGTGCACCAGTTTCTTTGGCTCTTCAGCGTAAAAAGAGAAATCACAGAAGTTGGATAGATAAACACAGGTGCAAGGAAGGTTACTGTGGAGAAACCTTCAACAACAGAAGAAATTCTTTAATTGCTCCTAGGTATTTTGTGGAAGTAACTGTTTCCAGCGACCGTTCTGCAGTTGTGTAATCATACACCGAAGGGTTTATCTGCCTATATATTGACAATACGTTATATCTGTTAATGTTGAGGATCAGCTGTCACTCCCTGCGCTATGCGTCGACCCTCCGCAGATCTTCCTTCATTTCGCTGCAGTTTTCTGTCGTCACGACTTCTCTGTATACAACAGCATCATCCGCGAAAAGACTCATGGAACTAGGCTCTTTAAATGTATCGTGAAAAGTAATAGTCCTGTAATATTTCCCTGGGGCACACCCGAACTTGCTTTTACGTCAGAAGACCTCTCTCCGTTCAGAATATCAAACTGTGTTCTCCTTACTAGAAAGCCTTCGGTCCAGTTACGTTGGTGGTCTGATATTCGGTACGCTTGCATTTCTCTCATTAAATGAAGGTGCGGATCTGTATCTATTGTCTTCCGGAAGTCAAGGAACACAGCATCTACCTAGGCGCTTCTATCCACTGTCTTCTGCCTCTCATGGACAAACAAAGCGAGCTAGGTTTCACTTGATCGTTGTTTTTGGAAGCCATGTTCGTTGCTACACAGGAGTTTTTCGGCTTCCTTGAATGTCATAACACGCGAGCATAAAACATGTTCCAAAATTCTGCACCTGACCGACTTCAGAGATATAGGCCTACAGTTCTGAACGCCTATTCGACGACCCGTCTTCTAAACGAGAATAGCCTGCGCTTTTCTCCAGCCATCAGGAACCTTCGGTCCTTCAAAGACATACAGTACACTGCTGATAGAAATAAAGCTATGAGGAAGTGTCGTGCTTGGGTAGCTCAGTCAGTGGAGCATTTGCCGCTGTTGAGTGATTTCAGTGGCTTTCCTGCCCCACGGTCAGTTGTTTCGAAATAAGCACTTTTGCCGTCCGTGCGACGATTTAAGAGAGACAGTACCGTTCGATCTTCTTTGTGAAACAGTTTAGGAAAAAGATGTTTCAGTTCAAAATGGCTCCAAGCACTATGGGACTTAAAATCTGAGGTCATCAGTCCCCTAGACATAGAACTACTTAAACCTAACTAACCTAAGGGCATCACCCACATCCATGCCCGAGGCAGGATTCCAACCTGCGACCGTAGCAGTAGCGTGGTTCCGAACTGAAGCGCCTAGAACCGCTCGACCACAGCGGCCGGCGAAGACGTTTAGTATTTCGGTCTTTTCTGTATCGTCCTCCGTTTCATTGCCATTAAGAGATGTCTTCTTTCCGTTTGTTGATTTGACATAAGATGAAAACTTTTTTGGATTTTCTGTCAAGTTGGTAGACAGAACTTTATTTTCGAATTCGTTGGACGGTTCACATATACACATGGGCGGTTAATAAAACGCTATTAATATATACAGAAATTGTAAATTATTTTTTCACTTTTCAAACAAAAGGGTTGTAGGCCTGCAAATGAAGCCACTTGATGACTGATATAAGAAAATTCCTTTCTGAAGTATTCCAGTTTCACTGCTGTATGTTTCAGATGTATTCTCTCGTTTCGTACAACAAACAGCTTTTCATTGTCCTTGTTGGAAGGAGCCTTTAAGGCAGTTTCAGTGTCGTGCATGTCCTGAGGAAAAAACTGGGTCTTCGAAACGTATTTCTGTAAATGTGAAACTCTACGCGTGTGTTAATTCCGATATCACACGTAATGATAAGTCTAGTGCGTTTGTTGGCGCTCGTTTGACTTCATTTTCGACACATTTAGTGACACGGATCTATCAGTCTAATGGCTCTGCAGGAGACATTTGCGTCCGTCAGACTCGCCTTCTTGAGATCCTAGCTCGCTGACAGGCATTTTATCGCTCATTGTCGAGTCTCCTGATTTTTGGACCTGACATTCGCCGTTTTGGTCGCGTTACTTGCTTTCACTTTGTAATCTAGAAATCGTTAAGAAACTGCATCAGCACTTTGTCAGCTGTTAAAGTTCTGTCGGCGAGCGAATTCCCGCTCCAAACTTATAACGAGATGCCGTAGAGCTTTATGGCCCTCGGATGGATTCAGTCTCCTTAAATAAGGAAAATAAGATTTTATTCTCATTCTCTTTTATCGTGCGTTTTAAATTGCCAATCGAAACTTTACAGGCTCTTTACCTCATTTACAATGCCCATATCGCGGCAAAAACATTAAGAAGCGGAGCGGAATTTTCTGAAAAGAAGCCCCAAGGATATTTCTGAACACGTACACACAGTTATAAGTTTAGGGAGCGAGATCTCTCTGGTCTTTGTCTAACATAATGCTTCGAAAATACTTATTTTCATTTTTGTCTTTAATTATGAATTGATCTTCATAACAATTGTATCCAAATCAAAAATCCTGTAGCAGAGAGGAAAATAGATCGTGGGATTAACTTCCTAACACACTTGAAATTCTACCAGAAGAATAGATAAACAAGCGTAAGTAGGAATAAACTTAGAAAATTTCAAATGTTTTCATAGATACGTTCGGTGTATTTTGGTGAAGAGGATCATTGGTCTCCCATAGCTTCTTAAAGACTAAGTACATTTCATTACATTTCTTTGTCCCACTTACATTTTTATCTGTGTTATACTGAAAACACCTGAACAACCATACATGCACTTTGTCTCGTTTGGAAACACTCACTCGGGCTACGTCTTATTGTGGACAATATTAATGCTCACTTCACTCTTTGCCATCAAGTATGGTTTCAGTTTAGCTAGAGTTTGTCTTTCAGGCAGGATTAGTTGTTAACAGTGGTACACAGCATTATGCCTACAGCATATTTACTTATGGGCCTTCCAAGGCCTGTTGTATTGTGCCTGCCCACACGTCTCTTACAGGGTGCCTCAGGGATGCTGCCTTCTCAGATAGCTATACAACAATTTAAGCAAGTCACATTAATAGTTTTTATTGCAATAAAGAATACTGACAATACTTAAATTTGGATTTACAACTGTAAGAGGGCTGCTTCTGTGTTGGCAGCGCTGTGTAGCGCTTTGCATTGTATCTCTGACTGCGCTTTCTTTGTAAGAGACTCTGTGGCTGGTTGGACTCATTGTTGGAAGTTAATCGCCAGTACTGTTGCGCAGTTGTAAGTTAGTCGCCAGGAGTGATGGACGTACTGTTGCCCAGTTGGAGGTGAACAACCAGCAATGATGGATGTTAAATGTGAGAAGTTAGCATTGATGGAGGGTAGAAGTCTGAAGTGTTGACGTAGGCTAACGGTCTGGAAGGTCCGACATGGAGATAGAAAATTATTCATGATTATATATTTTGTACTGGATGACAATGACGATTTATATTCGTGATTGAACTGGATGTATCATTATTAAGGTAAAAAATACAATTTTGGTTTGCAACAAAATCTTTCCTTAGCTGACCATATGCCTATTAGTAGTTAGTGACTTTAGTTGTTAGAATCTTTTATTTAGCTGGCAGTATTGCCGCTCGCTGTATTGGGCTGATCTGCGGGCTATTGGCTGTCGTCGTCTCACAGCCTTCTATGCTCGCGTTCTTCATCTTCGTGCTGGCGCTTCTCGTTATGTCGAACATGTTCGGACGGAGTTTCGTTTCATATTTATCTACGAAAAAAGAGACCTTAAAGCGAAACTGACTGTGGGCTACTGTAGTAAACAATAAAGGACTTGTACAGTATGTACCGGTCCTAAATCGGTATCAAATTGTAGGTAAATACAGTCTTGAAAGGCACAGCTTCAAGATACACTGGAGTATAAAACTTAACGACGAAAGTAATTTTCGCGCGACGTGTCATTGCCAAGTAACATAGCTTGATGAATCTTGGGCTATACGTAGAAAGAACTACAGGGTAGTAGAGCACAGCCGGCCGGTGTGGCCGAGCGCGCGCTTCAGTCTGAAACCGCTCGACCGCTACGGTCGCAGATTAGAATCCTGCCTCGGGCATGGATGTGTGTGATGTTCTTAGGTTAGTTAGGTTTAAGTAGTTCTAAGTTCTAGGGGACTGATGACCTCAGATGTTAAGTCCCATAGTGCTCAGAGCAGTTTGAGCCATTTAGTACAGGACAGTACAGAAGGTAACTGAAAGAAGTACGCAATGACACTTTTATTCAAAGACAATAGTTACACCAACCCCCCCCCCCCCCCCCCATGAGCCATGGACCTTGCCGTTGGTGGGGAGGCTTGCGAGCCTCAGCGATACAGATAGCCGTACCGTAGGTGCAACCACAACGGAGGGGTATCTGTTTAGAGGCCAGACAAACGTGTTCCTGAAGAGGGGCAGCAGCCTTTTCAGTAGTTGCAGGGGCAACAGTCTGGATGATTGACTGATCTGGCCATGTAACAATAACCAAAACAGCCTTGCTGTGCTGGTACTGCGAACGGCTGAAAGCAAGGGGAAACTACAGCCTTAATTTTTCCCGAGGGTATGCAGCTTTACTGCATGATTAAATGATGATGGCATCCTCTTGGGTAAAATATTCCGGAGGTAAAATAGTCCCACATTCGGATCTCCGGGCGGGGACTACTCAAGAGGATGTCGTTATCAGACTACTCAAGAGGATGTCGTTATCAGGAGAAAGAAAACTGGCGTTCTACTGGTCGGAGTGTGGAATGTCAGATACCTTAATCGGGCAGGTAGGTTAGAAAATTTAAAAAGGGAAATGGATAGGTTAAAGTTAGATATAGTGGAAATTAGTGAAGTTCGGTGGCAGGAGGAACAAGACTTCTGGTCAGGTGACTACAGGGTTATAAACACAAAATCAAATAGGGGTAATGCAGGAGTAGGTTTAATAATGAATAGGAAAATAGGAATGCGGGTAGGCTACTACAAACAACATAGTGAACGCATTATTGTGGCCAAGATAGATACGAAGCCCACACCTACTACAGTAGTACAAGTTTATATGCCAACTAGCTCTGCAGATGATGAAGAAATTGAAGAAATGTATGACCAAAAAAAAGAAATTATTCAGATAGTGAAGGGTGACGAAAATTTAATAGTCATGGGTGACTGGAATTCGGTAGTAGGAAAAGGGAGAGACGGAAAAGTATTAGGTGAATATGGACTGGGGCAAAGAAATGAAAGAGGAAGCCGCCTGGTAGAATTTTGCACAAAGCACAACTTAATCATAGCTAACACTTGGTTCAAGAATCATAAAAGAAGGCTGTATACATGGAAGAAGCCTGGAGATACTGACAGGTTTCAGATAGATTATATAATGGTACGACAGAGATTTAGGAACCAGGTTTTAAATTGTAAGATATTTCCAGGAGCAGATGTGGACTCTGACCACAATCTGTTGGTTATGACCTGTAGATTAAAACTGAAGAAACTGCAAAATGGTGGGAATTCAAGGAGATGGGACCTGGATAAACTAAAAGAACCAGAGGTTGTAAGGAGTTTCAAGGAGAGCATAAGGGAGCAATTGACAGGAATGGGGGAAGGAAATACAATAGAAGAAGAATGGGTAGCTTTGAGGGATGAAGTAGTGAAGGCAGCAGAGGATCAAGTAGGTAAAAAGACGAGGGCTAGTAGAAATCCTTGGGTAACAGAAGAAATATTGAATTTAGTTGATGAAAGGAGAAAATATAAAAATGCAGTAAATGAAGTAGGCAAAAGAGAATACAAACGTCTCAAAAATGAGATCGACAGGAAGTGCAAAATGGCTAAGCAGGGATGGCTAGAGGACAAATGTAAGGATGTAGAGGCTTATCTCACTAGGGGTAAGATAGATACTGCTTACAGGAAAATTAAAGAGACATTTGGAGAAAAGAGGACAACTTGTATGAATATTAAGAGCTCAGATGGAAACCCAGTTCTAACCAAAGAAGGGAAAGCAGAAAGGTGGAAGGAGTATATAGAGGGTCTATACAAGGGCGATGTACTTGAGGACAATATTATAAAAAATGGAAGAGGATGTAGATGAAGATGAAATGGGAGATACGATACTGCGTGAAGAGTTTGACAGAGCACTGAAAGACCTGAGTCGAAACAAGGCCCATGGAGTAGACAACATTCCATTGGAACTACTGACGGCCTTGGGAGAGCCAGTCCTGACAAAACTCTACCATCTGGTGAGCAAGATGTATGAGACAGGCGAAACACCCTCAGACTTCAAGAAGAATATAATAATACCGATCCCAAAGAAAGCAGGTGTTGACAGATGTGAAAATTACCGAACTATCAGTTTAATAAGTCACAGCTGCAAAATACTAACGCGAGTTCTTTACAGACGAATGGAAAAATTAGTATAAGCCGACCTCGGGGAAGATCCGTTTGGATTCCGTAGAAATGTTGGAACACGTGAGGCAATACTGACCTTACGACTTATCTTAGAAGCTAGATTAAGGAAGGGCAAACCTACGTTTCTAGCATTTGTAGACTTAGAGAAAGCTTTTGACAATGTTGACTGGAATACTCTATTTCAAATTCTGAAGGTGGCAGGGGTAAAATACAGGGAGCGAAAGGTCATTTACAATTTGTACAGAAACCAGATGGCAGTTATAAGAGTCGAGGGACATGAAAGGGAAGTGGTTGGGAAGGGAGTGAGACAGGGCTGTAGTCTATCCCCGATGTTATGCAATCTGTATATTGAGCAAGCAGTGAAGGAAACAAAAGAAAAATTCGGAGTAGGTATTAAAGTCCATGGAGAAGAAATAAAAACTTTGAGGTTTGCCGGTGACACCGTAATTCTGTCAGAGACAGCAAAGGACTTGGAAGAGCAGTTGAACGGAATGGATAGTGCCTTGAAAGGAGGATATAATGTGAACATCAACAAAAGCAAAACGAGGATAATGGAATGTAGTCGAATTAAGTTGGGTGATGCTGAGGGAATTAGATTAGTAAGTGAGACACTTAAAGTGGTAAAGGAGTTTTGCTATTTGGGGAGCAAAATAACTGATGATGGTCGAAGTAGAGAGATATAAAATGTAGACTGGCAATGGCTAGGAAAGCGTTTGTGAAGAAGAGAAATTTGGTAACATCGAGCGTAGATTTAAGTGTCAGGAAGTCATTTCTGAAAGTATTTGTATGGAGTGTAGCCATGTATGGAAGTGAATCATGGACGATAAATAGTTTGGATAAGAAGAGAATAGAAGCTTTCGAAATGTGGTGCTACAGAAGAATGCTGAAGATTAGATGGGTAGATCACATAACTAATGAGGAAGTATCTAATCGGATTGGGGAGAAGAGGAGTTTGTGGCACAACTTGACCAGAAAAAGGGATCGGTTGGTAGGACATGTTCTGAGGCATCAAGGTATCACCAATTTAGTATTGGAGGGCAGCGTGGAGGGTAAAAATCGTAGAGGGAGACCAAGAGATGACTACACTAAGCAGATTCAGAAGGATGTAGGTTGCAGTAGGTACTGGGAGATGAAGAAGCTTGCACAGGATAGAGTAGCATGGAGAGCTGCATCAAACCAGTTTCAGGACTGAAGACCACAACAACAACAGTTACACCAAAGTCACCGCGGTTTATGAATGTTCCCTGGACTTGACAAAAGGCAGGACACGATGTCTGATAGGTGACATAATCAGGGTGGACAGCAATCATGCTCTGCAACATGCTTCTATGCAGGTCATAGGACTGGTAGAGAGTTCTTGTGGTAGGAGGTTCCACTCCCATACCTGCGTGAATGACAACTGATGGATGGTCGTTGGTGCGTGTGGGAGAACTGCAGTACGCCTCCCCAAAGCATCCCGTACTTGTTCGATGGGATTCAACCCTTGTAGGGCATGGTAAAACAGTATAACACTTGTGATTAGGAAGGCTTTCCCGGCTTAATGATATTTTTAATTTTTGATAGCGGTATCTCGAATTCGCCTGTTTCCACCACTGACGGCGCGGTATGTTTACTCGCGCTAGAGGGCAGTTACGGCACCTTCTCGCGCGCGCGTTGTGGGCCTCCTACGGCCTATATAGGGGCCACCGCTTGCGCTGAGAAGTCAGTTCCGGGGAAATCCTGTACCAGTACTCTCACCTGAAGATGGTGGCCAGTTGGACCGCGGAAATATTGTGTCAAGATGACTTTATGAATGATCCAGCTCCACACCCTTGAAGAATATTATCAGTATAGCACTTGTTTAAAGTAAATTATATGTTAGTCGTTTTTGGTACAGTAGAGTACCGCTTATTCACTGCCTTCTAAACAGATCATTTAAAACAAATTATATCTGTTAGGTGTTTTTAGTACAGTAGAGTACCACTTGTTCACTGCCTTCTAATCAGACGCCTGTGAACAAGAGGTATTCTACTGTACGAAAATATTCCGCAGCGCCGTTTGCTGCGGTTGCGCGTTGTCACCCATAACAATAAGGGCCGAATGCACCCCGAAAGAAAAGACATACATGGGGAAGGAGTACAGTGTAACAATAAAGTTGACCGGTGAGTGTCAGACGCCCATACGGTATTGTGCTTCCCCACACCTGGACAACCAAAACGACAAAGTTCGACAGTGTTCCCGAGTGTATTACGTACTCTCATATGGCAAGAAGTGGCAACACGGTTCATTCGGCCCCGGCATCATTTTTGTGGATGATAGTGCGGGACCGCATCGAACTGCGCAGTTGAAGGAGCTCTTGAAACGGAAGGTTACTCGTCTAATGGACTGACGAGGCTGATCCTCCGACTTAGATCCCAATGAGCGAGTGTGGGATGCGTCGGAGGGACGTACTGCAGCACGGCCACATGCACCAACGCCCATCCAGTTCAGTTGTCAACTGCACTGGTGGAGGCATGGAACGCCCTACAGTGAGAACTCCTTACCAACCTTGTGGTCGGCATGAGAGCATGGACTGCCCTCTGCGGTAATCACACACCCTGGTAACAACCAAGTCCTGCCCTTCGTAATGTCCAGGGAACCACTATAATCAGCAGTGACTTAGTGTAATTAGTGACTTAAAATAAAAGTGTCTTTTCTGTTCGTCATTTTGCGTATTTCTTTCAGTTACCTTCTCTACTATTCCGGTCCAACTCCCATCGATATGTGCTACATAGCAGTGACACGTTATGCAAAAGCTACTGTTCCCCTTAATCCTGCATACATGTTTAGACACAAACAAAGAATAAAACGAAATTTTTAATCGGGAATCGATTTAATGGGAGGGGGATCCATCAGATGGAGTTAAACAATAAGATCAGAATTGTAGTACACGGTGTTTATGCGATGGCATCCTGAAGGTAGGCCTACTCAAGCAAGAGATACTGCTGGTACGAGGAATGCAAAAGGGAATAAAACATCAAATACAACTTAGTATTACTATACTAAGAGAAGTTGACAGTATGTGGAACATTATAGATAGTACACCGATTGGAACAGTGTCCGAATATATATATCATAAGAGAAACATGATAACATTATGCGTTTAAAAAGAATGAAACAGAAAACAGAAATTTATGTTGAGTAGACGCCACATTTCATAAGTTAAGATGTCAAATGGTACAACAACTACAGTGAAAAAGTTAGAGTAACCTGCTTAAAGCGGAAGACCATAATACAGTAGGCAGATGGTGATAACGTTTCCGCGATTACCTTAAGTAATATTCAATTCTGGTACGATTCCCTCACTCCTTGCACGCTTTCCGAATTTAAGTAGGACTCCGTGTCTGAGGTGGACTTTCACCAAATACTGCCGCAGGAATGACTTACCCAAAGTGTCGCAACATTGGCTACGTAATGAGTCGTGGAAACGATGCGATAATTACCGAGCATTACATTAGCCAGTATCCGCGAGTGTAGTGAGCGATATCATGAAGACGAGAAGCACATTTTTACTTATGTTCACATACTGGAAAGAGAGCTTGCAGCTTGACAAGTTGTGAATTGGGTTACTAAGGAATTTCACAGAATAGTGTCTCTAAAAACTGGATTTTTTCCGACCACCCACCTGCTTTTCATTTTCAATAGATTATGTACCACCGCTTGTCAACGTCATGGCCTTAAGGTGACTATCAGAAGCTCCGTCAAAATATTGTCAAGTTTCATCGATTCACACTGACGTAATACCACAGGATCTTTTCAGTGTTATTTTATTACTTATGAGATGCTCCAAACAGCGCAGGACATGTTCTGGGACATCACTTACGTTTTCATTTAAAGATATGAGAATATGTGAGCCACAGGAAATGCGCCAGATACAGTATCCAAGTCGAAGTTACCAACTGATCAGCAATAAAAATTTCATTGTTGCGAGACATGTCTATTCTTGGTACGTTCACAATCGGACAACACCGTGGGTAAGTGCTATGAAAGTGATGTTAAAGCCATCCATTACTATTCACTACAGGTCTATCGTGTGGACAGTTGGGTTATTTGTTTCTAACATTTTTATTATAACTACATGTTAAATTGCATATAATCTGTTTAAAGTGTTAGTTGTAGAATATCATTATCAAGGCAAATTCATTGTGACATCTTCGCTTTAGAATGCTAATATTTTAGTTTTTGATAATTAGTGGTGATAACTTGTGGTTAACGAACAAGGGAACAGATCTATATGGAAGTCGTGTTTGGAGGAGACTATGGCATCACTAACAGCGCAGAGATTCATACTGTGTGATAGAATGATGTCGTTGCTTCACCTTCTGTTTATTGAACAAGTAACGTAAGTACAAGTTGAACACAATGAATGACACGCAACATACTTATTTAACACCTTGGTTAGCAGATAACTCAGACCGATAGATACAACTGAAATAACGGTCTTCCTGTAAGCGCTTTTGATACTCTTTACAAAAGGCTGTGATGTGTCTTTCCTTTCTGGCATGTCACAGAGTTTGAAACGAGTAACGGTTTTGAACGTCTTGGAATAGTGTATGAAAGGTAGATGCCCAAAGCTGATATTTCTTTAGTTTCCTGTATGACCTTTTACAGGTAGAAACAGCGTCGATACACCACCTAGCTTCAGGAAGGTATTGTTCTCCTTTTCAAATGGTAGTTCCAGCTGTTACTTGAGATCTTATGGTCCTTACCTTAAATTACACCATCATCATTATCATCATTTAAGACTAGTTATGCCTTTCAGAGTTCAGTCTGGAGCATAGTCCCCCTTATAAAATTCCTCCATGATCCCCTATTCAGTGCTAACATTGGTGCCTCTTCTGATGTTAAGCCTATTACTTCAAAATCATTCTTAACCGAATCCAGCTACTTTCTCTTTGGTCTACCCCGACTCCTCCTACCCGCTACTGCTGACCCCATGAGTCTCTTGGGTAACCTTGCTTCTCCCATGCGTGGAACATGATCCCACCATTTAAGCCTGTTCGCCCTGACTGCTACATATGTAGAGTTCATTCCCAGTTTTTCTTTGATTTTCTCATTGTGGTCACCCTCCTGCCATTATTCCCATGTATTAGTACCTGCAATCATCCCAGCTACTTTCGTATCCATAACCTCAGCCTTATTGATAAGGTAACCTGAATCCACCCAGCTTTCGCTCCCATACAAACACATCACAGCAAAAACTCAGTAGCCTTACGCCACAGTCTTATTCTACTTTTCGAAGTGCTGATGATGTTTGGTTTGTGGGACGCTCAATTACGCGATCATCAGCGCCCGTATAGAGTCCCAATTTTTTTCACAGTCCGTGATAATCACTGTAACGAGTGATGAGGAAGATGATGAAATGATGAGGAAAACACAAACACCCAGTCCCCCGACCGTGAAAAATCACCGTCAGGCCGGGAATCGAACCCGGGACCTCGTTATCCAGAGGTAGCAACGCTAGCCACTAGACCACGAGCTGCGGACCCTTTTCGAAGTGTGACGTAACCTGAGCTGTGTACTTTTCTACGACCGATAGACCGAAACAAGAAAGAAGGCCAGACCTGCCATAGTGGTAATGATGATTTCGGGAAACAGATTGCTTCGGCTACTCTTAACTGCAGTCTCCTATGAGGATAAAAATCGAACCAAGAAGTATATTAAAACTCGACCTACGAGTCCTCCTCGGCATATAATCTATGGTACAAGAGGTTTAAGTGTCACCGTTCCTCCCTGCGCTTGCTGCTGATTTTCAACCTTTTGTCGTCTAGTGAATCATGAAGTGTAGTCGCAAAGCAGTCAAGTATCTCTCATTAATTTCAATCATAAAAACTAACTACATGAAAACAACTTATTGCTTCAGTTTGATACTGAATGTTCGTCTGCCAGAGGGATGCTCAGAGTGAAAGAAAATAATCCTAACACGTAGTCAAGAGTCTTCCCAAAAGCTATACGTCATTTTTCTAAAAAGTAGATAGTTTCTACATGTTCAAAAATTATTTTCAATAGTGTCTCTGTGTTCTTTACGGACTAAATAAACGATTAAATTCGGGCACATGACGTAACTAATGTTTCTTTCGGTGTGTCAGAATTATGAATTCAGATTGTGTGTTCCTGTTTCCAGTCACTGAGAAGAATTCTACGGTTATTTTTTAATTACTTATTTAAGCCTCCAGTGTTCAGATGGTATCAATTCAGGTTTCTTCCTATTGCCAGGACATCATGAGACGGTGTTTTTAAAAAGAAAGAAAAAAGGGGGATGGTGAAATAATGCGAACTAGTATACTTCTTGTAGAAATAGTAAACAGCCAGTCAGTTGCAAACTGGAAGGTTTATTAAAATCCCTCTGCCATGGTTTCTACGTTCATAAAAAGGTCGTCTTCAGAAAGAAATATGGACAACTGAATTACGTGTTATGGCAGTAGTATGTCGAAACATCGCAGATAGGCTTCAGTCAAATATAAAATTACGCCTCTATTGTAAATTAAAACATTCATAACGCGGCTGCTGTCATACAGTACTGTGCACATTTTAGTTTATTACGCAACTGAAATTTTATATTTGACTGACGCCCTTCGGTTTTATTTTAACGTATCTCTAGCGCAAAATGTAATCCGGTTGTCTCTAGTTTCTATTGATGAATACTTTTTATAAACGTTGAAACTCTGGTAAAGGGGTTTTAATAAACCTTCCAGTTTGCAACTAATTGGCTGTTCACTATTTCTACAATAAGATTTCATTCTATAGTCGCTGCTCCAGGCATGTGCAAAATTTTGAAACTAGAATACAAACCAAACTAACTTTTTTTAGACAACTGTACATACTTGATTACGTTATATAGTTACTCGTGAAGTCGGAAAAGGCAAGGGGAGGCGCAGAGAATGAGAACATACATGCTCTCGGATTGTTGGACCTACAGTCAGCTAAAGAACAGTGTCAAGTTGGCATCTCTTAAATCGAAGATACAAGGTTAAAATATTCACAACATAAACTTGATTCTGAGAGAAAACCGTCTCAAAGTGAAAACTAAGGAAAATTTTCTTAGCTACTGTTGAGATAAGCTAGACGTACTCGAAGATTGTAACAGGAGCTGCATAGATCTTGGTCGCTTGCGAAAACGATCTGCAAGTTGTGAAGTAATATCTGGCGATCGCAATCGTATACAAAACAGCCAGAATGAAACAATTATTATATCAGAGAAGTACGAGCCCGCGAAAAAAGGAACCCAAACAAAGAAAAAGCCAAAAATACGATAAATTAAAGCGAAGAGAAGAGAACACTCCAACCAAGACATTGTTTCGGAAATAGCCTTATTCGTCTAACATTTGATCTGGGTATTTCTGTTAATAAGGTAGTAAACATTTCAAATTCTTGAAGTGTGTCCAGATTGTATCATTTAGGAACATAATGACTAATCTTAAGATCCTGAACCGTTCGTCGTACTTTATATTCACCTTTTTTTTTTTTTTTAATGAGAATCAAAGCTACCTACATACAATATTATCTAAAGGGGACATAAGAAACTGCTTCTTTGACTTAGTAAAATTTCGGACAAGCGCTACATTTTTTTGCATACGCACCTTACTTTGAATATTTATTATTAACTGCTCTTTCGTTTTACCGTTTGTTATCCCGAAATTGACTGTCAGCACGGGAAGATTGCTCTCGTTTTTCTCTACAAAGTTTTTGCTGATTTCGTGACGCATGTTTTACGGAGCGCCGGAGGACTGTTTTCCTTAGTAGTCATTAGAAACTTCACCGTTGATTGAAAGTATTTTCTCTCTTTTGTGTCCAGACATTTAACGTTTTCATTCGGTACACGAACAAGTCGTGAATTTCTTAGCGCCCGCAGTACGCCGTGGTTTTACGGCGCCGGAGTGGCATGATCTTCGTCGACCAATAGCAAGGCGCGCTTGCTGCACCCGTGCTGACGTCAGCCTCCCTATGGCTCACGATTGCGGCAACACGGTCTCCGTAGCCACCTCGCACAGTAGCGTCTACAAATAGGGACAAGGGGTACTCCCTGGAGATAAACCAAGATAGTATTTAGGGTGAATTATCCATTACACGTGTCTAATTGTCAGTCATGAGGCTGATTCACCTGTTATTAATTTCCCTCTGCAGTAACGGACTGATTAAGTTTCACAGACTAAAACGCTGTTAAGAAAGAAAGCTTTCCTCACATGGGATGCACACAGCGGGGACTATTCTTCTGATAGCGTCTGCTTACTTTTTTCTAAGTAGACTTTGCAAAGACGAATGGGCAAAGAAGGCAACAAAGTAAAACGAAAAGCTGAAAATGAATTAAACAATTTAAATGATGATCTGGTCACGTTTATTTCGTGCGAGTGATGGGCATACGAAGCCAAAGGTAGTAAGTTAAACACTGTGTATCAATGATAACTGCAAGTGTGAGCGTCTCCTGTATGACTGATGATCGTAAAATCGTGCGTTATTTGTTTATAACTACAGTTTTGTATGTGTGATGCAAGAGAGTGTGCCACACACTAGTATTGAATATTAATACCAAAAACCTTGTCTTCTTTAAAAATAAAGACCTTCGTACATTTTCTTGTGTATGGATGACTGTTATTGTCACTACGTATCTCTACCAAGTGACCCTCGCAACCTATTAGCTGAACATACCACGTTCCACCCGCTGCTGTAGCCACCTGGTGAGACGATTTTAAACATGAAGCTTTTGATACAAATTGTGCAATGCTTCCCGTACGTATTTTATGAGTATTACATTTTTCACTGACAAAGGTGCACTCCTAAAATGCACGTTAGACACTTCAATGAATGCGAAAATGGTTCACGTGCCCGTTTTATTAGCAATCTTTGCCTACGCTAAATAAAATTTATGTTCCATTTGTTAGTGACTAAGTGGTTCAACAGCAGGATACGAAAGATTTTCTCTTGCACTCTTCGCACCTAATGATATTCACACATCAAGAAATGAGCCTATGGGGTGAAGGCAGAGAGTCTATACCTGGTTTGTCTCGAAATTATGTTAGGAAAACTAGTCGATTCCACATTTGTGTCCAGTTTAAAATCATCATATCTTTCACTTTTAATAGTTAGTAGGTTTGTCAGTAATTTGCCAGAACTGTACTTCCATGTTATACTGGATAAAATGATATAATACATTGTTATGATTTTCCTGATGTTAGACTATAAAGTCAACGCTCAAAGAACAGTGTATGGGGACAGTCTGTTTATATGTAGGAAATCACAATGCACTTGAGAGGTGCATGGTCACTTACCGTTTGCGATATTGTCTGAAACGCATAGTGAAATATTATTTCTAAATAAACCAAGAAGCCATATAAAAAATTGTCGATGCCACTTTTTAGGCGGAAAGTCAAAGCATCAACGAGCTTAATGGAAAAGAATTCTGTCAGATTAGTTGTAATACAGTAAATGCACTACTATCAGACATAGTCGTTTCGTTTGACAGGAAGCACCAACACTCCACATATTAAAATTGGTAAGAAGCACTCATTTTACTTTAATGACATATTGCAGTACCCAGTTATGTAATCTAAAATTATGACTCCAGATATTTCCCAATATTGGCTTCACGGGCAAGTCCGCAAACAGGAAAAAGGGCATTGTAAGGCGTCAAGCGTAATTTGAAAAAAACATCAAGTTAACAGTAACTGTGAACTCACCTTTAAGGTACTACTTGGAGAAGGTACTACTTGGAGACTAAATGTTGCTTCATGATTCAGTCTCCACAGCTTTACTTTCTGAGAGAGTAACAAAGATATGAAACCAACTTCAATCAATTATCTGAATTTGTAAAGTTTCCAGCGTAATTTGCAACAAACATCAAGCTAACAGTAACTGTGAAATCACTTTTACTACTACTAACAGATGAAATGTTGCTTCATGATTCAGCTTCCACAGTTTTACTTTCTGAGAGCTTAAGATATGAAGCCCACTGCACATCAATTATCTGAATTTATGTCCTTCATGGAAACGGAGATCGAAGAGAACTATGTTTCTATCAACACAGAAAGAGAGATTTTCCACTTCACTTACAACTCTTTCATTTATACAACGGCACAATTCATCTTGACAGAGTACACTTATCATACCTGAATTTATTAGCAGTACTAAGCTTTAAACAAATAACATTTATTTTATAGGTTCTGATAGATGTTGACTTGGCATGGTTCTGTGATCTGCAGTAAGTCACAAAATGAAACTTCGTCCTGTTTAAGCACATTTGAAAACGTTTGTGGACCTACGTGCCACAAAAAGTATAATGTGCACGATTACATCAAATCCATTACACAATTTCAGTCGTGTTCCAGTTCTTACCAGACAGAAGCTCTTTATAACTGAAATACCTGTTGATTTTTCTTTAAAGCAGGTAGTAGAAAGCAATGCATGCCACTTAGAAGCTCATCAGTCTGTTTGAAGTGTGTGTGACAGATCCATACTTAAAGCGGGATAATCTGAAGATAATGGCGAGATATTCTCGTAGAAAATGAGAGCCATATGATAACTGCTTCGCTCTCACTACATACTCGTAAGCGTAATTGATCTTTGAGCTGAGAACGAAATTGCCTAAACATCTTAATCTGGGTTCGGCCTGGCATTAGATTCAACCCCAGATTCTAAAAGCAACCTGTCATTTACAAAAGTAAATGATTTTCATTATACAGTGCTACGGAAAATTTACTATCGCTGTACATACCTTAATCCTTCGTTACACATTAATATCGTTATCAACATGTGCGGTGTAAGATTCTGCAAAGAAATTTCGTAATAACTTACCCATATTCCTGTTAGTTTATACTTACCATTTGTGTTGATAGCGTAATACTTATTATCCTTGGCTTAACATTTTGTAATTATTGGTATCCTAATTACTGTTAGTTGAATGCATGTACAGTATTGATCAAATATTTTTATGTAATTTGTTCCTCTTGAAACGGAAAAGTTGTGTGTAATGTAATTCGCAACTACTGAGTTAAACTGCTTGTTAAAGAATCAATGCATGTGACGTTAAATGATGACAGCGAGATTGATATTTCAGAGAGCTATAACTGGACTGTTTCTGACACTGTGTTTGTCGATGACCAAGTACTCCTGATATTTACGTAGCCTATCGGAATCTCTGAGTAACGGAAACGTAACAATACATCACAAAGAAAGATGCTGGAAACTAATTTGACACAAAAACAAGTGCGATGCACTGTGTTCCAGATACCAAGAAGAATTCATCGTCATGTATGTACTCGAAATCGTTACGTTAGGCAGTATCTTATTTGCAATATGCATTACGTGTTGCAACTAGAATATAACACGGCACTCAGACTCAAATCTTTTTCTCTGAGTACCACTACAGGAATGATTCGGAGGTTCCTTTTTTGATGACTGATATATTTTCGACGCAGGCGCCGCTCAATCAAAGCTACAAACATACTTACTCGGCTATGTTGTTCAAGTGAGAAGATAAATTTACTGAATTCTCATGTATACAGTTATAGCAAGTTTTTTGTAACAGCGCCTTCTGCTAAATTAACAGTATTTGCCATCGCAGAGACTTCATTATCAACGACCTAAGAGCGATATTTAGATATCTGAAATAAGACTAGGGTCGAAATTGAACATTAGTACTAAAAGATAAATTAACAATTTCAGACATCATTAAATCATTAAAAATATACCATACTTGCTTGCATTATTACATGCCTGATTTAAGCAGTAATTAAGATTCAGGAAAAAATATGGTTTCAGCAAAAGAAACTGACGACTTATATTAACACGTACATCATCGAAAGGAATAGCTAACGACAAGAATACACTAATCTTAGAGGATGGATTAAATGACGGAACACACCAAATGTAAAGTATGGCCGTTAAAATTTATTTGTACTCATGGTATACAAACAGTCAATATATTTTGTTTGTAAGTAATTTTTCAGAACACAGACAATAAATTTCTTACATATAATAAGAATAAATCGCAAGCATCTGTACAAAACAATCACTATGCATCTCACATATCAAACAAATATGCATTTCCGATAGAATTTGAAAATCACCAACTACTTGTTAGCGCGACAAGCTCCTGCCGCTGGGTTTCCTAATCTAACTAAATATGTCTGGTAAAATGCACAATTATCTTTACAAACATAATATGACACCGGAGTAATATAAAATAACTACACAGCCTGCTACAGCTTTGAGTCTCTGCCATACAAATCTGCTTCCCATATCATTGACGAAAGCGCAGTTTGTACAATAGTGTTCATGGAAACCTTGAAAATGACTCGTACGACCTGTTGCTTATTGCATTCTCTGAGTCTGTTAGCTTCTAAATGAATCCCCCTTTCTTTTTTGTAAGCAATGAAAGATAGAAACATTTGTAACTCCATAGCAAAGGCTGAAAGCAAACAGGATGCAGAATTCCGTTCAGTGAGAGAAAGAAAACTGCAGTATCTTCTCGTTTTTGTCAACAAAGAGCAAAAAATTTCTCAGAACTGAAAATGCTTACGTAACCTAATTATTAACATTAGTTCCCTGTATCTTACAAGAAAATAGTAAAAAATGTTGTGCATTGTTAATGATTCGCATGCATCCACATATCTATAACCAACGCACTCTGTTCACCACATCGCGGCGTGTTTTAAGTCTTGTACGTGTAGCATTATGTGGATTCAGTGGAGATTTAAGTACAGTAAACGTTGATCTTACGAGTACGACTTTGTAGGCACCGTATAGAAACAGAAACCGAAAACATTCTGCCAAGTTGACCACAAAATAGCACACATGTATCAACATTTATGCTACGTTAACCTGAACTGAATCCACCAGTTGATAAAGAAATAATACTGCGAAACGTGCGGAGTCGTAAACGAACTGAATGGGCCTTTTTAGTTTATAGTCTTTGACAACTGCTACGTGTTTTCTCTCAAAAGCTAGACTGTGTATGATTTTAAAAGGCACACTTAAACTTGGCTGCTAGCCAAAATCAAAGTTTTCGATCAGGTCTTCACATTTTAATTCAACGATTACAGCTTTCGAGATAAGCTGTCGGAGGGAATAAATTACGTTAGTTTTGTTAAAATTTATGAATTTCTACGTCTACCATTAGCAGAAGTTACTGCACCCGTTATCACATGCAACACGTTTGTACTAAATGATAAAATGGTCAATGGAACAAGTAGTTATCGTCGTCTGCAGTGGGCAGTACGTTGTAAAAAGTACACTCACGGGAATTCAAAGTAGAGAGACAGATTCACACATTAAACGAGAGGAAGTGCGTGTTAACAAATCGACATGTACTACTACGCCGATTTAGGCACCTTTTGCACCACCAGATGAGGAACACTTGTTGGCAGAATGGAGCACGCGGGCGTGCAGGAACATCTTCACCAGTACAGCTGTGCGCAGTGCGCAGGCGGCGGCGCCGCGGCGAACACAAAGCGGTGTTCTCCCGCAGCTGCAGCGACGGGCCAGGGGGTGTGGGCCGGGGGTGGCAGGGGGGTGGGCCAGCGTGGGACCGCACCGGCGCAGGAATCCACCTCGGACGGCGCCGACAGCCACGGCCTGTGATGGCCGCAGAGGGACGGCGACGCCGGAGAATCTGCCGAACACGCACGGCTCCCGTCGGTGGCGACTTTCCTCAAGTCCAGGACGCGTACCTGCATCTCCACTGACGGCAGGCACGCGCGGGCTACCTCCTCTCCGTAGAATTTCGTGCGCGCACGGCCGTCGGACGAGTCGCGGTCGCACTGTCTCTTCCCCATGCTGAAATCCAGGCAGCCGTCTGCCGCTGCTGTCGGCGGGGACGGCGATCTGCTGTACTTGTCCGCGTAGTGCGCCGGCGGGCTGGGGGTGCTGTACCCTCCGTCGGCACCAACAAGTGGACAGCGCTCCCCCGTGCAGACCTGTTGCTCCGGGAGGAGAGGCGTCGCGTGAGGGACGACGCGGTCCAGATGGGCAGCGTTGCACCGCGACGACAGGTCGTAGCCGCCGTGGTCGGGGAGCGTGCAGTCGGGCGAGAAGTCGCAGCGCGGGTACTCGGGCGTCGGGAAGCCTTCGCCGCAGTAGCGGCTGCACGTGGCAGCCTCCGCTCTGATGTCGGCCTCCTTCTTGAGCCAGCGCCGCAGCTGCCAGCGCTTTATCCCGAACTTCTGGGCCGTGGCCGCCTCCCTGCCGTGCCACTCGGGAGAGTCGTGGAAGGCGTTCAGCACGGACACCATGAATCCCAGCGAGGGCTGCCCCTCGTCCAGCGGCTCGGGGCTTTCGTCGGAGTAGGACGACGACGACGAGGATCCGACGATACCGTCGCTGCTGGCGCTTTCGTCTCTCGTCAGCGGACTCGCCTCGGGGACGTGCATCTCCACGTCCGGGCTGGGAAGCGCCGCTTCTTCTTCGGCGGTACTGACGACGTGATCGCCGTGGGCAGGCGAGGCGTCCGGTTGCGCCGTTCCCATGGATTTTCGGAGGGACTGCTCCGCCACCAGCCACTTCTGCACCTGGCGTCGGTGGATTCCGTACTTTCTCGCCGTCGCTCTCTGGTTGCCTTTGCAGTCCGGGTCCTCCCGAAACGACTTCAGCACTTGCAGCTTGAAGAACAAAGGGTACATTCGCCTCCTCTCCGAACCGTGACCGCCTTCGGCAGACGCCTTCGTCGAAGACGTCTTCTGCCTGCGGTCGTGTCCCTTGTTCTCGACACCTTCTGCCATTTCTGTTCTGGCAAAGTACACTCGCGAGTCGTCAGAAGGCAGGGCAGCTGTGCTTTGGTGAAAGCACTACAGCTGCTGACGGCACGGCACTGAGAGCCACAGGTGTGGCACGCGAAGTACACACACACACACACACACACGTTACGGGCGGAGCTGCAGAGCACGCGTAGTCACACACACAGTCTCCGGCCGCTTGCCTGGCGCTCACTGCTCGGCCGAGCCAGCAACTCAGGCGGACCCGCCCGGGTGACGTCTTGCAGTGGAACGCCGGAGGACGTAAACCAGTTTTAGACGCTGCGATGCCACTTTGGCCGCGCGCCGCCGGCCTCCACACGACACGCAGGCTCCCGCGTAGGCTCCGGACTGCGGGCTGGCCTATAGGAGCGCGGCTCGCCGCGGGTTCCGGCCGAGTGTTGACCTTGGAGAGAGACGGCCGGGCGTCACGCGGTCTGCCCTGAGGACGCCGTGGGCGCGCGACTTGGCAACGGCGCACCCGCCAGCCCAGACAGCGCGCCGCCAGCCTCGGCCGGCTCGCTGCCTCTGCCCCCCCCCCCCTCCCGCCATCCCCTCGGGCCCCCGCGGCCAGCCAGCAGCCGCCCACTGCATGCTACAACACGCAGCCAAACCGCCGAGAGAGCCAGCAGCTTTATCTCACCACGACACGACTTCGGGCGCCACTTGTTAACGCGCGTCTTCCGCTGCCTCACTTGCATTGCTTCTGTGCTGCCGCCAACACAAGAAATCTGTTTTCCAAGACGTTGTCTATCGCTGCGAGTGTTATTGTCTTTTTGTTCTTGAGGCCTCTCTTCCGCCGCAGCAAAAGACAAGTTGAAAGTTGTTGTTATGGTCTTCAGTCCTGAGACTGGTTTAGCTCTCGATGTTAATCTATCCTGCGCAAGCTCCTTCATCTCCCAGTACCTACTGCAACCTACATCCTTCTGAATCTGCTTAGTGTATTCATCTCCTGGTCTCCCTCTACGATTTTTACCTTCCACGCTGCCCTCCAATGCTAAATATGTGATCCCTTGATGCCTCAGAACATGTCCTACCAACCGATCCCTTCTTCTAGTCAAGTTGTGCCAGAAACTTCTCTTCTCCCCAATCCTATTCAATGCCTCATCATTAGTTACGTGATATACCCACCAAATCTTCTACATTCTTGTGTAGCTCCATATTTCGCAAAAAGGAAGAACAGTTTCATTTGTTTATCACAGTCAAGCTACGCAATATAAAAACGTATTGGACCTGTCAGTTAATAGAGGAACGTTCAAAATTTTTTGTTCGCACAGAACTATACCATACACTTAGTATGACATTATGCGTTGCTCGAATGGTTCAAATGGCTCTGAGCACTATGGGACTTAACATCTGAGGTCATCAGTCCCCTATAACTAACTACTTAACCCTAGGACGCCTAAGGGGGGGGGGGGGGGTGTTGAACCCACAATTTTTTTGAGGTCCCATGCTTTTGCCCAAGTAACATTCATACTACGTATTCCCTTTGAGTTATTGTTTGTTGGATATTTTATGAAACATTACTGTCAATATATTTTATAGAAAATTCTTGCTTTGAAAGAAAAAATAAATAAACTTATTATGGATCCAACAACCCTCCCCCCCCCCCCCCCCCTTAGGATTTCAAAGGTATAGAAAATTTCCCTTAGTAGGATTTCGTATTTCTCATCTCTACAACAATGCAAGTTAGTTTCTTGTTGGTTGGTATTCTTGATATTCACAACAATCGGTTTACTTCCAGAGGAAGTGATTGCTGATGTCAGTCAGCTGCTATTTATCCTGTAAACTTGCAGTGAGTTAGTGCAGTTCCCAAGTAGGCCTCCAGTAACTTTGGTGTCCTACACAGCAAAAACGAAATCAAGTAAAAACTTACTGATGTTGTCAACAATGCACTAAGATAAAGGGACTGTTGGAGGAGAGAAGAATAACACCGAGATAAATACATATAATAATTGCACTAAAGGTGGAACTGATACCATTGATCAAATGGCGTATATGTACACCTGCAAGAGGGGAACAAAGAAATGGCCTCTATCTGTATTTTACTCTATCATCGACATTTGTGCTATCAATGCAACCACCATATTCATCCAGCAACATCCAAGATGGAATGAAAATAAACACAACAAATGGAAACTTTATCTTGTGCAAGCTAGGATGGAACTAGTGAAATAGCACATAGAAGAATGAAGTGCCAATGCAAGAGTGTTATCTAACCAGATTGTTCAATCAATGTAGACTATTCTACAATAGAAAATCAAAGAAGTGACAACAAAAGCACGTCAGCCTCCTGCAGGGAAAGGTCGGTGCCATATTTGTGTAAGAAAAGCTGAAACGAAGAAGCAGAAGTACAACAATCTATGTAAACCAAAACAGTATCCTGGACAGTGTCATAAACGTGGGTGTAACACACATTCAGAAAAAATTGTGAAGTGTGTCTCTTGCCTTGAAGTTGAGGACTCAGAGTAGTCTATTGTATATGAACACATCTGTATTTTGTATTGTAATATGTCAATTTTTTATTCACTCAATCCAATATTTATAACAATTAACAACATTTGTAAACCGATGCCTTAGTTAAAATACATAAACCACTTTGAAAGTTGTAATTTTTCGTCAGTAAACTTATTTAATACCTGTGGGCTCGTCGAACAACCCCCCTCCCCCCCCCCCCTTAGGCATCAAACTTAGAAAAAAAGGCTTGGGCGTCCTAGGGTTAAACCTACCTAACCTAAGGACATCACGCACATCCATGCCTGAGGCAGGATTCGAACCTGCCACCGTAGCGGTCGCACGGTTCCAGACTGAAGCACTCGGCGACACAGCCGCGTTGCTCGAAAAACATCTACATCTGCATCCATACTCCGCAAGCCACCTGACGGTGTGTTTCGGAGGGTACTTTGAGTATCTCTATCGGTTCTCCCTTCTATTCCAGTCTCGTATTGTTCGTGTAAAGAAAGATTGTCGGTATGCCTCCGTGTGGGCTCTAATCTCTCTGATTTTATCCTCATGGCCTCTTCGCGAGATATACTCCTCGATGAAGGTGTGTTCTCGAAACTTCAACAAAAGCCCGTATCGAGCTACTGAGCGTCTCTCCTGCAGAGTCTTCCACTGGAGTTTATCTATCATCTCCGGAATGCTTTCGCGATTACTAAATGATCCTGTGACGAAGCGCGCTGCTCTCCGTTGGATCATCGAAATGGAAATTCCACACAGCAATCAACAGGTCCCTGCTTCTTGAATCGACAGCTTCATCAATTCGATTTTTCAGCTCTGATATAGGTGGGAAAAGACGCTGTCTTTTATGTTTTGTATCCCGCCTGGATAGGCGGTGTGTGTGTCTGCTCCTGTGAAGTGCTTCTGTAATATAGGCCGAGAGTGAAGGCAGCGGGTAGGAGCAGGAGAGGCGAAGCACTTCGGTACTGCACGTAACTTTAACACTTTTAATAGAGTCAAAAACACAAGTAAATATCAAAAGCACACATAACTTTGGTAAAGATGAGCACGTAGGTGTGAAGCCGTAGTCCATGTCTAATACTGTGAAGTTAGGATAACCTGTATAATCTCAAAACTAACAAATACTCGTTGCTGTCGAAACTTTAACTGAACGTAACTAATACAAAGTCTCAATAGCAAGCTAGCCCACTAAGTAGTAGAAGCGATGTTTCCAGGTCGTCTGCTCTTGATGAAATGGGCCGTAATCAAGACGGCACTCCCTGAGCTCGACAGCGTCGGCCAGAGGGCGCTCTGGTCGGCATAGTTAGTCTTCTCTCGTAGTGCTAACTTAATGAGAGTGTGCACCCACGTTCTTTGACATCGTAACTATCGATGCAACATTATGTACCTCCACACAAAAAAAAAAATCTCAAAGAAGTGAGGTCGGGTGACCTGGGAGGTCAAAAGTAAACAACAAGATCTTGTGACCACCTGCTCCAGTCCAGGATTGTGGCATGGTGTTGCTAAGATAACGCGGGACCTCAATGTGAAGGTGAGACCGAGTGCTGTCATGCATAGAAATGTAATCATTATGGGAAACGACCAGTGTTGCAACATGTCCAGTTATGGTATTCCTGTCACAATTTCCACCGCAAAAATGAAAGGACCATGAAATTTTTGAACTCGAACGTCGAAAAACACATTCAGTTTCGGTGAACCTCTGTCATGTCCGACGACGACGCCTGGATTTTGTGACCCTCCAAATTCTTAGGTTATGACGATTAGTCCGAAAAGATGTGTCTTTTGCAAAAATTGTCCTCTGCAGTATCCTGGAGAACTGAAATGCAAAATTCGTAGCTTCTTTCATGTTCGCCGAGACGCAGTTGCTGCAGTGACTGCAAGTTGTAAAGCTTCATATGCAGGCGTCGCTTCAGAACGCATCACGCCGTTGCTTGAGGAAGTTAAAGTTCCTGGCCTGCTCGTCTCTCTGCCTTCCGAGGTCATTGCGCTCTTCCCTTTGCATATGCAGCAAACTTCCAAGAATTTTGTAGCCAGTCATCCTGTTTGTGCAGAGACGGGTTCTTGCTTAATATACGGCGGAATACACGTTGCACATGAACAATGGATTAACGTCATGTGAATTTCAACATCCAAAATAATTTCTTTTGTGGTATAGTTGCCATGTTTCTGAAAACAAATAACAGAGCAGCTGTATCAGAACTTTGAACCTTCCGCAATCCAAAGATGTACGCAATCTGTTTCTATGTTTTATCGTTTGTCTGTAATAAACAAATAGAATTTGTTCTTTCTTTTTTAAATCACCGGGTGTATGAAACCCAATCAAGTATTTCTGACAGCTTTCACCTGAAGTACCAAACTATGCAAGTCAGAAAGAGCATTCACTACTGATGGTGCTTTTAACTAAACTAAAACGTGTTTAGTCTCAATAAGATTTCACACAGTCGCCAAAGGCGTCAAAACTCCATTACATCTACATCTACATCCATACTTTGCTAGCCACCTGCAGGTGTGTGGCGGAGGGTACCTTGAGTATCTCTATGGGTTCTCCCTTCTATTCCAGTCTCGTATTGTTCGTGGAAAGAAAGATTGTCGTTATGCCTCTTTGTGGACTGTAATCTCTCTGATTTTATCCTCGTGGTCTCTTCGCGAGATACACGTAGGAGGGAGCAATATACTGCTTGACTCCTCGGTGAAGGTATGTTCTCGAAATTTCAACAAAAGCCCGTAACGAGCTACTGTGCGTCTCCCCTGCAGTCTTCCACTGGAGTTTATCTATCATCTCCGTAACGCTTTCGCGATTACTAAATAATCCTGTAACGAAGCGCGCTGCCCTCCGTTGGATCTTCTCTATCTCTTCTATCAACCCTATCTGGTACGGATCCCACACTGCTGAGCAATATTCAAGCAGTGGGCGAACACGTGTACTCTAACCTACTTCCTGTGTTTCCGGATTGCATTTCCTTAGGATTCTTCCAATGAATCTGTCTGTCATCTGCTTTACCGACGATTAACTTTATATGATCATTCCATTTTAAATCACTCAAAATGCCTACTCCCAGATAATTTATGGAATTAACTGCTTCCAGTTGCTGACCTGCTATATTGTAGCTAAATGATAAGGGATCTTTCTTTCTATGTATTCGCAGCACATTACACTTGTCTACATTGAGATTCAATTGACGTTCCCTGCACCATGCGTCCATTCGCTGCAGATCCTCCTGCATTTCAGTACAATTTTCCATTGTTACAACCTCTGGGTATACCACAACATCATCCGCGAAAAGCCTCAGTGAACTTCCGATGTTATCCACAAGGTCATTTATGTATATTGCGAATAGCAACGGTCCTACGACACTCCCCTACGGCACACATGAAATCACTCTTATTTCGGAAGACTTCTCTCCGTTGAGAATGTCATGCTGCGCATGATAATCCATATGCTCTTACTTTGTTCATTAAACAACTGTGGGGAACTGTATCGAACGCCTTGTGGAAGTCAAGAAACACGACATCTACCTGGGAACCCGTGTCTATGGCCCTCTGACTCTCGTGGACGAATAGCGCGAGCTGGGTTTCACACGATCGTCTTTTTCGAAACCCATGCTGATTCCTACAGAGTAGATTACCGATTGTAGGTGCAGCGTACCGAGGACTTTATATTATTATTATGAAATAGCATTAAAGTACATACTCATATATTATTTGACAAAGTGCATCGTAGACGGGTCTTGCGTCGTCCTCTCACAGGACGTGAAAACGCACGTAGACGAGGAACTGCTGACGTCACAGCGTGGAATTCTACGTCCTGTTACACTGCTGAACGTGAAATGAAGAATCTAGCGAGTCATGTTTTTGCCTCGCTGAGAGGAACGTGGTCAAAGAAAACATTGTAGCCGCCATATTGTATGACGTTAAACATCGTATTTGGTGGGTTTTCTTTATCATAGACTGAGTGGTGTGAACGTAAGATGTTTCAAAGCATCAGGAAGCTTAGGCTCTCGAAATTTGTTATAATAAAACGACAGGAAACCACGAACCAGTAGATAAAGGCTTCTTCCCGAAGCTGATTTTTTTACTGATTTAACTTGTGTACTACGAAAGCATACCGTTTCAATGCTACAGCACAATGATTGTCAGTCAAAAGCACGTTTTTCTGGTACAATTTGCATATTAAATATCAAGTAATGATATCTGTAGATACAGTTTTTAGTCAGTGTATACCATATACGGAGGCCTGATTGGCTTGACGGAGCCACACCGCAGTCGATAGCGTCGTGAGTTTTGTAGGTAGAGGTACCAGATTCGCATCCAACTGCTTTCAATGTTTTTAACCTTATGTTTTCTAAGGGGCTGTGGGTGTTCCTTATTCAGTTAATAGAAGATGATTCAAATGGCTCGGAGCACTATGAGACTTAACATATTAGGTCATCAGTCCCCTAGAACTAAGAACTACTTAAATCTAACTAACCTAAGGACATCACACACATCCATGCCCGAGGCAGGATTCGAACCTACGACCGTAGCAGTCCCGCGGTTCCGGACTGCAGCGCTAGAACCGCGCGACCACCGCGGCCGGCCAGTTAATAGAAGAATTAGGTCAGTAGTCGACATTATTTATTGTAAAAAATGTATTTGTTGCATGTCTTACAGCAAGAGCCAAAGACTGGCATGTTTACCCAGTAGCCAGTAATCGTAATGTGACTGTCAGTTTATGTCTGAAAATGAATGCAAGTTGCACACTAGAAACTCTAGCTATTATGAAATTTTGCATAGAATATATATCTCTGGGCTTATGGACTGACTCATATTTGTATGTTGCCCTGTAAATATCTGTTTCTTTGAAGGTAAGTAGTTTTAAAACAGTCCCTTCCTTAGAATTAAATTAGGAGAGAAATCTCGAGCTTGAAAACTATGAGACGAAATTCGATATTTCAGTATGTTGGTAGTTAATGCAATATCAAGAACATTGATATTACACTTGCATAAGCTGGCATTAGACACTATAGCTTAGCTAGATTCAGCTGGAAACCGCAAACGGGATGAAAAATCAGTTGAGTTAACGTATAACTTCTACAGGGTAGTACAGAAAAACGAGAACATTTCCGCAATGCAATAAAACTAGAAGTGATGTAGGAAAGAAATTGCATTCATAGTAACTGAAACCTTACAACTTTGCTATTTACGAAACACTGACGACATTTATCATTTTTAAAAATTACGCCCTTTAGATAGCGCCCTCCTATACGAATACGTACGTGAAATTTGCTGTTGAGATTCCTCATTGACCGCTGCAGCATCTGAATTCGGATACTGTGAACTCCATCCCGAATTCTCTGTTTTAACTCAACCAGGATTCTTGGTTGATTCATGTAGATATAGCTCTTTAGGTAGCCCCACAAGAAAAAATCACAAACGGATAAATCTGGCGATGTATGGGGCCAGAGAATGTTACCGAATCGTGAGATCACACTGTTCCCAACAATTCTCGCATAGATGCCATTGACTGTCGTGCAGTGTGTGATGTGGCTCCGTGCTGTTGAAACCAGGCTTCTTGAACTTTTAGAAAGTTGTCCAATGCAGGCGTAACGGATGTTCGCAACATCTCCACGCAAGACCGGCATTGACAGTTATTGTGTTCCCCGTTCATTTGCAAAAAAATACGGTCCGATAATCCTATGAGATGAAACACCACACCATACTGTCACCGTTCTAGCGTGTAAATGAACATCATTAGGATTTGTGTTTGCCTAGTAACGGTAGTTCTGTTTAATCCCATAACCGGTGAGATGAAACTGTGCCTTATCTGGCACCCACAATTAGCTTAGAAGTTCATCGTCATTGTTTATTTTTGTTATCATTTGTTACAGAATCCTAATCGTAACCGGTAATCCTTGTTCTTCGTTTGTTGTACCATCTGTAGTTTGTACGGATGAAATTTTAAATCAAGATGAAGAATTCTGCGAACACTCTCCCGGGACATTCCAACCACTGATGCTTACTTGCGAATTGATCGCCGTGGGCTCCGTAAGACAGACTCGCGTACAACATCAATGTTCGCTGGAGAACGCACACTTCTTGGTCGTCCTGTTGGTTTCTTGTTGAGGGCAGATCCAGTCTCTTCCACGTTATTAATCCAACATTTTATCGAGTGTTTCGACAGAACGGCATCATGACGTCCTAAATTACAAAAACGTCGAAACTTCCTCTGCGCGACTACCAAAATGTCATTGTTTTTATAAAATATTTTTATGGCTAACGCACGCTGTTGTCCGTTCCACTGATTCATGATTACTGAAATGGCAGACAGTGTAATGTCACGAACCCGCAATGCTGCCACCTGTCCATGGGTGTCACTACTCATTTCAAACATTCCCGTTATTCTGTGTCACCCAGTATACAGGGTGTCCCAGCTATCTTGTCCACCCAAAATATCTCTGGAACAATAACAGCTATTGGAAAACGACTTTCACCGGTATCAATGTAGGGCCGGGGCCCATGAATGTACATATTTGGAAACATTCTAAAACGAAAGCAAATGTGTTTTTTAACACATACTTATGTTTTTTCAAAGAGACCTATATGTTTTCTTCAGCAATCCATAGCATGACAAAGCACATACACAATGGCGTTGATTGCATCGCAATATTCCCATTACATCCCGAGATATTGAGACGCGAAGTTGACGCTTGAAACACCCGACATGCGCTGCTAGCGCACGTCCTGAGGCTCAGGAGTGAACCCCAAGCTGCCCGTAACCGCGATGTGATTGACATGCGTAATCACACTTCCATACTTATCAAGAGGTCCGAAACGAATAATACGGTCTGCTGCCATCCTGCATTAACGTCGTACATTCCAGCATGTATTTATCCCATAGGCTAGGGGTGATGCGGTTCTGTAACATATCTGTGTACCGCAACGTCAATCACAAAGTTAACTTCGCTTATCGTTAACCCTTACGGAAGGATGAAGAAGAAAAGAGGCAGCGCCCCTTCGAAGGAACCATCAGGGCATTTGCCTTAAGCGATTTTGGGGAAATCACGGGAAACCTAAATCAGGATGGCCGGACGCGGGTTTGAACCGTCTTCCTCCCCAATGCAAGCCCAGTGTGCTAACCGCTGTGCTACTCCGCTCGGTACCTCAACGGGCAGTCGTAACGGCGTGCAGCCAACTTCCGTGCATCTGATGACGATAGCAAGCAGACAGTAGCGACACTGCTAACAAAAAAGGTGACAGAGTGTGCAACCAGAGTTTATTACAACGATCGTGTGTAAACTATGGTTGGAGGTAAGCGATGCTGAGCGGAAAATTGATTCAGGTATCTGTCCTAATGAAGGAGAAGCAGAGTACACAGCATCTATTGTTGTTGTTGTGGTCTTCAGTCCAGAGACTGGTTTGCGGCAGCTCTCCATGCTACTCTATCCTGTGCAAGGTTCTTCATCCCCCAGTGCCTACTGTAACCTACATCCTTCTGAATCTGTTTAGTGTATTCATCTCTTGGTCTCCCTCTACGATTTTTACCCTCCACGCTGCCCTCCAGTACTAAATTGGTGATCCATTCATGCCTCAGGATATGCCCTACCAACCGATCGCTTCTTCTAGCCAAGTTGTGCCACAAATTTCTCTTCTCTCCAATTCAATTCAATACCTCCACATTAGTTATGTGATCTACCCATCTAATCTTCAGCATTCTTCTGTAGCACCACGTTTCGAAAGCTTCTATTCTCTTCTTGTCTGAACTATTTATCGTCCACGTTTCACTTCCATACAGGGCTACACTCCATACAAATACTTTCAGAAACGACTTCCTGACACTTAAATCTATACTCGATGTTAACAAGTTTCTCTTCTTCAGAAACGCTTTCCTTGGCATTGCCAGTCTACATTTTATATCCTGTCTACCTCGACCATCATCAGTTATTTTGCTCCCCAAGTAGCAAAACAACTATAATACTTTAAGTGTCTCATTTCCTAATCTAATTCCCTCAGCATCGCCCGATTCAATTCGACTACATTCAGTTATCCTCGTTTTACTTTTGTTGATGTTCATTTATATCCTCCTTTTAAGAGACTGTCCATTCCGTTCAACTACTCTCCTAAGCCCTTTGCTGTCTCTGACAGAATTAGTGTCATCGGCGGCCCTCAAAGTTTTTATTTCTTTTCCGAGGATTTTAATTCCTTCTCCGAATTTTTCTTTTGTTTCCTTCACTGCTTACTAAATATACAGATTGAATAACTTCGTGGATAGGCTACAACCCTGTCTCACTCCCTTCCCAACCAGTACTTCCCTTTCATGTCCCTCGACTGTTATAACTGCCATCTGGTTTCTGTGCAATTTGTAAATAACCTTTCGCTCCCTGTATTTTACCCCTGCCATCAACAGAATTTAAAATAGAATATTCCAGTCAACATTGTCGTAGGTTTGCCTTTCCTTAATCTATTTTCTAAGATAAGTCGTAGGGTCAGTATTGCCTCACGTATTCCAACATTTCAATGAAATCAAATTGATCTTCCCCGAGGTCGGCTTCTAACAATTTTTCCATTCGTCTGTTCGTATGCAAATGATTCGTGTTAGTATTTTGCATCCGTGACTTATTAAACTGATAGTTCGGTAATTTTCACATCTGTCAACCCTGCTTTCTTCAGGATTGAAACTATTATATTCTTCTTGAAGTCTGAGAGTAGTTCGCCTGTCTCATACATCTTGCTCACCAGATGGTAGAGCTTTGTCAGGACTGGCTCTCCCAAGGCTGTCAGTAGTTCTAATGGAATGTTGTCTACTCCCGGGGCCTTGTTTCGACTTAGGTCTTTCAGTGCTCTGTGAAACTCTTCACGCAGTATCATATCTTCCATACCATCTTCATCTACATTCTCTTTTATTTCTATAAAATTGATCTCAAGAACATCCCCCTTGTCTACTCCCTATATATACTCCTTCAACCTTTCTGCTTTCTTTGCTTGGAACTGGGTTTTCATCTGAACTCTTGATACTCATGTAACTGGTTCTCTTTTCCCCAAAGGTCTCTTTAGTTTTCCTGTAGGCAGTATCTATCTTACCCCTAGTGATATGTGCCTTGCATCGTTACATTTGTCCTGTAGCCATCCCTAGCATTTATTAACAATACGAAAATAACGTATACAGAAGAACTTCGGTGATGTTTGTGAGGTCGAGACGAGGTGCTGGTTATAGTAAAGCTATGAGCGTTGCTCGTGATTCATGCTTGGACAGCTCAGTTGGTAGACCACTTGCCCGCGAAAGGCAAAGGTCTCATGTCGGAGTCCCGCCCACCACATAGTCTTAATACGCCAAGAAGTTTCAAATCAGCACATTCTGAAAACAATCCCCTACGCTGTGGGTAAACCATGTCTATACGGTATCTTTTCTTTCAGGAGTGCAAGTCCCACAAAGTAGACAGGAGAACTTCTGTGATGTTTGGAAGGTATGAGATGAGGTGCTGCGGAAGTAAAGCTGGGAGGGCGAATCGTGAGTCGCACTTTGGGATAGCGCTGGTGGGAAAGCGCTTGCACGCAAAAGACAAATCTTCCATGTTCGAGACCCACTCCAGCACACAGTTTCAATGTGTCAGGATGTTTCAGTACAACAAAACACAGACTTTGTGACAATTTCGTGGCTTTTGTCCTGTAGAACTCGATTTCGAGGATAGCAGAGAAAAGGATAAATTATTCGGTCAATGGGTTTTTAAATTAGTCACCACGAGGGAACGAGAAGAGCATAATGGAAGTGCACAAACGAAACGTGGAGTCATACACACCACACTGTGAATAAATGATTGTATTGTCCACAGAAGTAACGTTTAACTGTTTTGCTACCGTATGAAAGACACTGGCTTACAGACGTGTAGCCTTTGAGAATACTGGATGTTCACTGTTACTGCCCCCGCCCCCCTCCCTTCAGCACTTTTTGCTGGCTAATAATTACGCAACGAATTTAGAGGATAATGTTTAAATTTTACAACTGTATCGTAGCACTCTACGTCACTTTATGTAGACCTGCTTTAAAAGAATGGAGTGGAGAGTTCTCCACAGTCTGTCCTGCTATCTCTTGCTCCACGTCGCTATTATTACGCAGTACTGCGCAACAGCTGAACTTCTAATTGTTAGAGATGTGATGAAATCTCCCTAGTCCCTTTCCGGTACTGTTGAGTCCCTATCATTCGCGGTGGGTTTTAATTTAGGCGGGCATTCTGCGGTGGATGTTCACTCCATCGTTCTTTACGCTTCTCGGCGACGTCGAAAACATCTGTGATTCGAAGATCTACCCAAGGAGGCTTGCATGACTTCAGGCGTACCATCCAGTGGATTCTGGACAGCGCTACTTAGAAATGAGTTATTGATCGAACTCTGACTTCTTAAGAATTTTCACCTCGGCTGTTTTTTTTCTAAGATCCGTAGATGCAATACTAGGTAGAACAGGCAACAACTGATTGGGAGTTGGTCTTTAAAGATAAAAACGGAACATCAAAGTGCAGACATAGCTTTCATTCTGCAATTAGCTGCCTGCCGTCTGTCTCGATGGAACGCCAGTGAAAGGCAGCATTCAACAACAATGAAATCTCGAGTTATTAGCCGAATATCTACTTCGTTCTGATGCAACGCACCGACGAATTCCTATGTTTCATCTGATGACGAAGATGGGAAGTTGGAATGTAAGAGTTATGAATAACGAAGGGATTTTAAGGTGCAAATTATGATCAGAATAGGAGGAAAAAGGTCCTGAAAATACATACAAAAAGAAAAACTTGCTTAGGCGATTGTCAACAGCATGTACAAATTTCAAAAAATGCATGACACTGTGCTATCAGTAGTAATGTTATTTATTTTGGTTTCGAACCATCATTAACGGCCGGAAAATTATTTTCCGACCGTTGATGATAGTTCACAACCGAAACCGACAGCAAAATAAAATAACATTACACAGACAACACAGTGTTATGCATTTGTAAAACTTCGAAATGTCCAAAAAAAGTGCTGGTGAAATTACTTTATTTGGGTTTAAACCAGCTACAATAACTTTCTTTGGTCCATTTACGGGGCTCTGTTGTACTGGATTACACACCTAATTTCATAGTTTTTTCACACTTGGTATCTGGCCGTATAACACTAACGTGCCGTGAAACACGTTAACGTTACCTTCTGATAGGATTTCGAAGTTCGACCGCGCGTGTGTCTAATGGACAAGAGTATCGGACTATAATTTCGAATCTGGGGAAATAAATAGAAAAACCAAACGGGCTTTAATTTTGGGAGTTAAAGTAAGTGTTAAAATCATGAATGAATGAAAAAAAAGAACCATCGTCAGCCCAATTAGGCACATTAATTTGGAAAATGAAGTTAGTTTTGTTGACATTCCGCTTTGAATAGCAAACAGGACACATACTGACACAGTGCACTCTGTGCTGTGCGTAGCAGCGGTTACGAATAACACACAGACACCAGTAAATTATGGGGAGCAAATTTGCACCAAGCTCATACTAATGACAGCCACACTCAAGAGCATTACTTAAACAAATACTGAAATGTCACTGCATGAAGTGCAGACCTAAATTTGGACATGAGGGGCTTCTATCTTGGCTGACATGAAAAACACAAATAAAGATGAATACCATCATAAACACACTGTTCAATATCCTCTACATATAGTAGTTTACCTTAGTAACAGTAATAGCTCAATTTTTTCTTAATCGGTGGAGAATATGATGGGGACCCATAAACTAGTATAGTTCTACTAGTCAAAGCTCTTTGATTATTACAATAGTAAAGACTAACTCTAAAAACTAATCGTTCACTACACTTGGGGTAATTCATAAGTTACTTTGCAAGACAATAAAATATTTTCCAAGGTTAATCCAAATTTGTCTTTAGCAGATTCATCAAGGATGTCCCTAACTTGTTCAATTATTCCTTCTTCTCCAAACCTTCTTCTCCGAAATTCTGCATCACATTAGGCAAATACTACACACGGCGCTTTTCACATTTACAGTGGCTTCCATAAGCCACTGAGCAGAGTGTCAAATTAGTTTGCAAGTAGAATACTTGTAGCCATACACTGCAAAAAGTTCCAATTGTTGACTCATTGCTTTGCCTGCTTGATGACAGCTGCGTCCATTGATTTAGGGTACATATACAGTGTCCGATTTTATCAAAATTTTCGCACATGGGAACTGCACGTCTTGTCCGAGTATTGCCACCTTGTGATGCAAGGAAATAGTGGAAGGTGGAGCCCTGTCATTTATTAATACAGAATCTGATGACTGAGTGTTTTTAGCATAACCTTATTCAGAGCAGCAGTGAAGTCATTTACCCTGCACTACCTTTAGCAAACACTGTGTAAATCATGTGCAATACATGTCACATGGTTGAGGTTGGGGTACATGCCGTCCAACTGTTGGAAATCAGAAAGCGTGCTTGGTGAGTAACCTGAGGCCTGACTTCCATGTATTATGCCCCCTGGCCAGAGATTCATACATTATTCGTTGAACGATTGCATTATCGTTCAGGCATTTTGTGACTTCTCGAGTTGGTACATTATAAAAAGCAAAGGTTTTACCCATTCACCAGATAATGGAAAAACCAACACATTCAAAATATATCTTTGCAGTTCATCAGTAGTTTCATCTCCAAAGAACTACACTCCATGTTTGCAGACCGCCTCTTTTTCTCTAAAACGTTCTCATAAACTGGCTGTATGTAATTTTTTCTCACGGTGTTATCATTCGGTATTGACCTAGAGTGTATTTCTCAAGAAATGATGTGACTGCTGGATTGCTTAACTCGTGTCTTGGGATTCCTGACTGGATTAATGCCACGGCAAGATCCGCAATAAACTCATTAAATGACCTCTGCTTTTCATATACTGAAGCGAAGGCTTGTATCACAGTAGTTTGCTTAGGGCTTCGCATGCGAAGTTCAATGATTTTCAAATGTTTCTTATTCGGTATGTGCTGGTACATTCTGTTTCTCTGATGCTAGTAATCGATTGCAACGTTTACTTGCAGACGGCACATCGCAGAATGATGTCATCAATTTCGATAAAATGATTCTTGAATTCTTCTACAAGTGAATACAACTTCTCTTTCTTAACATAGGCCACGATTTTGGTGTGAAAGATCCGCTCTGCTATAACAGTAACACGGCCGGCAAGACACTTCAAGTCAACAGACAGAAACTAGCCCTAAGCTACTCTAGGTTTCAACTTTTGCAGCATTATAGTTTAAATTTTATTTGATTATACTGCTGCAGGTTGACTATTGCTACTGAGGTTGAATGTCGCTGCTCAGGTTGGACGTTGTTGTCTCGATCATAAATAATTATTGGTGCTTTCCGTGAATTATATGTTAATATTTATTGAGCACTGTTGACTTCTGATTTAACAAAATCTTCAAATCCCGTTCAAGAAGAGAAAAAATTGCCGGATCTATTACAAATGCAGATAAAAATGGGGGGGGGGGGGGGAGAGAAGGGCAGTGGTGGAAAATGTAGTAATGCCACAAAAAGGCGCAACAAAATGTGCTCATTTTGCTTCATTTCATGTCCTCAAATGTGTGTGTGAAAATAGGTAATCTTGTTTTGAACAGGTGTTGCTCGTTAAAATTCTTTGTTTAAATATGAAGCTCACAGAAACTCTGTAGTAGGACGAAGCTTCTATTCGGCTGACAATGTATTCGGCTGACAATGTAGAAGAACGTCCCCCATGAACCATGGACCTTGCCTTTGGTGGGGAGGCTTGCGTGCCTCAGCGATACAGATAGCCGTACCGTAGGTGCAACCACAACGGAGGAGTATCTGTTGAGAGGCCAGACAAACGTGTGGTTCCTGAAGAGGGGCAGCAGCCTTTTCAGTAGTTGCAGGGGCAACAGTCTGGATGATTGACTGATCTGGCCTTGTAACAATAACCAAAACAGCCTTGCTGTGCTGGTACTGCGAACGGCTGAAAGCAAGGGGAAACTACAGCCGTAATTTTTCCCGAGGGCATGCAGCTTTACTGTATGATTAACTGAAGATGGCATCCTCTTGGGTAAAATATTCCGGAGGTAAAATAGTCCCCCATTCGGATCTCCAGGCGGGGACTACTCAAGAGGATGTCTTTATCAGGAGAAAGAAAACTGGCGTTCTACTGGTCGGAGTGTGGAATGTCAGATCCCTTAATCGGGCAGGTAGGTTAGAAAATTTAAAAAGGGAAATGGATAGGTTAAAGTTACATATAGTGGGAATTAGTGAAGTTCGGTGGCAGGAGGAACAAGACTTCTGGTCAGGTGACTACAGGGTTATAAACACAAAATCAAATAGGGGTAATGCAGGAGTAGGTTTAATAATGAATAGGAAAATAGGAATGCGGGTAGGCTACTACAAACAACATAGTGAACGCATTATTGTGGCTAAGATAGATACGAAGCCCACACCTACTACAGTAGTACAAGATTATATGCCAACTAGCTCTGCAGATGACGAAGATATTGAAGAAATGTATGATCAAATAAAAGAAATTATTCAGATAGTGAAGGGTGACGAAAATTTAATAGTCATGGGAGACTGGAATTCGGTAGTAGGAAAAGAGAGAGAAGGAAACGTAGTAGGTGAATATGGACTGGGGCAAAGAAATGAAAGAGGAAGCCGCCTGGTAGAATTTTGCACAGAACACAACTTAATCATAGGTAACACTTGGTTCAAGAATCATAAAAGAAGGCTGTATACATGGAAGAAGCCTGGAGATACTGACAGGTTTCAGATAGATTATATAATGGTGATAGAGATTTAGGAACCAGGTTTTAAATTGTAAGACATTTCCAGGTGCAGATGTGGACTCTGACCACAATATATTGGTTATGTCCTGTACATTAAAACTGAAGAAACTGCAAAAAGGTGGGAATTCAAGGAGATGGGACCTGGATAAACTAAAAGAACCAGAGGTTGTACGGAGTTTCAAGGAGATCATAAGGGAGCAATTGACAGGAATGGGGGAAAGAAATACAATAGAAGAAGAATGGGTAGTTCTGAGGGATGAAGTAGTGAAGGCAGCAGAGGATCAAGTAGGTAAAAAGACGAGGGCTAGAAGAAATCCTTGGGTAACAGAAGAAATATTGAATTTAGTTGATGAAAGGAGAAAATATAAAAATGAAGTAAATGAAGCAGGCAAAAAGGAATACAAACGTCTCAAAAATGAGATCGACAGGAAGTGCAAAATGGCTAAGCAGGGATGGCTAGAGGAGAAACGTAAGGATGTAAAGGCTTATCTCACTAGGGGTCAGATAGATACTGCCTACAGGAAAATTAAAGAGACATTTGGAGAAAAGAGGACCACTTGTATGAATATTAAGAGCTCAGATGGAAACCCAGTTCTAAGCAAAGAAGAGAAAGCAGAAAGGTGGAGGGAGTATATAGAGGGTCTATACAAGGGCGATGTACTTGAGGACAATATTATGGAAATGGAACAGGATGTAGATGAAGATGAAATGGGAGATACGATACTGCGTGAAGAGTTTGACAGAGCACTGAAAGACCTGAGTCGAAACAAGGCCCCGGGAGTAGAAAGCATTCCATTGGAACTACTGACAGCCTTGGGAGAGCCAGTCCTGACAAAACTCTACCACCTGGTGAGCAAGATGTATGAGACAGGCGAAATACCCTCAGACTTCAAGAAGAATATAATAATTCCAATCCCAAAGAAAGCAGGTGTTGACAGATGTGAAAATTACCGAACTATCAGTTTAATAAGTCACAGCTGCAAAATACTAACGCGAGTTCTTTACAGACGAATGGAAAAACTAGTAGAAGCCGACCTCGGGGAAGATCATTTTGGATTCCGTAGAAATGTTGGAACACGTGAGGCAATACTGACGCTACGACTTATCTTAGAAGCTAGATTAAGGAAGGACAAACCAACGTTTCTAGCATTTGTAGACTTAGAGAAAGCTTTTGACAGTGTTGACTGACTGGAATAGTCTCTTTCAAATTCTGAAGGTGGCAGGGGTAAAATACAGGGAGCGAAAGGCTATTTACAATTTGTACAGAAACCAGATGGCAGTTATAAGAGTCGAGGGACATGACAGGGAAGCAGTGGTTGGGAAGGGAGCGAGACAGGGCTGTAGTCTATCCCCGATGTTATTCAATCTGTATATTGAGCAAACAGTGAAGGAAACAAAAGAAAAATTCGGAGTAGGTATTAAAGTCCATGGAGAAGAAATAAAAACTTTGAGGTTCGCCGATGACATCGTAATTCTGTCAGAGACAGCAAAGGACTTGGAAGAGTAGTTGAACAGAATGGATAGTGTCTTGAAAGGAGGATATAAGATGACCATCAACAAAAGCAAAACGAGGATAATGGAATATAGTCGAATTAAGTCGGGTGATGCTGAGGAAATTAGTTTAGGAAGTGAGACACTTAAAGTGGTAAAGGAGTTTTGCTATTTGGGGAGCAAAATAACTGATGATGGTCGAAGTAGAGAGGATATAAAATGTAGACTGGCAATGGCAAGGAAAGCGTTTCTGAAGAAGAGAAATTTGTTAACATCTAGTATAGATTTAAGTGTCAGGAAGTCATTTCTAAAAGTATTTGTATGGAGTGTAGTCATGTATGGAAGTGAAACATGGACGATAAATAGTTTGGACAAGAAGAGAATAGAAGCTTTCGAAATGTGGTGCTACAGAAGAATGCTGAAGATTAGATGGGTAGATCACTTAACTAATGAGGAAGTATTGAATCGGATTGGGGAGAAGAGAAGTTTGTGGCACAACTTGACCAGAAGAAGGGATCGTTTGGTAGGACATGTTGTGAGGCATCAAGGGATCACCAATTTAGTATTGGAGGGCAGCGTGGAGGGTAAAAATCGTAGAGGGAGACCAAGAGATGACTACACTAAACAGATTCAGAAGGATGTAGGTTGCAGTAGGTACTGGGAGATGAAGAAGTTTGCACAGGATAGAGTAGCATGGAGAGCTGCATCAAACCAGTTTCAGGACTGAAGACCACAACAACAACAACAACAACATGTAGAAGAACTCCATTGATTAACTGCTCATTCCATGCACTCTCGCCACACACACACACACACACACACACACACACACACACACACACACACACACACACGCACACGCCCGAGAATTGTCTCCTGTGACTGGTTGCAGAGCAATGAAATAATTATAATTTAAATAATTATAATTTTTTTCGGTTTGATATCCCAGTTACCTTTTTTTCCTTCGATAATAGCTTCACAACAGAGGAAAAGGCTATAGGATACTAGCAATCACCAAAAGTTTAACACACAACATTGTCTAATGCAACAACTCGCAGGCGTAACATGTACACGTTTCTCACAGCGTGCTCACTGTGGCACATAAAGTGCCCTCCGCCACACATCGCTGGGTGGCTTGCGGAGTCTAAATTTAGAATTATTGCAAAACGAAATATTTGAACAATCTTTTTCAATGAAACAATACGTTCTGACAGTTGCGTGGACAATATTCTGCATCCTTTTTTCCCGAGAGGCAACACCTAACGAAAATACGTACGGCTATTTCATGACCACACGTCACCAATGCTTCTGTGACAGCAGTACGAAGTCCTTTTTATGATAAGGTAACAGAGTGGCCTCCTCGTTCTCCAGCTCTGAGTCCATCTGGTTTTATCTATGGAGAATGATAAAAGACAAGATGTATGCAACACATGTATGTATCCACACGCTCGAAGGGTTGGAAGACAGGGTCCGGCTAGCCATTTCCCATATTTCGGCAGCCGAAATTCGTCGAGTGTTTGTTAATGTGTTCAGGAGATGTCAGGCAGCTCTTGCCACAGAGGGACATCGTTTTGAGCATCTATTGTGAATAAAGGTAAGCTTACGTCAATCAGATGGCAACGTTGTTTATGCTTAACTCAGGGGCAGCGCTCGGCCGACTACCGGCAGATTATAGCGTCGTAGCCGGCCGGTGTGACCGAGCGGTTCTAGGCGCAGGTTAGAATCCTGCCTCGGGCATGGATGTTTGTGATGTCCTAAGGTTAGTTAGGTTTAAGTAGTTCTAAGTTCTAGGTGACTGATGACCTCTGATGTTAAGTCCCATAGTGCTCAGAGCCATTTGAACCATTTTTTGTCCTCAGTACTGTGCAGCTGATCCCGGCGGAGGTTCGAGTCCTCCCTCGGGCATGGGTGTGTGTGTGTGTGTGTTGGTGCTTAGGATAATTTAGGTTAAGTAGTTTGTAAGCTTAGGGACTCATGACCTTAGCAGTTATGTCCCGTAAGATTTCACACACATTTGAACATTTTGTCCGCAGTAGTCAATAAAGATAAGAAGGTCAATCTCTTGAAAGGGGCTTCACACCCTCCAGAATCCCCGGAGTTCCGCTTACTACTTCCTCGCCTGCAAGAGTTCTAGCAACCAAGTGCATGTGAGCACCAACAGACGTTTCGGAAATTAGACCCTTCACATGCCGCCGAAGAAGTGTTCACTTGATGTCAAGTCTGGTGACCAAAATAGTCACTGAGTAGGACCACCGCGTTTAGTCCGTTATTGAGCAATCGAAATGCAATTAGTAACGAGCCAACTGGAGACGATGGGTTCCTCGGAGCAAAATAATCGGTAAATCTACAAGTACATGACTACTTAAGTGCCTGGCAGAGGGTTCATCGAACCACTTTCACAATGTTTCTGTATCGTTCCACTCTCGAACAGATGGCGGGAGAAAGTAACACGTAAAATCTTCCCGCGCGAGCTCTGATTTCTCTTATTTTATTACGATTATCATATCTTCCTATGTGGATGGGCAACAACAAAATATTTTTGCATTGGAGGAAGAAAGTTGGAGATTGAAATTTCGTTAAAATAAAATTCTCGCCGCAACGAGGAACACCGTTGTTTTAATGATTGCCATCGCGTTGTACATCACCGAGACATTTATTATTGAAATTCTGTGAGGGTACTTTCTGGGAAAAGTCGGACAACATTTTACTTCCTCGCACACATCTCTCGCGAAATGACCTCGATGAGAAAATGCTAGAAATTAGAGCTAATAAAAACAATGTCTTACCGACAATTATTTGCGCGATTCGAGAGTGGATCAGGGAAGGGTAATCACTAGTGATACCAGAAGTACCCTTTGCCAAACGCCGTCAGGTGGTTTGCTGGGTATTGATGTAGATGTAGAACTGTTGCACCTCCGAAGCGTTCTACCAATAAAACGCAGTCTTTGGTTAGCATTCCACACAACATTATCTGTATGATCGTTGCGATTTAAGTTGTTCGCAGTTGTTATCCCTAGGTATTTAATTGAACTGGTAGCCATTTTGCAACGGGTTTTGACCTTCTGATGAATTTACGAGACGGTAAATGACAGACCATCTGCAAACAATCAAAGGTGGCTGCTCAGATTATCTCCTAAGCAATTTATATAGGTTAGGAACAGATGTGGGGCTGCCACACTTTCGTGGGAGAAGCCAGATATAACTTACGTTTTTCACTATAACTCACCCTCAGTTACTATCAGAGGTGACCTATCTCACAGGAAATCACGGATGCAGTTGCACAACTGAGATGAGATTCCATAGGCACGCAATGTGATTAGAAGTCATTCGTGAGGATTAGAAGTCGTTGGTGAGGAGTGGTATAAAGCGTTTCGGAAATCTAGAAATGTGGAATCAATGTGAGACCCGCTGTCGAGCGCTTATTATTTCATGGGAATAAAGAACTAGTTGGGTTGCACAAGAGCGACATTTTTTGATACCGTGCTGTCCTTAGATCCCTGAGCAACGTCCGATATGCTGTCGTTAGGGTTTGGGCTCAACGTACATATATGTATATATGTATACATAGCTTTAACTTCTTCGACCTTGCTATTCAGATGGAACCTAAGCTAAGAGTTCCACCTACCATAGGCTTCCTGTCCAGCGTCCCAGTAGCTGTTCGCCATCTACGGTTGCACGTTGCACTGTCAGTGAGTAGTAGAGAGGGGCTCCATCCTGCTGACACCGTTCCCGGAAGTTTGCTTCTGAGAAATGCTTCCTCTTACAACATGCTATACAAACCACTGGAAGCTGTTCTATCTGGAACGAAAAAAAGAAAGGGAATCAAAGCTTCTGTCTTTTCGTGTCCGCCACCACGTGACGCATTGTCTTCCTTGATGTTGACAAGGAAAAAACATAGAGTATTTTCCGATGAGTGAAATCGAATGTTCCGGCGGTTAACAGTCCCAGAATCAATAAAGTAAACTTCACTACAGAACAGAATTTTAGCGTGAAATATCACGCGATTGTCTAAATGCTTGTTCGTCCATTTGCAGTCACTTTACTGATTCATCTTCACTTATCCGCTTGCTGAGTTGCATTCGCTATTGCAATATAATTTATTAAAATGCAATGCTTGCTACTGTTGAGCACACTCATGTCAAGCGTTATTTAAAAATTTTTGGGAACGGTAACAATTTCAGTGCCGTTTGCACGCGCATGCTTTACCACGGACTTACCTCTGCTAACCACTTTGCAAAAATGTGCGTATTGGTCGACTTTTCTAGCTGGTGCAAACAGATTGCGCATATTTTGTAAAAGTCGAGCTGCTGAAAATTACCTGCGAACAGTTGCTTCCAAAAAGCTCGTGTGTGGATGTGACACAAGTTTTGTGATCAGTCGCTTGCATTAATATTGTTGCTGGAAACATTGTTTTTGTGCGTTCAAACAAGTTCGACGTCCGTTCAACTTCGACATTACACGTCCTTAATAATGTGAGATAGAGTCCGATGAGAAACTATAGAAGAAAATGCAAATGTCGTTTCATGCACTATTTCAATTGATAGGGTTTGTCGTCACATTTTCTTTAAAAAAAGTTCACCGATAATTAATAGTTTATCACAAATGACGAGGTCACACACACAGAAGTGTTTTTACTCCGGCTGCGATTGCATAAGACTTGATGGCACACTAAAGACTTTGAAAAACAAATCTTCATCTATACTTTGTTGACCATAAGAATAAACCTGATGTAAACAAATGAAAACGCAATGATTCGTCAGCAGCCGTAGCATATTGTCGTGTACGCTGGTGTTTGTTACACTCTTGGAAGTGGGTCCTTCTTACGTATTAGATATCTTATCACTGTGTTACGGTAAATGAAATTTTAAAATATTCTGACAGCCATCAACGTTTCTCTTAATCATATTTCCACTGTGTTACGGCAAATGAAATTTTAAAATATTCTGACAGTCATCAACGTTTCTCTTAAACATATTTCATCACTGTAATTTTCATTTCAAAATTTCTTGTACAGCCTCAGTCTCTGTACTGTTGTGCACCGACTCTCGCGCTGTTGATACGAGTTGTGTGAAAATGTCTGACGCTGCTTCCCGCTCCTTAGTGAAACACGATCGTGAAACACCGTCAAAAACTGGCGAGAAACAGGCCGCTCTCAATTGCTTTTCACACGTTTCAAGAGAAAACCACCTTTGAACATTTCTGAGGAACTGTGTTTATTGAAGTTAAGGGGTAACTGAACACAGGATGCGTAACTGAATCGGTGGCGTTATTGAATGGTAATGCAGACTTAATTCCTTTATCGAGGGTTTAAAATATCGCTTTGGTTGTTCCTTTATTTCGTTAAATTTGGAATACCTGCATCTTGTAAATGTAAAATTCATCAAATATATGTTGATTAACAAATACCTAATCATTGTTTTAATTGAAGTGCACGTCTTATTGTTCCCAATTAGATATTGAACACAAAATTCCAGTTTCCATTGCAAATATGAATTCTTAATTATCGATATTTTGTAAAAGATTGTTAATAAAAGTTCCCAAAATTAAGAAAACACTACAGATTCAGTTTTTAGGAAAAATGAAAATTAAGTACTCTTTATTTGGACTTTTATAGAGCAGAGGTGATCGCACACGAGCGAGAGTGATAACGTCGTGGAAACACGGAGAACAATCATTTTCACAGCATTGAGCACACCATTCAAATGAAGCATTTTTACGGTTACCGCCGTATAACTGCAACATGAACCAAACAGAACTGATCTGGAGCCAAGTTCAAGGATGTGTCGCGAGAAATAACAAGATATTTAAACTGCCAGATGTACTGGAACCAATGCACTGAGCTTTTGGCACGCGTCACTGTCGAACGCTGGCGGGATACAGAACGGCACGTCATAAAAGAAGAGGAGAAAAAGCCACGCTTGATTGGCTTCGTGGATTCTGTTGTTGATCGACCCGTTATCAGAGTAGTAGATGAAAGCTACAGTATTGAAATGTTTTTCTCGGACACGGGTATGGAAGGAATTGAGAGATTACCAGACGACTGACTGTAGGTTAATACCTTCGGTGGCTTAAGTATTTAACTGTGCGGTGAAATCTCTGCGGTACGCTTTTGCGTTACACATCTCCCGCTCAGAAACACTACCCGGTTTTTAAGCTGGGAATTTTCATCACCGTTGCTATTAGTTACAATACTATGATAGCTAAGAACGAGAGCATGTTATGCTTTCCGTCTGCCCTTGAAGAAGCGTGCGGTATTCTTGGGAGTTTTGCCGAATATATACTCCTGGAAATTGAAATAAGAACACCGTGAATTCATTGTCCCAGGAAGGGGAAACTTTATTGACACATTCCTGGGGTCAGATACATCACATGATCACAGTGACAGAACCACAGGCACATACACAGGCAACAGAGCATGCACAATGTCGGCACTAGTACAGTGTATATCCACAGCAATGCAGGCTGCTATTCTCCCATGGAGACGATCGTAGAGATGCTGGATGTAGTCCTGTGGAACGGCTTGCCATGCCATTTCCACCTGGCGCCTCAGTTGGACCAGCGTTCGTGCTGGACTTGCAGACCGCGTGAGACGACGCTTCATCCAGTCCCAAACATGCTCAATGGGGGACAGATCCGGAGATCTTGCTGGCCAGGGTAGTTGACACACCTTCTAGAGCACGTTGGGTGGCACGGGATACATGCGGACGTGCATTGTCCTGTTGGAACAGCAAGTTCCCTTGCCGGTCTAGGAATGGTAGAACGATGGGTTCGATGACGGTTTGGATGTACCGTGCACTATTCAGTGTCCCCTCGACGATCACCAGAGGTGTACGGCCAGTGTAGGAGATCGCTCCCCACACCATGATGCCGGGTGTTGGCCCTGTGTGCCTCGGTCGTATGCAGTCCTGATTGTGGCGCTGACCTACACGGCGCCAAACACGCATACGACCATCATTGGCACCAAGGCAGAAGCGACTCTCATCGCTGAAGACGACACGTCTCCATTCGTCCCTCCATTCACGCCTGAGGAGACACCACTGGAGGCGGGCTGCACGATGTTCGGGCGTGATTGCAAGACGGCCTAACGGTGTGCGGGACCGTAGCCCAGCTTCATGGAGACGGTTGCGAATGGTCCTCGCCGATACCCCTGGAGCAACAGTGTCCCAAATTTGCTGGGAAGTGGCGGTGCGGTCCCCTACGGCACTGCGTAGGATCCTACGGTCTTGGCGTGCATCCGTGCGTCGCTGCGGTCCGGTCCCAGGTCGACGGGCACGTGCACCTTCCGCCGACCACTGGCGACAACATCGATGTATTGTGGAGACCTCACGCCCAACGTGTTGAGCAATTCGGCGGTACGTCCACCCGGCCTCCCGCATGCCCACTATACGCCCTCGCTCAAAGTCCGTCAACTGCACATACGGTTCACGTCCACGCTGTGGCGGCATGCTACCAGTGTTAAAGACTGCGATGGATCTCCGTATGCCACGGCCAACTGGCTGACACTGACGGCGGCGGTGCACAAATGCTGCGCAGCTAGCGCCATTCGACGGCCAACACCGCGGTTCCTGGTGTGTCCGCTGTGCCGTGCGTGTGATCATTGCTTGTACAGCCCTCTCGCAGTGTCCGGAGCAAGTATGGTGGGTCTGACACACCGGTGTCAATGTGTTCTTTTTTCCATTTCCAGGTGTGTAATTTCATCCTCTTTAAAAGTTAAACAACATACCAAGTTGAATTATTTCTCTGATCGTCTCGTTTTATATGGTAACTTGAGCTCCTCACATCACTGCACGTTATTGGCACTAGCTGGCTAGCCAGTGCTGTCCCAAGTTAGATGCTCCGGCAAAGCTGTTGTACCGTATTATCTCTCAGTCGACGTACTCGTAACGCACAGCATATTAAGGGCGTTCTTATTTTCGTACTTGACTGTACTCGAGACAGCCTGCCTTACTTTCCACATGAAACGACATCCAGTGAGATTCTAGTAAAGGCGGGAGAATACATGGTGTAATGCTTACATCTACATCTACAAGGATACTCTGCAAATCGCACTTAAGTATGTGGCATTGGTTTCATTGAACCACCTCCACAATATTTCTCCATTGTTCCAACCTGGAATAGCGCATGGGAACACCTACATCATTCCGCTCGAGCTCTGATTTTCCTTATTTTACTACGATGATCGTTTCTCTCTATGTAGCTAGGCGTCAACAAAATATTTTCGCATTCGGAGGAGAAATTTGATGATTGAAATTTCGTGAGAAGATTTCGCCGCGGGGAAAAACGCCTTTGTTTCAATGGTGTCCACCCCAGATCCTGTATAATGTCCGTGACACTCTCTCCTTTATTTCGCTATAATACTTATACAAAACGTGCTGCTCATCTGCGAACTTTCTCGATGTACTCCGTTAATCCTATCTGGTAAGGATCCCAGACATCATTACTCCAAAGAAAGCCCACAACGGTGACAGTCCCAACGGTGGCAACCCTATCCTTACACCCACGAACTCTTTCTCGATAATGGCGTGGTTCAAGTGAAATGCACTTAACAAGCATCCTAGCACACAAAACAACCTGATTTAATCGCCGTGAAACGGTTACGGCTGAGACATGGGAACTGGTAAAGGTTGCAAGATCTGCAGCAATCTGCCTAAGAATGAGATGTCTTTCCATTTTCACCACGAGGGCTACATATTGATCCTCCTGCGGCGTTGTGGTCCATCTACGACCACCGGTAAGCTTTCGTACAGCATATCCAACTTCAGTGGCCTTTTTTAATTGCGAAATGACACTTTTGGGCCGGCCGCGGTGGTCTCGCGGTTCTAGGTGCTCAGTCCGGTTACCGCGCGACTGCTACGGTCGCAGGTTCGAATCCTGCCTCGGGCATTGATGTGTGTGATGTTCTTAGGTTAGTTAGGTTTAGGTAGTTCTAAGTTCTAGGGGGCTGATGACCACAGATGTTAAGTCCCATAGTGCTCAGAGCAATTTTTGACACTTTTGGACTCAGCCCTTACGGTGGCCATAGTCGTGTCATTTTGACCTGCTACGAGTCGTCCAACCGCTAGCTCACGATCGTGAGCACTAAGACGATGTCTTGCAGGTGTGCTGCAGTACTACATGGAATGCGCACTGATCAATTGCACAACAACCTCCATCAAACACTGTACTGCGCGAACTGTCGAATGTGTACGGAGCGTTCACTCACAGGCTTCGCTCTCTACATTTCCTTTCACTACCTTTGATCGAGTGTTCGGTAGCAATTACCAGTTTTTCCGTATCCACCAGAAGTTGTTCCTTAGCGAGTGTCCGTTGGCAATTGCCAAGCAGTGGAAGTCCCTACCGTGTGGACGGCACCGTGGTCCAGACCTTGCTTCTGTGTTACGTATGCTCTCATGGGTAAGGATGTACGACTTAATTTTACGACCTCTTCCCGGTTACTGTGAGACACCACCAGTAATATTATTTTATATTCGCTCTGCTTAAATCAGTTCCAAAGTTTTCATTGAATAGTTAAGTGAATTGAACGAAAATAACGAATACGTGTTGTAATTTCTTTATCATTTTCACCACTGTTTGCCTCATATGGCTACTCCATCTGTAGACACGGCATGCTTAAATGGTAGACTAAGACACTATAGTGCCTGCATAGAAAGAATCTATAATAAGCCTCTGTGATCTCTTCGTACTTGTCCGTATTGAATGGTAACACCAAGTTACCCAAATGATTCGGCAGTTGTCCGAAGAGAGGGATCTTATTCGAGGCCAGAACGCGGTAGAGCGAAAATGTATCGGGTGGAAGGTGGACGACCGTCCATAACTGATCTTCCCCTGTATTGAATGGTTTTGTATTGAACTGAGGACTTAGAAACGACGGAGAGGCTTCGTCCCCGCCCTAGCCCTTAGTTGTTCACAACCCCACAAAAGGCTACAACAGTCCACTCACCCCACCGCTGCCCACACGGAACCCCAGAGTTGTGCGGTTCGGCCCCAGTCCCAGTGGACACCGCCCCCCCCCCCCCCCCCCCTTCGGGGGACGGGGAACATCTTACACCAGACGAGTGTAACCCCAGATGTTTGTGTGGTAGAGTAATTATGGTGTATGCGTACGTCGAGACGTAGTGTAACTGAGGCGGAATAAGGGGAACCATTTCGCATTCGCCGAGGCACTTGGAAAACCGCCCTAAAGGCCATCCACTGATTGACCAGCACACCAGATCTCGACACTAATCCGCCGGGTGGATTCGTGCCGGGGCATTGGATGCTTTGCTGTCTGTCTCCTGAACGTGTCTTCTAAATCGGTACGAAGTGTTTGCATATTCTTGGTGATTTTTAGTTGTTAGTATTAGGCCGTGGTCTAAGACATGTTTCTGCGCTTAACGTCTTCTAATTTGCAAAAGTCCGCAGAGACTACAAAGGCTTCTTTAGTTGCTTTTCGAACTCAAACAAGCTCGTATTTATAGCCTCTGACGGTGTCGCCAATCCAATGTACACAAAAGAAATCATCAAGCGTGTAAATAATGGCCGTGAAAAGTCCACATTATGTAATTCATCACATACTTTTTTCCAGATCTGTTCTGCAACTTGGCTTCATGAACTGTATATTTCTTATCACACTTAGTCTGCTTCCTTCCTTTTCTCATCAAATAGTGCCGCTACCTGCAATTATTTCTATATACCGCGGTCCTTCAGAGGCGTAATTGAAGAGGAAATATACATTCTTCAATTTACTTTTACACTCGAAACGTGCAATTTTGTTTGACAAACCTTGTTCCGTCTGAAGTGCGTGAAGTATCTGTAATACCATCACGAGCCACACAATCTGCAAACCAGGGGTGTCCAAACCCCGGCCCGAGGGCTGCATACGGCCCAACGCAAGTATAATTGCTGCCTAAGATGTGTGCATGTATCACACGTTCGGTAATAATGATTTTCAGGTGGAATGTATAGAGTTATAGTCTGACATCGAAGTAATGCAAAAATCTGATCATGTATCTTTGCTGGATTTTTACAGATCGTACCCGCCAAGAGACAAACATCCCTTGCTGCACAGTCATACGTAACATAAGTCATCACTGTTTAGAAGCACGAACGGTTGTGAATAGTAATCTTGAAGATTAAAGCACACAAAGAGTAAAAATAGAACAAAAATTTCAGATGAACACCTCCAGAAAACTCTGAAAATTGCAACTACTTCGATCGAACTAGACATAGATACACAATTTCTCCAAATCCAAAGTCAAATGTCATATCAACTCTCTGATTTTTTAATCACTTATTCATAAAATTACTAACGAAATCTCATATATAAAATGTCAAATTATACCATCTTAAGACATAAAGGAATTACAGACATTGGATGCGAGCGAGCATTGGTTGAAATCAATGGGAAAAATTGAAAATTTGTGGCGGACAGGGATTCGAAATGGTTCAAATGGCTCTGAGCACTAGCGGACTTAACTTCTGAGGTCATCAGTCTCCTAGAAAGTAGAACTAGTTAAACCTAACTAACCTAAGGCCATCACACACATCCATGCCCGAGGCAGGATTCGAACCTGCGGCCGTACCAGTCGCGCGGTTCCAGTCTGTAGCGCCTAGAACGGCTCGGCCACTTCGGCCGGCATTAGGGATTCCAACAAGAATTTCCTATTTATTAGGCAGATGCTCTGCCCACCTTTTTTTGTTGGTTTTCGCTGCATTTGTTCTAGGCGGATGTCCCATAACACCCGTTTAAGTTCATCCTTTCACTCATTTTTTTCTATCGCAGAGGGCAGCTAAAACACTCTGACCGAACTCGCTGAGCTGCTGTGCCTCCAACCACTAAACCATCTGGACACAGTGGTCACCAGCACAACAGGGACTACCCTAGCACCCCTCTAGTCAAACCCAAATTCCCAACTTGTCCACACACTTTCGGACTCTCCGGAAAAAACAGACACCGCGTTTGTATATCATTAAGGTTAGACGGCGTATGATCTCTTCAGTGCAGATGCATACCAGCCTTGAACTGTTACGGGAACCGGTGGAATATGAGGATAACAGGCAAGAGCACTACATTAGTAGTGTGTGAATAAGCTGAGAATCTGGTACGCACGAATTATCAACTTTTCCCTTTGATTTCAACAATCAGTGCCTATAAGCAGCCAATCTTTGTAATTCCTTTGTGACTTAATTCATAATGGCTACTGGATGAAGATGTCTGTCCTTTAGGACATGTACGAAAGAATAAATACCCCCCCCCACACACACACACATCGCTTTCTGAAAATAAAGAACCAGAAGGTAGTAAATTCTAAATTACTTACATGTGTTGACTGTATACCTCTGACCGTCACCCCTCACTTTTTTTCCAGCTTTTATTGTCAGCCAAATGTCAGTGTTAAGTTTACTGTTTGTGGCCCAAAATATTCGACATCTTCCACTGTCACCCAGACGAGCTAAAAGGTTGGACACCGTTCTTGAAAACCACCTTAAACGGTAGCAAGCCCTGTGAGGAAGATGCAACTTTCATACCTACGGCACCTTGATCTAGGTAAACACTCTGAAATTGCTTCTTATCTTGGACTTAGTTCTGTGACCAAGAAGAAATCTTAATGAATGTAGTCTAAGTGAAATATGTGTTCTTCATTCTTCCGTAATTTGTGCTGACCTGCTCATGAACAGCAATAATCCCTTCAGTTTTGTGTCTGCCCATTGGGTTATACCTACTTGCAGCGCATTTTTTACACTTGTTCCTTTTTCCTTTGCATTCATTTTTTTCTTTCTGTCTTTAAGTCTTCAACAAGAAGATACCAATCGAGACGGTGCAGTGGTTAGCACACAGGACTCGCATTCGGGAGGACGGTGGTTCAAACCCACGTCTGGCCATCCTGATTTCGTTTTTCAGCGAGTTTCCTAAATCAGCTCAGGCAATTGCCGGGATGGTTCTTTTTAAAGAACACGGCCGATTTCCTTCCCCATCCTGTCCTACCCGATATTGCTTTATTTCACAACCTGCCTCCAACTTTAAGGTTATTGTACAGCAGTAGCAGACGGTAGTGTTATACGTGGCGCCGCGTGACAGGACATTGTTAAATTTACGAACTACAGGCGGAAAAAATTGTAAGTAGTTAGCACGAACCTGTACATTATTTGACAGAACGGATAGTGAAAGTTCAACTTAAATTGAAAATTAAGGATATCAATATTTAATAGCAACTAAAATGGACAGGAAACTAGAAAAGAATCTAGATACTCGAGAACAGAATGCAATCGAGAGCACTTCAGTCATCACACCAACAGATGGCACTACGCACGAGTTAAATTACGTACGATAGCATGTGGACGTCAATAAAAAGAATGACGCTATGATTGACGCGCATACTAAACATGACAAAATAGGAGATGTCGAAGACGTTGGCTATGCTAATAAATCGAGGTATATGTTTCAATCACCAAAAACAGAAAGGGCTGTAGGATCTGAACACGTGAGTGCAGTAGATACTAAAAGTGAAAAGACACCAGATCTGACTGATTTACTTAGAATCCTGTCTGCGCAATTTTCAGCGCAAAACGACAACATTAAGGCACAAATTACAGCACACAGTGACAATATTAATGCACGAATAGCAGCACAGGGCCAACAAATTGCAGCACAAGGCTGAAACATTAATAATCAACTTGTCGATCAAAACGAACAGATTATTGCACAAACAAATCGAAATGCAAGGTACCAGACTTAGTAAACAAATTGAAGAAGTCAACTCAAGGGTAGGAGTAGTGTGTAATGAAATCAAAAGTATTAAAAGTGAAATTACTGTCATCAATGGCAATATTGCCAATGTACAAGGACAGATTGATGACATTAACGAAAGATTTGACACTAAAGTAATTAAAATTCAAGATCAAATAGAACCCTTAGTCATTACTGAAGTGGACGGTATTCAGCACTAAATCAGAACAAACAGAATGTGACACGGAATTTGCACAGATTAAACAATCTGTAACAGAAACAAGCAGAGAACTAACCAAACAGATTGTTACTTGCGGAAAGAAGTGTGACCATAACACTTCACAAATCCAAGGCAAAATGTATGACTTGGAAAGAAAAATACAAACAGGACCTACACATTTTACTGAAAGGATGCCTTTCAGTAAAATATTAGAGGGCGAGGAAAAATTCGACCCTGCAAAGAGACATAACGTATGGCACCCCTTGATTTTGTAAAGAATTGTAAAGGAAACTTTCCTGAATATTTATCTGACCAGGAAAAAATCAGTGTTGTGATCAGTGCCTTAACAGGAGAAGCAAAAAGGTGGGGTTTGAATCTGGATACTAACCAGATGTCTTCTGAAAACTTTAAACAAAAATTTATTGACGAGTACTAGTCAGAACAAAAACAAGACCAGTTGAGGCGTAAGTTTCTAATGGCCAGGTTGTATGATATCAGAAGTAGGCAAACTATGAAAGAGTTTTGCGAATCACGGTACAGAAATCTGATACATCTGAAGGCTAGGAGGACTGTAGCAGAGATCGTTTGGGTTCTTAGGCAGAAAATGCCTCAGGATTCCAAACGATATGTTGGGAGTACCCATAGAAGTTTTTCTGCGTTCTTGGAAAGGGTAGAGATGAACATCACTGTCGAAGAAATCGTGAGCCATGTCCCCATAATAACAACAATTATTCGCGAGAAAGTAATGACCTAAACGAGCGACCTGAAAATGATAGATTTCGTGTAAACATGATTCAGGGAGGTCACGTGAGAGGAAGGGGAAATTATACGATGCGTGGTAGGTGATACATGGCAGGGAATTTCCAAAATAGAGACGAAAAGGAAAACTGAAAACGCGTGTGTTACGGGCCGCATTCACGCGAAAACCGGTTTTGAGCCCAAAGAAAAGATGTCAGATCATAAATCGGAGAAGGAAAGATTTAAAATACTGGGCAGGAAGGTTAAGGACGCACCTACGGAAGACGGGCACGAAGTGATACATGGTGACTTTTTGTGCTCTGGGCAGCTCTTGCTGGAGCACCGTACATTGCAATTAGCAGCACACAGAAATGGCCGAGATCAGAACAAGATGGCTGCCATAGAGAGAAACAGAAGAGGCGGGATCGGACTCTTCCCTTGGCCGGTTTCAGTAATAGAAGAATGTAAAACTGAAAATAAAGTTAATATGTCATATGATAAGGATAACTCAATTTCGGAATCGTGCGAAAAGGCATAATTAAAGAATAAAAGAGAGCCAGAGAAGGCGAGTGAAAAGAAAAATATTTGTGCTGTTACTGGTGTATATTAGGTAAAAGATGTAGATGTGGAGGAGGTTATGATGAATAAAGAGGAACGGAAGGTAGAATATGCCACGCAAAAGACTTAATTAATAATATGTGAAAACGATGTAGAGAAGGACGTTAGTTAACACTGCATTATAAGCAGTGCAGGTGAAATTACTGTTGATGGAAAGGTGTTGTGTGATTCTAATGCAGAAGGGTGTAGTAGGAATTTCGCACGATTACCTGAGATTGATAGCAAAGGGGAAAATGAACTGAAGCTTATCGTAGTATACGACGATTGTACTAAATATGAAGTTAAGGCTGAAATCGTTCAAAGTAATTCAACAGAAGTACCTGAGTGTCCAAATGATGTGCATCGCGTAGAAAATAATTAAAAAAACAAAGTAGCTGAAACATCTAGAGATAATCTGCTTCACTGTTTAAAAGTTGCTTTCCTCCTCGGATCTGATAACGGAATAGAACCTAGTGATAGCTCAGGCGAAGGAGAGACTACAGATTTAGATACAGACGAGTTTTCGGAGGTGGAAAAACATAATTATACCTTTACAGAAGGAGGTTACGAAAAAGTTAATGACATCTTTTCGAAACAAAATCCGGAAGGCATAACCGAAACAGCCGCCAGATGACATTATATTAGGGCAAGCTTTGCTTAATCTAATGAAAAAAATAGATTTATAGAAACCTAAAGAACCTCTAGATATAAATATAGTAGAACGTGAACTGTTGAAAATCTGTAAAGATGTAGAGGTCAAAAAACCCAAAAAGCCCCCTGATATACAACATAAATCAATAGGTAAAATTTCCTGGAAAGACATTACGGTTGAGCAGGATCTGTTATGGGAAGAACAGGAGGAGAAGGAACACAGAATTATTAAACAAACTACAATAGCTGTAAATGTTTATAACACTGAGCTGCAAGTGCTTTTAGACATAGGATCCCAAATCAGTGCCATATCACAATCATTCTTTGATCATATTTCACGTAAACTAGGGCTAGTAATAATGTTTGTGAGTGGAGTAAAAATTATAGGAGCTACTGGTAGGTCCAGGAAGCACATTCAACAACAAATATTGATGGACTGTGAAATAGGAAGTCAAAAATTTGAACATGATTTTTTAGTGGTCCCTGAACTAAGTGCTGAAATGATTCTAGGTATTGATTGGCTAGACAAGGAAAAAGTAATTTTAGTTTGTGGTAGTGAAACTGTTAAGATTAATAAGGAAACCAAAACAACAGAAATTAAATTTGAAGGTGACAACCAGGTCCAAGATGTTAATGTAGAACCCATATTGTTAAAAATAGAATCTGAAAATGATGGTTTATCCCAACTATATGAAATATACCATGTGAAAGATTTATTTCATAATGATCAAAAAACTGACAGCTTTAGGGAAACTGGTGATGTTATCCAAGAGATCTCATGTGAACAGAAAGAGGATTTATTTAATATCTTGAATAATAATAAGAAAGTGTTCGCTGATACATCAGATGTCATAAATAACTTTGAATACCGTATAATGTCCTGGAACATGAACCATTCTTTTTCAGACCATATCCAATACCTATAGCTAAGAAAGAAGCAGTACAAGCTGAAATTGATAAAATGTTGGAATGGGGGGTAATAGAGAGAAGCAATAGTGAATACAATAGTCCACTTATTACAGTCAATAAGAAGGATGAAGGTGTAAGAGTAGTCATTGATGCACAGACACTGAATAAAATTGTCAGGAGAGAAGTAGACAGACCTGAAAAGTTAGATGATTTATTACAAAAGTTCCATAATGTAAAATATGTAACCAGTCTAGACCTCACTGCTGGATATTGGCAAATCCCATTACACAAAGATTCTAGGAAATATACAGCTTTTTTGTTTGGAGGAAAAAGTTACCAATACAAAGTTGTATCTTTTAGGTTTAAATATGACTGTTTCTGTTTTCATTAGGGCTTAGGATTCTGTTTTAGGAAAAGAACTTTGTGCCAGATTGACTGTATATGTAGATGACCTATTGATTGCTACTGATAACTGGGAAGAACATTGTGAATTGTTAAACAAAACCCTATTGACTTTAAAGCTAAAAAAGTGTGAATTTTTGAGACAAGAAATTAAACTTTTAGGACACATAATAACCACATCTGGGATTGGCAAGGACCCAGAAAAACTTAATGCTATTGAAAAGTGTCCTCCTCCAAAGAACAGGAAACAATTAAAAGCGTTTTAGGGTCTTTGTGGGTTTTACTGCAAATTTGCGAAGGGGCAAGCTTTTAACAGCCCACATTTGAACAGCTTGTTGAAGAAAAATAGTGTATATGTGTGTACAGCTGAATGTCAGAAAGAATTTGAAAACCGAGTTAGTTAGGGAAAGCATTTTGTATCATCCAGTTTTAAGTAAGCCATTCCACATGATTACAGACAGTAGTGCTTATGGTATTGGTGTTGAAATATTTCAGAAAAACACAGAATCTGGGGAAACAGAACATAGGACCATTGCTTTTGCTAGTAGGACTTTAACTAAATATGAGACAAACTATACTATTTCAGAGAAAGAGGCTTTAGCAATCATTTGGGGATTAAAGAAATTTAGCAATTATTAATGGGGACATAAAACTATAATTCATACAGACTACAAGGCATTAACCTTTTTGGAAAACTGTTGACTGTTTAGCGGCAGGTTGAATCGATGGGCCCTGTACTTACAACAGTTTGATTATGAGATATTGTATATTAAAGCTAGTGACAATTACATAGCTGACGCTTTATCACGATTGCCTGAGGGTATGAACAACTTACCGAGGGAATGTAATGAAGATGGCAAATTTCATATAAGATATATTAAGGAGGTTCCTGGTAGAAAAAAATCGAGAAAATTTGTAAAAGCATGAGGTTCCACCAGAATGAGGATGAAATATGGAAGTCAGTGAAAGTTAATTTTAGTAACCCTGACTTCCCGCAAATAAGTAGATTTTACAAGATATTTGATGGAGTTTTATACAGGAGAAAATACCAGTACTGAAGAATGGAAGGTGTGTTGGCCTAGGCAATTTGAGACTGAAGTGATTGATTATTTTTATCTTGCCTTAGGGCATTGTGGTCCCAAAAAGTGTACTGAAAAGTTATCTGATGTGGTTATGATTAATGTAGGTGCTGCAAAGTAAATTACTGAGAGAATAAGATCTTGTGATATATGTCAGAGGGCAAAAGTAACAAATAGAGTAAATCAAGGTTTTATGCAGAATGCAGTACCAGAGGACACATTAGAATTATTGTCAGTGGATTTGTATGCTCCTTTATCTAAAACCCCAGAGAATTGGTCTTACATTGTTGTAGTGTTCTCTAAATTTATTAAATTATATCCAATCAGGAAAGCCACTGCTTAAGCAATCTTTAGCAAGATGACTGACTATTTTAACACCATCGGTAAACCTAAAGCAGTTTTGTTCAACAATTGACCACAGTTTATCTCAAAAATCGGGAAGGAAGGTATAAAGCAACATGATGTTCAAGTTAAGTATATTTCAGCTTACCACCTATGTAGTAGTCCTGTCAAAAGATATATGTGTAAGTTAGGAAGGTTAGGTATACCCTACTGTCACCATAAGGCCTGGGGCAGATTTGTAAGTGACTTTGAAAAAACCATGAACACCTTATACCATGAAACCACCGTTTTTACCCCTGAAGAAATTCTGTTGGACCTTAAAAGTATTATTGAAGAGATCTTACAATTCCCAGTTATTGTAGGAATTAACCTGCATGAGGAAAGAAAGTTAGTTAAGAAGAGAATGAGAGAGAAAGCGGGTGTTAGATCTAAAAGGCATGATAATAACCTCAAAACAACTAAGTTTAAGATTGGAGATTATGTTTTAGTGAAGACCCATGAAAAATCTAGTGAAATTAATAACGAAATTTCTAAATTCAAATACATTTACAATGGGCCTTTTGAGGTGCAAGGAACTCCACATGCAAATGCTTATTTTCTTGTGTACCCTAGGTCGAGGAACCCTTTAGGAGTTAGAAATATAGCTGACCTGAAGTTGTATGTCCACAGAAACCAACGAGGAATGAAATGTAGTACCCTCAGGGGACATGCACTCTTTGCATTGTCTGGTGCCTGATGAGCACCAGGGACCCGAGTCGTTGCCAGCACTACTTCCATTTCTTTTCGTGCTGTCGACCTTCCTCTTCATCATTCAGAACTTTTACTATCTCCTTATCTTCTTCTCTATTAGAGTAAATTGAATAGTGTTGAAATAATGTAAGATACTGTGTATTGTTTGTGCACAACTAAATGAATAATTAAATTGGGTACAATAGAAAATGGCCAAGAATAATGTAAGTGTTGTTGGTATGGTAAAGAGAAAACGTGATGGAAAAATAACTGAAAATAAAAATATGGATGAGAAAAGGTAAGAATACTGAAAACAAGGTGAATTAAAACTATAATAGGACTAAATGTAAGTGGTTTTGAAAATAGGGATGAATATAGTGTTGGAAAACTGAATGTGCATTCAAAACTGAGTATTATATATGTAATGACCTAACAGTGTGTGGGAAAGCAATGATAAATGAATAGTAAGAAGTTCGTAATTCTGACTTGATCCCAAGTATGACATTTAAAATTTTCTTGATTGATGATGTGCATATTACCTGATTTTGTCATGATGTAAAGAAAGATTTAATATTCCTAGTGCCTAATTCCAGTTTCAAAGTTGCTGGTTCTATGTTTTACACCATTAATGAAATTTTTACCAAAGATGTGACGTTATAATGAAACAAACTTAGAGATGATGACAATAAACTGCTCAAAAATATGTTGTTGGCCAGCAAAACAAGACAAAAGAATAACAATGTTGTGGTCCTGAAGCTGAGGACTACCTAAAATGCTATGTGAACAATACCAAAGAGTTTGCCAATGTGGAGTTGATAAGTGGTCACGAACTGCCAAACGTAGAGGATGCGGCAGTGTGTCAACTTAAAAAGGTGTTCTTTAGTGTTCTTAATGTAAATTGTGTTTTTGTGCCTAAATGTTTACATACAAAAACTGCCAAACCAATAATGGGCTGAATGTGTAACATGTACTGCTAGTGCTGAAGCAAGCAGTGAAGTAAGTTAGGTTTTCGGTCAATGTGTTATGGGCTGACTGTTCTTATTGGAGGTAGTGAAAAATTATTATAAAATGTATATGAAACCTTGTTCAAATAGTTGTAGATGCTTTGAGACTAAGTTTTATGGAATAACTTAAAGTTTTTGAACTGTCTTACTTTAAAACACAGCAGTGATGTTTAAAGATAGGTTCTGAATATATTAGTGTGTTTATGTGCAAAAAAACAACATTTTGGACTGCTATTAATGAAGAGCAGCTTTGAAGTTAATAATTTAAAAAAAATCTTGAAAAGTTACTGTTGTAGTTACAGGATCAGTTGGAAAAGGTTCTCATAGCTATTTTGTGTAAATATTTGTACATATGTGGATGCAAACTGAATCTTACAACATTTTGTTAATTGCTGAACCTTGTAAAATGTACTATTATCATTAATATGCTTGTGTGCCTGTGAATATTTACATTCTTTAAAAATATTGAAAGACAAATTTTTGTTTTGTTGAGTTAAAATGCTCTGTGCTGTTGTATATATGTATTATTTTTTTGTTTGAAGGCCATGCCTATTCTACTAATGCGCAGATTATTTTGTATACTGCTTATCTGACAGTGATATAGTATCTATACGGAACAGACAGAAAATATAATGTATGGCCTGTGTAATGATGAAAATTAGTTTCGTTAAACGAGTGTGAAAATGAAAATTACTGTAAATGTCTTATTTTGATATTTTTTTGGGAGAAATGTGTGAAATTTATCAGTGTATATATTGTATGTCTGTAATATGTGTATTTTTTTGTCCCAACTGAAGTTGGATGGTATAATTTTTTTTGCAGCCAACATCACTTAGGTGTTGTAGATGTTTCCTTGAAGTATCCCTTTACATGAAACTTCAACGAAACATGGGGCATGTGTAACACCATAGCTCTAATGCTCTACTGATTTATTTTGCCTTTTGTTTTATTTAATGTAACATCGTTGAGGTTCTGTAAATGTGTTTGATTGAATAGATACCATGAGAGTGTTTATTCTTTTCTCTGTTATAAACTTGATGTCTTTTAGAGGATGGGAAGTTTGACTTATATAATATGTACAATATGAGCAAATGATATGTTTGTCTTTCTCACTTAATGTCTTTGGTTATCTTTGAGATTGAATAAGGTCGTTTAAATAATATTTTTGTAGAAATGTTAATGTGTTCAAAGGTTTTGTTTTATTTAAAATGTTTGTTTGTTGTTATGTAAACTGCTGACATTCACTTAGGTTTCTTAATTATGTTATATGTGGAAGGTAGTGTGGTTCCTCTTGGGAATGGAACTTAGTAGTGCACGCCAATTGTGGTTGGCCTAGGTAGAAAAGGTGGAACAAGAGTCAGTTGGGGACGAGCTACCAAACTGTGCACTGCCCATGTAAAAGTTGTATGTTGTGCTGGTTCCGAGAAAGCCTTTTCCTGCCGCTTTCCAATGCCTCACATGGATGGATAAATAGCTGGAACTGTTCTGGAATTGGTATCTGTCATCACCACCAAGAAATCACAGAGTCCAGCAATTCTGCCTGTAATTCCACCTACCAACATGCAATCGCCACCACATTCCACAGTCACTATAATGGAGCACTATAGTAATGTACAGTGAAGGATAAGCTCATTGGATGTTTTAGTGTGCACAAATATAACTTATAACTGAATTCATGTACCTACCTTGATTTTTTCCCTATCACAACTCTCCATTTGAACTATGATTATCAAGTGCCCTAGTTTGTGGAAAAAATGAGAGCCTCAAAGTAAAATAGTTAATTAAATAATGTTGTTTTGTCTTTGGTAAGAAGGGAGTATTCAGATTTACTGTGGATTTGGTGAAATTGTGGGAGGTAGTAAATGTAGTTTTGTGAAAGCCTCCCAGTGAGGGAAAGAGTCCAATTTAAAGTTTTGTGGAGTTTCAAAGTCACCTATTTAATCATTTATTTGAAAGTAGAAGACTGTGGTAATAAAGACAATTTTTGTTTCTTTTAAAGATTAAAAGTTCATAAAACTGAGGCTTATAAAGTTTTGCTTAGTTAATGATCAAAGTGCTGCCTGTATTAAATTTTAAAAGGTGAGCCAGTTTCTTGCAAATTTGTCAACATTGTGTCTCACTGTAGTAAAAGCGGAAAACTGCAAAAGTGGAAAGTTATATACTCATGCATGCTAAGTACTTGTTTCTTTTCGGTAATGAAAGTGCATATTAATAGTGTAATAGGATTCACAGGTTATCCTTTATGCTCATGATAAATAACAATTAAATAGAAAGACCACTATTAATGAAAATAATAATGTCTTTATTCAAAAGACAGTGAGAAGTAACCTGTTAGTAAATTCCAATTAACTTTCATTCTAAATAAAATAGTATTTAGCTAAGGGAGACTTAACCTGTGATCAGTTCATAATTTTCCAGTGAACTACATTTATGATTTTATGTCAGCTAGGAAAATGTGTGAAAAGTAATAGTGTGTAATGTTATCTGTTATATTTATTCAAATAGTCTGTTCCGCTCTCTCAGCTTCCAGTCTTAACCGTAAACATATGCAGGTGTCAGAGTTCATTGCACCCACGTGTGGCAAAATATAGGTTGTGTTTGTCCGTTGAAGTTACTCATACCTATTTTGTTAACCAAGAATGTTAATCATTCTCTTTCCTTATTAGGCTGGCGACCGTTTTCTTTGTTCTTCAGTGTAGATGGGCAAAAATATTGTTTGTTGCTGTTTGAATATTTACGTAATTCTTATTTTTATTTCCGATAAGCCACCTCCGTTAGGTACAACGCGGTCAACATAACAAAATTCCTCTCAGAGGGTAACACTGCTCTGTTACGTTATACAATAACTGCTTTAATAAGATAGTTTTATTTCAGTGTTATACGATGACCTCGCTGTGTGATCCTCTCCCCCGAACCAACAAACCAACCAACCAACCAAGTAGAATATTAAGCTCCAATTCTAACTCTTAGTTTCTTTGGAAAGGTCATTGTCCTCGGCAAAGGAATGATACCGAAGACTGTTTTATTTTATTCCTGATAGTTTCCTTTTTTTCTTTTCTCTTTGTGCCTATGCGTTCAAGTTAAGCGTTACGTACTGTGTCTACTCTTAGTTACTTTCGTTTCACACTTTTCTTCTCAATATTTCTCTCCGTTATTTCGTAACATACTATCCTACACAGAATTCTGATACCGAAAATTGCTGACTTATTCTGTTACAATCCTTTGCTTTATCTGCGACTGGTTTCATAAAACTTAAGGATACGTTACACAATAATCTTTTGAGACATAGTATAGTTTCTGCTTCTCGAACTGTGTCTCTGCCACATACTGGAGTGTTTGAACCCACTTCTTTCATATCTTGAGGTTTTCAAACTGAATTACTGCATTCGCTGTATTTTTAGTAACTTGCAAACTTCACCATAGCTGATTGCCACACCTGAATTTTTGCCTGTCATAAGATGATATGTCTCATTGAATTCTATTTATCCTACCACACTGAAACTAAAAGTTTCTAGCAGTGATTAATGCGCTGAAGAATGAACTTTTCTACTACTGAGGCAGTTCAGTCGCTAAGCGCCCGTCTGTGGTAAGAGGCTCCATCAGATTTGTTTGATGGCGGCGTCTGGATAAAAGAAGTTATCTTTGGAAGTTTACCTCAGTCTTACAGCCACATTTCATTGCGAGAATTCGAAAAATTACTATTGGTAATATCTGTGACTATGCGAAATGTATTTTGAGAAAAAAAATACTGTAATAGGAGCAATTGTGTAATAGTAAAATCATCTTCTTAGGCAACAAAGAGCAATATGGAAACACTTACTGATGTCCAGCGATTTCCCCCAAACCCTCTGGTGAGATGTTAGGACGGGTCCATCATGTGCACCCCGAAGCTATCCAAGACTGAGTTAACCGGCATCAAACTAGCGCAAAGCATGATTCTCGGTAACTGAAGCTTACGGCCTTTCTTACAGTTACAGTTATCTACCTGTTAAGCAGGAGCCAGACGATATGATTTCTGAAGTGATTACGATTGCGTTTTTCTATCCATTATTGCGACAACTAACCCAGTGGCCTTCTTTCGATGCTGTATGAGTTCGTGTTAAGTGTGACCAAATTCCAGCCAGCGGTCACATATGAAGCTCATCACTTATCTAAATACTGGGACGGTTGTCGAAATGTCGTGTAAAAAATGGAGTCGACAAGGCGGCCGTGCATCCTCAGACGTACAGTGACTTAGTGAATCACAAAAGGCGATGTAAAATGTGTGTGTTAATGTAACTGCGTGGGGAGAGGTCACAGGAATACTGAGAGAAAGCTGTGTCTGTGTTAAGAAGCGTTGTGCAGCTGCTACGTTCAGCTCGCGTGCCAACAGATAGCCGCGACCTGTAACCAATCAACGGGACTGTGTCAGCATGCCGCTCGATAATCTAGGTAAACACGTTCGCCTGTACGCACACCGTGGTTGCCGAGGGCAGATGTGCGTTTTAGGACAATTGAAATGACGTGCAACTCCCTACAGATTTACAGCGACGCCTTTTACCAATTCTACAAGCTGCTGGCAGAAAAGCCCAGGGAAGACGACTAGAAATTTTAAAATGCGGCGCCCTCGCGAGCGGCCTACATATACAGTAAGAAACAGTGCGAGCTACTGTCGTTCTCATATAGCACAAATACAATGCCAGATATACAAATTATTTTTCTTGATCTGGCCGCGCTTAACGCTTGTATTATTTATTTATTTATTTCTATTTCAAGACCTACCCTCTCGAATCCCTATTGTAGCTCGTTTACCTCATCAGCAGCACTATATGGTGATGTAATCTGATCAGCAATGAATGTAATAAAGTCATTTGTAGCTAAACAAAACGACAGAACGTTTAACCTAACATAATGAGTACAATAAAATGATGTGGAATAATAATGTTACACCCCCCCCCACCCCCACCCCCAAATGAGATATGGATCTGAAGAGGACAACAGCCTTTTCAGTAGCTGGAAGGGCAACAGTCTGGATGATTGACTGATCTGGCCTTGTAACATTAACGGCCTTGCTGTGCTGGTACTGCAAACGGCTGAAAGCAAGTGGAAACTACAGCCTTAATTCTTCCCCAGGGCATGCAGCTTTACTGTATGGTTAAATGATGATGGCGTCCTCTTGGGTAAAATAGTCCGTGAGTAAAATAGTCCCCCATTCGGATCTCCGGGTGTAGACTACTCCGGAGGACGTCGTTTTCAGGAGAAAGAAAACTGGCGTTCTATGGATCGGACCGTGGAATGTCAGATCCCTTAATCGGGCAGGCAGAGAAAATTTAAAAAGAGACATGGGTAGGTTAATGTTAGATATAGTGGGAATTAGTGAAGTTCGTTGGCAGGAGGTACAAGACTTCTGGTCAGGTGAATACAGGGCTATAAATACAAAATCAAATAGGGGTAATGCGGGAGTAGGTTTCATAATGAATTAAAAAATAGGAGCCCTGATAAGCTACTACGAACAGCAAAATAAAAGCATTATTGTAGCCAAGATAGACACGAAGCCCAAGCCTACCACAGCAGTTAAGTTTATATGCCAACTAGCTCGGCATATGAAGAAGAGACTGGAAAAACATATGATAAGAAAACTTATTGAGATGGTGAATGGAGACGAAAATTCAATAGTCATGGGAGACTGGAATTTCATGGTAGGAAAAGAAAGAGAAGGAAAAGTAGTGGCTGAATATGGAATGGGGGTAAGGGATGAAAGAGGAAGCCGCCTGTAGAATTTTGCACGGAACATAACTTAATCATAGCTAACACTTAGTTTAAGGATCATGAAAGAAGGTTGTACACATGAAAGACGCCTGGAGACACTGGAAGGTGAAGATAGATTATATAATGGTAAGACAGAGGTTTAGGAACCAGGTTATAAATTCTAAGACATTTCCAGGGGCGGATGTGGACGCTGACCGCAATTTATTGGTTATGGACTGTAGTTTAAAATTTAAAAAAAAGAACTGCCAAAGGATAGGAATTTAAGGAGATGGGATCTGGATGAACTGAAAGAACCAGAGATTGTAGAGAGTTTAATAGAAAGCATTAGGGAACGATTGACAAGTATAGGGGAAAGAAATACAGTAGAAGAAGAATGGTTAGCTGTAAGAAAAGAAATAGCGAAGGCGGCAGAGGATCAAGTAGGTAAAATGACGAGGGCTGGTAGGAATCCTTGGGTAAGAGAAGAGATATTAAATGTAATTGATGAAAGGAGAAAATATAAGAATGCAGTAAATGAAGCAGATGAAGAGGAATACAAACGTCTCAAAATGAGATCGACAGGAAATGCAAAAATGTTAAGCAGGGATGGCTAGAGGACAAATGTAAGGATGTAGAGGCATCCATTACTAGAAGTAAGACAGATACTGCGTACAGGAAACGTAAAGAGACCTTTGGAGAAAAGATATATTAGGAGCTCAGATGGAAAACCAGTCCTAAGCAAAGAAGGGAAAGCAGAAATGTGGAAGGAGTATATAAAGGGTAAATACGAGGGCGATGCACTTGAGGGCAATATTATGGAAGTGGAAGAGGACGTAGTGAAGTTAAAATGGGAGGTATGATACGGCGTGAAGAATTTGACACAACGCTGAAAGACCTAAGTCGAAACAAGGCCCCGGGGGTAGACAAGATTCGATTGGAACTACTGACGACCTTGGGAGAGCCAGTCCTGAAAAAACTCTACCATCTGGCGAGCAAGATGAATCAGACATACGAAATACCCTCAGACGTCAGAAAGAATATAATAATTCCAGTCCCAAAGAAAGCAGGTGTCGACAAGTGTGAAAATTACCGAGCTATCAATTTAATAAGTCATGACTGCAAAATACTACACGAATTCCTTACAAACTAATGGAAAAACTGGTAGGAGCTGACCTCGGGTAAGATCAGTTTGGATTCTGCAGAAATGTTGGAACATGCGAGGCAATACTGATCCTACGACTTATATCAGTAGATATATTAAGGAAAGGCAAACCTACATTTCTAGCATTTGTAGACTTAGAGCAAGCTTTTAATAATGCTGACGGAAATACTCTCTTTAAAATTCTGAAGGTGGCTGAGGTAAAATACAGGGAGCGAAAGGCTATTTTCAAGTTGTACGGAACCCAGACTGCAGTTATAAAAATCGAGGGGCATGCAAGGGAAGCAGTGGTTGAGAAGGAAGTAAGACAGGGTTATTCAATCTGTATACTGAGCAAGCAGTAAAGGTAACAAAAAAATGTGGAGTAGAAATTGAAATCCATGGAGAAAAATAAAAACTCTGAGGTTTTCCGATGACATTGTAATTATATCGGACACAGCACAGGACCTTTAAGAGCAGTTGAACGGAATGGGCAGTGCCTTCAAAGGAAGATATAAGATGAACATCAACAAAAGCAAAACTAGGATAATGGAATGTAGTGGCATCAAATCAGGTGATGCGGAGCAAATCAGATTAGGAAATGAGACACTTAAAGTAGTAGATGAGCTTTGCTATTTGAGGAGCAAAATAGCTGATGAAAAAATTATTGTCGAGTAAAGGTTTAAGTGTCAGGAAGCCTTTTCTAAAAGTATATGTATGGAGTGTAGCCATGTATGGAAGTGAAACATGGACGTTAAATAGTTCAGACAAGACGAGAATAGAAGCTTTCGAAATGTGGTGCTACAGAAGAATGCGGAAGATTAAATGAGTAGACTGCGTAACTAATGAGTAGGTACTGAATAAAATTGGGGAGAAGAGAAAGGTTTGGAACAACATGACTAAAAGAAGGGATCGGTTGGTAGGACACATACTGAGGCAACAAGGGATCAGCGTGAGAACATTACAAAACATTTGAGAAACATTAATTATTATATTTATTGCTAAAGATATCAGTGAAAGAGTAAAAAAGACTTAATGAGGGCTGAAAATACATTAGTCATCATTCTAATCAACATTAATTTCTGGTTCCTCACCACCTATTGTGTCTGTTATGAATGACTTGTAGAAGTGACGGTGCTGCTCTGGTATGGTCCCTATGTAGCAAAGATCTAGAAGATCCTGACGTTTTATTTCTGTTTGGGAACCGGAGAAGAATACAAAGGCTGAAATGTGAAAGATTCTTGCAACCGCCTTTTAGCTCTGTGGGAGATTTCCATTTTTTAAAATTCTTCTGAAGTATTCATTGCTGTATTTATGGTAAATGCGTTCTGAGTTTTCTTTTCGGTACTGAAACCAGATTATATTGAGTCAGTTGACATTATTTACATCATTGTCAACTTTTCTTTATTTTGAAACGTCTCAGTTCTGGGAAATCAGTACATCCTTCTGTTGAACTTCAGTAGTATGGTATTTTTTCTTGTCGATGTGACGACAGGGAAACAGTCTGATGGATGAAATATATCGAAGAGTTTTGTGCTTTTACCTGTTTAGGCAGAAACTGAGTCTCACTCCATTTGCGAGTGACACGGCTCAAACAACATGTGTTTTAATATAGAGATATGAAGATGCTCACCAGCATACAGGAACAAAGCTAATACTTTTGTATTTCTATTTTGTCCTCCACGTGTATCAGAAAATAAATTCCGGACTTTACCACGTGCATTGGTCTCTAGAAAACTAAACAAGCGTGAGCTAATTTTTTGAGATCCGCATTTGGCTGTCAATTCACTCCACATGTACCACGCATCTAGTCTTGAAGCTGTGCTGTGTAGTTTATACCATTAAAATTGCTACACCAAGAAGAAATGCAGATGATACGCGGGTATTCATTGGACAAATATATTATACTAGAACTGACATGTGATTACATTTTCACACAATTAGGGTGCATAGATCCTGAGAAATCAGTACCCAGAACGACCACCTCAGGCCGTAATAACGGCTTTGATACCCCTGGGCATTGAGTAAAACAAAGCTTGGATGACGTGTACAGGTACAGCTGCCTATGTAGCTTCAACACGATACCACAGTTCAAGAGTATTGAGTGGCATGTTGTGACGAACCAGTTGCTCGGCCACCATTGACCAGACGTTTTCAGTTGGAGAGAGATCTGGAGAATGTGTTAGCCAGGGCAGGAGTCGAACATTTTCTGTATCCAGAAAGGCCCGTACAGGACCTCCAACATGCGGTCGTGCGTTATCCTGCTGAAACGTAGGGTTTCGCAGGGATCGAATGAAGGGTAGAGCCAAGGGTCGTAACACATCTGAAATGTAACGTCCACTGTTCAAAGTGCCGTCAATGTGAACAAGAGATGACCGAGACGTGTAAGCAATGGCACCCCATACCATCACGCCAGTGTGGCGATGACGAATACACGCTTCCAATGTGCTTTCACCGCGATGACGCCAAACACAAAAGTCGGCAACGTGATGGTACGCATTTCTCCTCCTTACACGAGGCATCGCAACAATGTTTAACCAGGCAACGCCGGTCTACTGCTCTTTGTGTATGAGTAATCGGTTGGAATGTTTCATCATGACAGCACGTTGTAGATGTCGCCACCGGCGCCAACCTTGTGTGAATGCTCTGGAAAGCTAATCATTTGCATATCACAGCATCTTCTTCCTGTCGGTTAAATTTCGCGTCTGTAGCACGTCATCTTCGTGCTGTAGCAACTTTAATGGCCAGTAGTGTAGTTAGGCTGTACACAGCAAGCCTTCGTCGATAAAACAGTGCTTCAGAATTTGGCTTTGGGCAGTAACAGAGAGTCTCCAGATCAAGTTTGTCTTAATAGGTTTTTTGTTGCTAAATATTTCCGGTCAATGTGAGCATCTTGCTCTGAACGGTGAAGTTTTTTCTTCACAAAGAGAAACTATAAAAAGTGTGACACACATAATTTGTAGGTACGTGTAGGGATACATTAAATTCAGTATTTAAAACTGAATTGTATGTTTACGTATCTCAGCGTTGCTCGTCTTTGGAAGGCTGTGCGGGTAACCGCTAATCTAATTCTAATAATAAACTCTACACACAACTGTACAAAGCGACCGAATATGTACTCGTGGCATTTATACGTAAACTGACATGCATCACTGGCAAGAGATCAAGCAACGAAGTTATGTAGCTCTTTATTATAAACTCTGCGTGCGGTTATGTCCATTGAAGATTATAGTTCTGATTGTGTTATAAGAATGTACAAATGTTCTGATGGAACTTGTTCTGCAACACTTGACATAAGGATGGACTAATACTACGTGCTGGAGGGTCCCGTTCTGTCCAAAGCACCACCCATTTCTGGGCGCTGTATCCCTTATCTTGTTGTTTTTACTATATTTTAATGGCTGCAATTCCCTAATCTATGTACCGATATACTTTAATTACGTTTGTGGTCTTTTTATACTGTTACGGCACCTTTCAATAAGGACTCTACAATTTAGCAGTCATCAATTCTGACTCTATCGACAGGTCACCATCCCCCATATATAATCTTTAACAACTTCTGTCCTCCTAGTGTCAAAAACCCGTAATAATAATCCTGTATCAATTTCACACTACACCCAGTTGGTATTTTCGCCCCTCGCACAGTGGTTACTACTTACATAGCAACTTTATTCAGGTTCAGCCTCTTTCCAATACAGTTGTATCACATTAAGCTGCTGACTGTTATTACATATTTTCATACATTACAAGAGTGATCAGCATTCAGCTTGAAATTTCTTATCAGACTCACGATGAAAGATTTTGTGCTTTCTTAATATCTTTATTATAAGGTTTGGTTTCTTGCGTACGCCAGCCACATAGCACCTAATAATACTGTAACAGGCTGAAAACCGATCCGTGATTAACTATTGTGGAAAAAATGCACTCTGTTTAATTTAAAACTCACACACATTATATATAAAAAATGATTTTCACATGCTCTGTTTCTCCGAACTGTTATTTCTTGATTTCTTGTAAGTTACGTTATGGCGATGTAAACAAGTTGTTATTATTTGTTGAAAAAGACATCAACGAGACACTCAAAAGAAATTTTATTTCCTGACCGGTTTCAGGCAGAAACGCGCCTCTTCAGAGGATTAGAATTATCGTGTTATTAGTGAGCGTCAAAAATAAGCAGGAGTATGTAGCATGTTAGAGTAGTCCTTACTGGCGATACATCCCATAAATTAATGTGGTTTTGATAGGGAATGTGTCGGCTCTGAGCACTATGGGACTCAAGATCTGAGGTCATCAGTCCCCTAGAACTTAGAAATACTTAAACCTAACTAACATAAGGACATCACACACATCCATGCCCGAGGCAGGATTCTAACCTGCGACCGTAGCAGTCATGCTGTTCCGGACTGAAGTGCCTAGAACCGCTCGGCCACCACGGCCGGCTGGAACGTATCGCCAATACTGACTACAGTAATACACCGCGTACAGCAGTTTATTTTCGGCGCTCGTTAGTAATGGGATAACCTTAATCTTCTGAAGAAGGGCACTAGATGCCGGAAACCTGCCAGGAAATAAAATTTCTTTTGTACGAATGATTGCTGATTTTTTCGGCAAGTAGCCTTACAGTTGTTGAGAAGTGGTACAGAACTAAAGTTGTTATTATTACTGTAATAGCAGTCTTCTCTACTATCTTATCAACTTACACTTCCTTCACATCCCTCCTTGATCGTAACGCTCATGTCTGAACAACATGACCGAAACCCCCGTTCCTGTCAGAGCAAAACCCTCTCTGTCCCACTTTATCACTCAGCCACTTCCTCGAAATCCTATTCGTCGGCAGAAACCCACCTCTGTAATAACTTTTCTCATTATGTCACAGAACTGAATAACATCTACAGTTTCAAAAGACAGTTAATGACATGTTTACTGAATCTACCTTTGTCCCTGTACGCACTCCTAATGCGAATATATCCTTCTTTCGAACAAGATGCTAATTTCCCATTACTCTTCGCTTATGCAGTCTACTTAAATTTCCCTTTTCCAGAAATTGATATATCAGAATATATCAGTTTTGTACACTTATAACTGCTTTAATATCTGCCGCTGTCACTGTTACTATTTTATTATTATTATTATTATTATTATTAGTGGCAGCAGTAGCAGTAGGAGAAGTACTGCCAGCGATGTAAACAAAACATCTCCTGTGCAGTGCAATACCTATCTGCAATTAAATTACTGATAACAGTACGGATTTCGTCTTTGAGGTGGAAACTGGAGAAACGGCCTTCACAAAAAAGTAAATATATAAACAGGATAATACTCTTCTAACGAAAAGCATAAACTGATTGTGACAAAACAATATTACGTTTGTTGTGCTCTTGCGCGGCACGTATGACCCACACTTTCAACATGCTGCAAAGGAAAGAGCAAACTGCTTTCGGAGTATTGCCGTTGATCACTTCCTTGAACTTGCCATTAGCTCAGCAAGTTACTGAGCCTGAAGTGCCTCTTACTGCTTGCTGAGTTACGAAACACTTGAGCACCTCCTGCCGCAATTGCTGCCGAGTTATCGGAACTGCGACAATGAGGAAGCGTTGTGCCACCGGTTTCCTTCTTAACAGCAAGGCTACAGTCACAGATCGCTGTTAAGATCACTGAAGTACGTTGGCTGGCTCTAGTTACATTAGAAACTACGCACAACGAGGCGGAGAAGATGTCTATGGTCGAAAATAGCTGTTTTAAAGTCTTTCTTAATGGACTGTACACAAAATTAGTAATGTGTATCATATTATTTTTGGATTACATAATTCTGAAAGCTAACATGTTAGGCATTGAAACCCCAGAACAAATGCGATGATATACAAAGAATGAGTATTGTCAGTCAGCTGCTTGTTTCGTGGATCATTTTCGGAGGTTATTACACTACTGGCCATTAAAATTGCTACACCACGAAGATGACGTGCTACAGACGCGAAATTTAACCGAAGGAGAAGATACTGTGATCTGCAAATGATTAGCTTTTCAGAGCACTCACACAAGGTTGACGACGGTGGCGACACCTACAACGTACTGACATGAGGAAAGTTTCTAACCGATTTCTCATACACAAACGGCAGTTGACCGATCGGCGTTACCTGGTGAAACGTTGTTGTGATGCCTCGAGTAAGGAAAAGAAATGCGTACCATCACGTTTCCGACTTTGATAAAGGTCGGATTGTAGCCTATCGCGATTGCGGTTTATCGTATCGCGACATTGCTGCTAGCGTTGGTCGAGAAGCAATGACTCTTAGCAGAATAGGGAATCGTTGGGTTCAGGATGGTAATACGGAACGCCGTGCTGGATACCAACGGCCTCGTGTCACTAGCAGTCGAGATCACGTTACATTTCAGATGTGTTACGACCCGTCGCTCTATCCTTAATTCGATCCGTGCGAAACCCTACATTTCAGCAGGATAATGCACGACCGCATGTTGCAGGTCCTGTACGAGCCTTTCTGGATACAGAAAATGTTCGACTGCTGCCGTGGCCAGCACATTTTCCAGATCTCTCACCAATTCAAAACGTCTGGTAAATGGTGGCCGAACAACTGGCTCGTCACAATACGCCAGTCACTACTCGTGATGGACTGTGGTATCTTGTTGAAGCTGCCTGGGCAGCTATACCTGTACACGCCATCCAAGCTCTGTTTGAATCAATGCCCAGGCGTATCAAGGCCAGAGGTGGTCATTCTGGGTACTGATTTCTCAGGATTTATGCACCCAAATTGTGGGAAAATGAAACACATGTCAGTTCTAGTATAATATGTTTGTCCAATGAATATCCGTTTACCATCTGCATTTCTTTTTGGTATAGGAATTTTAATGGCCAGTAGTGTAAATACGAGTAATATGTAATACAAAATTTCACATACGAAAGTAAGAAATGTTTTTCAACATTTAATGTCTAGATGTTGACTATTTTTTTACGTGGGACCTGTATTTATATTTATGCTACACTTCGCAGATATTATTTATCATTTCAACAACATTTTCTTCAAAAATGGTTCAGATGGCGTTGAGCACTATGGGACTTAACAGCTGAGGTCATCAGTCCCCTGGAACTTAGAGCTACTTAAACCTGAGTAACGTAAGGACATCACACACACCCATGCCCGAGGCAGGATTTGAACCTGCGACCGTAGCGGTCGCACGGTTCCAGACTGAAGCGCCTAGAACCTCTCGGCCACACCGGCCGGCGAACATTTTGTATACCGTATATGAGTTACTAAGAACAACTAATTTCAGTTTGGTTTTAGAATATATTTTCATTCTCTGACAGCAGCCTTAATTGGCTGGGGGGAGGGGGGGGGGCAACTGTATAAAGGTTATTGTTCCTTAAGTGATCCTTTTGTGTACCAGAGTAAATTTAAGTTGTTGTCAGCAGATGTCTTTTTCTATTCCGAGTGTTGTACTCAGACCGAAAAAATAATTAATGTAGAGTACTGAAAATTGGGGAATGTAATTGTCTGGGTAATATAGGAGGGTTGGAACTTTAATAGTGGCAACTATTTATTTACAGCTCGTACAAAATAGATACGTGTTTCAAAGTTTCACTGACCTTCAAAGTGGTCACCAGCAATGTGTATAACCCGTTGCCAGCGATGTGGAAGTCGGAGATTACTCGTAGCAGTGCCAGTTGGATTGACAGTTCGAGCGGCCCCGTCTGTTGGCCAACGAATTTGTAGCAGTTCTGAAGCGAATGGCGTGAAGTGTTCCCTTCAGTTTAGAAATCGAGTTGAACTCACGAGGGCTTAAGTCAGGGGAGTGCAGTAGGTGGTATAGCACTTAGCAGCGCCATCAGTCACACAAATCAGTAACAGCTTGCAATGTACGTGCTTGAGCATTGTTTTGCAAAATGATGGTCAGGTCCTACAGAAAGTGTCATCAACTCCGTCTCTGTGCTGTTCATTTTTGGAACACAACCTACCATCAGCTTAGAGACAGAATTGATGACACTTTCTGCAGGGCCTGGCCATCATTTTGCAGGACAATGTTCAAGCACGTACAGTGCAAGCTGTTACTGATTTGTTTGACTGATGGGGCTGCTAAGTGCTATACCATCTAGTGCACTCCCCTGGCGTAAGCCCTCGTGAGTTCAACTCGATTTGTAACCTAAAGGAAACACTTCACGGCATTCGCTTCAGAACTATTACAAAGTCGTCGGGCAATAGAGCGCGCCGCTCGAACTGCAAACACAGCTGGCACTGCTAAGAGTATCCTACGACTTCCACATCACACAATGCTGGTGACTACTTTGAAGCTCAGTAAAACTTGAAGTATCTATTTTGTACGAGACGTAAATATATAGTGGCCACTATTAAAGTTCCAACACTCGTACTTAACTGATTAACACTCCAAGAACACTGGTTAATGTACGTGCAAGATAAGCCATTGCAAATATGAAATTCTGGTATATTAATAACCGGTGTAACCGCCAGGACGTTGATTGCAAGCATACAAACGTGCACACGTTGTGTTGTACAGCTGTCGGATTTCAGATTGTGGGATGGAATTCCGTGCCCGATGCATTTGGTCGGTCAGTACAGGGACGGTTACCGCTGTTTGTGGATGACGCTGGAGTTGTCGTCCAGTAATGTCCCATATGTGTTCGATTGGAGACAGATCTGGTGACACGAACAGGCCAAGGCAACGTATCGAAACTCTGTAGAGCATGTTGTATTACAACATTGGTATGTGGATGAGCGTTATCCTGTTGGAAAATACCGAATGCAAGGCTGAATAGCACTGCAGACATGTCGAATTACGGGATTGGCGTACAGATTTGCAGTGAAGGTGTTTGGGATAACCAAGAGAGTGCTCCTGCTGTCCTTCAAAATTGCACCCCAGACCATAACTCCAGGTGTAGGTTCGTACAGGTTGGTTGCAGGCCCTCAACTGGCCTCCTTCTGACCAATACACGGACATCACTGGCACGGAGACAGAACCGGCTTTCATCAGAAAACACAGGAGACCTCCATCCTGTCTTTCAATGAACTCTCGCTTGACACCATGGAAATCGCAATGACAGTGTTCAAATGGCTCTGAGCACTATGGGACTTAACATCTGAGGTTATCAGTCCCCTAGAACTTAGAACGACTTAAACCTAACTAACCTAAGGACATCACACACAGCCATGCCCGAAGCAGGATTCGAACCTGCGACAGTAGCGGTCGCGCTGTCCAGACTGACGCGCCTAGGACCGCTCGGGCACACAGGCCGGCGCTATGGCAGTGTTTTGGCGTCAGTGGAATCGCGGTACAGGGCGTCTGTCCTTGACGTTACCGATTTGTAACAGTGGTACCAACTGCTGCGTAAATAGCTGCTGCAGTTGCAGTACGATGCGCCAGAGCCGTACGCCGAATACGATAGTCTTCCCTCTCGGTAGAGCCACGTGTCCGTCCGAAACCCAGTCTCGTTCTCGTGACCACTGCTGCCAGCGATCATGTACATTGGCTACATTTCTGCCAAGTCTTCCGTACTATCAGAGAAGAAACGTCCAGCTTCTCGTAGCGGTATTGCCCGACTTCGTCCAGTTGCAGGGAGGTGTTAATAATGGCGTCTTTGTCGCTTTAAAGACGTTTTTGACTAATATCAGCTCAGGGCGTTCAATCTCGCGAACTTCACAGCGTATGTTTAAAGAAAATCCGATTTACATCCTCATAGTGGCTCTACTAGCACCACTATTAAGAGACTGGTGCGAAATTTTAATAGACATCGGCATGGATGTTGTGGGGCGTTTTGTAATGTAGAAAAGACGCATTTCCCTACCGAGTAGCAACATATGTGGTGCGGCGGGTGGAAAAATTGTTAATGAAATGTTCCTATGATTTATTTAATGCTGTTGTTTGCCGTTCTCAACACTGGCTCTCTAACTACAATATTGGCAACCAGAAGGTGATTAGCAAAACGTGAAGCCTGTAATTAGAAATCCTAGTGCCCACTTCAACTGAGAAATACACTTACTGCTACAGCTTGTAGCTCTGAGGAATTAGGAAATTGTCTGGGATTCATAATCGAAAACGGTTCACTCTATAAGGTTCACTATATTCTGAAAGTCACAGACCAAAAAGAATCCACACAATCCAACTAACAGAGCAGTTCAGAGTCTAATGCGCTGATGCAACTATAACTGTTCAAATTAAATGTTTAAGTGAATGCTCGCCATAATTTGGTGATAATGTTCACCAAACGCTACGCTAAATAATGGTAGAATGTCTGTCCCGCGGCGGCACGTGAAAATACGACATACGCAAACTGAATATAGATCATTAAAGTCACCCCAGAATTCACTCGAAAATGATTTCATGGTTACGCGTATCCCGAGTAACTTATTACGGCATCCGAGGCTGTTTATAGCAATGATACCGACGCGACGCGACTCCCGGCACAGATGGTGCGCTGATCAGCGTCTGGAGAGAACTGGGGCCTTTTTTTCTCGCGCAGCGTCCTTGTATATAAAGCCGCGGTGCGGACGGCTAAGCGAACGCCTGATTAATTCCGCTGTCCCGACTAGCCGCTGGGCTAGTAAGCACCACTTCACGTTATCAAAAAAATCATTGCTTCTTTTGCTGATGGCAGATGAAGCTCTCAATTTAAATGTGCAATCAGCACCCAGGTAAGTAATCATCATAACAGTCTGATGTGGCTAAGTCAAATATTTTGGGCGAGAGTATTAATTTAATTACACTACACGCAGTAGACGAGCTCTGATCTTGCCCTTTGGAGATACGCTATCGCTATAGTTTTATAGTTGTTCAGTAGAAACTTCTCACATCTTTATGATTGTAGCGGATCTCTCTTCTATTTAAATTTAAACTTCCTAGCTTTATTCATTCACCTACTTAGTCTATCTTGCTTCCTTAATTTTTAAGACAAAAATCAGAAAATCATGAATTTCAACTAAAATCTCATTTTAATTTTAATTTATGAGATCCAGAATACTGTTTCTACTAAATTATTATGCAAAAGGTATCTAAATATAAATTTTTATGTTTCTAGCTCTTTTCTGTTGCGCCAATGATTTTTACAGAAAAACGTCCAAATCTCGAAAATGGTTAAAGCTATTGAACTGATATTCAACACGTATTGGTTAATTTTTGCTCCTGACATGCTAGAAACGTTTCAGGTTATTTACTTGATTTTTAAAGTATTGCGCAACATCTATGACGTCAGAGCTAGTTACAGCGGACTGGCAGGCACACAATGGAAAGACTGATGCGAATTTTATACGGCGTGAGTAGGCTGCTTCCCTACAATGTGTGTGATGTCCTTAGGTTAGTTAGGTTTAAGTAGTTCTACGTTCTGGGGGACTGATGACCTCAGAAGTTAAATCCCATAGTGCTCAGAGCCATTTGAACCATTTAATAGACATCTTCTTTCAGGTGTAGCAACAAGCCGACCCACTTTCTTTTATGTCGCAAAACTCCTTGGTGTTGTGACTTTTTCTTTTTCGACAGTATATTTGTAAATGCTGCTGTGGTTTCCAAACAGCGCATAGTTGTTAACTGTACATAAAAATGAGTGTTCCTGCAAAGCTGTATTACTGTGAACAAATTTGTTGTAGCTAGCAAATTAAAAACTTGTGTTATAGCTATATTTTTTGTAGAAGTCAACATCGCTGTCTTAAAATGAAGCGATCGTCGGTTAATATATATATATATGTGTGTGTTACAAAAAGGTACCGCCAAACTTTCAGGAAACACTCCTCACACACAAATAAAGAAAAGATGTTATGTGGACATGTGTCCGGAAACGCTTAATTTCCATGTTAGAGCTCATTTAAGTTTCGTCAGTATGTACACCTACGCTCAATGGAGAACGTTATCATGATTTCATACGGGATACTCTACCTGTGCTGCTAGAACATGTGCCTTTACAAGTACGACACAACATGTGGTTCATGCACGATGGAGCTCCAGCACATTTCAGTCGAAGTGTTCGTACGCTTCTCAACAACAGATTCGGTGACCGATGGATTGGTAGGGACGGACCAATTCCATGGCCTCCACGCTCCTCAACCCTCTTCACTTTCATTCATGGGGGCGTTTGAAAGCTCTTGTCTACGCAATCCCGGTACCAAATGTAGAGACTCTTTGTGCTCGTATTGTGGACGGCTGTGATACAATACGCCATTCTCCAGGGCTGCATCAGCGCATCAGGGAGTCCATGCGACGGAGGGTGGATGCATGTATCCTCGCTAACGGAGGACATTTCGAACATTTCCTGTAACAAAGTATTTGAAGTCACTCTGGTATGTTCTGTTGCTGTGTGTTTCCATTCGATGATTAATGTGATTTGAAGAGAAGTAATAAAATGAGCTCTAACATGGAAAGTAAGCGTTTCTGGACACATGTCCACATAACATATTTTCTTTCTTTGTGTGTGAGGAATGTTTCCTGGAAGTTTGGTCGTGCGTTTTTGTAACACGCATATAGGTCACCCCTACAGCATGTGTAAGTTATGTTGTTTAATAGCGACTGGAAAAACTGCGCTATATATTATCATGCTTACACATTGCTGCATAATAAGTGCTCTGTGTCTGTTATACAATACTGTGAAACGTATGCTATTAATGAATGAAACTAGCAAATCAACAATCACTCCTGGATAAACTGTGAGCTTTTAAGATCTGCAATATGTCATTTTTAAATCAGTTTGAATACATATTTATAAATACATTGAACATTTTGTAATCCATATCCTTTTGTTTTCGATGAGTTTAAGCTCTGCCTCATACAGACCTTCATAGACCTGCGTTTTTCTCCGTTTAAATTACAGTTAATAATGCAGGTCCTTCCCACTTGTGGAGCAATAGCCCAGAATAAAGATTTTAATACTTAACCAAGACAAGAAATTATATATTTTGAATGTTACTATAGTGTGTAAAATATAAATATGTACTTACAACTAAATCGACGTTATTTTTCAATTCGTCTGTCAGAAATACAGATCCTGTTTCAGTGCACATTTTCAGTAACGTACCAAAGCAACCGAAGATAATCATCTACAGCAAGTGAAACGTCCCCTTAGAAAAATTATACAAGACTGTGCTTAAACTGACTCACAATATTTTTAGCGCAACGCAATCTGACTTTCAAAAATCCCTACAAAAGAATGGCCCTGACTAACATTAACCTATATGTTTCACATATCACTTACCTCACAAAAATCTTGGTTACTCGAACTACTGCAATACAGCGATGACCACTACTGCCAGCTAAATAAAAGATTCAAACTACGGAAGGCACTAACTACTGATAGGGATAGTTAGCAAATGAAAGATTTTAATAGAGAACAAGCAATGTATTTACCTTAATAGTCATAAGACATATATAGCAGTTCATGACATCCATTCTTACAACTTTCAAAACTCCGCCATCTCTCTCCCCACGTCCACCACTGCTGGCGGCTCACCTCCAACTACGCAACGCTACGCGCTGTTAACAGCCAACAGCCCAACACTACAATGGCAGACAACAATGCAAACCAGCCACAGACTGCACACGGCACAGCCAGTGATTTTCATACAGAGCGCTAAGTGGCGGCGGAGTTACCAATAAAAAAAACCTAAACAGCCTACTTACAAAAGGGAACGTCTTTATGCAAAGCGTCGTGGCTGAAGAAATAAGATTTCTGACCGTATGCGGAGTATTTTAGCTGTCATTTAATATGCAACAGAAGTTATAAGTGGGTCGCTCTGTCGAACTATGGATGGGTACTGATATATTTTCTCCATGGCACATTCTTCATCTTGCTGATGACGACGAAGTTCTTGTACATAAACAGAACTGTACCGACGCTGAAAGCGGTATTTTTTCTTACATCTCTTTCGCGCAGAAACTGAATTTTTAATGTATCTTCATTCTTGGTACCGTGTACATGGTGTTAAATTTGATACCTTATTGAAAAGAGAAACCTCTGATGACTGTTTCTACTTAGGACATTAATTTTTTGACGGACATGACACTCAGTTAACGTATAGCCGCTAAGAGACGTTCAACCGTCTGGCTATAGCCTACCGTGTCCTAAAGACCAGTTAAATGAACTGGACTTTTACCGTACCGATATTAAAAAAAAATTAAGCAAGAGAATACATAAGAAAAGAGCAGTGGAAGGCTTATATAAAGCGGTAAGGAACTGGTGCAGCAACAGTTTCAACTTTCGTCTTGTGTGCACGAAATTGCATTTACGAAAGCGTGAGAGAATCGGAAGGGGCTACTAGCTTGTGGTACACACAACTTTATCAAGAGAAAAGTGCTCTGATGTGTAGACATTTTTCTTCAGTTACATTTCTCTCTGCGGACAAGCTAAAAAAACAGTTACCTTTTCTAAATGAATTTAAAGTTTTGTTTATCCATACTCGTCTCGACGTCCCCACCAGTGGTATACATGCTACACTCTCTAATAAAACGAACTGCCTGACAACTTGACAAGGAATCGATTGAAAAATGCGTGTCACTCTGATTAACTACAGCTCTCTTACTGTAAAAGGATGACCGTACACCGCTGCAATAAATTCCTCTAATTGATTGTCTTCTGTTACCTGACATGTAATTGAAATTATATGAATGTAGAGTGGTTACTGGATTGATTTTTATGTCAAACACGGCAAATTAATCTCCAAGAAGACCATCTCCCCAAATTGCTAGTGGTGAGTGATGCATTGTGCGCCCATCGACTAATAGTTACAAGTTTGATTGCGTGCAAGCCCATCAGCAACGTTCACGAACTTGGCTTAATGACTGACAATCTCAAAGTTATTGCTCAACCAGATTAAATTTTCATCTACATTCAGCGCTAATAATGCCACAAGTGTCCGAAGTTGTTTTACTCGATCGAAATTCCACGTACATTTTATGGCAAAACATAATCTTTAACACCACTATCTTATTCCCTTTCCGTGATCCACTTGCGAACGGTGCTTAAAAAGAACGATTGTCGATTAATATCCGTATGCGTTCTAATTATCTGTTATTGACGACTGTCTCCTTGTAACGCCATAGCTTAGAGACTACGTACCTTTTGTTGATTCATTTAGCTTTCTATTTTGTTCAACATCCCATCGTTGTACTCTGTAATTAGTGTACGATGAACTCGATACTGTAATGAAGTATAATCTCTGTAATGACATGGTTTGTCTTTCTCACTTAATATCTTTGGTTATCTTTGAGACTGAATAATTTTGTTGCAATTATTTTTTTGTAGAAATACCAATATATGCAAATGTTCTGTTTTATTTAAAATGTTTGTTTGTGTTATGTAAACTGCTGACCTTCACTTAGGATTCTTAGTTATTTTGTATGTAAAAGGTGTTGTTGTTCCCCTCGGGAACTGAACTGTTTAGCGCGTGCGAATTGTGGTTGCGCCAGGTAGAAAAGGTGGAACCAAGAGTCAGTCGGAGACGAGCTACCAAACTGTCAACTGCTCATGTAAAAGTTGTATATTGTGTTGGTTTTGAGGGAGGCTTTTCCTGGCGCTTTCCAATGCCTCTAATGGATGGATAAAGAGCTGTAACTATTCTGGAATTGATGTAAATCATCGCCACCGAGAAATGACAGAATTCGGCAATTCTACCTGCAAATCCACAAATCCTGCAAAAACAACAGGCAATCGCCACCACATTGCATAATCACTGTAATGGAACACTGTAGTAATGTACAGTGAAGGATCAGCTTATTGGATGTGTTAGTGTTTTCAAATTGGTATTTCATAAATGAATTTATGTACCTACCTCGATTTTTTTCCCTTATCATAACACCTCTCAGGTTCCTCTCTGTTTCAACTAAAGTGATTACCGAGTGTCCTTACTGAAAGAACATTAAAGCCCAGAGTTTTACTGATTAATGCCTCTTGAGCATGGTAAAAAGAAAGTTAAAGTGGCAATAGAGTGAGTTAAAGTAAATGATGCTTGCTGAAAATAATTTTCCTATTAAAACTGCTTATTAATATGTTGATACCGATATCAAAATTAAAAGTTCTTAAAACTGAGGCTTATAAAGTTTTGCTTAGTAAATGATCACATTGCTGCCTGTTGTAAATCGCAAAAGGTGAGTCAGTATCTTACAAACATGTCAGTTTTGTGTCTCACTGTAGTAAAAGTTGAAAACTGCAATTGCTCATGCTTACTTAGCACTTGTTTCTTTTGAGTATTGAAAGTGCATATTAATAATATAATAGGATCCACAGGTTATCCTTTATGCTCATGATAAATAACAATTAATAGAAAGACCACTATCCATGAAAACAATAATTTCTTGTGTGATGTTTAAAGCTTTCCCAAGGTACTGATTGTTCCATAAAAACACGTGAGAACTGCCGGATATCAGTAACTTCCTGCCACGATATTTCGGCGCAGAGTCTTCTGGCCATCTTCAGGTGAGTTGCCACTGTAGTAGTACTGGCGAGTAGGCGCTGAGCTCCGCTATTTATAGCCTTCTGAGGTGACATTGCGCATGCGCTGCTCAGCGTGCGCGCTCATAACGGCTCCGTGCGCTGCGCCTCGCGCCCTCCACTGTGAAAGCCTGGCGTATCGGTGTCAGGTCGATTTCCATCTTTACGCAGATAACAACGTCGGCTACGAAGTTTCTCTATAACCGGATTCCAAGCACAGTTCAGCTGATAACCGCTATCTCGATTGATGAGAGTCTCGTTGTCAGACAATCTTATTTCCACAGATTCATTGATGTATGGGCCAAAATTTTTGTGTCGTTGTAATTCATGGTCTGTGGAAATACAATGTTCGGCGATTGCGGACTTGGTGGGTTGGAGAAGGCGTGTGTGCCGTTGGTGTTCCATAATGCGTTCTTGTACAGTTCGTGTTGTTTGCCCTATATATGATTTGCCGCATTCACACGGAATTTTGTAAACACCTGGTTTACGCAGGACCAGGTCGTCTTTAACGGATCCCACCAGTGATGAAATTTTGGAAGGATGGCGAAACATGACTCTCACTTGGTACTTTTTCAATATTCTGCCTATCTGGGTAGAAATATTCCCAATAAATGATAGATAAACAGTCGACCTGAAGGCCTCTTCCTCTTCGCTTTTCCGTCGTTTGTAGGTGTTCATCACTCTCTTCACTTGCGTAGGTGAAAAGCCATTCTTCAAAAATACTTTTTGCTGGTGTTCCAGTTCCGCTTGAAGACTGTCGGCGTCAGAGATAGCATGGGCATGGTGGACCAAGGTTTTGAGAACGCCCATTGTTTGTTCTGGATGGTGGGAACTAGTAGCTTTTAGATACAGGTCTGTATGAGTGGGCTTTCTGTACACCGAGTGACCAAGTGTGCCATCACTCTTCCGTCGCACCAAGACGTCTAAAACTGGCAGACAACCATCTTTCTCTATCTCCATGGTAAACTTTATGTTTTCATGTATGGAGTTCATGTGACGTAAAAATTCTTGGAGACCGTCCAGACCATGAGGCCACACTATAAAAGTGTCGTCAACGTACCGCCAAAATACTGTCGGTTTAAAAGTGAGGAAGAGGCCTTCAGGTCGACTGTTTAGCCATCATTTATTGGGAATATTTCAACACAGATAGGCAGAATATTGACAAAGTACCAAGTGAGAGTCATCTTTCGCCCTCCTTCCAAAATTTCATCACTGGTGGGATCCCTTAAAGACGATCTGGGTCTGTGTAAACCAGGTGTTTACAAAATTCCGTGTGAATGCGGCAAATCATACATAGGGCAAACAACACGTACTGTGCAGGAACGCATTGTGGAACACCAACGGCATACTCGCATTCTCCAACCCACCAAGTCCGCTGCACCGAAATATCGTGGCAGCAAGTTACTGATATCCGCAGTTTTCCCGTGTTTTTATGGAACAATAATTTCTTTACTCAAAAGACAGTGAGCAGTGACCTGTCAGTGAATTCCATTTAACTTTCATTCTAAATAGAAAAGTACTTAGCTGAGAGAGACTTAACCTGTGACCAGTTCATAATTATGCAGTGAACTACGTTTACAATTTATGATTCTTCAGTGAATATTAATAGAAATGTTATAAAGACCTTTCTATTTGAATAAGCTCTCATAGTAATAGTGTGTAGTACTATAAGGTTGTATTTATGCAAATAGTTAGTTTTGATCTGGCAGCTCTAACCTTAACGTGAACATACTGTATTCAGGTGCCAGACTTCATTGCACTCGCGTGTGGCAAAGTATAAGTTGTGTTTGTCCGTTAAAGTTACTCATACTTATTTTCTTAAACAAGAATGTCAATAATTCTCTTGCCTATTTAGACTGACGACCGTCTTTTTATACTTTAAACAGTGTAGCTAGGTAGAATATTATTTGTTACTGTTTGAATATTTACGTAATTCTGACTTTCACTCCAGATAAGCCACCTCTGTTAGGTACAACATGGTCAACATAACAAAATTCCTCTCAGAGGGTAACACTACTCTGCTTCTTCATACTATAATTACTTGAATAAGAATAATTTCATTATACGATCTGCCTTCAGCTTTGAGGTTATGGTATAGTAGTGGTGACGGTAGTGTTATGTCCTGATTCTCGGGCTCTGTGTTCTATCCTGAATCACGGCTTCAGTGCTGAGCGCCGACTGAACGATCGCGGTATAAATCCGGCAATAGGCTAACTACGGTATTACTGTGAATACAAATCGTACAACGCCATGTTATTCTCCTTCCAGTTAGGTTGGCAATCCAAATCGAAGTAAGTCAGGTTTCATGCGTGCGGAAGTTGAGATATTCAGTTGTTTTTCTTTTCGCCTCTAGTAGAGGGCACCAAACTTTTCTACCAGTGGACTTGATAACCGACAAAATGACGAACGCGGACCACATCATCTTTCTGTATAATACAGGGTGTTTCAAAAAGCATTACCTGATTTAAAAACTCCAAATTTATAGATAAAAAACATGCTATAAACATGGGACGAATTGCAAAATACTGACAAAATCTTAAACTTTACTAAGATGGCGTCCGATCAACAGAAGTCGTTTTTAGGTGCTGCAGTTTGCGTAGAGTGAATCAGTGATTTCAGTCCAACGTTATTTTCGTCGGCGTTTTGGCACAGATCCGCGATGACCCAAAAACCATTCGTCGTTGCTATCGCCAGTCTGAAGACTGGATGCTTGTGCAAAGGTCGACCACGCACTTTTGATGACATGGAGAGAGAACTTGGCAAACATTTGAGCGGAGTCTGCGAAAGTCAGCCCTTCAAAAAGACACAGTGGCTGAAAGAAGCTGTCTTCAAATGCTGCAAAACTGGCTTTTTCCATGACTTCAAGACGACTCCGATGACTTCATTTTCCGACAGGATGGAGCTCCACCACACTGCCACAACGACGCATGTCATTTCCTCAGTGAAGCTTTTCATCAACACGGATAGGGTGCGAGGGACACTGATCTGCATTTTTGGCCTCCATGATCGCCAGACAGGACCCCATTCGATTTTTTCTTGTGGGGATATGCGAATGACAGTGTGTTCATCTCCCTTTTGCAGAATAACAACCGCCACAACTTCTGTAAAAGCAGATACGTTGTGTAAAGTTTATGACGAATTTAGCTATTAAAAAAAAATGGCTCTGAGCACTATGGGACTTAACATCTATGGTCATCAGCCCCCAAGAACTTAGAACTACTTAAACCTAACTACCCTAAGGACATCACACAACACTCAGCCATCACGAGGCAGAGAAAATCCCTGACCCCGTCGGGAATCGAACCCGGGCGTGGGAAGCGAGAACGCTGCCGCACGACCACAAGATGCGGGCATTTAGCTATCTTCTAGATGGTGTTCGCGCCGCTGCTGATGGACACAGAGCATTTGTAACAGCACAGGCCAAATTTAAGATTTCGTGAGTATTTTTCAATGTATCTCACGTTTTTAGAACGTTGTTATCAATAAATATGGAGTTTAGAAGTCAGGTCATTCTTTTCGAAACACGCTGTATTTGTAAGCCAGAACGAAAGCTTTGGAAAAAAAAGATGAAGTGCAACATTCCATGTTAATCATGGCCGAAAGGCATGCAGCGCACAAAAAACAACGACATCCAGCACAATACTTTGTGAAATAAGTTAGCAGAGAAGGCGACGTTAACAAAAAATGTAGTCACATCAGACCTAGTGTGGTCATATCCAAATATCACAAACTGAGTAGCAAAACACTCCAGTGAGGTTTATGCGTCCAATCAATAGACCAAATGTTCATCAGTCAGTCTCGTTCGATGTGCTGGCGCCGCATACTTCATTTTGAATTGATCACAGACAAGAGTGGTTCCGAACACTGATGCCATGCCAGCGGCAAATTTCTTCGGTTTCGGAAACCCATCTTCAGATAAGCAGCTATAAAATTAAGCAACTATTTCTTCAATGTGCTTCTCTTTCAACAAGTCATTCGCTTGCAAATCAAGGAGCTCCAACTGTAGTTCAACTGGCACAGCATAAAGGTTACTGTCAAACAAAGCCTGGAACTGAAGAATGTCACTCTCAGTTAGGTCGAGATTCTAAATCCTCTCCAAAAATGCTTCTTCAAGCCACAAATAATTTTTCTCGGAAAATCAAGGTTGGCATCTTCGGAGCTTGTAGCTCAAAACTTTTTGAAAATGAGAGGTTTTCCCCTTCCAACTGTGCTTCAAACAGTGACAGCTTTTTCTGAAATCTTTCGGAGATTTGTAGAGGTTACGCACGAGATAATTATTTCCCTGCATTTTCAAGATTCGCCCATTTACGAGGAATGTGTTGTCGACAAAAATTTACAACTTCGACAGCGGTGGATCAGGTCTACCTTTTTCAGTGAGAAAAACATCTATATGCTTTATCTTCGAGGTCTTGAGGTTGCAGCTCATACTGTCTGTTAAATAACTAATGTATGACACGAACAGTAGCGGTCCTCAAACAAGGGAGTTATAAAACAACGCAGATAGATCGTATTAAAGAGAGTCATATAAGCAATTAAAAGCGGCCCTCCCAGATTTGTTACCGGTAAGTTCCGTCAACACTCGAACATCACGGAAATGCTTCGTAAACTGAAACGGTTATCATTAGAATGAAAGCGACATTCTTTTCGCGAAACGCTGTTGGGAAAATTTAGGTAACCGGCCTTTAGAGCTGACTGCAGTAAGATTCTGCGGCTCACAACGTACATTTTGAGTAAGGGCCGCGAGGACAAAATAAGAGAAATTAGGGCTTGTGAGGATGCATATTGACAATCGTTTTTCTCTTACTCTACTGGCGAGTGCAACGGGAAAAGGGATGACTAGTAGTGGAGGAAGGTACCCTCCACTTTGCACTTCAATGTGCCTCGGAGTATATGTACACACCTGGAAATTGAAATAAGAACACCGTGAATTCATTGTCCCAGGAAGGGAAAACTTTATTGACACATTCCTGGGGTCAGATACATCACATGATCACACTGACAGAACCACAGGCACATAGACACAGGCAACAGAGCATGCACAATGTCGGCACTAGTACAGTGTATATCCACCTTTCGCAACAATGCAGGCTGCTATTCTCCCATGGAAACGATCGTAGAGATGCTGGATGTAGTCCTGTGGAACGGCTTGCCATGCCATTTCCACCTGGCGCCTCAGTTGGACCAGCGTTCGTGCTGGACGTGCAGACCGCTCAATGGGGGACAGATCCGGAGATCTTGCTGGCCAGGGTAGTTGACTTACACCTTCTAGAGCACGTTGGGTGGCACGGGATACATGCGGACGTGCATTGTCCTGTTGGAACAGCAAGTTCCCTTGCCGGTCTAGGAATGGTAGAACGATGGGTTCGATGACGGTTTGGATGTACCATGCACTATTCAGTGTCCCCTCGACGATCACCAGAGGTGTACGGCCAGTGTAGGAGATCGCTCCCCACACCATGATGCCGGGTGTTGGCCCTGTGTGCCTCGGTCGTGTGCAGTCCTGATTGTGGCGCTCACCTGCACGGCGCCAAACACGCATACGACCATCATTGGCACCAAGGCAGAAGCGACTCTCATCGCTGAAGACGACACGTCTCCATTCGTCCCTCCATTCACGCCTGTCGCGACACCACTGGAGGCGGGCTGCGCGATGTTGGGGCGTGAGCGGAAGACGGTCTAACGGTGTGCGGGACCGTAGCCCAGCTTCATGGAGACGGTTGCGAATGGTCCTCGCCGATACCCCAGGAGCAACAGTGTCCCTAATTTGCTGGGAAGTGGCGGTGCGGTCCCCTACGGCACTGCGTAGGATCCTACGGTCTTGGCGTGCATCCGTGCGTCGCTGCGGTCCGGTCCCAGGTCGACGGGAACGTGCACCTTCCGCCGACCACTGGCGACAACATCGATGTACTGAGGAGACCTCACGTCCCACGTGTTGAGCAATTCGGCGGTACGTCCACCCGGCCTCCCGCATGCCCACTATACGCCCTCGCTCAAAGTCCGTCAACTGCACATACGGTTCACGTCCACGCTGTCGCGGCATGCTACCAGTGTTAAAGACTGCGATGGAGCTCCGTATGCCACGGCAAACTGGCTGACACTGACGGCGGCGGTGCACAAATGCTGCGCAGCTAGCGCCATTCGACGGCCAACACCGCGGTTCCTGGTGTGTCCGCTGTACCGTGCGTGTGATCATCGCTTGTACAGCCCTCTCGCAGTGTCCGGAGCAAGTGTGGTAGGTCTGACACACCGGTGTCAATGTGTTCTTTTTTCCATTTCCAGGAGTGTATTTGGATGTAGATGTAGAACGTGTTACAAGTGTACCGATAGTTTCGTGCGACACACATTATGTGGAGCGTGATTACATTCATACAGCTCGCACAGTGTGTCATGTTATCGACAGTATATCTGACCTCCAAAGGGCGTAAACACCAGTTTCCATGTAGAGATGTACAGAACGCCGTAAGAGTCAGCAGATAAGAGCTGCGGGGACTGCCGTTGAAGGTAATCATATGAGAACGGAGCTCTGTGGGGGGGGGGGGGGGGGGGGGGGTGTACAAAGATCTGGAAAAGTCTGTCCGATCAGTTAGAAATATACCATCGCAAATCATATTATTTGTAATGGTACAACTGAATTCATCAAATTCCATACTTGTCGTTATTACTGCCACCAATAAACGTGACTACGGTGGATAAATCACATTCTCGAATATTTTCGTATCTTAAATATGTCACTAAATTTATAATTTTGAAACTTATAAACAGATTAAAGCGTTGTGACAGACCAGGACTCAAACGTGAAACCTTGTCTTCCGTGAGTAATTCTTTCATGGGCAAACCTTTTACCCACAGACAAGTAATCGCACGCTACGCGTTATCATCGATGTCGTCCAATATATGGCATGTGTGGGGCTTGACCAGAAATGAAAGTGAAGTAAATGAGAGCTCCATATGGTGAACCGTTTAGGAAAAAAAAGCATTCTGGCGCGGATCGGGTGAGACATGGCCCACTTACGTCAGGTTGTTCTCCACACACCGTTTAGCGCGACGTAAGCAGTACGGAGTGATAATCCGGAGGTTATGGGATCGAGACCCTACCGAGAAATTTTTTAAATTATTACGTTACTTGCACTGCAAATAAACCGAAACAGTGCTCAGTTTATAGTATTTATTAATAGTTCCATAACGAAAAGAAAAAGGAAAAAAAAAATTCGAGACAGTAAATAAATTTCGGATAAACTATAGTCGCAGCATCCAGCAGGACTCTGCAAATATGTTTCCAAGGTAGGATTATAAGGCCTATACGACAATGTCGAACATAAAATTAGATCATTTTATTATTCTACAGTTGATGATTCACAGGAGAAGAAGTAATTTTCTCAGCATCTTGCACACATTATAAGCGCTGCATTATTACAGTTACATGGTTGTTTCAATGTTTCTACAGGAAAAAACAAACTTGGTCTACTTTCATCAGAGGTTCTCTGTCATCGCACAGTTTTTTTCACAAACCACGCGTAATGCCGATCAAAGTTAAAAATGAAACGAATGGAATACGAAGTCCTGTACAATCTAATTATAATTCCTTCTTGGAACGTTATATGCAACGCCTTCCTGGAAGCTGTAAGTACAATCACTTCTTGTAAATTTATTTGCTATGTCAAATGTACTTTTGTCTTTTGGTTTCAAGCAGTATATGAAAATATTAAGAAATTCAATATATTGAGCAACTCGGTTCATTTGCAATGAAAGTAACGTAAAAAAATAAAAAAGTTGTCTGTATAGAGAATCGACCTGATGATTAGCGTTCTGTACTATTTGCGCTACACCAGATGCTATGTGGAGACAGCGCTCAGGCGTGACCGTAATGCGTCAGTAATGCTATTTTTTCCTTAACGTTTGACCATCTGGAGCTCCCGCTTCTATCACTTCCAGTTCTGGCCAAGTCCTCAATAAAACACTGATTTGGACGAAATCGGTGATGACGAGTAGGTGCGGTCCCCTTGTAAACTGTCCATGCACGACTTGTGACCCGTCCGCACAGCATCATTTCTGCCGGTACTTTCCTCCGCTGTCTAAACTACGCATAAGCTCTCCTGCACACCTAGTGGGTCTAGCTTTCCTGGAAAGAACGATTTCACGGACAAATGGCTTACAATTGGACACCACACCTATCCTGGCTGAATCTTCACTTTATGGCGGAGTGTGCAGTTTATAACAGTTTTTTTCTGGCAGATTAAAACTGTGTGCCAGACCGGCACGAATATGGAATCTTACACTACCCGAGCTATCCAGGAGCCCGATATCCCTAGGTGAGCTTCCGTGACGTGTAGAAAGCAGGAGAGAGGCAGGGGGGTCTACTGGTAGAAATACAGGGTGTTCGGAAATTTCCATCACAAACTTCTAGGACTTGTAGAGGGGAGTGAGTACATAATATTTTTAATAGGAACCCGTTGCCGGAAAAGTACCGTTCTTATGCTACAGCCGTTTGAAAACATGTTTGCTAGGTAGGTGTGCAACAAGGTAGTAACGGCAGGAGGGGGGAGGGGGGGGGGCGGGGCTGGCCATGTCGGATCAGCTGATGTCGTTTGACGTCCATCCTACCTCTATGACCTGGTTCGAGCCTCATTAACGTACCTGTGAGTGTTAGAGCAACGTTGTTGAGTACATGTTTGCAGAATACACCGACATGATCCTTCTGTTTGGCGAACGTCATAGTAATGGAAGAGCTACTCATCGCCTTTACCAAGATAGTTCCCCACAACGTTCGACTCCATCGCATGTCATTTCCGCCACAATTATTCATTGTCAGCAGGCGTGTCTATGGTGTTAGAAGGAAACGCCGCTCACCAGAATTGGAAGAGGCTTTATTGCAGCACGTTGAAGAGAACCCGCCAACAAGTACACTAGAAATTTCTTTGGCTATTAATGAGTGGAAATGTAAAACAAATGATGTAATGGGGCACATTTAATCAAATACTTGTAAAAGTGGGCGTATTACCAGCAAGTTTTGAAATGGTTGTAGCACGGAAACGATATGTTTCTGGGCACCTGTTTCAATCCAGAATATTGTCTACTCACTCCCCTCTACACGTCTAGAAGTTTGTAATGGGAATTTCCGAACACCCTGTAAAACTATGAGGATAGGTTAACGGTTGTACCCCGATAGCTCAGCCAGTAATGGAGTTGCCCGCGAATATCAAAGTTCCAGATTTGTGCCGTGATTCAGCTCCCAGATTTAATCTGCCAGGAAATATAAAACCAGCGCTCACCATCCTTCAGAGTGAAAGATACATTCTGTATTGCCTCATTTTGTTAACGAAAAAAGTCACGTCGGAATGGGCATTAGAAGTGAATACTTCAGTCACCTTACTCATTGGCAGACTAGTAAAGCACGCAAAATTAACGGCGTTTCACTTGCTTCAAGCAAATCGGTTGATTTACTGATAAAATACGTGCAGCCAGTACTGCCGGTATTCGCTAAGAGCTTTTCTGTGATTAATTACGCGTGAGCGATCGATCACCTAATAGGCCGAAATGTTCGTAGTCCGTGTTGTCATTCATCATTTATGAGCGTGTATATCTTTCTCCTCTTCACACAGTGACACACATTCGGGTCTGCTGAACAGTGAATACTACGGTCACGTCTCGTACTTCATGTGCAGGGCTACTATAAATGATTCATTCGTTGTCAAAGCTCTATATTTCCAAAGTATCACACGTACATAGCTCGCGTGCGGTTGAAGCGGTATTGAATAGCATATTTCATTGGTTGTCGGAGCACCATACCATGGCCCGCACGTTCACCGGATCTAGCGTCCCCGGATTTCTTTCTGTGGAGAAAGTTGAAGGATATTTGCTATCGTGATCCACCGACGTTGGCCTGTCAACATGCGTCAGCTCATTGTCAACGCATGTGCGAATATTACGGAAGGCGAACTACTCGCTGTTGAGAGGAATGTCGTTACACGTATTGCCCAATGCAGTGAGGTTGACGGACATCATTTTGAACATTTATTGCATTAATGTTGTATTTACAGGTAATCACGCTGTAACAGCATGCGATCTCAGAAATGATAAGTTCTCAAACGTACGTGTATCACATTGGAACAACCGAAATGAAATGGCCAAACGTACCTACGTTCAGTATTTTAATTTAAAAAACCCAACTGTTACCAACTGTTCGTCTAAAACTGTGAGCCATATGTTTGTGACTATTACAGCGTCATCTATCACAAAGCTAAAAAAAGTGATCCAACTAAAACATTCATATTTCTTTACGTACTACTCGAATACGTAATAAAAAATGGGGGTTCCTATTTAAAATAACGCACTTGATATCCGTTTGACCTATGGCAACGCCATCTAGCGGGCCAACCAAAGGGCTATCTGATTTCCTCCTTCAAGCTAGACAAGTTTCTTTCTTTTTAGTTTTTTGGTTTGACTCTTATTTCGTGAGGTATTTGGCCCGGTCACGATCAATGGACCACCCTGTATATCAATAGCGACTGGCCATTTTAACTCCAAGGTGTGATATAAATACAATAACCAGGCGATACTTCAACAAGAGCCAGCAAACTGCTGGTTAAACCTTGACAGTAGGGATCTACAACGGAATTTCTCAGCACTCCAGGCCATCGTAAATTTTAACGATCGCAACACATGCCCCTTAAAACATCATGTATTAAACCAATTAAAATCAAAACATTGAAGGCCAGACTCAGTAGGAGTAGCGACGGCCGCCCAAGAAAATACAGTGAACCGCACAGAGCCCAGTAGTGGATTCCGAACACAATTTTCAGGACAAGCAAGGACCTTACCCTCTTGCTTGTTCGATGAAGCCAGTCGCCGCAGATCCCCATTCCAGGAGACATGAAGCAAGCGGCAATAACACCAACGGCTTCCCAGTAACGTCTCTTTCCACGCCGGCGATTTTGCCACGGCGCCGTCACCCAGGTATCACCCCCTTTTAGACGTGCCCTGCTTGCCGGCTGTCACCGGATCTTAGTTGTCCGCCACAGTTCCCAAAACGCCGTTACTGCTCGGCGTCCAAAAGCAAAATCACTGCCTCTTCCCCAGTTTTCCTCTCGCTCCCGATTGGCCCGGTATGTGCCGACAGCGCGCGCTGCGCACACCGCCGGGAAGATGACCCATACCGGCGGCGGAAATATCGCTGATCGAGCCACACGGCTCAGTTACTTCTGCGACACTGTAGAAAGAGTCGGCAGAAATGTAGCCGCTGTACACAATTGCTCACAGCGGAGTTCACGAGAATGTACCGTCGCAACATGACCGTTCTCGGGACGGCCACTTAGCATTACCGAGAGAGAAGAGCATCGCGTTGATTATCTGTCGGATCGTACTGGATCTGCAGCGGCAATTTGAGCAGCATTTGACACCGCAGTGACACAACAAATTGTTAGAAATTCGTTACTTCGAGGACAGATCCGAGCCAGATGTCCTGTAGCGTACATTCACCAGGCCCCAAACTACAGCCATTTGCGACTTCAGTGGTGTTAAGTGAGAACATATTGGAGGGCAAGTGTGGAGCTCTGTTGTGTTTTGTGATGAAAGCCGGTTCTGCCTCGGTGCGAGTGATGGTCGTGCGTTTGTTAGAAGGCGGCAAGTTCAGGACCTGCAACCAACCTGTGTGCGTCTAGACAAACTCGACCTACACCTGGAGTTATGGTCTCGGATGCGATTTCATCTGACAGCAGGAGCACTATCGTAGCTATCCCACGCACCCTGATTGCAAATTTGATTGCAAATTTGTACATCAATCTGGTGATTTGACCTGTTGTGCTGCCATTCATGTACAGCATTCCGGGGGGTGTTTTGCAACGGTATAATACTCGTTCATATTCCACTGTTGTAAGCCAACATGCTCTACAGAGCATCGACTTGTTGCTGGCCTGCTAGATCAGCATATCTGTCTCCAATAGAGCACATACGGAATGTCGTCGGATGACAACTCCAACGTCATCGGGAACTTGCATTAACCGTGCCTCAATTGATCGTCAGGTGCAAGAAGCATGGTCAGGCGTGCACTACACGCCGGAAGCGGCTACGAGGGTAGCGGAGTACGTGTGGAGTGCACATGGGGTTTTTTTAGGTTAGAGAATTCCCTCCCTAGGCCCGACAAGACGCCTCCTGAGACGCGGCAAGGCAGGAGTAGGCAAAATGCAACAAGGAATAACAATATTAATGTGCTAATAGTAAACTGCAGAAGCGTCTATAGAAAGGTCCCAGAACTGCTCTCATTAATAAACGGTCACAACGCCCATATAGTACTAGGAACAGAAAGTTGGCTGAAACCAGACGTAAACAGTAATGAAATCCTAAACTCTGATTGGAATGTATACCGCAGAGATAGGCTGGACAGTGAAGGGGGAGGCGTGTTTATAGCGATAAGAAGTGCAATAGTATCGAAGGAAATTGACGGAGATTCGAATTGTGAAATGATTTGGGTGAAGGTCACGGTTAAAGCAGGCTCAGACATGGTAATTGGATGTCTCTATAGGCCCCCGGGCTCAGCAGCTGTTGTGGCTCAGCACCTGAAGAATAATTTGGAAAATATTTCGAGTAGATTTCCCCACCATGTTATAGTTCTGGGTGGAGATTTTAATTTGCCGGATATAGACTGGGAGACTCAAACGTTCATAACGGGTGGCAGGGACAAAGAATCCAGTGAAATATTTTTAAGTGCTTTATCTGAAAACTACCTTGAGCAGTTAAACAGAAAACCGACTCGTGGCGATAATATATTAGACCTTCTGGTGACAAACAGACCCGAACTATTTGAATCAGTTAATGCAGAACAGGGAATCAGCGATCATAAAGCAGTTACTGCGTCGATGATTTCAGCCGTAAATAGAAATATTAAAAAAGGTAGGAAGATTTTTCTGTTTAGCAAAAGTGACAAAAAGCAGATTACAGAGTACCTGACGGCTCAACACAAAAGTTTTGTCTCAAGTGCAGATAGTGTTGAGGATCAGTGGACAAAGTTCAAAACCATGGTACAATATGCGTTAGATGAGTATGTGCCAAGCAAGATCGTAAGAGATGGAAAAGAGCCACCGTGGTACAACAACCGAGTTAGAAAACTGCTGCGGAAGCAAAGGGAACTTCACAGCAAACATAAACATAGCCAAAGCCTTGCAGACAAACAAAAATTACGCGAAGCGAAATGTAGTGTGAGGAGGGCTATGCGAGAGGCTTTCAATGAATTCGAAAGTAACGTTCTATGTACTGACTTGGCAGAAAATCCTAAGAAATTTTGGTCCTATGTCAAAGCGGTAGGTGGATCAAAACAAAATGTCCAGACACTCTGTGACCAAAATGGTACTGAAACAGAGGATGACAGACTAAAGGCCGAATTACTAAATGTCTTCTTCCAAAGCTGTTTCACAGAGGAAGACTGCACTGTGCTTCCTTCTCTAGATTGTCGCACAGTTGACAAAATGGTAGATATCGAAGTAGACGACAGAGGGATAGAGAAACAATTAAAATCGCTCAAAAGAGGAAAGGCCGCTGGTCCTGATGGGATACCAGTTCGATTTTACACAGAGTACGCGAAGGAACTTGCCCCCCTTCTTGCAGCGGTGTACCGTAGGTCTCTAGAAGAGCGAAGCGTTCCAAAGGATTGGAAAAGGGCACAGGTCATCCCCGTTCTCAAGAAGGGACGTCGAACAGATGTGCAGAACTATAGACCTATATCTCTAACGTCGATCAGTTGTAGAATTTTGGAACACGTATTATGTTCGAGTATAATGTCTTTTCTGGAGACTAGAAATCTACTCTGTAGGAATCAGCAAGGGTTTCGAAAAAGACGATCGTGTGAAACCCAGCTCGCGCTATTCGTCCACGAGACTCAGAGGGCCTTAGACACGGGTTCACAGGTAGATGCCGTGTTTCTTGACTTCCGCAGGGCGTTTGACACAGTTCCCCATAGTCGTTTAATGAACAAAGTAAGAGCATACGGACTATCAGATCAATTGTGTGATTGGATTGAGGAGTTCCTAGATAACAGAACGCAGCACGTCATTCTCAATGGAGAGAAGTCTTCCGAAGTAAGAGTGATTTCAGGTGTGCCGCAGGGGAGTGTCATAGGACCGTTGCTATTCACAATATACATAAATGACCTGGTGGATGACATCGGAAGTTCACTGAGGCTTTTTGCAGATGATGCTGTGGTGTATCGAGAGGTTGCAACAATGGAAAATTGTACTGAAATGCAGGAGGATCTGCAGCGAATTGACGCATGGTGCACGGAATGGCAATTGAATCTCAATGTAGCGAAGTGTAATGTGATGCGAATACATAGAAAGATAGGTCCCTTATCATTTAGCTACAAAATAGCAGGTCAGCAACTGGAAGCAGTTAATTCCATAAATTATCTGGGAGTACGCATTAGGAGTGATTTAAAATGGAATGATCATATAAAGTTGATCGTCGGTAAAGCAGATGCCAGACTGAGATTCATTGGAAGAATCCTAAGGAAATGCAATCCGACAACAAAGGAAGTAGGTTACAGTACGCTTGTTCGCCCAATGCTTGAATACTGCTCAGCAGTGTGGGATCCGCACCAGGTAGGGTTGATAGAAGAGATAGAGAAGATCCAACGGAGAGCAGCGCGCTTCGTTACAGGATCATTTAGTAATTGCGAAAGCGTTACGGAGATGATAGATAAACTCCAGTGGAAGACTCTGCAGGAGAGACGCTCAGTAGCTCGGTACGGGCTTTTGTTGAAGTTTCGAGAACATACCTTCACCGAAGAGTCAAGCAGTATATTGCTCCCTCCTACGTATATCTCGCGAAGAGACCATGAGGATAAAATCAGAGAGATTAGAGCCCACACAGAAGCATACCGACAATCCTTCTTTCCACGTACAATACGAGACTGGAATAGAAGGGAGAACCGATAGAGGTACTCAGGGTACCCTCCGCCACACACCGTCAGGTGGCTTGCGGAGTACGGATGTAGATGTAGATGTAGATGTAGAACTCCATCCCACATCTGGTACCGGTACAACACAACGCTAGCACGTTTTCATGTTTGCAGTCTACACTCTGGCGATTACACTGGCTGGTAACGTACCAGCATATGACATTTGCAGTGTCTTATCTCTCGCTTTCCATAACCTGTGATCTCGCAGTGATAATCACGTAAATGTGTTATCTGGATAAATTGTTCTCGAAAGTTCATTACTCTACATTAAATAGTTTTGGTCTTGCGATTTCTTTTTCGTCAGTGTGTATCATAAACCACGAATGTTCATAATTATTTTTTATTTAGGTGGGTCACTACCCACAGTTCCTTGCTCCTGTGTAAGTGGTAGCTGTCGCAGTCATTCGACCAAATTAAAATATTTCTATAAAAATGTTAAAAGCAAGTTTCGTTGTCCCTCAATAGTTCGTGAAGAATGTTGTCAAAATTCTTGCTGTGAATAGCTGTATTTAATACTTACAACGTATCAGGTTTTCTTCCATATTGTTCCCTGTACAGAATTTTCAAGTAAAGTTCCATTTCATTTCAGGGGTGACCTGGTGCATAGGTTAGGTTACCAACCGTTGACCTGTTGTATTTTCCGAGCGTGAAAAGGCATGTATGGTTCAGAATAAAATGGCTCTAAGCACTATGGGACTTAACATCTGAGGTCATCAGTCCCCTAGACTTAGAACTACTTAAACCTAACTAACCTAAGTACGTCACACAACGCCATGCCCGCGGTAGGATTGGAACCTGCGACCGTAGCAGCAGCGCGGTTCCGGACTGAAGCGCCTAAAACCGCTCGGCCACAACGGTCAGCGCAGATGTATGCTTGTTATATCCGGTTGACGACTTCCTTCCCCTCTGTCCAATGTATTTGTGTCATAAGACGAGCTTTGCGTCTTATACAAGCTTAATATGATAAATTTACTATTTGCTTCTACATCATGCACCAGGCTATATCCAACAAAGCTCTTCATTTCAAAAGCAATGTTAACGTTGCATGCTTCCAGACGTTCTTCATCATTCGCAAGATTTTCTTACGTCAAAAAAGCAAAGTGAGATCATTTTGTCAACAGACAACTATTTCTTTCCCCTCTTCTTCTACTTGCGCATCTGATTTTGACTATGTTTCTTTGGTAGCCTTTATTTAATGTTGCCTTCCAAAACATATTTAGCTCCGTTTATCTTCGCTGTTTATTGCCCCCCCCTCCCTTGTAATAAGATTCGAAACACAATGTGTGTACGTGGGGGAGGGTGGGAGGAGTGGGGGAGGTACGTAATACGTAAGGTATCACAAAATTAGTCGTAATCTGTTTTTTATAAACATATTATCGATTATTGTTAATTGTGGTCTTTGGTCCAAAGACTGGTTTGCTGCAGTTATCCACGCTAATCTATCCCGTAAAAGCACCTACAACGTCGAATAACTGCTGCAACCTACACCCATTTGAACCTGTTATCTATAATCAACCCTTGGTCTCCTACATTTTTTACCTTCTACAATAGCCTCCGTCGCTACATAAGATATTCGTTGGCGCCTCAGCATGTGTCTCATTAACCGATAATTTCTTTTAGTCAGTTTGTGCCACGATTCACTTTTCTCCCCATAAATATGGGCAACATAGTCCAGAGGACTAACTGCGATCTTGTGATAAAACTGGGTTAGAACAACAGTCTGGATCGCAATAGTATTTCATTAATGACTGGTTTCGGCTTCAAGTATAAGTCTTCTTCAGAAAATAATACCCATCTGGTTGCCGCTGGCGGCTCCCCGGATGCACACGCTGCAGCACGACCGTGAATGACGATGTAAGACGCCGTGCAGCATCAGCCGGCACTGGCCGATGGAGCCGCCAGCTTCTTCACCATCCCCGGAATTTGGCCTCTGCATCGGAGGCGCCAAGAATCTTGCTGTGGTGTCACCGCCAGACACCACACTTGCTGGGTGCTCTTGCACATGTGCAACGTCCGGGTCACAGCGAGCACGCCGCAGCCGTCAGCGCTCATGTAGTGCATGTTTCTACGCACAGATGTCGCTCCTGTGTTAAGACAAAGTGCGTTATCGACACCTCGTGTGTATACGACAACCTGGGCTGTATCTGCAAGATCTGTTGGTTCGTCAAGCGCAACAGAGAAAGCAACAAAGTATTTAGCCTTATCTATTAGCTGCCTGTGCAGATCGCCGGCCATAGCACTGATACGTCTTGTCACTGTTTGTTTGGATGGACTGATTACTTGAAATCTGCTAACGTTCGTGGGACACAAGTTCTGCAGCGTCAATCAGACACCCTTTCACGAACTCCCTTTCGGAAAAGGGTTTCCCAGATTGTGCAATTCTTAATGCGATTTTAAAACTTGCTCGCAGTGAAGATTTAGTGTGGTTGTCGTTCTGGAAAATTGAAAACAGTATATTGCACAGCGTACAGTAAAACAGACATAAATGTAACACACGAAACTAAGAGTTCAAGAAGTATCAGTTACTTTGACGTACAGTAAAATCTAGTTGATGTGTCTCATCCATTTTCTGAAGGACGTTTAATTTTACTTGCCGTTCTTCACTGTTGAGTACACTACACTCGTCTTTGTGATATGTATTGTAATGTCTTTCAATTGAAAACTTACTCTGGACGCCTATTATTCGGCGGCACAGCAGACACTGTGAGTTTTCGCCAACGGCTACAAAAAAGAATTGCAGTTCCCAGTCATTTTTAAACGACTGAGAACATAGATCTCCCGTCCTTTGCTTTTTCACAGTACTTGCCATTTCTCAGTACTTCTCTGTTAAGGTTACGGTCACCAGGGGTAAACGAGACTGGATATGTTGCGCTCTTGATTGCACCACAGGGAAGTGGATCCGCCGCCGTTCATTAAGGAAACATGTCTAATAACAGATGTCGCTGTCGCTCGCTGTCGCACGCTGTCGAACACGTGCGCACTTCCGCACGTCTGCACACTGTGCAGCGTTTGGCCGGCCCTGTAAAGGTAGGTGGTGGCCTTTAAATCGGCCGCGGTCCGGTAGTATACGTCAGACCCGCGTGTCGCCACTATCGGTGATTGCAGACCGAGCGCCGCCACACGGCAGCTCTAGTCTAGAGAGACTCCTTAGCAATCGTCCCAGTTGTACAGCCGACTTTGCTAGGGATGGTCCACTGCCTACATACGCTGTCATTTGCAGAGACGATAGGTTAGCATAGCCATCAGCTACGTCATTTGCTACGACCTAGCATGGCGCCATATTCAGTTACTGTAATCTGAACAGATAATATTGTGAATCATGTACCATCAAGAGCGACGTTCGACGTTCATCATTAATGGATTACAGTTAAGTATCAAACTAATTACGTCCGCTTTCTGAATTCTAATTCCTTGTCATGTTCCAGACCTCACGTCAGTATAGTTCTTCCCTCTTCACGCCAGCCTGCGTGAGCTACAACGAGTGCATTTCGGCCTTCTCTAGTAACACGGTGTTGGCTCTTCTGCCAACACAACACTTGCTGTCCGCCGTCGACCTTCACTAAGTTATCTTGTTCTACTTCCGAGTGAACATTAACTTTGACTGTTACGTCATTATAGCTTTCACCCTAAGTTGAAATTTTATTAGTTCAGCGCTAATCATGAACTATCGCAAACTTGTAATGCTTAACGTTTCTTCAAAGGTGGAGTATTTTGGTTATGCAGTTCTGAATTAAGCTGTTACAATTTGTTTACTTAAACGACTTTCTCGATACAAAAAAGAACTGGAATTGTGGAAGCATGTGTGGAAACTGCTTCGGTTAAGGAAACTCGCGAAATTTTCAGGGTCAGGTATCCGGACAGAGGACTACCAGCAAAGAAAGCAAGACCGAGCCTGCATAAAAATTGGCGCACCTACGGATCTGTGCAAAATTTAAGTAGTAGCAGTTAGGTATTCTGCCTTACGGCAGGTCTTGTCATGGGTTAAGCCTCTTCCACTTCTGTTTGCCCATAGCCAGTCTTATCATTTCTGAATGTTTGTCTCCTTTGATATTATCCAGCATTTGATATCTTCTTTTTCCTCTTACCCTTCTTTCCCTGCACCATTCCTTCCTTCAATAAACACTCCCTCCTCAAACAATGTCCAATCCAGAATGAAATTTTCACTCTACAGCGGATCGTGCGCTGATATGAAACTTCCTGGCAGATTAAAACTGTGTGCCGGACCGAGACTCGAACTCGGGACATTTGCCTTTCGCGGGCAAGTGCTCTACCGACTGAGCTACCCCAGCACGACTCACGCCCTGTCGTCTGAAGTGCTAGTTCTGCAAGGTTCGCAGGAAAGCTTCTGTAACGTTTGGAAGGTAGGAGACGAAGTACTGGCAGAAGTACAGCTGTGAGGACGGGGCGTGAGTCGTGCTTGGGTAGCTCAGTCGCAGCCGGCACGGTAGCTCAGCGTGTTCGGTCAGAGAGCCGGTTGGCCTCTGTAATAAAAAACTGAGTGGAACGATCATCCACCGAACTTGAACAGGATGTCTTGCGACGTCCGCAACAACCAAACACAACGATCAATAACGAACAAAATGAAAAAAAAAGTCGGTAGAGCACTTGCCCGCGAAGGCAAAGGTCCCGAGTTCGAGTCTCGGTCCGGCACACAGTTTTAATCTGCCAGGAAGTTTAATGTCCAGTCCAGTTCCGTTTACTCTTTCTGATGACTTTCAGTGTGTTTCTTTTGTTCTCCAACTCTTCTTAATACTTCTTCATTCCTTTCTCGGTCTTCTCATTTCACTTTTTCCATTCTTCTCCATATACACATCTCTAGTGCCTCCAATCTTCTTTTATCTTCCTTCCTCGGTGTCCATACAGAATTTAAAACGACAAAGTATTCGAACAGTTCGCACGCTAGAAGTTACTGCAGACACTCGCCAAAGAATTTTTCAAAGCCCGAGGAAGTCTACTCGTAAACTGGCCCAAGAGGCGCATGTAAGTGGGAGGAGTACTCAGCGGATATTGTAAAATCTTAATTTGAAGCTATGTCGGGTGTAGGTTGTGCAGCAGTTACGGGAAGATGAGAATGTAAAAAGGTGTAGATAAGTGCACCTGGCTTTTGAATAACATAAAGCGTAGTTTGTTAGACCCTTTCCACTACTTCATGAGTGATGAAGCATGGTTTCATCTTCCAATCATGTGATTCATAGAACACGGTAATGGGAACGGAGAGTCCTAACATTGTGTGTTAGTAACCACTCCATGATGAAAAAATCGGCGGTGTAACACGAACGTCCATCATTGGACCGATATTTTTTGACATTGCTCTCAACACGGATGCACATATGGAAATTTTTGATACATTTTTGTGCTCAATTCAATGAATATGAAAGACAATGTTGCTTCTTCCAGCAAGATGTTTTCAACGTGCCACACGTCCCTGAAACGAGCCCTTGATATCTTCGCCGAGGAACAAATTGTCAGCAAAAACTTATGGGCACAACGTTTGCCGGATCTGACTACATGTGATTTTTTCCTGTGGTGACACTTAAGAGCAAGGTCTGTGGAACAAATCCACACACAATACAGTAACTGAAAGACAACATCAGCCGTGAAGTTACTGCCATCCGTATCCCAACTTTACGCCGGGTGTATCCGTATATGCTTAGAAGTGCACAGCTCTGTACTGATGTTGCAGGGGGTAACTTTCAGCATCTTCTATAAATGTATATTTCACTGTATGTTCCATTGTAAATAAATGGTAGGTCCATTTCAGCTCTTTGTTTCTACAATTTCACTGCATTTCCTTTATACTTACACTGGCTACTTTTATCTGCACCAACCTGTACAAAGGCTAACACATCATAGTCAAAATGTGAAAACATTTAACATAGCTTTCCAGTATCGAAGTAATGCTTCCATCAAGCAAGTAAAATACTAGCTAGGGAAACTCCCCATCGCCCCCCCCCCCCCCCTCAGATTTGGTGGGTAAAATGGCTCACTTTATAGCCCGTCAAAAAATTAACAGAGATCAAGCATGAAAACAGAGGAAAGATGTATTGAACTGTTAAAAAGAAGCAAAACAGAAACAGTGAACAGTCTAAGCGCAAGATGTGCAACATCGAGTGAAACGTCAGAACCACGTCGTCGTGGCTGTGTGGTTACGGGGTTGGAAAGCGAGAGATCCGTGTTCAAATCTCATCTCTCTCGTGCCCCATTTTTTTTTCTTTTTCACAAAATTGTGAGCTTTTCGTCCGGTCATTGACGTGTCTGATCTCCTTCTGTAGTGTTGGGGATTGCCGCATATACACTGGTTATAGACTATGAGTCATTTTGTAGCAATATATTACCGTTGCAACAAAATGAGGTGAATAATAATTGGCACCAATGCTGTACAATCGCAATAAAGTCATGAGATGTTCAACTGACTCTTTTTATTAGAACATGTTACGCGTTTCGGTATTACACCCATCTTCAGACATCACAAATATCAACCCCTTCCTAACCAACCAGGCCAACAGTCATATGTTATTGGACACTTTGTCTGAGTTGTCAAGACTGTACGCCTGGTTGGTTAGGAAGGAGTTGAAGTTTGTGATGTCTGAAAATGGGTATAATCCCGAAACGCGTTACATGGTCTAATAAAAGAGTCAACTGAACATCTCATGACTTTATTACGATTGTACAGCATTGCTTGCCAATCATTAGCATAAAAATGATCGCAGGCCTCAGACGGGATTTTACGTCCTGTATATCAAAATAGAGAATAGAAGCTTTCGAAATGTGGTGCTACAGAAGAATGCTGAAGATTAGATGGGTAGATCACATAACTAATGAGGAGGTATTGAATAGAATTGGGGAGAAGAGGAGTTTGTGGCACAACTTGAGAAAAAGAAGGGACCGGTTGGTAGGACATGTTTTGAGGCATCAAGGGATCACAAATTTAGCATTGGAGGGCAGCGTGGAGGGTAAAAATCGTAGAGGGAGACTAAGAGATGAATACACTAAGCAGATTCGGAAGGATGTAGGTTGCAGTAAGTACTGGGAGATGAAGAAGCTTGCACAGGATAGAGTAGCATGGAGAGCTGCATCAAACCAGTCTCAGGACTGAAGACCACAACAACAACTACATATCAAAATGTGGTAAATAGTGAGAAACAGGCGAGATGCTTCCTAGACTTCTTACAGAAATGAAAACAACACGTAAACGGCTGTGAACTATTTTACAAGAAAGGAATTCATGAGTCGAAACTTCCAAAACGGAACGCAAGGGTCGTTACATGTGGTACTCGTGTAGAACAAATAGAAGATACGTACGTCTTGAGGACTAGAGGCCCGTTTCTAGTACCTCGCTGTTGCTAACGGATGTTACACTATGACACATACACAAATTTGAATGCAGTGAACAGACAAGTCAGTGACCGAAAGGACAGTTTATAATTTTGTGAATATACACTCCTGGAAATCGAAATAAGAACACCGTGAATTCATTGTCCCAGGAAGCAAAAACTTTATTGACACATTCCTGGGGTCAGATACATCACATGATCACACTGACAGAACCACAGGCACATAGACACAGGCAACAGAGCATGCACAATGTCGGCACTAGTACAGTGTATATCCACCTTCCGCAGCAATGCAGGCTGCTATTCTCCCATGGAGACGATCGTAGAGATGCTGGATGTAGTCCTGTGGAACGGCTTGCCATGCCATTTCCACCTGGAGCCTCAATTGCACCAGAGTTCGTGCTGGACGTGCAGACCGCGTGAGACGACGCTTCATCCAGTCCCAAACATGCTCAATGGGGGACAGATCCGGAGATCTTGCTGGCCAGGGTAGTTGACTTACACGTTCTAGAGCACGTTGGGTGACACAGGATACATGCGGACGTGCATTGTCCTGTTGGAACAGCAAGTTCCCTTGCCGGTCAAGGAATGGTAGAACGATGGGTTCGATGACGGTTTGGATGTACCGTGCACTATTCAGTGTCCCCTCGACGATCACCAGAGGTGTACGGCCAGTATAGGAGATCACTCCCCACACCATGACGCCGGGTGTTGGCCCTGTGTGCCTCGGTCGTATGCAGTCCTGATTGTGGCGCTCACCTGCACGGCGCCAAACACGCATACGACCATCATTGGCACCAAGGCAGAAGCGACTCTCATCGCTGAAGACGACACGTCTCCATTCGTCCCTCCATTCACGCCTGTCGCGACACCACTGGAGGCGGGCTGCACGATGTTGGGGCGTGAGCGGAAGACAGCCTATTGGTGTGCGGGACCGTAGCCCAGCTTCATGGAGACGGTTGCGAATGGTCCTCGCCGATACCCCAGGAGCAACAGTGTCCCTAATTTGCTGGGAAGTGGCGGTGCGGTCCCCTACGGCACTGCGTAGGATCCTACGGTCTTGGCGTGCATCCGTGCGTCGCTGCGGTCCGGTCCCAGGTCGACGGGCACGTGCACCTTCCGCCGACCACTGGCGACAACATTGATGTACTGTGGAGACCTCACGCCCCACGTGTTGACCAATTCGGCGGTACGTCCACCCGGCCTCCCGCATGTCCACTATATGCCCTCGCTCAAAGTCCGTCAACTGCACATACGGTTCACGTCCACGCTGTCGCGGCATGCTACCAGTGTTAAAGACTGCGATGGAGCTCCGTATGCCACGGCAAACTGGCTGACACTGACGGTGCACAAATGCTGCGCAGCTAGCGCCATTCGACGGCCAACACCGCGGTTCCTGGTGTGTCCGCTGTGCCGTGCGTGTGATCATTGCTTGTACAGCCCTCTCGCAGTGTCCGGAGCAAGTATGGTGGGTCTGACACACCGGTGTCAATGTGTTCTTTTTTCCATTTCCAGGAGTGTATATATTGGATACCGGGGAGATTTCAACATGGATTTCTCCTACGCGGGCCTTTGGTGCAGAGCCGGGTGGAGGGTCTGAATCAGAGGCTCATACGGTTTTGCGACCTTGTTGGCTGCAGATTCCTTGGCTAGCGCCATAAGGTGGTGGGGTTTCGCGTTCCGCTGAGGTCAGGAGTTCACAACACTCAGCTGGCGGCTACACAGATAGCGGAGGTTGTGTGGCGTGGACTGGGCGGTTTTTTACGTTAGAAGACCTCGGGAAAGTATGGGGTGGGCTGCAATCTCAAAGGGTGCATGCCAAATACAGGACGTGCTTGGATCAAGGAACAGTCGGAATTGTAGCTGTAAATTGTTGAAGTTGTGCTGGGGAAGTCCCTGAGCTTCAAGCGCTAATAGAAAGCACGGAAGCTGAAATCGTTATAGGTACAGAAAGCTGGCTAAAACCTGAAATAAGTTCTGCAGAAATTTTTACGAAGTCTCAGACGGTGTTCAGGAAAGATAGATTAGGCAGAATTGGTGATGGAGTGTTTGTGTCTGTCAGTAGTGGTTTATCTTGTAGTGAAGTCGAAGTAGATACTCCGTGCGAATTGGTATGGGTGGAGGTTATACGTAACAGCCAAACTAAGTTAATAATTGGCTTCTTCTACCGACCCCCAGTCTCCGATGATATAGTTGCTGAACAGTTCAGAGAAAATTTGAATCTCGCAACAAATACATACTCCACTCATACGGTTATAGTTGGTGGGGACTTCAACCTTCCCTCGATATGCTGGCAAAAATACTTGTTCAAAACCGGTGGTAGATAGAAAACATCTTCCGAGATTGTCCTAAATGCTTTCTCCGAAAATTATTTCGAGCAGTTAGTCCACGAACCCACGCGAATAGTAAATGGTTGCAAAAACACACTTGGCCTCTTAGCCACAAACAATCCAGAGCTAATAGAGAGCATCATGACTAATACAGGGATTAGTGATCACAAGGTCGTTGTAGCTAGGCTCAATACCGTTTCTTCCAAATCCACCAGAAACAAACGCAAAATAATTTTATATAAAAAAGCGGATAAAGTGTCACTAGAAGCCTTCCTAAGAGACAATCTCCATTCCTTCCGAACTGACTATGCAAATGTAGACGAGATGCGGCTCAAATTCAAAGATATAGTAGCAACAGCAATTGAGAGAATCATACCTCATAAATTGGTAAGAGATGGAACTGTTCCCCCGTGGTACACAAAAAAGGTCCGAACGCTGTTGCAGAGGCAACGGAAAAAGATGGGAAGTTCAGAAGAACGCGAAACCCTGATGATTGGCCAAAATTTACAGACGCGCGAAATTTGGCACGGACTTCAATGCTAGATGCCTTTAATAGGTTCCACAACGAAACATTGTCTTGAAATTTTATAGAAAATCTGAAGAAATTGTGGTCGTATGTAAAGTACACAAGCGCCAAGACGCAGTCAATACCTTCCTTGCGCAGTGCCGATGGTACTGTCACCGACAACTGTGCCGCTAAAGCGGAGTTATTGAACGCAGTTTTCCGAAATTCCTTCACCAGTGAAGACGAATGGAATATTCCAGAATTTGAAACACGAGCAGCTGCTAGCATGAGTTTCTTAGATGTAGATACCTTAGGGGTTGCGAAGCAACGTAAATCGTTTGATACGGGCAAGTCTTCAGGTCCAGATTGTATACCGATTAGGTTCCTTTCAGATTACGCTGATACAATAGCTCCCTACTTAGCAATAATATACAACCACTCGCTCACCGATAGATCTGTACCTACAGATTGGAAAATTGCGCAGGTCGCACCAGTGTTTATGAAGGGTAGTAGGAGTAATCCATCTAACTACAGACCTATATGATTGACGTCAGTTTGCAGTAGGGTTTTGGAGCATATACTGTATTCAAACATTATTAATCACATCGAAGGGCACGATCTATTGATACGTAATCAGCATGGCTTCAGAAAACATTGTTCTTGTGCAACGCAGCTAGCTCTTTATTCGCACGAAGTAATGGCAGCTGTCGACAGGGGATCTCAAGTTGATTCCGTATTTCTGGATTTGCGGAAAGCTTTTGACACCGTTCCTCATAAGCGACTTCTTATCAAGCTGCGGGCCTATGGGGTATCGTCTCAGTTGTGCGACTGGATGCGCGATTTCCTGTCAGGAAGTTCGCAGTTCGTAGTAATAAGCGGCAAATCATCGAGTAAAACTGAAGTGATATCAGGTGTTCCCCAGGGAAGCGTCCTGGGACCTATGCTGTTCCTGATCTATATAAATGACCTGGGTGGCAATCTGAGCAGTTCTCTTAGGTTTTTCGCAGATGATGCTGTAATTTACCGTCTAGTAAGGTCATCCGAAGACCAGTACCAGTTGCAAAGCGATTTAGAAGAGATTGCTGTATGGTGTGGTAGGTGGCAGTTGACGCTAAATAACGATGGTCCACATGAGTTCCAAAAGAAATCCGTTGGAATTCGATTACACGATAAATAGTATTATTCTCAAGGCTGTCAGTTGAACTAAGTACCTGGGTGTAATAATTACGAAATACTTTAGTTGGAAAGACCACATAGATAATATTGTTGGGAAGGCGAGCCAAAGGTTGCGTTTCATTGGCAGGACACTTAGAAGATGCAACATGTCCACTAAAGAGACAGCTTACACTACACTCGTTCGTCCTCTGTTAGAATGTTGCTGCACGCTGTGGTATCCTTACCAGGTGGGATTGACGGAGGACATCGAAAGGGTGCAAAAAAGGGCTGCTCGTTTTGTATTACCTCGTAATAGGGGAGAGAGTGTGGCAGATATGATACGCAAGTTGGGATGGAAGTCATTAAAGCGAAGACGTTTTTCGTCGCGTCGGGATCTACTTACGAAATTTCAGTTACCAACTTTCTCTTCCGAATGCGAAAATATTTCGTTGAGCCCAACCAACATAGGTAGGAATGATCATCAAAATAAAATAACAGAAATCAGAGCTCGAACAGAAAGGTTTAGGTGTTCGTTTTCCCGCGCGCTGTTCGGGAGTGGAATGGTAGGGATATTGCCTCCCTCCCCTCTGAGAACTATGGGACTCAACATCTTAGGTCATAAGTCCCCTAGAACTTAGAACTACTTAAACCTAACTAACCTAAGGACATCACACACACCCATGCCCGAGGCAGGATTAGAACCTGGGACCGTAGCAGCCCCGTGGTTCCGGACTGCAGAGCCAGAACCGCGCGGCCACCGCGGCCGGCAGGGATATAGCATGATTGTGGTTCGATGAACCCTCTTCCAAGCACTTAAATGTGAATTGCAGAGTAATCATGTAGATGTAGATGTGCGCAATCCAGCACCGTCACCACATAACTGCGAGGCCGTTGCAATTCAAATTCGATCATTGTTGCGCATGTCGAGGTTGGACCGTTCACTGTTTCGATTTAACTTCTTTCTACACAATTCAGTACACCTATTTCCCGGTTTCATGCTTCCTCCGTGTTCTGTTTTTGACGGGCTATCTGCTGGGCCATCTTATCACTGAGAGGTAGGCGATGAGAAGTTTTCCTTGTTAATACACTCGTCTAGGCTAGCGTAAAAGTGTCTCAATAAGAATTCCAAGTCGAGAACAGGAAAGAACTTTCAGGTTCTCGCAGTGTCACCGTATTCGGAAAAAAAATTGGCCAATCACTAAGGATCACTGACTATAGGCTTCATAAATACACTTCAAAATACCGCTTCCCTCTCAGAGATCACAAAAAGCTGAGGCGACGCAGCTGGGGCGCGATAGCCAATTAGTCTATTGAAGCTTTCTTGTATGAATGTATGTGGGCTCCAGTGTAAGCAGTCAGAATCTTATACGATCAGCAACGGGCGAACTGTGTCCTGCAGACGTGCGTCATGACCATATGGCGTGACTGCGGCGTGTGAAAGTAGCGGAGAGGCGCTTACAGAGTAGTTATATTCTCTGGAACTACAAAAATTAATAACTGATCTAGAAATAGCCTGAGGAACTTCGTATTAGGTACATAACTTTCTGTCGTGTAAAGGAACAATCTGGCAAAATCTGAAGTTAATAACTGTCATAATTTGGAAGTTACAAAAAAAGAAAAGTCAGTAAAAAACGTAATTAACCGACACTTAAAAAACTAATAGTTCACCAACTGTGACTATTTGAAAAGATCTGATAACACTCTCATTGTTTACATTCAAATCTGGAAAGTTCTCATTTTAGAAAACCTTCCGTAATTCTGCTGTAGTAATAACTTTAAGAATTTCAAATAGATATTTAAGTTTTGTGTTAGGGTGAGTGTGAAAGAGAGTACTTGTGTGAGTGTATGTGGGACATTCGCCAATATTAAATTTTCAGTTTGTAATTCTGTATGGGAACTTGCAAGTGTTCCAGCTTTGTATCGTGGGAAGGAATCTACCAGGGGTTCTCCTATTAGTGGACGACGGATGACCAAGCATGTTTGAGTCTGTAAGAGACAGCCAGAACGTTTGCAACTATATAGTTAAATTCCAGACGTAAAGTACAGCTTAAAGTGAATTTCCTTTTATTTGTTTAACGAGAGAGTTTTGAGTTGCTTATTTTAATGACGTCAATGAGCTGAGAGAAGTAGTTGGCCCTTACCAGATTTTGACGCGAGCCGCACCCGGAAAGCTCTGAATGGCCGTAATTCTGTACAGCAGATAAGAAGTGAAACGGTTTGCCACGTAACGCACGAGATAGAGGTGCTTGTAAAGGCAGAGAGAAGGAGTGGTGGAGTAGCTTTCGAAGGAGCCGGTCAAGCTGAAAGTCTCCGAGCGCATTATGTGTAAAATGAGGTGATATTGTGACTTCTGCGTTTCGGTACAGTGATAAAGGTAGCTGGTATTTACCATTAACTATTTGTGAAATTTTAAGAGTCGAGAGATATTTTGTTCTGGAGAAAATATCGTGTGTAAACTTTGAACTAAAAGCGTGGCGGTACTATGTAAATTTTGTTTTACTGGGTATTTATAGCGAGCAAAGACTATTTAAAGACAACCACTGAGTTCCTTGTGCAAAAATAAATATCAGTTTACTGACTGTGTTACTCTCGTAAATGATTTCGGAATTGGATAGGAAAAGTTCTGGTTGTTTGAGTGTGACTTGGACTGTGAACAGGAACTTTATTGATTTGAACACATGTGGGCTGATGATCTTGCTTAATAGCAATAAAAAAAATCCTGATGCAAGTTTAAAAGGACCTTTGAACTTAGAAATCTGAACAGCAACCCATTTCCGATTTATTCTTTGGAGTTCACAAGACTATTTTCAGTTTTTTGTACTTATAGCGGCCTCTGACGTGCAGTTATGAAATTTCAGTTTATTCAACACTGCTTTTCTGAGATCTCTTAAGTAGCTACAGTCAGGAGTTAGTGTGCAGATCTGCAGCAGTATCGAGGTAGGTGGACGATTTATGTAGCAAAACCGCCGTCGATGTGCGACATTGAGCATTACGTCGCAATGCTTTTCGCTGCCAGTACTGTCGGTTGACTTGCTTTCTTTACGAGATTCTTTTAGCTCCACAAAATTTCCTTTCAACGTATAGCACTTTCAGCCTATCAGCATGAGGAACAGTATTCAGGCGTTTCCATTGGTTGTTTCTCTCTGATAATAGCAGTCTTCAGCTGCTTCCTGCCAGTTTTTTAGTAATTTATTTACCCGCAGGAATTGAAAATCATCTGATACCATGGGAAAATCACTCGCCTTGGGTTAGCGTAGCAGGCCCAGACAACAAGCCATTTACAAGGATTATGGAAATACTGTCCCAGCACCTCTAAGCCGGAAAAAAATCCACCATCCGCCATACACCAGAGACCGTCTCCAGCGTCTACAATAGCAAACAGCACGAGCGCGCCTGGGACATCTGTTACAATGTTAAATATGTATTAAGGTGTCTCAAGATATTTCCATACGGAGAAGCCGAAAGCGGCCACAGCACAGGTTCGGGAGAGTTATGTTGCGTTGGGGAATTGCACAGGAGACTCAAAAAGACCACAACATCCTTAGCTGCCTTGCGTAGGCTTACAGAGTACATGCCGCTCTTTCTCTTGGGATCCATAATCCTTCAAGTGCGTTGGCTGGCTGGTCGCTCTGCTTCAGTGGCCCAGAGTAACACTATATGAAAACAGTTTCACACTTCCCATCGGAGTTTATTTGTGGAGAAAGCCAGGTCGCTCAATAATTATTAATTTACTGTTTCTAGTATGCCCTGTTCATCGTTAAGTTTAACGCAGATGTCAATAAATCGCTATGTATCCCTCCGCTTTTGTTGTTATATATCATTCGTAAACCACACCATAACTAGTATAGTCGTATACGAGTATGAGGATACTTTTATGGTGCTGCTTCACAGCTCACACATTGCCTCATTGGCGCGGAAAACAATAAAGCATCGAAAACTATACAGTACAGTTTATAAAAGACGATTCGATTAGCACATGGTAACATTCCCCTTTTTGCTGTAATAACTTTTTTTCGGTTCAGTTCTAGCAGATATCCCCTCAGAGAATTTGAGCTTTCGACAACATCCGCCATTGTTCTCATCAGGAAAGCAAATAATTATCATAGAAGTCATGCGGCCATACTGATGTAGTTCGGATTCACCGTGACCAGACATTACATTAGCTCCAACGACGAAATGCCAGTCGCTGCGCCTTTGTGTCTATCGCGACATATAATGCTGAGGCTAGTATTCGACAACAGATACAGGGTGCGTCAAAAAAAAATATATACATACTTTGAAGTGTCATAGAAAATTTATTTCCTGTTCTACAATGTTAAATTTCTGGAAATGGAAAGCGTAAAGTCCAATTGGAAAAATACATGTACTTTGCAAATGTCACTAATGTTCACACTGGTGGTCTCCAGCATCAATACATTTCTGAGTACGAGTCACCACTGATTCCGTACATCGTACCAAAGTGTCCAATGAGATTTCTGCACACACCGCCTGAATCTCTTTCCAAAGTGTGTCCAGGTTACGCGATTTACGTTTGTACACCTTATCTTTTATTGTGCCCCATAAGAAGAAATCAAGCGGCGTGAGGTCTGGAGAGCGTGCAGGAAACTCGATTGGTCCCCTGCGTCCTATCCACTGGCCTGGCACATTGTGATCCAGGTATACTCGTATGTTCCTATGATAGTGCGGCGCGGTGCCATCTTGTTGGAAATAAAAGTTATCATCACCGTATAATGCACGAATGGCAGGGAATATGGAGTCAGCAAGCGTTGTTAGGTACGTTTCTCCAGTAACAGTACCTTCAAAGCGGAAAGGCCCAATGAGTCCCCTTGCTGACAAACCACACCACACATTTACACCAGGAAAATTCACAGCCTTTTCAACTGTAATGTCAGGATTATCCTCAGCCCAGTACACACAATTGTGCCTATTGATAGTTCCATTGAGTTTGAATTGGGCTTCATCCGACCAAATTATGTTACCCATAAATCCCAGTTCACGTCTCACCATCTCCTGAATCCATTCACAAAATTCTAACCTTCGATCTGGATCGTCGTCACTTAGCTGTTGCACCAGCCTTGGAACGTACACACGAAACTTGCCTTTTTTCAGAATGAGTAGCACACTACCAGCACTTACATTACTCTCACGTGCTGCTTGCCTTGAAGATTTTTGAGGCGAATGCTGAAACAGTTCCAAGACCGCAGTTGTGGAATCATCACTTGTAGCTGTACGAGGTCACCCTGATCGACCTTTATGCACATCACACATTGTTCCACGAATTTCGAATTTGTCTTGTAGACATGTAATTGTTAACCTTGTAGGTGGTTCTGTACCATACTCACTTCTCCACTGTCTTCGAACCGCAGCTTCATTCTAAAACTTCCAGTACCACTAATTATCTGCTTCTGCGCGTCAAAGCTCAAACGCACGTCCGCCATATTGCAGTTACTTCCTTGCCACTGGTGCCACCTGTTGAAGAAACATAACATTACCTTCTCACAGATATTTAACCTTGTAGAACAGGAAATAAATTGTCTATGATAGTTCAAAGTGTGTATACATTTTTTTACGCATCCTGTATATGTGTAGAAGCTGAATTTGTAAAGTATATAAATTTTAATTTTTGGAAGGGTCGGATTGTGTTTGATTGATCTGAATTTGATTAAACACATATATGGTCGCCAACTACCTCTGGAATCCGCTCTCTTCCACTCCGAGTCTATCGTGAAATTTGTCTGAAAAAAAGTTCTACAACAGACCACCCACTTGTCAGGAGTAGGGAATGAAAGACAAAAATAAAATCTAAATTTCTATACTTTCCGATATTTGGTACACCGCTTGGAAACGTTTTGGATAGATTTCCCATGTACCTAGTGCCACGTTCACATGAAATGTTATAAACACCTGGGGCTCCTGATGATGCAGCATCTCTGTGATGATTTCAGGCGGCCGAAAAGATAAATATAGCCATGTCACAAACATAGGATATTTTATCTAGATGTAGTATGCATAATGTAGAGATTTCGTCATATAATCAAATACTGAACACAGTACTGAAATATTATCTCAATTCATTCCAAAGAGGAGGACGAGGAATTCAGTTCGCAACGAGACCTGTCGTCTTCCACATGGATGAGAAATCGATCAATTTTCTTCTTTTCGCTGGACCGTTGAACATCACACCACATATCGGTAGTAATGTGCGACAGAGCTTTGGAACAGGAGAAGCGAAAAGTGCCCGCAAGAGACTTCTGGGCAATTATGTGCGCTTGTAGAATTGCCCAGGGGATTTAAAACACCCACAACATCCAAAACTGATTTTCATTAATGTACTTCTAGATAGCTAGAATGTCTTATTGTTTCTAGCGACGTCATATGACTCCAAATAATGCATGCAAGGTTCAATTGCAATTATACGGTAATAATCTGAAGCCATTGCCACCCGCAGTCTTTGTCATTTCATCAACAATGTACCAATTCACAAACTAAGCTTCAAGCTTTTTAAGAAACGCGAATTTAACTGCCGTAGTACTGAAATGGCTGTCTTTTATACTATCTATTCCGTGGTGTATTGTTTTCTCCAAGATTTTCGGGGCCTGGATTCAGTCTTCACGCAGTAATGAGAAGCATTACCCACAGTTTCGACTCTATATGGACGTTGCATTTCTCACGGTGAACTTCGAAACTGCTGTCGTTCAACCAGTTTGTTTCCTTAAACAGAGATAATGGGTTGCAATTATCGTTTTAATCAGTGTCTGTGGTACACGTTCAATGTTGTGACTTTGTTTTTGTCTATAAGGAAAACTAAGAATTATCATATGAAACTTCCTGGCAGATTAAAACTCTGTGCCAGACCGAGACTCGAACTCGGGACCTTTGCCTTCCGCGGGCAAGTGCTCTACCATCTAATCTACCCATGCACGACCCACGCCCCGTCCTCACAGCTTTACTTCTGCCAGTACCTCGTCTCCTACCTTCCAAACTTTACAGAAGCTCTCCTCATATCAGCGCACACTCCGCTGCAGAGTGAAAATCTCGTTCAAGAAATATCTTGTCACATAAGAAAGTGTTCATCTGTAGCTATCTTCATGGCCGCAGTCATCCGCTACCAGATGGCGCTGCGCTCAGGAGGCTTGTCTGTCTACCCTCTGTGTGACTCTACAGGCAGTAAATGTGGTGCGTTTGGAGATGAACAGTGTATGCAAAATTCTTTCTAGGTACAGCTACGTCCCACCGACGAGTACGTACTTCTGTTGAACGGCTTCAGCCATTTCAACTGGGTTGCATTATGGACCTACTGGAAGCTGAATGGACGTTTCGAAGAAATGCTGCACATGTTGAGCGCTATGTATCATCAGTGGTGTGTCGCAGCTTGATGCTTGAAAATTCAAGCATCAAAAAAAAGTTTTGCATCACCACGGTTTCCAAAACTCCTGAAGATAGACGTTGACAGTGGATTTTGTATCACAGACATAGTCCCTTTGATTGCTCAGAGATGTCACTGAAGCCGCCCAAAGATGTAAACAACCGTGCATGAGTAGCGCCTATTACACGGAGGGGTTCCGACAGCTGATCAGTTCCAGTCATTCCACCAGGAAGGAGGTACACGGCTCCTGTTGTCTGTAGTTCAACCATGCCTAGACGGTCAATATCGCGGTTTGATCACGTCCGCATTGTTACTTGTGCCAGGAAGGGCTCTCAACAAGGGAAGTGTCCAGGCATCTCTGAGTGAACGAAAGCGATGTTGTTCGGACATGGAGCAGATACAAAGAGACAGGAATTGCTGATGAGATCCCTCGTTCCGGCCGCCCAATGGCTACTACTGTAGTGGATGACCACTACCTACGGATTATAGCTCGGAGGAACCCTGACAGCAACGCGACCATGTTGAATAATACTTTTCGTGCAGCCAGACGATGTCGTATTACGACTCAAACTGTGCGCAATAGGCTGCATGATGCCCAACTTCACTCCCGACGTCCATGGCGAAGTCCGTCTTTGCAACCACGACACCATGCAGCGCGGTACAGATGGGCCTATCAACATGCCGAATGGACCGCTCCGAACTGGCATCACGTTCCCTTCACCGATGACTGTCGAATATGCCTTCAACTAGACAATCATCGGAGACGTGTTTGGAGGCAACCCGGTCAGGCTGAACGCCTAAGATACACTGTCCAACGAGTGCAGCGAGGTGGAGGTCATCAGCTATTTTGGGGTGGCAATACGTGGGGCCGACGTAGGCCGCTGGTCGTCATGGAAGGCGCCGTAAAGGCTGTACGATACGTGAATGCCATCCTCCGACCGATAGTGCAACCATATCGGCAGCATATTGGCGACGCATTCATCTTCGTGGATGACAATTCACGCCTCCATCGTGAACATCTTGTGAATGATCTTTATTCCAATTTTCGTTACAGCTTCTGGAACTCTCGGGACCGAGGTGATGCAAAAGCTTTTTTCATGTGTGTATTTTAAATAAATGTAGTCTTAGAGGAGAAATTACCTTCTAGCTGTGCTCCCTGGAAACGTCAATAAATCGACCACATGTCTCTCTACAGGGTGTTACAAAAAGGTACGGCCAAACTTTCAGGAAACATTCCTCACACACAAATAAAGAAAATATGTTATGTGGACATGTGTCCGGAAACGCTTAATTTCCATGTTAGGGCTCATTTTATTTTCGTTCTTCCGCCTACGCTCAATGGAGCACGTTATCATGATTTCATACAGGATACTCTACCTGTGCTGCTAGAATGAGTGTCTTTACAAGTACGACACAACATGTGGTTCATGCACGATGGAGCTCCTGCACATTTCAGTGGAAGTGTTCGTACGCTTCTCAACAACAGATTCGGTGACCGATGGATTGGTAGAGGCGGACCAATTCCATGGCCTCCACGCTCTCCTGACCTCAACCCTCTTGACTCTCATTTATGGGGGCATTTGAAAGCTCTTGTCTACGCAACCCCGGTACCAAATGTAGAGACTCTTCGTGCTCGTATTGTGGACGACTGTGATACAATAAGCCATTCTCTAGGGCTGCATCAGCGCATCAGGGATTCCAACGACGGAGGGTGGATGCATGTATCCTAGCTAACGGAGGACATTTTGAACATTTCCTGTAACAAAGTATTTGAAGCCACGCTGGTACGTTCTGTTGCTGTGTGTTTCCATTCGATGATTAATGTGATTTGAAGAGAAGTAATAAAATGAGCTCTAACATGGAAAGTAAGCGTTTCCGGACACATGTCCTCATAACATATTTTCTTTCTTTGTGTGTGAGGAATGTTTACTGAAAGTTTGGCGTCATCTTTTTGTAACACCCTGTATATTTGTAAAATATTCACCAGTGAAGATAGACAAGACTGTCTCAAAGGCTATGCCTTCGTTAGGGAATCATCGCGGCATTTTCCTTGAGAGATTCTTAAATAAAAACTTATAAGAGTGAACACCGAATACAAAATCGTTGCCGGGGAATGCAGGCAAATGTCTCGCAGACACGTCCAGCCATTCTCCCTCCGACATATACATCTCATTTTAACGAATTATACATGTTAAATATTCTTGGGCGATAAGCCGTTGACCATTATTTTCTCTTGTAGGTCGAAATCAGAACTAATTTTAAGGTATTATTCAATCCCCTCGTACCCAGCTTTTTAATTGTGAAGTTGTGGCATGGAAAACTCTTTTGTAACCAAACGAGTTACATTTTTAGCTGTTGTGTCGCTCTCAGTTTACTAAAGTAGAACCATAATCTTAGTCGTTTCCAAATATTTGCACAGTAGAACTCTGTGGATATCTTTCACTAGCTTGTTTATTTTGTAGCAAATTCTCGTACGACTGTGCCTGTAGTTGTTTCGATAAGCTCGTTTTTTGTTTGGCTGCTGTCATTTATCGAACACGGTAAACAAACGACGACTGGCTGCACTCCCCAAACATCATCGAGCATTCAGCGCCGCAGAAAAATTTCAAGATTCAGAGGTGTATTCGGTTTCCGCACTTGTTGCTTACTTTCTACCTGTCTGTATTTGTGCTTACTGGATACTTTTCTTCTGTCGGTTCGTTAATATTTGCCTGCTGTATGTGCTGTTTCACTAATGCACTGGTGGTTTAGTTATGTCCTCGTCAATGAAGCGCAGTTTGGGACCTTTGGAGCTGACGAGTAAACGAAAACGACCGCTCGAAGCAGACGAAGTTCAGTTCGGGAGAAAGCGTCAGGAGCACTGCAGTAGGCATTTGTTCTCAGTAGCCGGCCGCGGTGGCCGAACGGTTCTAGGCGCTTCAGTCCGGAACCGGGCTGCTGCTATGGTCGCAGGTTCGCATCCTGCCTCGGGCATGGATGTGTGTGATGCCCATAGGATAGTTAGGTTTAAGTAGTTCTAAGTCTAGGGGACTGTTGACCTCAAATGTTAAGTCCCATAGTGCTTAGAGCTATTTGAAGCACTTTTGGGACCTAATCATTGTTATTTTCCTTATGAAAAGTACTCGTTAAAGATGCAAGAACATTCTACAAAAGCCTTCAACATGCTCTATTATGCAGCTGACTAATGGTTTAGAGAAACTAAATGTGGTATCTTACAGAGATCGCGAATCGATAACACTGACATTAGCAGGGGCTCGCTGCAGTCCGCATTGACATATAGGAGGCGCTCCTACAGACCACACCTCCCCTCTCAGCGGCCTCACACTCAGGTCAATATAGTGTCGAGCTGGCGAGGACTCTGCCTCTGTTCGAGGTCTCAGTATAGGACCAACGAGACAGTTAATGCTCCGGTGGACTTGTTCATTTAAATGTGGAACATTGTACTGTAAAAGAACAGTTTTTTTTAAATGTATGCATCAAGTAGCCCGGCCAGCTAACGCGTTGCTTCCCGAGCGGAAAGGCTTGCCGATCCCAGGCACGGATTCGCCTGGCGGATTAGTGTCGAGGTCCGGTGTGCTGGCCAGCCTGTGGATGGTTTTTAAGGCGGTTTTCCATCTACCTTGGCGAATGCGGTCTGGTTCCCCTTACTCTGCCTCAGTTACACTGTGTCAGCGACTGCTGCGCAAGCACTGTCTCCATGTATGCATACACCATAATTACTCATGCAAACATTTGTGGTTACACTGGCCTGGTATTATGAGACGTTCCTGGGATGGGGGAGTGGTGCACTGGGGGCCGAACTGCACAGTAACCCTGGATTAGATGTGGGGCGGCGGTGGGGTGGGTGGACTGCTGTTGCCTGTTATGGGGTTGACTGAAGGCTACGGCGGGACGAAGCCTCTCCGTCGTTTGCAGGTCCCTCGTTTAATATGTACATACATATATACATGCATCCAACTGTAACTTATCAAGTAATCCTGTGGTACAGATCTGTGTCACAGTTAACCAAGTCTGTGATTGATTCAGGTAATAAAGTGAACTACTATTTCATGTGTTCTATTATGATGAGGCCCCTTGCATATCAATCAAAGAACTCACAGTTGTGGGCGGGTGAAAGTAGTTTCGCCATTTCACAAAACTAAATGTCGAAGGTCATGAGTCTCTTACAGCCTCCAGGACGAAATTTGTATAAATGGTTCAAATGGCTCTGAGCACTATGGAACTTAACATCTCAGGTCATCAGTCTCCTAGAACTTAGAACTACTGAAACCTAACTAACCTAAGGACATCACACACATGCATGCCCGAGGCAGAATTCGAACCTGCGACCGTAGCGGTCGCGCGGTTCCAGACTGAAGCGCCTAGAACCGCTCGGCCATCAGCGGCCGGCGAAATTTGTGTACCCCAACAGTCTGCGTCTAGAGTTAGTCCATCGTGTACGTGTGAGAGCATTTTCTAAACGGTTGCGTAGCATGTATCTGAAGTGGGGCGTGGGTACGGATTTACCTAGTGGGACGTGCGAAGCCGCCTAAAAACCACATCCAGGTTGGCCGGCTCACCGGTCCTCGTCGTCGATGCACGAAGCAGATTCCATCGGGGTCAGGCTCGCCACTCCGCGTCCCGAAAGTGGCGCGTTAACGCGCCCGGATATCAGGGCAGGTGCTTAATTATGGATTTAGAAGCACACTACTGGCCATTAAAATTGCTATACCACGAAGATGACGTGCTACAGACGCGAAATTTAACCGACAGGAAGAATATGCTGTGATATGCAAATGATTAGCTCTTCAGAGCATTCACACAATGTTGGCACCGGTGGCAACACCTTCAACGTGCTGACATGAGGAAAGTTCCCAACCGATTTCTCATACACAAACAGCAGTTGACTGGCGTTGCATGGTGAAACGTTGTTGTGCTGCCTCGTGTAAGGAGGAGGGATGCGTACCATCACGTTTCCGACTTTGATAAAGATCGGATTGTAGCGGTTTATCGTATCGCGACATTACTACTCGCGTTGGTCGAGATCAAATAACTGTTACCAGAATATGGAATCGGTGGGTTCAGGAGCAGTCGAGATGACAGGCATCTTATCCGCATTTCTGTAACGGATCGTGCAGCCACGTCTCGATCGCTGAGTCAACAGATGGGGACGTTTGCAAGACAACAACAATCTGCACGAACAGTTTGCAGCAGTATGGACTATCAGCTCCGAGACCATGGCTGCGGTTACCCTTGACGCTGCATCACGGACAGGAGCGCCTGCGATGGTGTACTCAACGACGATCATGGGTACACGAATGGCAAAAAAGCATTTTTTTCGGATGAATTCAGGTTCTGTTTACAGCATCATGATGGTCGCATCCGTGTTTGGTGACATCGCGGTGAACGCACATTGGAAGCGTGTATCCGTCATCGCCATACTGGCGTATCACCCGGCGTGATGGTATGGGGTGCCATTGGTTACACGTCTCCGTCACCTCTTGTTCGCATTGACGGCGCTTTGAACAGTGGACGTTACATTTCAGATGTGTTGATGACCCGTGGTTGTACCCTTCATTCGATCCCTGCGAAACCCTACATTTCAGCAGGATAATGCACGCTCGCATGTTGCAGGTCTTGTACGGGCCTTTCTGGATACAGAAAATGTTCGACTGCTGCCCTGGCTAGCACATTCTCCAGATCTCTCACCATTGGAAACGTCTGGTCAATGGTGGCCGAGCAACTGGCTTGTCACAATACGCCAGTGTCACTATTGATGAACTGTGGTATCGTGTTGAAGCTGCATGGGCAGCTGTACCTGTACAGGCATTCCAATCTCTGTTTGACTCAATGCCCAGACGCATCAAGGCTGTTATTACGGCCAGAGGTGGTTGTTCGGGGTACTGATTTCTCAGGATATATGTACCCAAATTGCGTGAAAATGTAATCACATGTCAGTTCTGGTCTAATATGTTTGTCCAATGAATACCCCGTTATCATCTGCATTTCTTCTTGGTGTAGCAATTTTAATGGCCAGTAGTGTATGTTTTCGAATCCTCTGGCGGAAGTTCCATAGCTTCCAAATAATCTCGGATGCGGATCATCCACATCTTGAGTGTGTCAGCTTTCGGTAACAGGATTCACGAAAACCTTTCAAAGAATTTCTGCCCCTGTTGACATATAATGTGGCCATTATGAATTTTGACTATAAATATTCTTGTTTTTGTTCTGACTAGTATTTCTCGGTAAACAATCGTTTGACTTCGTTAAACGTCATCTGATCAGTGCTCAAGTTTAGTCCCTATCGTTTAGTATCACCTACTAATGCACTGATAACTACGTTAATCTTTTCTTGATCTGTCAAATCTTCAGGAAAGATGCTTTCGCACGCAGCGTTCTTTACTCTCCAATAGTTTGTTGTGAGATATAGTATGATTGACACAACTGGACCTGTCTCTTATTTTCTTTGCAAGGTGACAGCTTTTGCCTTGAATTTGTGAAGTGTTTTGGTCACGCTTCTGCCCGCAAATATTTACCTGTTTGCTTATATGTTTCTCAGAATCACCCACTGCGAGACTTCATTTCTACATTCGACAACAATTCTCTGTTTTCAAACTGAAGGTCTATTCGTTCACTTTCGTTACTACTAAAGGCTCTACCATTACTTGGTTCTTTATGATATTTAAAATCGAACCTTTCGTTGATGATATTGATCTGTCCCTAATCAGTGGCCACATTGGTATTTGTGGTATTTATTCCACGTTACATATCCTTAACTGCTGGACCTAAAATGCCTACTTTTTTGTCTGCCCTTTCGACCTTTTTACTAATCTTAACGCTCTGTGTTTTCATGACCTCAGCTTGCATTTTCAGCTGATTATTAAGGTTGCTAATACCCTTGCTTGTGTTTCCAGGTGGTTCTCGTGACCACTAATTTGACTGTTGATGCTGCTATGTACTGCTTTGTCGCAGATAAAATTTTTAAACATATATTTCACGCTCAAGGGTTTTTCACTGTTTGCTCTACTGCATTTTCATGTTCTTAGCCTACCTCATGTTTCTCGATCAGTTCTTTCTCTATTTGTGGTGAACTGAGCATTTCAGCCGATTCATTCGTGTAACCACTGTCTTCCACGTAATCTCTCTCATTTGTTCCGTCGTTTAGTTCCTGTTTCTTTGTGACGGGCTCGTCATCTGAATCTGATCATTTATGTACGCGTGGTATGCTATGTAAGTCAACTGCTGTTCTGTGGCGCTACCTGTGTCTTCATTGCGGTAACTGCTGTCGGGCTCCGTTCTGTTTCTCAGAACGCCCTTTACCATCCCGTTCTGTTCGCTTTGATCTACTACTGGTTTTGTGTTTATTTAATGCTGAACATGAACTGCAGTTTACTTCCTAAGCTGCCATAATATTTGCTATTTTTCGTTTTATTGAATTTTCTGCATGTTAATGCCGTTGTACATTCCGTGCTCGTAATACGTTTGTACGTTTGTTACGAGATTAGTACGTATAGTACGGCCACTCCCCCCTTTTTTTTCCCGATGAATGTCATGTTACGCGGCGACACGTACAACCCTATTCCAAACAGGGCTATTAGCGCTGTCATGATCGCTATGCATAGAATTACCGACTTCTACTAAATTATGGATGATGTTACTTTTGTGGAAGGACACTTATTTGCCCGAAGTCGTGCGAAATGGAAATATATCGAACCATTTTTGATTCTGTAAAGATTTATATAGGAAGAAAGCAGTAGCAGAACAAACTGGAATCGAACCGTGGTTGTATTAGATGACAAGTAAACTGTAATTACGTAAAAGGAAACGGTCGCCAGCCTGATTAGGTAAAGTTGTACCAAGTACTAACATGGTTCATAAATAAAATTAACTATTGGTATTGTCTTTACTTGATACTGGAATTCTGTTTTGTTGATAAGATACAAGACAGTAGCGCAGTTTAGCAAGTAATGTACCCTTGATTTGACGCGAACAGCAGAGGAGGAATATTAATACGTTTAGGCAACGGCTGGCTCTCAGTAACACATACTACCTGTAGTAGGAAGCTAATGATCATTATAGATAAATGATAACTGATGGTGGAGCACTGATAACTCGGACAAGGGGTTCTTTTGTCAGTTTAACTACTGGGAATTACTACCATTGAAATAGTTTTCAAGTAATTGCACCATTTGAACTCATTATTATTTGTATTCTCAAATGGCAACGAACTTCCTTACACTGTTTAACTCAGATGGGGCATGCGATACCTGAATCTATTATAATCTGAATATTAGAAGTTATTTCCTTACTGTAGAGCGTACACGTCATAAGCATGAAAGTTGTACTTCCTGAGTACTGTTACTGTACCTAGCTCAACTATTAGCATGAGGATCCAGAACCTAATCAGTAGACTCATATCTAAATTGAACATTTTAGTCGCAACACAATATTCATAACACTTACCTACATAACAAATGAAATTAGGAGCACTGTTATTTTAATAAGTGCAAATTTTAAACTGAATACTTTAAATTTTCTCTTGGTAATTGTACTTTGATCAAACTTTAACTATCGTTTTAAGAAAATTAAGTGGAGCATTTCAAAGCTTACGCTCATTGAATAATTATGTACATTACAGCTCCGCAAAGTTTCGTAACTTTTGTTAATTAAGATAATTGCTCTTTAGTTCAGTAAAATAGGAGACTCGGAATTATCGTAGCACTTGGGATAGGATCCTGTCCAGGTAAACGAATAATATAAAGTAAGCTGGCTCAACACGAAGTTTACAGAACAGTAACTTATTATTAAAAAGGAAACCACGTAGATGATCCCTGCAGTTACACAACGCTCAACAACTGATTTGAGATGAAGGTGGTGGCAATGTCGGTCTGTTACGCTATTCAGCAAAGGCGGAAAAGTATCCATGGTTCTTGCTCCGTAACTAGCTTTAAAAACTTCTCTGCTTGTTATAGGATTTGTGCATGTCTGAGGCTATATTATATTGTCTTGCAGTTCTTCTCGTCTCTTTCAGTTCACAAGATGCACATGCCTTGCCAGCTATCCATCAGCTGGCTCATGCCACACAGGACCCTTGCAGTTCGACTACCAGATCCACCTTTTCTGTTCCCACGTAGCGAGTTCCATCGTGGAGGGACTTCCCTTCAAGTTTTACATATTTACAAACCTACTTTCCCTATGCATGAACCAGTATTACAAGTAAAGGTTTAACGTATTCATTCTTTTACAATATACTACTTTTGAAATTACAACCATAGATTAACTGCAGTCACATAAACGGTCATGCATAATAAATAAAACATTTACACAGATGTTACATCAAAGTGCTTGGTGATACAGAAGTCACGTTAAGTAAAAAGAGACGAAGAAAGACAATTATAGTTAATATCGATAATAGTGTTACAAGGTGGCAGCAGAATTATAGTCTACAAGTACAGAATACATTTTCGTTATCTTTTATTGTTTTCGTTGTCTTAAGACGAGAACCGATATAAAAGTTGAAGTAGCACGCATGAAAATCATGTTTTATTCTAAGAGAAAATGTTTGCCAAACCGTCTCACGTCTGGACAGCTTCATTTGAAGCTCTGTTAAAATTTCGCCCTGTCTGGCACGTGCTAAGCATAGAACGCTCAATTGATATTATATGTTGCTCGTCGACACTCAGAAATCCTTCTGGTCAATGACAGAGATATGGAGATCACGTGTAGATTTCACAAAATCGTCAGCAAATTGTGGCGAAGTTCCCATCGGCTCCCAAAATATGTTCCACTTAACGGTCATTATCCCCAAAAGCACAACCAATTAATCATCGTAGTCTGGAGAGGCTTTTTTTGAAATATTCTTTCCCTGAATCTAAAACCTGTCGTATGTAAGATTGATAAAAATGCCTCAACAATGGATATTCCTCGTCTCCACTGAATACTAAAGGCAACTGATCTCTTTGGTAGTGGCGAGCGTGGTTGTAGATTAAGCTCCATTTCTTGCATCAAGCGAAATACATTAAATGAATAAAATCCACCACCATCGCTTCACTTCCCATATCTTTCAACCGGCGGGGTCAGGGATTTTCTCTGCCTCGTGATGGCTGGGCGTTGTGTGTTGTCCTTAGGTTAGTTAGGTTTAAGTAGTTCTAAGTTCTAGGGGACTGATGACCATAGATCTTAAGTCCCATACTGCTCAGAGCCATATCTTCCAACAGCACTTGTAGTGAATTTGCCGTGAGCATCTGCAACTACGTGTAGTACGGTTAAATGAAAATTGTTATAGCTATAAAATGTCAGCATCACCGACAGCATGTGGAAGAATCTGTACGTCATATAAATCACTTATAGTATTAGGAAGTCATCTTCAGAAGGCGCTCTCATGCGGAGTGCCTGCGGGCAATCCCACAACACTAAGTTGACTCCACAATTCTGACAACGGTTGAGAATCACACGACAACTTTTTCTGGTTTCTAGGAGCATGTGACAATTCCCGCCTCATCAGCTATTGATGATCCTTAAAAATTACAGTTTCCGAATGAATAAAATCCGTAGTTACTTGTATATTGTGCTAGATAAGGACAGTAACCATATGACAACATACTCCCCTATTTGTCTGCTACCACTTGTGAAATCGCGTTTCGATATCTTAAACCATTTATGAGATACGAGAGTGTTACTAATGTTTCCTTCTTAATAATTTAGAATTGTGAGTGAAACCTGGTGCGCTTTTTACAATCTATTTTCTCGAAAATTGGTACAGTACGAAGATGATGTGCTACAGACGCGAAATTTAAACGCCAGGAATAAGATGCTGTGATATGCTAATGATTAGTTTTCCGGAGCATTCACACAAGGTTGGCGCCGGTGGCGACACCTACAACGCGCTGACACGAGGAAAGTTTCCAACCCATTGCTCATACACAAACAGCAGTTCACCGGTGTTGCCTGGTGAAACGTTGTTGTGATGCCTCGTGTAAGGAGAAGAAATGCTTACCATCACGTTTCCGACTTTGTTAAAGGTCGGATTGTAGCTCATCGCGATTGCGGTTTATCGTATCGCGACATTGCTGCTCGCATTGTTCGAGATCCAATGACTGTTAGAATATAGAATCGGTGGGTTCAGGAGGGTAATACGGAACACCGTGCTGGATCCCAAAGGCCTCGTATCACTAGCAGTCGAGATGACAGGCATCTTACCCACATGGCAGGCATCTTACCCACATGGCTGTAACGGATCGTGCAGCTACGTCTCGATCTCTGAGTCAACAGATGGGGACGTTTGCAAGACAACAACCATCTGCACCAACAGTTCGACGACGTTTGCGGCAGCACGGACTATCAGCTCGGACACCATGGTCGTGGTTACCCTTGACGGTGCATCACAGACAGGAGCGCCTGCGATGGTGTACTCAACGACGAACCTGGGTGCACGAATGGCAAAACGTCATTTTTTCGGATCAATCCAGATTCTGTTCGCAGCGTCATGATGGTCGCATCCGTGTTTGGCGACATCGCGGTGAACGCACATTGGAAACGTGTATTCGTCATCGCCATACTGGCGTATCACACGGCGTGATGGTATGGGGTGCCATTGGCTACACGTCTCGGTCACGTCTTGTTCACATTGACGGCACTTTGAACAGTGGACGTTACATTTCAGATGTGTTACGACCCGTGGCTCTACCCTTCATTCGACCCCTGCGAAACCCTACATTTCAGCAGGATAATACACGACCGCATGTTGCAGGTCCTGTACTGGCCTTTCTGGATACAGTAAATGTTCGACTGCTGCCCTAGCCAGCACATTCTCCAGATCTCTCACCAAGTGGAAACGTCTGGTCAATGGTGACCGAGGAACTGGCTCGTCACAATACGCCAGTCACTATTCTTGATGAACTGTGGTATCGTGTTGAAGCTGCATGGGCAGCTGTACGTGTACACGCCATCCAGACTCTGTTTGACTCAATGTGCAGGTGTATCAAGCCGTTATTAGGGCCAGAGGTGGTTGTTCTGGGTATTGATTTCTCAGGGTCTATGCACCTAAATTGCGTGAAAATGTAATCACATGTCAGTTCTAGTATAATATATTTGTCCAGTGAATAACCGTTTATCATCTGCATTTCTTCTTCGTGTAGCAATTTTAATGGCCAGTAGTGTATTGACGAAATAATAAGCAGTTCACTATGAGGAATTAAGCTATAAGGTCCGCAAAACTCAAATTTTTTGCCCAGTAGTTTCTTTAATACTGTATGAGCAAGACTGTAGATCGTTGGGTTTTTTTGTCGTCCACGTAATCAAGCGACCCTGCTAACTGTGGCGCCTTTGTCTGGCCCCCACTACACGAGTACCTGGGCGCGAGAGAGCGCTGTGACAGCCGCCCGGCGTGCAGCTCTGCCCTTTTCCGCTAAAATCTAGAGCTTACTCCGACCGCGGCCTCTCATACAAAATTATTCAAAAAATCCTAGAACAGTATCCAGACGCCTTGAGAATGTCATCTTGGGTGTCAGCGGCACAAGAGACGACGCACACCGTTATTCCCGCTTGTCGAGTGCCTCTTCGTGGCTGGAATTTTCATGGAGGTTGTTTCTGCGTAATCCACCTAATACGACCTGTAGGGGAGACTCACAATGCTTAATGAATGTTGTAAGTCACGTTACCTATGATCGCTTAAAGCCCAATTTACAAGAGCGATTTTCTGGTCATACTCGACTACTCGTTGTGGGTGCGCGTCATGTTGACTTAGTACACGAGTAAGACGCCAGGAGCGCTGCAGTTGGTTTATTTGCCACCAATAGTCGATTCAGAGAAGAAACACAGTTGTATAAAAGGGGCTTAAGGTTGTTCCACGTGTTACGATTTGTCTAACGCTTCTCGTCTTTGCGAGGGCGCTTAATTCTGTATTTCTAAAGTGGCTTGTATGCGTCAAAGCTCTGGGGATTCATTACTTAATAGGTTACAGTAGTCACGCCTGTTTGTGGGAAGTTAAGAGCAACGAATAAGGCTTATGACAGTTCTACGACAGAGAGGCACTCCCTCCTGCCTTGTCTTCCCTCTTCATCGCCTGCCCCACCTGTCTCCTCCTCTTGATGCACCCGCTGACGCAACTACTCTTTTCATCGTCTGCTGCACCTTGCTCTCCCCTCCTTTTCCATCCTCTCAGGCCTCTCCCTCGGCAGTGTCCCACCTGGCAGTTTTATTTTTCATCGTGTGTGCTCCAAGTGGGTTTAAAGTGTGTTCTTCTGGTGTGTTTTTAATACTGTGGCCAACTTTCAACCTGTGCGTTTGACTTCAGTGTCTTATTTGTTTTCTACGAATCGCCAACTGTGTTTTTTAAAACTTACTGTCGACTTTTTTAATTGTCCCCCCATGAACGTCTCCATGTCAGTGTATTTTTACCTCCATTATCTCCCCTTACTCTGTTTTATGTCCCCCGTTTTTATCGCCTTGTATGTAACATTTTCTTCTTCTATTAGTTGTAGTGTCACTCGGCTGAAGAGCGGCGGATTGTGCCACTGACAGCCCTCCCCTATCCATATGCGGCAAGGGAATGATATCACAATAAAGAAAAAGAATACGATGGAGCGGCGCCTCTATGAGAATGTGAATGCGCTGCAGGACACTGACCATGGGTTACGCCACGTTGGGACCACACCTCCACACTGCTGGCATCGATATACGGTTCCCCTAACCATCCTAGAGGAATCGGATTCCGACCATGGCTAGCGATAGGCCTGGCATGCCCACCACGAATGCATTCTTTGGAGGGACTAGCCCCCCATTCCATGTCCAACACTTTCCCACCCCACCTGCCCACGTTGGGCTAAATTTTTCTGCCTGGCTGATGTAATACTGTCACTGTCAGAGGGTGGTGCGGGACTGGAAGTCCCACCGCCACACCTCCAAAGTGTATTGCAGTGGTGCAGTGTCACTGCCCTGTGAATAAATTTACTGCCTCACCAACACAGTTATACCGCAAGAGACCAGTGATGCTATATTGCAGCATGTCACAGAAAAACAATAAAGGAACGATAGAGATGCCTGTCTATTTACTATGTGTTTTAATCAGCATCACCGACCATTTTGTTTTTATATTTTCTTCGTATCTTTTCTCCTGTTTCAGTTTTTAACAGTCACCGTTGTATCGTCAGCTTTTGCTTGTTTTTCATATCTCCTGATTCTGTATTGTAACTTTTCTGTAGGCTGCAGAGCGGCGTATTGTGCTGCAACCCCCCCCCCCCCCTCCCCCCACTCTGGGGTGGGAATCGAAATCCAAAAAACAAAAAAACAAAAAACAAAAAAAACGATAGAGAAAGTGAGAATAACTGATTTTGTGGAAAACAGGGAAACGGTAATCAATATACTGTATATTCTTAAACTAAGTGTACAATGTACGTGCCACTAAAACTCAGAAACGAGTCCCGGTACGATCAAGGGGTTGTTTTTGAAGATGTAAGAGCTCGGTAGTTTCGCTTTCTAGAAATTTATAGAACATTGCAGGACATTCGAGAACTTTTAAGAACATTCGGGAGCATTCAAGGGCATTCCACAACATTTCATAATGTTCCACAATGATTGGAAATGTTCTGGAATGTTCGGGAATAGTCTGCAATATTCGGGAAGATGTCCGGGAATGTTCAGGAACATCCCGGAACATCACAGATCGTTGTGGGACACTCAAGAACACTATAGAATTTTTTGGCATCCTGTGGAACATTGTGGACCATTCGACGCTTTTTTCGTATGTTCTGGAACTCGCCGTTGGTGGGGCTTCCCATTCTTAGTGATACATAAAGCAAGAGCCGTCATGGGTTCGAACATCAGTTTCGTATCATACATAAAGCAAGAGCCGTCATGGGTTCGAACATCAGTTTCGTATCAATGACGAAGGGAGGAACTAAAAAAATAGTACAGCGAAGTGTGAGCAATCAGAGTGATGTAGTGACCGAATGTAAATCGAAAATAGAGTGTTAAAAGTGTGTTCGATGTACTTTGTAACTGTTAAAAAAAGTTAATTTGATTTCTATTATAGACAATGTCCAAACCTAAAAGAGGAGAAATTTCCGGTTCTGAAGCAAAACAGTAAAAACATTATGAAACGCGAAGAAACGAAACAGACGAAGAGAGCGAAGCACGTTTGGTTCCCAACGAACGAAAATGAGCACCGCTAGAAGCTGGGAGACAGAAAAACAACAAAATGAGCGGACTCAAGAATCTAGAATTGTGACATAAACTAATGATAAAAGACTGCGTACTCAAGCCAGCCTATAAAGTATCCCGAAGAGAAGCGCGGACGAGGACAAGTAAACAGAACAGTCTAACAAATAAAGCATTCCACTACGACCCGACCGAAGAATGTAACAAACACAAAAATGTCGTAATCGGAAAATATCTGACAATTTTGCAACGCTAAAAAATTCAGAAGAGAAAGATTAAAATTCTGTTGCATGAATATAAAAATTCGATTACCACCACTGGAAGCATCTCCGCAGTAAGTTTTACATTATATGACTGGTGAAACTCCAGAATCAAAGCACTTTCTTCAAAATATAAAAGCGTACAACGCCTCCTTGCGAATGACTTCTTATGGTGTCACTTCGATCAGCACTAACAGAGATGAAATCGACTATGTTTCTTCATCCAAGAACAAATCTTTCACAACGTGGGATCATTACTACCACCACGCAAAGAAGGCCATAAATTTCTGCGTGGATATTTCATTGTAAATGAAGAACAGAAGTTGATCAGCGATGCACATATATCAGAGGGTCGAGACGACAATTAGTCCGACTTGTACAAAGGATCTTACAAGAATACAATCAGTTGACTTATGTATACCTAGACCGAAAGATTTCTGATCACTATAACGTTATAATTCGAGCCGACAATAGACTACATGGAGAGCGCCAACGTCTGTTTAATGCACCTCAGATGGACGTAGTCGTCATCGTAAATGTGGGCAATGAAAAAGAGCCGCGCTGTAATTGTACAACGAAGTAGAGAAGGACTGCAACGCATTGCAGAGACACACAGTTCATATGATGCGCTCGAACGCCCATTAGTATTTTTTTGCATCAGACGACGGATATAATTTTAATGTGAAAGAAATCCAACCTGAAACAGGCGCAGAAATAAGCAAAAGGGTCACTTGTAACAATGAGGTCTATGCTTACCGCTTTGTGATCAGAGACAATGATACATACAATCACATTCTCAACACTCGCCGTTTGTTCCAACAATTTCTGGTAGATATGCATGCAAAAACAGAAGCGGAACGAATGATTTACACTAGACCTCATCACAGGAAACTACACACGGAAGAATACCTCCATCTTCGAGACGCAATCATAACTGACGGAAACAATGGCGACATAGGAACAACGGTAATCTTACCATCATCGAGTCCGAGACACATGCACCAATAGCCTCAATGTGCCATGACCTACATAAAAACATACTTACGAACTGACCCTCTTCGTAACATTCACATGCAGCTAGTAGTGGCCTGAAATCAAAGAGCAATTAAGAAAAGGACAAGCCTCCATTCATAGACACGACGCAATAGGTCGAGTTTTCCGACAAAAAGAAATGAGATTTATTTAAGTCATCACAAAATATCACATCTCTGGAAGTGTTAAATAATGGATGTACACAATCGAATGGCAATAACGAGGACTGCCTCACTCACACAGTCTCATATGACTACAATACACAGAAGATTCATCCCACGGTTATCGAGAAAGTCATCCAAGCTGAGTTTCCAAATCCCCAATAAGATCCGGAATTGCACGACACAGTAGTGAAAAAAATGATTCCCGGACGACGGGGGCCCTTAAACCCAATTCGTCATGTGTGAGTGATGGAAAATGTACAAAAAATTACCCAAAACCATACTTGGACGACGCACAAACCGGAGTTGATTGCTGCCCCAAATATAGAAGACGGTCATGTACAAACTGTGGCTTCACAGCAGGAATACGAATACGAGAAAGCGACGAACTGGAAACAAATAATCAATGGATACTTCCATATAACACACTACTTTCCAAAATGTTCCAAGCACATATAAACGTAAAATACTGCATTCATTGAAATTTATCAAATATGCCTGTATGTGGACAAAAGCAGGGCCATGGGAGTATTTCAGATAGCCAAAGATAAGAATAACAAAACAGAAACGACAAGATCCTCATGTACCAAATGGGAAGATACATCAACAGCAACGAAGCAAGGTGGCCGATTCTCTGTTTTCCCGTAACGAACGCGGACCAACTGTGTAATATGTAACAGGACATTTGGAGAACGGACAGAGAATTTCCTTCACCGAAGACACTGCCTGAAAAATTTCAAGCGAACCACCTCAGAACACAACATTAACAGCTTTTTACCAACTATGCCTAACGAATCCATTCGCGAAAGCGTGACTATATGTCGACGTCCCTTATACGTCTAACACAACAAGAAAAATCTTTCAACGACGAAAGCACGGAATTCCAGTAGAAGATAATCAAGAAATCATGGAAACTGGTGCACTGGACCGAGTATACACTGTACATCCGAACAACGCTGAATTTTTGTATCTCCAGATGTTGGTACATGAAATAGGTTCAAATAGCTTTGAGCGACTTAACATCTGAGGTCATCAGTCCCCTAGAACTTAGAACTACTTAAACCTAAATAACCTAAGGACATCACACACATCCATGCCCGAGACAGGATTCGAATCTGCGACCGTAGTTTCCGCGAGGTTGCAGACTGAAGCGCCTAGAACCGCTCGGCCACTCTGGCCCGTCACGAAATAGGGGTCGAAGGAGTTTCACAGATCTCAAGGCTGTTGACGTTTACCTATGCAAGACGTACAGAGAAGCATGCCAACGCTTAGGACTACTGTAGAACGATAACCACAGGGAATTAACACTACAAGAAGCTTCACTCACAGCCTCAGCTGAACAAATGAGAGACTTGTTCGCCATAATTCTAACAACATGTAACCTGTTGAATCCAAAACAGCTATGGAACGCCATAAAAGAGAATATGAGTAATGACATACTCTTTCAAATCCAACAAGCTCATCCTGAACTTACCACAGAATTCAACGACGACTTCTTCAATGGAACAGTCATTCGCCTAGAAGATAAATGCTAAGCAGCAAAACAACCAGACCTTATGACAATTTGGGATGCAACCACTACGAAAAGATGGTATCAGTGTGCTATACTTCGAAATTACTAAGGAAAAAAGCTACAACATCAACGAACTCCTTCGATACATTGCTAACAACAAACCACTCCTCAGTGACGATCAAAAGGAAATTTAGGTTATCATGGACCGGATCGACAACAACACTGGCGGAATTATTCACTTGGATGTATCAGGCGGCACCAGGAAAACCTTTCTAATAAATCTATTTCTGGCGGAAGTAAGTGCTAAACAACATGTCACACTCACTGGCATAATCCGGCATTGCAGCCACGCTATGGAAGGAGGACGAACTGCCCATTCCGCCCTACAACTACCGTTAAATATAGCCAAAGAGTAATTCCCGGTATGTAAAATTTCAAGGGCATCTGGACGGGCTGAACTTCTAAAACAAGCTAAAATTATCTTCTGGGGTGAATGCACAATGGCTCATGAAAAATCACTGAAAGCCGTGGACGGAGCATTACAAGACTCGAGAGGAAAGTGATGGTGGAGCTCTATTTATATTCTCAGGATATTTTCGACAGACACTTCCAGTTATCCCCAAGTCAACACCAGCAGACGATATCACTGCATGTTGTTGTTGTTGTTGTTGTTGTTAGTGCGCTTGGAGCATAGATGGATGTTGATTGGAGCGGGGAAGGGGGCGTTTCAGTATATAAAACGGGTATTTATTTACATGCTGCAGATAATGGTCACACCAAGAAAGAGACTCCACTCCCACAGAAATTATGCTGCGTAACGTGTGTGTTTGTTGCGCGCGCGTGTGTGTGTGTGTATGTGTGTGTGTGTGTGTGTGTGTACGTGTGTTCGTGCTCAAAGACTAGGTGGAAGAGGAGGAGGACAATGTCATCAAAGAACTGCTCTCGACAGAAAGGTAGACTATATACATAGGAGAACATCTGATAAAATAATAGCGTAAGCGACAATTTAAATTAACAATCAAAAATAAAAAGAAATAAAAACAAGAGGACTGAAGCACAGCTGCAAGACGAATTACGAGTGGAAGGTGATGCAGAAACAAGGATAAAAGATGGATTTAATTACTGTAACAGGAAATACATAAACTGAATATTGTATCAGTGGTATGAATCTTTTTTACAGCTGTCAGTGAGACGTTGATATAGTGAAAGAACAGAATATATGGAGTAATTAGACAATAAAAATAACATAAATAAATTCAGAGAAAAACGAGGAATTGAATGGCACAGACGCACGAGGCATATTGCGATTTAAATACACACATGTACTTCTCCGTGGACATGTGCGTAGCTTTTAAGATTTAAAGACTTCTCCTCGACGCCAGATATTTTTCCACTATAATTGGCTTCGAAATTTTACTGTGAAGAGTTCTGGCAAGACGCAACACTTTACACAGAAGTGCTGTTGTCAGTAGAAAGGGACCATAAAGGGAATGCCTGAACCTGAGTCAAAAGCCAGTCATCCAGCACAATTTCAAGAGCCGTTTGGAGTCTGTGAAATGCAGGATTCTGTCTGTAGTCCCCTTTGGTTAGAATTCAATGGGTAGGCGCTCTGCGGCGGGAGTGCTGCTCGATAGAGTTACTAGTTTCTGAAGTCGGAAGTTAGTGTCCTGGAGTGATCCACAAATTTATTCTTCCAGTGCGGTAATGTAAGCCTGTAAGAATTCGCCAAGTGCGTTCGCGTGCGTCTGCGTCGAATTCTGATTAGTTACTTTCGGTTTTGTACCTGAGTTCTGCGGATTGGTGCGTGCACCCATTGATTGATGCAGGCACACTAGAGTGTAGAGCTATTATCTAACGTGAAGTATGTGTTTAATAGAAGAGGTGGACTTGGTGAGGTTTAATTAAAGCTAATAAAAGACATTTATTTCCCTAGAACCAGGAAGTTATTTGATTTCTGTGTGACTTTCGATCTACGAACCCTTGCTGCTATCCTGTTTTATTTTTGTGGAGATATCTGCGGAAAATAGCTGCGCTGGTAGAGATGTACGTTTTGAATCTTCTTCCGAGCGTGTAGGTTTGCCGTAGAGGATTTATTCGTTGGTACTGAATAGCAACGCACAGTAACGTATTTAAATGGTGCTGATGTTTCTGCACTTATATGCAGATGAATAATCTGCAATTCGCACTTAAGTAGCTGGAAGAGGTTTCATCGAACCAATTCTACAGTATTTCCCTACCTGTCCTGTCTCTAACAGCGTGCGGGAGGAACAAATACTTAAAACTTACCGTGCGAGCTCTGATTTCTCTTATGTTATATAGGAATCAACAAAACGTTTTCGCATTCCGAGGAGAACGTTGGAGATTGAAATTTTGTGAGAAGATCTCGCCGCAACGAAAAACGCCTATGTTTTAATGACTGCCACCACAACTGAATATCATATCCTTGAAACTCTGCTATTTCGCGATAATACAGAACGAGATTTCCTTCTTTGAACTTTTCGAAGTTCTCCATCAGTTCTATGAAGTAAGGATCCTATACCGCACAGGACGGGACAGATGTGCTGGCAATCTCTTTCGTAGGCTTGATGCATCTTACAAGTGTTCCCGAAATAAAACGCAGTCTGTGATTAGCCTTTCACATGACATTATCTGTGGACTCATTCCAGTTTAAGTTTTTCGTAAGTTTACTTCCCAGGTACCCAGTTGAATTGACAGCCTTTAGATCAGCATAATTTACTGTGTAACGGAAATTTAACGGATCCCTTTTAGCACTGATGTGGATGACCTGACACTTACGTTTAGTGTACAAAACTGTGGTGCCACTTGCAAGTTTGCAATACCATGAAATCGTTACTGTACAGTGTGCTAATATGTGGAACTAAGTGGTTATTATAGTATTCCAGGCCAAGTAACCGCCATCTAACGGGACCAATACTGTATCACTGAAACTCTCTAGCTGTTTACCTCCTGACCTTGATATTTAATGGCACAGGGAGTAAGTAATTGCGTGCTAAGCATGAACCAGCCTAGTAAACCTTATCCTTAAAATTACACTTTCAATAGAATCTGCAAGGAAAAAGTTACGTGGGTGCACTGACCAATTCAACCGGCCGTGGGTCGAAGCCATTGTATATTTGAGAAGGTATGTTATGCCATTACAGTGATAACAAAATCGAATATCCACCCACAAATCAGTATGACGTTGCACCCTGTCTGGCCAGGCTGCACGCACCGATTCGGCTGTTGACTCAGTCACTACCAGCCGTGGCATGGAATCATACCCTATGCCTCCCTACACCATGACACCAAGGGTAACACCACTGTGTCTCTCAAAAAACATTGGAATTATGAGACCTCTCTCCAGGCGCCACCATACTCGCCGACAATGGCAACTGGTCTAGTGTAGATCATCCATCCATCACTGAAAACTAGTGACTTCATTGATCAACAGCACCGCTGCAAACGATGCCGTTTACGTTGTGGTGTTAACGGCAATCTAAGCGTGGGACGGTAATTGCCAAATTCGGCAGCTGCTGATGTTCTACCCGTGGTGTGGGATGACAGAATGTTGTAAGGAGTCCAGCACTTGTTCGTAGACGGAAGGCACAGATGTAAAGAGGCTACCATGTGCGTTATGTACACGGCGGCGACCCACTCTCTTTGGTGGTCAGCCTGACACTTGAGTAGCTGCGCGCGGTATTCGTGCGGTCTGAGGCGTCTCGTCATAGTTCTCGCGGCTCCGCCTTCGGTGGTTCGAGTCCTTCATTCCTACCCTTCATTCCATCCCTGCAAAACCCTACATATCAGCAGGATAATGCACCACCGCATGTTGCAGGTCCTGTATGGGACTTTCTGCATACAGAAAATATTCGACTGCTGTCCTGGCCAGCACATTCTGCAGATCGCTCACCAACTGAAAACGTCTTGTCAATGGTGGCCGAGCAACTAGCTCGTCACAATACGCCAGTCACTACTCTTGACGAACTGTGGTATTGTATTGAAGCTGCATGGGCAGCTGTACCTGTACACGCCATCCAAGCTCTGTCTGACTCAATGCCCAGTACGGCCAGAGGTGGTTGTTCAGGGTACTGATTTCTCGGGATCTATGCACTCAAATTGCGTGAAAATGTAATCACGTGTCAGTTCTAGTATAATATATTTGTCCAATGAATATCCGTTTATCATCTGCATTTCTTCTTGGTGTAGGAATTTTAATGGCCAGTAGGGTATAATAAACTTACATGAGACTGAGAAGATTATGTCCACAATCAGCATGGTTTTAGAAAGCATTTCTCGTGAGAAACTCTGCTTGCGCTTTTCTCAAATGCTGTTCTGCGAGCCATGGATGAAGGGCAACAGGCAGATATCCTTTTTATAGATTTCTGCAAAGCATTTGACACGGTGCCTCATTGCAGGCTGTTAACGAGTGTGGAGTAAGTTCACAGATACGAGAGGGGCTCGAAGACTTCTTAAATAATAGAACCCAGTATGTTGTCCTTGACGGCGAGTGTTCATTAGACGTAAAGGGATCGTCAGGAGTTCTCTGTATACGTAATTGGGACAGGGTGGGCAACAAACTGCGGTAGTTCGCTGATAGTACCTTCGTGTAGGGCATGATGTATCTTGAGTGACTTTAGGAAGATGCAAGACGACTTACGCAAAATTCCAATTGGTGTTATGAATGGTAGCTAGCCCTAAGTGTGGAAAAATGTAAGTTGATGAGGATGAGTTGGGAGATCAGAACTGTAATGTTCGGATACATCATTAGTTGAGTCCTGCTTGACACAGTCACGTCTTTTAAATGTTTGTGTACAACGTTGCAAAGCGATATGAGATGGAACGAGCATGTGAGGACTGTGGTACGTAAGGCGAATGTTCGACTTCGGTTTAATGGCAGAATATTAGGAAAGAGGAGTTCATCTGTAAGGGGGACAGCATGTAGGTTGCTGGAGCAACCTATTCGTCATTACAGCTCTTGTGATAGGATCCGTACCAAGACAGATTGAAGGAAGACATCGAAGTAGTTCACGGGCGGGCTCCCAGATTCATTACCAGTAGGTTTCAACAACCCGCTGAGATGCTACGGTAACTCCAGTGGGAATTCCTGGAGGGAAGGCGACGTTCTTTTCGAGAAACACTATTGAGATACTTTAGACAAACGGCATATGAAGATGATTGCCGAACGATTCTACTGTCGCCAACACACATCGCGCGCAAGGGCCACGAAGATAAGATACGAGAAATTATTGCTCATACGGAGGCATATAGACAGTCGTTTTTCCGTCGCTCCATATGCGAGTGGAACAGGAAAGGAGATGACTAGTAGTGATAGAGGGTACTATCCGCCACGCACCGCACGGTGACTAGCGGCTTATCTATGTAGATAGACCCTACCAGGTCTTGAAGCAAAACTAAACACGAACAGGACTAATGCATTCCGGAGGTTGTTCTGCGTGTCACAGAGAATTTCAACTCCAATTATTTACATGCATGCCGATCGTGCTTACGTGTACTAAGTTATACTGACATTCGACCACGTCTCCTGAATACTTTACTTTTTTGCCAGACAGTGTATTAATTAAGATTATTACTCCTTGACTCTAGCTTACTTCGCAACGTTATCTTGGAAGTAGTCCCACTGGGAGCGAATAAACCGATCCCGAAGTTACTTCCACTTTTAACTGCATCTTGGACGTCTTTCTATGTTGAGCTACCCAGTGCTTTTTGTGATGCCGCTTGAATCTCTCCCCTCCACCAACGCACTATAAACATCGAGACGACAGTCTAATTCGTCCCATACTTTTGAGAGCGTTTGGAGTTACTGTATTCGCTGCTGTTATTAAGCGGCATCGCACTTAACAAATCTGTTGGAACCGCAGACAAGAATATTACATACCATGAGACCCGGCGGCTTGGGGATCAATGGTGTTATGCGAGATCCGAACATTCCTTACGCTGCAGGAGGTGCAGTGCCGTTTTCTCTGCGAAACAGAGAACACTAAATGCCTATTGCTGATGTGTTGTTGCTGTATGGTCGCAGTTTGAGAAATGGACGAGCGGACTAGATGCGACCCCAGTCACCAATTACATGAACCGCAACATATCAACTGGCGCAGTGTAAACTTTCTGTCACGTTTAAAACGTATCACTAGTTTACTTTTAAATTCACCTTGGAGCAACACACGACGCTCTGGCGAATGTTCGAAACCAAGTACAGCAAATGAGGTTCCCATGGGAAATTTAAAATTCATTATTTAGTTTAGAGTCTTAGAATTTGTCTCGAAGATTATGTAGACCACTAGATAAATATTCTCTAGCATCCTTTAAAATTCCAATGTAAACGAACGTAAAATTCTCAATCGGCACCTCATTTGCTGCAAATGATTTCGACCCTCATTCAAAGGCGCGTTAAGTGCTTCACTGATCTTACTTTTAGAGAAATCATTTCACAAAACGTTTGACCATTTTCTTAAATTTTTATTTTAAAATTTTATTCTCAAAACATGAAGTACAATATATTTATTACACTTATTACTTTTCAGGCGTCAATCAGGTTTCTTTTTTCTTTTTACAAAACTAGACCTCGCGCTAGTTAATTTGATGGCCCATTTCTACATCTACATCTACACGGATACTCTGCAAATCACATTTAAGTGTCTGTCAGAGGGTTCATCGAACCACCTTCACAATTCTCTATTATTCCAATCTAAAATAGTGCGCGGAAAGAATGAACACCTCTATCTTTCCGTACGAGTTCTGATTTCTCTTATTTTATCTTGGTGATCGTTCCTCCCTATTTAGGTCGGTGTCAACAACATGTTTTCACATTCTGAGGAGAAAGTTGGTGATTGGAATTTCATGAGAAGATTGCGTCGCAACGAGAAACGCCTTTCTTTTAATGATGTCCAGTCCAAAACCTATTTAATTTCAGTGACACTCTCTCCCATATTTCGCGATAATCCAAAACGTGCTGCCTTTCCTTGAACTTTTTCGATGTACTCCGTCAGTCCTATCTGGCAACGATCCCGCAACGCACAGCAGTATTCTAAAAGAGGACGTACAAGCGTAGTGTAGGCAGTCTCCTTAGTAGCTATGTTACATTTTCTAAGTGTCCTGCCTATAAAACACTGTCTTTGGTTAGCCTTCCCTAAAACATTTTCTATGTGTTCCTTCCAATTTAAGTTGTTCGTTATTGTAATAACTAAGTATTTAGTTGAATTTACGGCTTTTAGATTTGACTGATTTATCGTGTAACCGATTTTTAACGAGTTCCTTCTAGCACTCATGTTGATGACCTACAATTTTCGTTATTTAGGGTCAACTGCCACTTTTCGCACCATTCAGCTATGTTTTCTAAATCGTTTTGCAGTTTGTTTTGGTCTTCTGATGACTTTATTAGTCGATAAACGACAGCGATATCTGCGAACAACGCAGGACGGCTGCTCAGATTGTCTCCCAAATCGTTTATATAGATACGGAACTGCAAAGAGCCTATAACACTACCTTGGGGAACGCCAGAAATCACTTCTGCTTTACTCGATGACTTTCCGTCAATTCCTACGAACTATGACCTTTCTGACAGGAAATTACAAATCCAGTCACGTAACTGGAACGATATTTCATAAGCACGCAATTTCACTACGAGCCGCTTGTGTGGTAAAGTGTCAAAAGCCTTCCGGAAATCCAGAAATACGGAATCGATCTGAAATCCTTTGTCAATAGCACTCAACACTTCATGTGAATAAAGAGATAGTTGTGTTTCACAGGAACGATGTTTTCCAAACCCACGTTGACTGTGCGTCGATAGACTGTTTTCTTCGTGGTAATTCATAATGTTCGAACACAAAATATGTTTTAAAATCCTGCTGCCTATGGACGTTAACGATATGGGCCTGTAATTTAGTGGATTACTCGTACTACCTCTCTTGAACATTGGTGTGACCTGTGCAACTTTCTAGTGTTTGGGTACGGATCTTCCGTCCAGCGAATGGTTGTATATGATTGTTATGTATGGAGCTAATGCATCAGCATACTCCGAAAGGATCCCAACTGGTATACAGTCTGGACCAGAATACTTTGCTTTTATTAAGTGATTTAAGTTGCTTCACTACTCCGAGGATATTTACTTCTATGTTACTCGTGTTGGCAGCTGTTCTCGATTCAAATTCTGGAATATTTACTTCGTCTTCTTTTGTGAAGGTATTTCGGAAGTCTGTGTTTAGTAACTCTGCTTTGGCAGCACTGTCTTCGATAGTATCTCCATTGCTATCAAGCAGAGAAGGCATTGATTGTTTCTTACGGCTAACATACTTCACATACGAGCAGAATCTCTTTGGATTTTCTGGCAGTTTTCGAGACAAAATTTCGTTGTGAAACTGTTATAGGCATCTCGCATTGAGATCCGCGCTAAATTTCTAGCTTGTATAAAAGATCGCCAATCTTGGGGATTTTGCGTGTGTTTAAATTTGGCATGTTTGTTTCGTTGTTCCTGCAACAGTGTTCTTACCCGTTTTGTGTACCAATGAGATCAGCTCCGTCGTTTGTTAATTTATTTGGAATAAATCTCTCAATTGCTGCCAATACTATTTCTTTGAATTTAAGCAACGTCTGGTCTGCCCTTATATTATTAATTTGGAATGAGTGGAGATTGTCTCTCAGGAAGGCGTCAAGTGAATTTTTATCTGCTTTTTCGAATACGTATATTTTTTCCTTATTTTTTCCCACTTTCCGGTTTCCTATGAAAACTCAGAGAAGAATTGTTCCTCAAACTAATAGTTAAGGATTTCTTAGTCCCCCTGATTACTTTCAATCAATTAAGTCTTTCTTTGCCAAAAATAGACTTTACGCTGGTGATATGGCATCCCCATTTGATTATTTCCCACACTCCTTATGGCAATGAAATTTCGGACAAAAATCCATCGTTCAAGTTCTAGTACGACTTCTTTTTGCTCCATTCAAACTACTGAGCAAGAGATAAATATGTAAAGGAATATAAGGTAAGCAAGTACGATTTATTATTTCAGCAGTGAAGTGATAACAGCTGCATATGATACACGTGAAGGCGCCGCAAATAAAATATGGAAAACGGACGCAGTCATTAAGCATAGCTAACTACCTGATACAGTGTATAGTATGTGAGTTTCAAACAGCGGAGCAAAACGCAATTCCTCCGGAATATATTGAGGAAAAGTGTTAGAAGAAGAAGTATAAATCCCACGCCAGTCGCTCTTTTTCCAACTTAAGATTTCCCCCACTGGAACAGCCCCGGCAGTCGCCCCTAATCACCGAGTACAGGGCTCGAGTCCGCCCCTGTGTGGCTTCACACGGACCTAATTAATTAATTTAATTAAAACGCGCCATGTCGACTGTATCTGCCGACTCAGACTGTCCTGTCGCGCGAAGGCGATGTACATAATTGCACCGGACAAACAGCACTGTGTAAACTCGATTACACTCTCCATCCGTATGCACCACTTTCACGATTAAAGTGCTGTTTGTAATTAACACAGTTCACGAAGCGTGAGCTGCAGATAAGAGCTGACACACTTGCGTGTCATCCGTCATCCGTACACGACAGCTGTAGTCTCTGGTGCCAAATACTGCCCATGTCCAGCTTTAGCACTGTGAATTAATATTTTCTGTGCCTCCGATACACGTAACTGCTTTTTCACTAGCCTAAAATTGCGGTATGGTCAGCTGCCCTGTTACTTTGGAGGTTCAAGAGAGTCCGGTTGTGGTGTTACACCTCGTCTGCGCATCAAATGAAAGCTGATGAAGGTGAACGGTGCAGTGTGAACTTGGAAGTGTCTTACTCGATCTATCTTGCAAGTGTGAGTCAGTCACTTTGAACAGTAATAAATCGAAGCTAATCATGGCGATATAAGTGAACAGGAAGGGCAGTACCAAAGCCATAACAATGGGGAGAGCCGAAATTCGATTCCTTTATAAAGCAACAGTAAATGAATATTATGCTCTGAATAAGGGAGGAAAGCGTGCACTAGTGTTGAATATGCAGTACGCATTTTAGCATTAAATGAAACAACAGGTTTACTGTTACCAGTCACTGTTTATTTATCTGCATGACGCGTTTAACAGCTTTCAACCTCCATCATCAAGTGGAATTGCATTTGTTAGTATGACATGTGAGTGTATGTGTTTGTGTGTGTGTGTGTGTGTGTGTGTGTGTGTGTGTGTGTGTGCGTGTGTCTTGTGTTGTGTTACGTTGTTTTTGGAGGAACGTATGGCACTGAAACTTCCTGGCAGATTAAAACTGTGTGCCGGACCGAGACTCGAACTCGGGACCTTTGCCTTTCGCGAAGGAGAGCTTCTGTTAAGTTTGGAAGGTAGGAGAAGAGGTACGCAGAAGTAAAGCTGTGAGGACACGGCGTGAGTCGTGCTTGGGTAGCTCAGTCGGTAGAGCACTTGCCCGCGAAAGGCAAAGCTCTCGAGTTCGAATCTCGGTCCGGCACACAGTTTTAATCTTCCAGGAAGTTTCATATCAGCGCACACTCCGCTGCAGAGTGAAAATCTCACTCTGGAAACTTATGGCACCGTCTAGTGAAGAAACGATAACACTATTTCAGAACATGGTTTTGAGTTTCTTTCAAAAAACTAAAAGTATATCTAACATAAAAAATTAAATAAGTAAAACAGAATTCTTACAGTGGTTACTGCACTAATACATGTATACTGCCATATTTTATAAGCAAATTTGGCGTCTGGAAACTATTAAGTACAAGGATCATATAGCAGAGGAGAAACATTATCGCGAAGTACAAAGAATATACATCGTAACAACATTATTACAGAATAAGTTTCAAGGGGATTTGGAGATCTTTCTTTTCGGTGTTGAATAATGTGTTGGAATAAATACACTCCTGGAAATTGAAATAAGAACACCGTGAATTCATTGTCCCAGGAAGGAGAAACTTTATTGACACAGATCCGGAGATCTTGCTGGCCAGGGTAGTTGACTTACACCTTCTAGAGCACGTTGGGTGGCACGGGATACATGCGGACGTGCATTGTCCTGTTGGAACAGCAAGTTCCCTTGCCGGTCTAGGAATGGTAGAACGATGGGTTCGATGACGGTTTGGATGTACCGTGCACTATTCAGTGTCCCCTCGACGATCACCAGAGGTGTACGGCCAGTGTAGGAGATCGCTCCCCACACCATGATGCCGGGTGTTGGCCCTGTGTGCCTCAGTCGTATGCAGTCCTGATTGTGGCGCTCACCTGCACGGCGCCAAACACGCATACGACCATCATTGGCACCAAGGCAGAAGCGACTCTCATTGCTGAAGACGACACGTCTCCATTCGTCCCTCCATTCACGCCTGTCGCGACACCACTGGAGGCGGGCTGCACGATGTTGGGGCGTGAGCGGAAGACGGCCTAACGGTGTGCGGGACCGTAGCCCAACTTCATGGAGACGGTTGCGAATGGTCCTCGCTGATACCCCAGGAGCAACAGTGACCCTAATTTGCTGGGAAGTGGTGGTGCGGTCCCCTACGGCACTGCGTAGGATCCTACGGTCTTGGCGTGCATCCGTGCGTCACTGCGGTCCGGTCCCAGGTCGACGGGCACGTGCACCTTCCGCCGACCACTGGCGACAACATCGATGTACTGTGGAGACCTCACGCCCCACGTGTTGAGCAATTCGGCGGTACGTCCACCCGGCCTCCTGCATGCCCACTGTACGCCCTCGCTCAAAGTCCGTCAACTGCACATACGGTTCACGTCCACGCTGTCGCGGCATGCCACCAGTGTTAAAGACTGCGATGGAGCTCCGTATGCCACGGCAAACTGGCTGACACTGACGGCGGCGGTGCACAAATGCTGCGCAGCTAGCGCCATTCGACGGCCAACACCGCGGTTCCTAGTGTGTCCGCTGTGCCGTGCGTGTGATCGTTGCTTGTACAGCCCTCTCGCAGTGTCCGGAGCAAGTATGGTGGGTCTGACACACCGGTGTCAATGTGTTCTTTTTTTCCATTTCCAGGAGTGTATTTCAGGTGGTATATAAATCCTATTTTGTCTAGTTAATATAGCTTAAACGTCATATTCATTTATATAATCAGGTGACGTGTTGCAAACTTTAATTGCTATAATTATGTTGGCACCGTGGTATAACTATACATAAGTAACAAGTTTGGTTGGGATACACAGATATGAATGAAAGGCTGGAGACAGAGGGAGACGAAGAGAAAGAGAAAGTGGGAGGGAGAGAAAGGATGGAAGGAGTGATTGGATTAGTGCAGGGGGTTCTTAGGAGTATATCTGTTACACGTAATAACTGCCTAACCATTTGGGTAATGTATTGGTTAATGCTTTAAAATATGCAGATGGATGTACAATTTGTGCTCTTAGTTGAGATACATATAGTTTCAAGCTGACAGGGGGTGCAAACTGTTGGTGTGATGGTGTATTTGCAAGTGAGGTCAGTCGCTTGTACATTTGGGGAATGTCGGTAAATACTAAGGTGTGTGTGTGTGTGTGTGTGTGTGTGTGTGTTTGTGTGCAAATTTCACAATTAATAACGTAGGCAGCTGCTGAAAACAGAGATGAAGCTGTTGCGAATACCATTATTTTTGTCCTTAAACATGTTAGCTGTTGTGAATTAAAAGTTGCAAACAAATATTCTGGGGAGGGTGGTGGGTCTGTGGGCCGGAGGATCTCGCGTGCTGCGCCGACGACAGCTCGCTGTTGTTTACGACATACTCTGTGATGGATAGAGAAGCCACGTTTTGACTGCTCCAGGTTACCGGTAAAAGTGAATCTGAGTGACCCAGCTGGGTCCCATTCAGAAACTCGGTCCCAGGAAGGCAGCAACAGACTGTCATGGTAGGCACCACATTCTATCGCCACCCCAAAGAGCCGTTACCACAAAAAGCTATGCGTTTGACCAGCTGGTTCTGAGGGTACCCTCCAGACCGTTTCGATTGTTTTTATCTGGCTGGTCCTAACCGCCAGCTGTTCCCAGGAAAGTATCCATGCGCTCCTGGCTCCTTTCAATTCAAGGAGCTTATCTAATGCACGCCACTGTCTTGATGACCACCAATAATTACGGAAACGGAACTCCATCTTGGCCTCAGGAGCGTGGGACAGCTCCTGGTTTATGAAATGTAATGATTCTGTACCAAAAGCAGTTACACTCCTGGAAATGGAAAAAAGAACACATTGATACCGGTGTGTCAGACCCACCATACTTGCTCCGGACACTGCGAGAGGGCTGTACAAGCAATGATCACACGCACGGTACAGCGGACACACCAGGGATCGCGGTGTTGGCCGTCGAATGGCGCTAGCTGCGCAGCATTTGTGCACCGCCGCCGTCAGTGTCAGCCAGTTTGCCGTGGCATACGGAGCTCCATCGCAGTCTTTAACACTGGTAGCATGCCGCGACAGCGTGGACGTGAACCGTATGTGCAGATGACGAACTTTGAGCGAGGGCGTATAGTGGGCATGCGGGAGGCCGGGTGGACGTACCGCCGAATTGCTCAACACGTGGGGCGTGAGGTCTCCACAGTACATCGATGTTGTCGCCAGTGGTCGGCGGAAGGTGCACGTGCCCGTCGACCTGGGACCGGACCGCAGTGACGCACGGATGCACGCCAAGACCGTAGGTTCCTACGCAGTGCCGTAGGGGACCGCATCGCCACTTCCCAGCAAATTAGGGACACTGTTGCTCCTGGGGTATCGGCGAGGACCATTCGCAACCGTCTCCATGAAGCTGGGCTACGGTCCCGCACACCGTTAGGCCGTCTTCCGCTCACGCCCCAACATCGTGCAGCCCGCCTCCAGTGGTGTCGCGACAGGTGTGAATGGAGAGACGAATGGAGACGTGTCGTCTTCAGCGATGAGAGTCGCTTCTGCCTTGGTGCCAATGATGGTCGTATGCGTGTTTGGCGCCGTGCAGGTGAGCGCCACCATCAGGACTGCATACGACTGAGGCACACAGGGCCAACACCCGGCATCATGGTGTGGGGAGCGATCTCCTACACTGGCCGTACACCTCTGGTGATCGTCGAGGGGACACTGAATAGTGCACGGTACATCCAAACCGTCATCGAACCCATCGTTCTACCATTCCTAGACCGGCAAGGGAACTTGCTGTTCCAACAGGACAATGCACGTCCGCATGTATCCCGTGCCACCCAACGTGCTCTAGAAGGTGTAAGTCAACTACCCTGGCCAGCAAGATCTCCGGATCTGTCCCCCATTGAGCATGTTTGGGACTGGATGAAGTGTCATCTCACGCGGTCTGCACGTCCAGCACGAACGCTGTTCCAACTGAGGCGCCAGGTGGAAATGGCATGGCAAGCCGTTCCACAGGACTACATCCAGCATCTCTACGATCGTCTCCATGGGAGAATAGCAGCCTGCATTGCTGCGAAAGGTGGATATACACTGTACTAGTGCCGACATTGTGCATGCTCTGTTACCTGTGTCTATGTGCCTGTGGTTCCGTCAGTGTGATCATGTGGTGTATCTGACCCCAGGAATGTGTCAATAAAGTTTCCCCTTCCTGGGACAATGAATTCACGGTGTTCTTATTTCAATTTCCAGGAGTGTATTTTGGTAGTTTTTAACTAAGCAACCAGTGTTGAAGTTGCAATCACGTAATCTTCAGGCCTGTGTCATGAATAACACCAAATACCACCCGTGCCTGTATAAGAGTAGGCACCAGTATTCGTATCTATTCCGTAGATACCAGAACTTAATGAGCATGTGTGCTCTTCATACCGGATGTGCCCGAGTGCTACTTAGTGTCATTCACACTACACGCCTGAAGATAAGGCACTGGAACGTCGAAACTGGTTACCTAATAAAACAATATGAAAATAACTGCTGATGGTGTAGTTTGAAAGGTACTGCATTAAAGTCAACATGGCTCAAAATTACTCATGTACAGAGGGGACAGTACTTATTAATTCGAGGTGAAAGGATATCAGTAACAAGATTTGCTGATGACATTGCTGCGGTCGGTGAAAGTGAAGAAAAAATTCAAGATCTGTTAAATAGAATGATCAGTCTATCGAATGTGACCAGAGAGAAGTCGAAGAAAGGCGCAAGTGATGAGAAACAGTAGTAATGAGAATGCCGAGAAATTTAACATCAGAATTGGTGATCACGAAGCAGATGAAGTTAAGGAATTCTGCTATCTAGGCAGTAAAGTAAAAAGCAAGTTAGCGCAGGCAAAAGTCTATTATGTTTGGACAACATGGTTATGAAGTAACAGAGATTGATATAAAATTAACTTAGTATTAAGAAAACAGTCTGAATCGTGTTTTTTTATTTACTTAGTACCGACCAGTTTCAGCCCATCGAAGGGTCCATCTTCACGGCGAACATACAGCTGGTCGGCTGCTGCTGGCGGCGCGTATACCAAGGTGTGCCACACCCTGATAGACGTGACGCCACCAGCAGTCGACCAGCTGTATGTTCGCCCTGAAGATGGACCCTGCGATGGGCTGAAACTAAGTAAATAAAAAACGATTTTAAGGCAGTTTTCTTAATACTAAGTTAAAATTCTATTAGTACAAAACATATGCCTTAGTTTCAGGAAGGAAATTTCTGAGAGTGTACGTCTGAAGCACGGCGTTATGTGGTAGTGAAACATTTTGCTCTGCGAAAAGCAGAACGGAAGAGAATCTAAGCATTTGAGATGTGGTGCTACAAAATAATGTTGAAAGTTAGGTTGTCTGATAAGGTAAGGAATGAGGATGATTTCCGTAGAATCGGTGAGGAAAGAAATGTATAAGGAATAACTTCCATGGTATTAGAGGGAGCTCCAGAGGGAAAGAACAAAAGAGGAAGTTGCTGTTGCGACTGGGTATCACGATTCTTAGAATCTGCAGGTGGTTGCTGGTATGTATGTAAAGTCAGTCATTGAATCGGTACCAACAACTCGTATCTGTCTGTGTCTAAGGTCCAACTTAGCCAGATAACAACGCCTCATTCCATTTTGTAAGTGAGGTAGTGAAAATTAGGTCTGAAAGTGAAGCCCAAAGGGCAGATGTTGAAAAACGAAAGAGAAGTGACTATTTGCAGAGTGCTTCCGACGAGAAACACTTCGAGCACTGAGTTTCTCGGCGTTGAGTGATTTTGATTGGCTGTATACAAGCTCCAAAACATGTACGGTTTACTCTCTTTCTCTGCCCGCCTTCATACGATGGCCATTACGGTTCTGTGTCTGTAAGCACTGTCGCACTCTCTGTTCTCACTCCTAGCTTATTTGTATGAACCAATAGGAACTGTCTTTACGTTTCTGTAAACTTTCAGTTTGATATGATTGTTCAGTTTCTCTCGGCGTATTTGTCGACCTAGCAGTCCACTGTTGTACTGTCGGTCCATATTGTTTAACAGGCACCTTTTTTCAGCGAGCTTCTGAGTTTTTTACCGGAGTACCCCTCCAGTGGGAAAGGTGTGGACTACCAGCCGCGAACTGGCACGGGACACACACTAGCCGAGCGCCAACAGTGTCTCGGCAACGTCATAAAAGGTGACGACGAAATATAAGGAAAAATCGAAGTTGTCTTGGAAGAAGCTCAAAGCCAATCGGTCTGGCGGAGGGAAGTGGATGCCTCATACCACCTACTGAGAGAAGCGTGCGAGCTGCAGATGGCTGAAATCCGTTCGGCCACCAGGACCACTACCAGAAAGAAAAAGTGTCAATAGACCATTTTCTTTGAGGCAATTCATTATGTTCAAACACAATATGTGTTCGAAAATCATGCTGCATATCGACGTTAATGATATGAGCCTGTGATTTAGTGGATTACTCCTACTACGTTTCTTGAATATTGGTGTGACCTGTGCAACTTTCCAGCCTTTAGGTACGGATCTTTCGTCGAGCGAACAGTTGTAAATGATTGTTAAGTATGGAGCTAATGCACCAGCATACTCTGAAAGGAACCCAACTGGTATACAGTCTGAACCAGAAGTCTTGCTTTTATTAAGTGATTTAAGTTGCTTCACTATTCCGAGGATATTTACTTCTACGTTACTCACGTTGGCAGCTGTTCTTGATGCGAATTCTGGAATATTTACTTCGTATTCTTTTGTGAAGGTATTTCGGAAGGCTGTGTTTAGTAACTCTGCTTCGGCAGCACGGTCTTCGATAGTATCTGCATTGCTGTCACGCAGAGAAGGCATTGATCGTTCCTTGCCGCTAACATACTTCACATGTGGCCAGAATCTCTTTGGATTTTGTGCCAGGTTTCGAGGTAAAGGTTCGATGTGGAAACTACTATAAGCATCTCGCATTGAAATTTCGAGCTTCTGTAAAAGACCGCCAATCTTGGGAATTTTGCGTCTGTTTAAATTTGGCATGATATTTAATGGAGAATACTAAGAGAAAATGGAAGGAGTCAAAACAGGTAGTCCACTCTCAAAAGTGGTTGCGAATTTATATATAGAACCCTCTGTAAATGGCCTCATGGAAGAGAAAAGCTCCTTGACTCCCTCGTACAGCTGAGCTCCATTCATTCGAATATGAAATCCTTTATGAAGAGGGAAGTAGAAAGAAGACTACCATTCCTAGACAAAAGAGCTGATGGTATCCTGGGCCACGGTGTCTCTCCGAAGAAAACGCACACTGGTCTCTGTTTGCACGCGGATGTCTGCCACCACTCTACGCTGAGGATGGGGTACTAAAAACACTAGTACACACGGCGCACCTTGTCTTACGCACAGAGACTCTGCCTCAGAAACTGGAGCACTTCAGAAAAAAAACCGAATATTTTGAGTAGCAGGTTAGGCGCATTCTTTGGCGCTTCACCACTCTGGAGACAGAGGAAATCACGGAGAAAGAGGTAGTCACAGTATTTGTACCGTACGTTAGCACGCTGTCAGGAAACGTTGGGCACTTGCTGAAAGAGCATTGCGTAAGAACTATTTCTTTCTCGCCCAATAAAACGCGGGCACTATGGTGAGTGTCAAAGATGACCACAGTTTGAGAAAGGCCGGCGTATATCAGATCACGTAGCAATGTGGCAAGACATATAATGTACAAACAGTGCGCAACATCGGAGATCAATGCCAAGAAAACCAGCGGCACACTTGGATAATGTACCTCAACAAGTTTGTCAGATAATGATGTTGTGGAATACGAACATACCAGGATTTTAGCGCGATCTCCCCAATACTGAGACAGTGTGTTGTTAGAGAAGCGATCGATATTCGCACCAGGGATAATGTTATCAATGGGGATTGAGGCTTTGATTCCGGCAGGGCTTGGGAACCAGCACTGGGTTTAATTAAGAAAACGCTCAGTAAACACATCGATCTGGCGACCATTGGACGGAACGACTACATTGACGCTACCACACATGCAGATGTAGGTTCCCCCGCGACTGCCGAAGAGCATCCTCGGGCACGGACAGCGGAGAGAACGGCTTGCGGTGGGCGAGGGTAAGTCTGCCACGCGCGCTCAGGAGCTCAGTTCGTCAGCGCACGTGACGATGGCGACATGTCTGATCGCCGAAATGCTGTGTTCGTTGGACCCAATGGACCGGCACCACACCCGTAGACTGTTCGATTCAGTTGATGTCACCCAGTCAGGTTTCTCGTCGCCTCATGCACTGCAAAAAAGTCCCAACTTTCTGTTCCCGTTTCCATTTCTAAGATATTATCTTAGCAGCCCATGTGTTTCGACGAAGATTCACTTCCCGCTCTTTCTCTCCGCAGTCGCAGTTCTTCTTGGGCTCTGGGTCCTATGTGGCAAGCACCCCGTGGACAAGGCTTATTAAAAACAAACTCTTTTTTTCCTGCAAACTCCGGAGATGTAGTCTGCGTTGTGTGACTACAGACACATGGCACCAGTTCAGGTTTTTTCCTTATTCCTGTTCAACAAAACACACTTCTGGCCGATTTTACCTGCTTTGCGTTTCGATTCACATGGGGAGGCAAACGGCAATTCAGTGAATAGCACTGGAGACGGACTCTCTACGGTTTTATGGCTTACAGAGTATCCCTCGATCTCAGTGGAGTTGTGCCTGTTTCCACAATGGCCTCTCATTTAGCTGTGCATACAATTTGACATAGGAACCGAAATCTAAGTAGTTATGTGTTGACATTCAATAATAGCAATTCATGTTTTATCATCCTATCGGGATTAGTTTAGTACAATTTAATTTGACTGTCACTTACGGTTTTCACGTAAGTTACAGGACAGTTTAGTTAAAACGGCCATGTAAGAGTGCTAGAATTTGCTGTTTTTATTCTGTAGAAATAACTACTTACTTCTATTTAAAACTTCCTCAGTGGTACTAGAGGAATTCTGCAATCACATTTGAAAACACTTCTGGTACCTATCAGACTTTTATTTCCGATGGTAGAGTGTTAGTTGTACAGTTGCTCATTTCCCCCCTTTCCTAGCAAAGATAGAATCATTAATTTGCAGATAATTTTTCTTTTTGATTTAAGAATATATATTTTATATTACTCTCAAATTCCGGTGGCTTGTCGGTAAAAGATTTCGTAAGTGAATGAGCGTATTGTTGGCCTGTGGCTGATAGTACCAGATGGTTAACGATATATCTGCAAAATGTACTTGTGTGAACCACACACATACCGTTATTGCTTTCTTATGTGTAGTGAATACATTTAGCCTAAATGAGGTATTGAGTTCCACTAGAATATTATCCCATAAAAAATCAGTGAATAAAATGTGCAACCGAACTAAACGTTTTAGCAGGTGTGCTGTGTGGTTTTCCCAGTGTAACTTTCCATCATTGTGGTCCACCAACAACTGAGAACTTTCTACCCTGTTTATTTCTTCTTGTTGATATAGTAGGTTAACTGGAGGTGGAATGTATTCGACAGTATAAAACTGGGTGAGCTGTGTGTTTTCAAAGATTAAAATTCGCCATTTTGTGTTAAGTTTGATTAAAATCATAAAATCAGAAGGCACCGCAAAAAACTGACAGCTGTGCAGGGTAGATCAAACGAATGTGGCCCGGATGAGTGGATACTATTGGACTTGCACGTATGCATGTGATCACGCCCTGCGACGCGCACGCCGTGTGTACGCCCGCCACATGATGCACACCGGTTCAAAGCGTACTGCCCGCTGTGTCACTGCGTGGAGCAGTGCAGAGGGCCGATGGTACCCACAGAAGAGCAGCTGGTGTTCACTGTGGAAAGTTACGTGAGAGCAAAGTTGAAACGGTGTGGCCGTTTGGTTGCCGAGAACTTTAATGGTGTCAAAGTGCCAGCAACCAGTGCCATGTAACGCTTAGTCCAAAAATGGTATCAGACAGGATCTATTCTGAACTAGTCAAAAAACATTCCGAAACTTGTCCGTACTCCAGAAAATGTGGCTGCAGTTCCCCAGAAATTCCTTCAGAGTCCTGCCAAATCAATAGAACACCTGTCGCAAAAGACCTGCATATCAAGTCGATCATTACTTACTTTACATGTGGAAAGGGCCTTATCGACCATACGCCTGCTAAATGAGCCTCTTCCACTTCTGCCTGTCCAATGCGCTGTTTGTCCAGTTGCTGTTGCTGTTCATCCTAGTTGTGTCCTCCCGAATGTTATCTCGCCATCTGATTCTGGGTCTCCCTCTTCCTCTCGTTCCATCTATTGTTCTGCTGAATGCCATTCTAGGTAGTCTATTCTCTGTCATTCTTTCTATATGGCCTGCCCAATTCAACCTTCTCCTCTTGAGCACTTCGACGATGTTACGGTGTTTGTACAGCCCTCTTAATTCTTCAAGTCGATCATGTGAACAAATATTCCACCTGGATCTGAACATGCATCCCTGCCGATTAAAACCAGCATATGCCCCCCTGTTTTTGTGAGTGGCTGGTCACTGAAATAACGATGAATGCCTTTTAGATGGATCTTTTCTTTATGTCTGATGAAGGATGGTAATCCCTGAGTGTTTATGTAAACTCACAGAATCACAGGTTATGGGCAGCGGAGAATCTGCATTAGTTCCACGAAGTACCATTGCATGATCAGAAGGTTGGGATTTAGCGTACAGTGTCTGCATGCTGCTTCATTGGTCCCATCTTCTTTCATCAGACGCACACTTCGGCGCTTTACATTGCCACCAATTTGAATTCATTTGCGGCAGCCTTAACGGAGGAAGAAAAGACCTAAAGTTACGTCCAACAGAATGGAGCAACGCCCATGCAGCCGGCCTAACCTTGGAGCATTTTCACAATCTTCACTCCTGACAGAGTTGTTAGCGGAGGTCAGTCGGGTCGCGGCCCTAGCTGGCCACTCAGGTCACCTAAACTGTCAGTGAGCGGTTACTTTGTGTGGGAAGCCCTAAAGTCTAAAGTGTATCGCAACAATCATCCTAGTGTTCAAGAACTGTAGCAGAACATTTCGGACGAGACTGGCGCAATTCTAGCAGTCCAGCTTCGAGCTGGCTTCAGCAAATTGTTGATAAGGGCCCAAAGTGCCAAGAGATGAATGGTAGTCGCTTTCAATATTTACTATGGTCAGGTTAGTACTGTATTTTTTTCCTCTGCTGTGTTTCTTTCTACTCTGGAACTGTGTTCACCAGGCCACAGTTGCCGCACCCTGTAATATATCACAAACAATTTACACGAGGCGCACAGTGATAATTTCAACACATTTGATGAAGTCATTCAATTACTGAATTGATAAGCGAGCAAAAATAGCTTAAAGGCACAAATTACCGACCACATTCAGAATAATTTAAAGGCGCCAGCAAAGAGACACTATATTTTTTAAAAAATCGAGATAGTTTATAGGCGCCAGTGAACAGTAACATTAAATATTATTTTAAAGGTGCTACCAGATAAATTCAATGTTAAAAGAATAGAAATAGTAGTAATAACATAAACAATTATTTAAAGCACAACTATAAGATAGTTTGGAATCTAAAATGTTTTCAAAACTCTGAAGTCTAAAATTAATAGTATTAACGTCAAAAATTATTTGAAGCACCAGAATAAGATAGTTTAGCATCAAAAACACTTTAAAAACTCTGAAGTCTAAATTAAACAATTTAATATCAAAAAATTATTTTTAAGGAGCCAGTAATAATAATAATAATAATAATAATAATAGCAGAAATTACCACATCGAAATGGTTTAAGGGCCCCCAATAAGGACACCAAACATTGTACCGTTCCATAAATTTAAACTTAGTACAAACAGACTTCCAATGTCGCAGGTAAAATTACAACCCACGATTTATGCAACGAAGAACGCCAAGGCCTTACCTTGAAACGTTGTCCTCGACATCGGTCGTAACAGGCCGTCTCACTAGTTTTACACATATGGTATAAAAACGGGTATGTTTTAAAACTCTAAAAAAGAAAAAGAAAACAATATTACCACACACAGAACTGCGAAAAATGAATGATCGCACGCAATTAACGATTATCTGATTTTTATTATGGAGACGACAGCTTAGGCTTTAATTACAAGTGAAGCAAGAGGCTAGTTACAAAATGAGTTATATAAATATTTTTCTTCTTTTATTGTACATTAGGTGATATGGAGCAATTTGGTATTAATGCTCAATATATATTTTTTGCTTTAGACTGTAGTAGGGATTGTCCGGTTTTGGGTGTCTTCGCTAGCAACTGCTCGCTTTAAGACTATGTAATTTGAAATGTATTTGTCTGATGGTAATGAAATTTTACTTTACAGGCACATATAATGGTAGTGGAAATCTCAAGTTACGGTTTTCAGTCATTCAAAAAAAAGCCCACATGATTTTTTTACCACAACTGTTTCTCAGTCCAGGATGAACATACAACAGAAAGAATGGTTTTGTCTTGAAGGTTTCTTTTCTCGTTGTGAGATACTGCAACCATCTGTGACCACACAGTATGATACGGATGCTATAAAGACTAACACTGAAGAGTGGCTGTGTTCGTGTATGACCGTGCGATTAGCTGCGCGCATGGCTGTGAAAGTGAGTGTAACGTTGTGATAGCGTGTACCGCTACCTACCCCGGCTGGTTGCGAAACGGAATGCCTGTGACCTTGCTTCATCTGTGTGCTAATGGTACTATCGTTGTCTTCGTGATAGCTGCGTTATATCAAGATGTCTTCGGGACCACCGTAGCCAGCGGGTGAACTTGCGATGATTTTAAGTACTATTTGTATCTTTCAAAGTGAGGGGGAGAAGGCAGGGGACAATACGTTTCCTGTGTATTAAATGAAAATACCTAATCCAAGCAAAAAAAAAAAAACAAATAAACAAACTGGTGTGTTTGTCCAGGGCGTTAGAAAATCCAGCTCGATGATTTTACTTTGTGCACAATTTGAAGAACTATTCACAGTATGTACGTGAAAAAGGTGTTCCCCACAATTACAAACTTCCGCCTGAAACTGATAGAAAATGTGACAGGTGTTCCTGTTATTTCAGTGCCTACTCTTTTGAAAGGGGTTAAAAGCCTGCGATTCCATTACAGAAAAACATAGCTGACATCCAGTGGTAACGGAGTCTGTGACAGCTGCTGTATCCCGACATACTTCCCTTGGAATAGTGAGAGATCCACGGACACAGGGCTATAGGATCTTCTTTACAGACGAGGCATGGTGCGAACAGAAGTACACAATGAAGTATTGGTGCCAAGAAAACGTAGCTGATTCCCCAGAAAATAGCTTTGACAGCTACAGTGAGTACCGGGGATACATTCAGTGAAATGATGGGTGGCTTGGAGGGTTCAAGAACGGTCTAGAGCTGGAAAACGCATCATTTTAACAAAACGGAAACGAAGGACTTCTTGACTGTGCATAACTTCATTTTATTGGGAAGAAAGGAACCGGAAATTGCCACGGCTAAATGAGCTCGGCTCATTATGAAGAAAAGTTGAAGAAAGTCGTCAGTGTATTGCATCGAAGAACAGTCGTTGTTGCAGACCAAGCGCCATATCACACGACGATCTGTCCTGTCACTAACATCACGAGCTCGTCATGGCAGAAAGTTGAAATCATATCTTGGATAACATCAAAGAATAATTCATTGCCCCCTGCAGTTGACGATTTTAGCTGACTGACTAGGGCAAAGCTGATACTCCTATCCGGGCCTTATTTTCAAACATCAGTAAACAAATATTTTCTTAAACTTTTCACACGATCACTTTTTTATGATAGAATTTTATCATATAAAGTGATTGTGTCAAAATAAAATAAAAACTTGCAGTAAGTCAGTCACCGTCTCTGCGAACCGAATGTCGTTTTTTTCCAAAACACGTAAAGAAACGGGAACATGTAACTAAACAACTTCGACCACACGTAAAACTTGTTTGGTTGCCAGTGGCTCGTTGGGAGCTAAATCCAGTCGACCTCATAAGGACGTAAAGGGAAAAGTAAAAGTAGCAAGAACGGCTAACATATTAGGAAAGTGTGGAAGTATTTGACGCTTTATGCCGAGAAACCTTACGTGCTGTAGGTTCAGAACACTGGAAAAAGTCTATTAAACATACCCGAAAAACTGAAGACAACTATTGGGCGAAAGATGAACTGTCTGAAAAGACCCTCACATCGTACCAGTCATAATCAGTATGAATGAGAGCAATTCCGATTCATCGGAACATTGTGATTTTTCAGATGAAGAATATTGGTAGATACAATTACTTTAAAAATGAGTAAACAATGTAAACAGTTCTTATAAAAATTGTACGGTATGATATTTCAGAATGGAAGCAAACAATTTTTAAACCAGCCATTGGAGGTTCGTAGTCCTCACGAGAAAATATGATAAAAAACGTATTTCTGATACGAAAAATCAGAATCAAGATCTGAAAGTAAAAATAAGCGACGTCATTTCGAAGTGGCAACGTAGCACTTGATTTCGCTATCGCGGCCACTCTAATCGCACGTCCAATACCCACACAAACACTCCTCAATAAACGTATCACACTGTGCGGCAATAGCGGTTGTACCTCCTTATAGCTACGAATCCACACTTTCTGTTCAATGTGTATCCTGGGCTGAGAAAACTTTAATTTAGAAAAATCATTAGAATCTTTCTCTGGGTGGCTGAAAAATTCTGTTAACTTGATATTTTAAGTACTGATATACAGGGTGTAAATTAAAAGTTGAGAAACCAGAATAACTTGAAAAATAAGCTTCACACGAAAAAATGTGTAGAATCAAAAGTTGATTATTTTCTAGGGGGACATAGCTGGTGCTAAAATTAGCTCGCCACCCCAGCCCCCTGGGGACGGGGCGGGAGTCAACATTAAAATTTCAAATGATAACCCCCATTTTTTTGCATAATCAGATTCTACATATAAAACTACGTACATTTTGTCTTAAACCTTTCTTTTGATTCTTGGTAGTTGGCGCTGTAATCAAGAAAATCCATGTTCTCATTTTTGCGTGGAAAATGGTTGCGGATAAATAAAAAATGCTTATTTATTTCGTAAATTTTGATTCGCTGAACTAAAACTCTCCCTCTCTCCCCATAGGGTGGGGTTTGAGTGAGAGGAGTTAATTTTACAAATATTGACCCAAATATTAATTTTTTCCTCAGATTCGGATAAGTTTCGGTTTTTTCGTGGTCAACATTTGTAATTACTCTCTCTCAAACCCCACCCTATTGGGAGAGAGGGAGAGTTTTAGTTTTAGAGAATCAAAGTTTACGAAGTAAGTAAGTATTTTTATTTATCCGTAACCATTTTCCACGCAAAAATGAGAATTGGATTTTCTTGAATAACAGCGCCAACTACCAAGAATCAGAAGAAATGCTTAAGACAAAACGTTCGTAGTTTTTTATGTAGAATCTGATTCTGCAATAAATATGGGGGTCCCATTTGAAATTTTGAAGTTGCCTCCCGCCCCACCCCCCGGAGGCTAATTTTAGCACCAATTGAAAATAATCAACTTTGAATTCTACACTTTTTTCGTGTGAAGCTTATTTTTCGAGTCATTCTGGCTTTTCATCTTAAAATTTACACCCTGTATACGCCCATAACGTAAGCCTATTAAAATTTCGTGAAGACTGGACAAATACATTTCAAGAAAGTGAACAATTTCTAGCTAAGACGCCTGAAATCGGACAACCCCTTTAACAATCCGAAATAAAAAATATTTTACATATTTTAAACCAAATTGCTCCGTATAGTCTAACGCAGAGTAAAACAAGATAATATTGGTTTAACTCATACTGCAACAGACTATTGACTCACTTGTAATTAAAACGTAAGCTCGAGTCTCCATAATAAAAGATCCGATAGTAACTGCCAACTCAGGTGATTGAACGCCAAGCTATTTATGACAAAATGCCGCCCAAGTGGCGTGATAGTCTCAGATGAAATCATATCTTGGAAAAACACCCTAGTTTAGTTACCCGTGGAACTTTCATTGGGATTTAGAATAAAAGTAACACAGAAATAATGGAGGCAGCTGAACTCCACAATGTCTGGTACACTCATTGGCCTCTGCCGCAGCTTAGTTATTAGGCAAAACAACAAACGGAAGTTCACCATTAACGTCCATTGTATGTAGGTAATAAGAGCCTCAAGTCTATGCAGCAGGTACCCCACGGTAGAGAACTTTGGTGACAGAATAGAATAAGCTTCACCACATTTAATGTCATAACAGCACGAAAATGTACGAAAGAAGCGACATGTGGCTGCATGACTCGTAGTCAACCTTTAAAATCAACACTCACCTCTGTCCTTCACATTCTCCCGTTGCTGGATAACTGGGCACCAGTGTACAATTCGAGCCCCTCTGTTCTCTTTCACGCTTGCATTGCGTCTCAAGCCTGACCATAAAGAACTCACATACTCTCGCGTCATGCCAAAGAAAATCCACGTCAAATAAATGCCACTAGTTTACTCAAAATACACTCCTGGAAATGGAAAAAAGAACACATTGACACCGGTGTGTCATACCCACCATACTTGCTCCGGACACTGCGAGAGGGCTGTACAAGCAATGATCACACGCACGGTACAGCGGACACACCAGGAACCGCGGTGTTGGCCGTCGAATGGCGCTAGCTGCGCAGCATTTGTGCACCGCCGCCGTCAGTGTCAGCCAGTTTGCCGTGGCATACGGAGCTCCATCGCAGTCTTTAACACTGGTAGCATGCCGCGACAGCGTGGACGTGAACCGTATGTGCAGTTGACGGACTTTGAGCGAGGGCGTATAGTGGGCATGCGGGAGGCCGGGTGGACGTACCGCCGAATTGGTCAACACGTGGGGCGTGAGGTCTCTACAGTACATCGATGTTGTCGCCAGTGGTCGGCGGAAGGTGCACGTGCCCGTCGACCTGGGACCGGACCGCAGTGACGCACGGATGCACGCCAAGACCGTAGGATCCTACGCAGTGCCGTAGGGGACCGCACCGCCACTTCCCAGCAAATTAGGGACACTGTTGCTCCTGGGGTATCGGCGAGGACCATTCGCAACAGTCACCATGAAGCTGGGCTACGGTCGCGCACACCGTTAGGCCGTCTTCCGCTCACGCCCCAACATCGGGCAGCCCGCCTCCAGTGGTGTCGCGACAGGCGTGAATGGAGGGACGAATGGAGACGTGTCGTCTTCAGCGATGAGAGTCGCTTCTGCCTTGGTGCCAATGATGTTCGTATGCGTGTTTGGCGCCGTGCAGGTGAGCGCCACAATCAGGACTGCATACGACCGAGGCACACAGGGCCAACACCCGGCATCATGGTGTGGGGACCGATCTCCTACACTGGCCTTACACCTCTGGTGATCGTCGAGGAGACACTGAATAGTGCACGGTACATCCAAACCGTCATCGAACCCATCGTTCTACCATTCCTAGACCGGCAAGGGAACTTGCTATTCCAACAGGACAATGCACGTCCGCATGTATCCCGTGCCACCCAACGTGCTCTAGAAGGTGTAAGTCAACTACCCTGGCCAGCAAGATCTCCGGATCTCTCCCCAATTGAGCGTGTTTGGGACTGGATGAAGCGTCGTCTCACGCGGTCTGCACGTCCAGCACGAACGCTGGTCCAACTGAAGCGCCAGGTGGAAATGGCATGGCAAGCCGTTCCACAGGACTACATCCAGCATCTCTACGATCGTCTCCATGGGAGAATAGCAGCCTGCATTGCTGCGAAAGGTGGATATACACTGTACTAGTGCCGACATTGTGCATGCTCTGTTGGCTGTGTCTATGTGTCTTATTTCAATTTCCAGGAGTGTATATCGATACGAACGTATCAGCGCTCATCCGGAAGGCAAAAACTTCGTAGTTGCGGAGCAGCCCTACAGAGAACGAAGCGCATAGATATTTTTGCAGTGGAGGGGACGAGTGTACACGTGTAAGGCCTCAAATTGTTTCTACGCTGAAGTCGACCACTACTAGCTAAAGATACTTTGGCGGAAAGAGAGAGCATTAGACAATGATCACTTCGACCAAACGCTACTAAACTGATAATTCAATATCTTCACGCCTGTCGGGAATAGATTATTGGAAGCTGGGTTGAGATCTCAAGCTGCCAAACGCCATTTACCAGTATACCATAGACAACAGCCGGCCACTAAGGCCGAGCGGTTCAAGGCGCTTCAGTCCGGAACCGCGGGACCGCTACGGTCGCAGGTTCGAATCCTGCCTCGGGCATGGATGTGTGTGATGCCCTTATATTAGTTAGGTTTAACTAGTTCTAAGTCTAGGGGACTGATGACGTCAAATGTTAAGTCCCATTTGAACCATTTTTGAACAGACAACAGAGTCAACTGGAAAACTCAGTGGCATTTTTTGGTGTTAACTGAAGAGTCTCACTTCCTTACGTGGCGGTCACATGGATGCCAGCGCGTACGTAGGAGACCAGGTGGAAGGTCACAGGAAGCAGTGATTCTCAGGACCCGTACCTCTCCAACACTTGGAGTCATGGTGCTGTAGATGTTGGATATGGAAACAGGACTGGTTTGTGATTGTTGAAGGGAGGCTGTGTGTTCGGTAGTGAGTGGCAATAACAGGAATCCCTCTCGTCGTACTCTTAATGACTACTGTAAGTAGTATATTCCAGCAGGATAGTGCAAGACTCACTCTGCTGTTCACACCCCATCGCCTTGAGGAATGTATGGATTCTCGACTGGCCTGTTCCGTCCCCTGATTTGTCAGCTATAGAATCTGGGATGCGATTTTAAGACATGTGTTACTTTGATACCAGCCCCCAGCCAGAGATTTTCATGAATTGACACACCATATGTTTCGTGCATGGGAGGGAATTTCTTAAAATGTCCTTTGGAGTCTGTTTGCAGCTACATGGCGAAGAACACAAAAATGATAGAAATGATGAACATCACTTGCGAATGGAATGAAAATTTAAAAATTTAACCCCCTTTATGGACACCTGTACAACGTTTCATAAATGTCGAACTTCTGCTCCAAGGTTACGTAAGGTATGTGCCATGACTTTGAAATCATAAGATATGCTGCTCTGGCTCATGTCTATGGCCAGAGGGTGTTCGAGCTACAGCTAGTGACTTGCTTCAGCTCGCTGCAGCGAGGCGGTGAATGTTAGACACAACAAAGAAGATTTCGTGGGAGCCAGAGCAGTGACAGCAGTGGAGTGGTTGGGAAGCTTGAGGGGTGTCGCCAACAATGAACATGGTGCATGGCTAAGCTGAGGGCAGAGGCCGAGGCTGGTGAAAGCCGCTGAGAGCTGTGGAGAGTGGAATGGGAGGTGTGGCGATGTCTACGACAGCCTCTGCCGGAAGCTGTAGTGTGTGGCATGCCTTGGTGTGGAGCTAGGCTGACTCGTTTCGAAGAGGTGTGGCAGGCCAAAGGACTGACTGTGTGTCACAATTGGTGCTGCGGTGATGGGCAGAGACAACTAGTCACTTGGCAGAGGTGAGCCGTTGTGCGGGGCATTGGAATCACTAACGCCTGGCGCGGGGCGTCGGTCTTCCTCTGTGTTTCCGGTAGATACGCAGACGAAGGTTCCGGTTACTGCAGGAGAAAGAGACCATTACGAGTGTGCTGTAGTGGTCGACAGTAATTTGGATCAGATGGTCGAATTCTGAGTTGTGCAAGCTGAGCACAGTGTACAGTGAACGGATCAAGCATTGTGTTTGGAGTGTAACGCTTGTTGGTTGTTGTACTTTGCACGCCCGGGTCGTGAAAGTAATACTGCATGTTTGGTTTAATGTATACTTCTTGCACCAGTGGGTTTGCGTAAATATCTCTTGTAAGGGGTGCTTTGTGAATTCTGTTGCGATCGTTACGCTTCGAGTGTGATTCAGAATACTTGTATAGATATCCGTACAGATATTTATGTAACTGCCGTGATTTTAACGTGGGTAGAATTCTAGAACTGCCAGTAGTATTAGCTTTGCTGAGTAGTTGGTGGAGGGAATGGTTAGTAGAAGTAGAAGGGAATTGTATTGTGATCTGAAAGTACTCCCCATTCTAAAGTCTGAGAGTCACCGCTGTGATTCTGTGTCGGTATTATTTTGATATAATTGAGTGCTTATTCTTAGTTTATGCTTTATTACATTTTATGGGGCAGGAGGCCAAGTATTGTGAGCTGGACATTGTTTTGTTGTTGCCCCCATTTTGAAGTTACTGGGGCTATCTGATTCGCCTTTTACTGTACTGGGAGAAAATTTAATTTATTTAGGTTTGTATGGTGTCCAGTTCTTCTAGGCAGAATTTGTTTGTGTTTGATACATGTTAAGTTTCAGATATCTTGACCACAGTTTTTACTCGTTTTGGCGTTCCATCACTTTTCAAACTATAAAATACAAAACAAAACTGGTATCAAAAGTTTTGAAAATATATTACCTATCACCGTTGATTAGAGACGTAGTGCAGTGAATAGAATTTGTTTTTCTTTTCTTACCAATGTTATGTGAATCATAGAAAACTGGCGAGTAGATAGATTGTATCTCGTGGACAATGTTAACCAAGAGACAAGTACAAAAAGCTACTATGGAGCAAATTAGGAAACAAGTGGACTACATCGCTAGACCGCGCTGGATACATGCTACACAATCTCGTTGTTTGTTCACAACTAAGTTTTTCATAAAAATTTCGTTGTACACTCATCTTCAGAAAGATTGGAACACTTTACAAGTCTAGAGACATGAAGTGCATTTTCAGAGGACATGTGCATTGGCATGTTCTGCAGAAATTATAAGCATTTCAGTCACCTCTATTCAGCATGTGTCCAGTTGTGTAGAAGGCACAGGGTCCGTCATGGGACTTGGTTACTTGTTCCATGCGTGCATCGAGACACACACTCCTGGAAATGGAAAAAAGAACACATTGACACCGGTGTGTCAGACCCACCATACTTGCTCCGGACACTGCGAGAGGGCTGTACAAGCAATGATCACACGCACGGCACAGCGGACACACAAGCAACCGCGGTGTTGGCCGTCGAATAGCGCTAGCTGTGCAACATTTGTGCACCGCCGCCGTCAGTGTCAGCCAGTTTGCCGTGGCATACGGAGCTCCATCGCAGTCTTTAACACTGGTAGCATGCCGCGACAGCGTGGACATGAACAGTATGTGCAGTTGACGGACTTTGAGCGAGGGCGTATAGTGGGCATGCGGGAGGCCGGGTGGACGTACCGCCGAAGTCCCGCAGCGAAGCACGGATGCACGCCAAGGCCGTAGGATCCTACGCAGTGCCGTAGGGGACCGCACCGCCACTTCCCAGCAAATTAGGGACACTGTTGCTCCTGGGGTATCGGCGAGGACCATTCGCAACCGTCTCCATGAAGCTGGGCTACGGTCCCGCACACCGTTAGGCCGTCTTCCGCTCACGCCCCTACATCGTGCAGCCCGCCTCCAGTGGTGTCGCGACAGGCGTGAATGGAGGGACGAATGGAGACGTGTCGTCTTCAGCGATGAGAGTCGCTTCTGCCTTGGTGCCAATGATGGTCGTATGCGTGTTTGGCGCCGTGCAGGTGAGCGCCACAATCAGGACTGCATACGACCGAGGCACACAGGGCCAACACCCGGCATCATGGTGTGGGGAGCGATCTCCTACACTGGCCGTACACCTCTGGTGATCGTCGAGGGGACACTGAATAGTGCACGGTACATCCAAACCGTCATCGAACCCATCGTTCTACCATTCCTAGACCGGCAAGGGAACTTGCTGTTCCAACAGGACAATGCACGTTCGCATGTATCCCGTGCCACCCAACGTGCTCTAGAAGGTGTAAGTCAACTACCCTGGCCAGCAAGATCTCCGGATCTGTCCCCCATTGAGCATGTTTGGGACTGGATGAAGCGTCGTCTCACCCGGTCTGCACGTCCAGCACGAACGCTGGTCCAACTGAGGCGCCAGGTGGAAATGGCATGGCAAGCCGTTCCACAGGACTACATCCAGCATCTCTACGATCGTCTCCATGGGAGAATAGCAGCCTGCATTGCTGCGAAAGGTGGATATACACTGTACTAGTGCCGACATTGTGCATGCTCTGTTGGCTGTGTCTATGTGCCTGTGGTTCTGTCAGTGTGATCATGTGATGTATCTGACCCCAGGAATGTGACAATAAAGTTTTCCCTTCCTGGGACAATGAATTCACGGTGTTCTTATTTCAATTTCCAGTAGTGTATAAGGATCGAATGGCTCCTGTCGTATAGCCGTCCACGCTGCGTTCACCTGGTTCCAAAGTTCATCTGCGGTGCTCGGCGCTGGGTCATATTGCTGCACCCATCGTTTCACCATATCCCACACATTTTAGATTGGCAACAAGTATGGTGATCTCGCAGGTCAGGGCAAAAGGCTGACATCCTCTGACACAAAGGAGGCACGCGTTCGTGCAGAAACAGTTGGTCGTGCATTGTGTTGCTGAAAAATAGCGTCTGGGGCTTTGTGCACAAAGTGTAGGTCAACAGGTCGCTGGAAGTCATTCTAGTAGGTCACACTGGTTACCGTACCTCGGACACGCACCAACTGTGATTTGCGGTTTTACCCAGTAGCACCATACTCATAAGGCCTTGAGCTGGTGCAGTATGTCTTGTGTAAATGCAGTCACTGATGCCGCTCCCCACGTTTACAGCGAACCAAAATGCGGCCATCATTTTCAAACAAACAGAACCTGGATTCGTCCGAAAACATTATCTGATGCTATTGCTGCCCCCAGTGATGTCGTTCCATACACCATTGCCGTCTAGCATGTTTCTGCACATCAGTCAAAGGTAGGCGGAGAAGTGGATGACGCACACGTAATCCGTGCAGTAAAAAGCTGCGACGCACTGTCACCCCTGATGGCGTACGATGCGTTACACTGTTCCACCGTCGCGCCAGAGACGAGGAGGACGCAGATCTGTCCTGAAATGTCATTCGGACGAGGTGGACTCGGTGGCACGACCTGACCCATCTCGTCGTGTTCTACGGCCTTCCGTGCACCATTCTGCACACACCCACTGAACTGCCGAAACACTTTGTCCCGCACGACCAACAATTTCCCGGATGGCTGCATCACATTCTCTCCCTCTTTCGGACTGACTGATTTGACGACACGGTTCAGGCATACATCTGGGAGGCATCATGCTCAAGCCACACTGATCCACTACCTTCGGTTTGTAGCGACAGCGAGAGCCGAGGCGTTGTGCCGCGATATCGATGTAGACTTGTACCAGAGGGACGACATGGTTAAAATTCTAATCGTTTCTGCAGAACATACTAATGTACATGTCCTGTGAATGTGAGCTTCGTTTCTCCAGTCATTCAAGGTTTCTTTTTTCTGAATATGAGTCTATAAAACAGTTTCACAAGTAAATAATTTATATAAATCGCTTTTCAATGATTTAAAAAAGAGATATTTTTTTAAAAAAATACGTGATTTTTTTTTTTTTTTTTGAATAGTCGAAAACAATACTTTGGAGGAGCCCGCTGGGCTGCGCTGCGGTAGCTACACCATATGAGACAATTAAATCAGTAAACTTTCGTAAGCACCGTTGCATTTTATTTACAAAATAGAAATATCGGTTGAGGCATAAAGCTTTTAAGTTTGAACAACAGACGTTCCTACACTTAGCCATTTCCGCCATGTGTATGACACATAAAGAAGCTTTCACTGAACGTGTTTTAAACAGATTCAAGAGGTATAATATTGGTTTGAGCTAAAAAACTAACTATGGGTTACGAAATAAATTATGACACTCCATTCAGACCAGGCACACGAAATATGAGAGCAAGGATGGTTCAAAAGGTTCAAATGGCTCTGAGCACTATGCGACTTATCTTCTGAGGCCATCAGTCGCCTAGAACTTAGAACTAATTAAACCTAACTAACCTAAGTGCATCACACACATCCATGCCCGAGGGAGGATTCGAACCTGCGACCGCAGTGGTCGCTTGGTTCGAGACTGTAGCGCCTACAACCGCACGGCCGCTCCTGCCAGCGAGAGCAAGGATGTTTGCAGGTTTAAGTGTGACAGTAAACTTGTATACAAGACAATCTGGTAGGTCGAAAAAAGTTTTAGATAACATATACATGACAGCAGTAAAAGGTGTATAAAAATGAATCTTTTACGAAATAACCACATGTTAGGTGAAATTCGAAATTATCTTAAAATTCTGCATAAAGATTCTATTGCTAAAAATTCTTGAGGCATTGGAAATTTTTACGTGCAAAAACAAAATTTTTGTCAGAAATACTTAAAGAACAGACCAGTTTCACCAAGAATTGGGTTTTCAGTTTATTACTGGAATACTTGTAGATGTATTTCTACCGTCAGCCTAGCGCCTCGATAGATGGCGACATACTACAGTTCGCCGCTACAGAATATCCTTTCAGTGATAAATGCTGTACCATTCTGCATTCTAGCCCCAAGGCTATGCATCTTTGTGTGGCTTCCCCCTGTGTTTTGCTGTTAAGATGAGTAAAAGCTCAATTATTCACCATCCATGGAGTATCATTCGCTCGGCACGGCCCGATAAAATATTCGTGAATTATTACCTAGCGCTTGACGCTGCATGCCACAAACAAAAAACCCACCGTAACAGCAATACTATAGCTGTTCCACAATGCTTTCACGTTATTTTAGTTAAAAGCTGTCGTTTTATAAAACATTTACAGACATAGGATTGCAAATAGTTTTAAAAGATGTTTTTCAATATGCCAATATTAATCCTGTTAACGCCATTCCTCTTCTCTACTTCTACAAACCCCTTCCTTTTTGCTTCCCCCTCCCTCTCCCTCTTTTAATTGCTTCTTGGAATTTTTAAGTGCTTGTTATTTTCAGAAAAACTATTTCGTAGTCATTGAACCACGGAGGATGTCATATATGTTATTTTAAATGTGCTCGTCTTTCCCCCCTTTTAAATTCATTTAATTTTAATTTTTACTCTTGTACCATATATACTATTACAGGATATGCTTTATTATAGTTATGCCTAATACTTGGGAACAAGTTACGTAAAGTTGCACAATTGCCAATGTAACATTAGCGTTAATATACCACTGGTTTTTATTTAACTAATAAATGGGAAGTGCAACATATTTTAATATCTTTTGATATGAGTTTTATTTTGTATTTTGTAACCTTTGAAAATGATGGAATGTCGAAACGCATAAGACAATTTTGGAAATAATAATAAGCGTGCTGAAGATATTGAAGTGCATTCAAATAGCCACATCGCCTCACAGCATGTTGATGCAAATTTCCCCTGTTAAATGTTTATTGCTTAATAAGCACACCCATGAACTACCCGCAATCCAAACTCCACTCCACCCAAATTCCACGCTCCAAGGAAAATAAAAATATTCATTAGTAGCGAAAAATACGACCCAGCGTTTCACGGTCTCAGTAAAATCAGTCTGTGGTAGATAATTCACTTTAGATGGCCACGCATGATTTCACATCAAGGTTCATGGAATACTGTTGAGTAAAAACCAACCTAGAAAATAATTAGAGAGGAGGTGGCCTTGAACGACGGTGTGACTGATAGGAGAAACCCCTGAGGGAAAAATAGCGTGCACAATCGAAGAGATACCAAGAATGAAAAGGAGCATGTTAACTAATAAAAAGGACTTCGGTTAAATACAGTATCAGCGACAGATGTTACAAGGACGCCCTACGCTCGAGCAGGAGTGATAGGTATTGTTCCGATGCTGCTGCTTACGGTAATGTAGATGAAGAGCCGTAGACTATAAAATGAAAGCGGGCTAACAAGGCAGAGAAATGCTTAGAGTATTACTAATTCTTATTGTTTGTAATAATCGTACAGGATAAGCAACAATCTCCGGGTGTTTCGTAATGACGTTACAGTGTAGGGGAAGTGTTGTCTCGGAGTGACTGCAGGAGAATACAAGATCACGTCGAAAATATTTCTGTTTAGTGTGATGAATGGGAACTTGCTCTAAAAGTAGAGAAGTATAAGTTAATGCAGATGAGTAGGAAAAACAATCCCGGAATCTTCGAAAACAGTATTGGTAGTGTGCTTCTTCACACAGTCAGGTCGATTAAATACCTACGCATAACATTCGGAAGTGACATGAAATGGAACAAGTACGTAAGGGCGGTAGCTGGAAAGTCGAACGGTCGAATCCGATTTATTAGGAGAATTCTGAGGAAGTGTGGTTCATTTGCAAAGGAGAACGCTTGTACCTATGTTACTGCCACACAATCCTGATTACTACTCGAGTGCTTGTGATCCACACTTGGTCGAATTAAAGGAAGATTCGAAAAGAATTCAGAGGCGGGCTGCTAGATTTGTTACTGATAGCTTCGACCGACACGCGAGTATTACGAAGATGCTTCGTGAACTCAAGTTGGTATCCTTGGAGGGAAGATAACGTTGTTTTCGCGGGACTCTATTGAGTAAATTTAGAGAACTGGCATTTGGAGTTGGCCGCAGAGCGATTCTGCTGCCACCAGCATAAATTTTACGTAAGACTCATGGAGATAAGGGAAATTAGTGCTCGTACTGAGGCATATAAACGGTTGTTTTCTCTCACTCTGCTGGTTGTGGTATGTTGTACCTTCCGGAATACACCTTAAGATGGTTTGCGATGTATGCAGATATAGATATAGAAACATCCATTAAGAAAACAAATATTTACTATCAAAAACAGTCTTGATCGCAATTTGTTTATTACGGTGACCCGTTTCGACCCCTACTGTCGTCATCTTCAGATCAATGAGTAAGAACCTCCTTCTGTTGGAGAATCAAAAGTAGTGATTCTCCAGCAGAAGGAGGTTGTTACTCATTGGTCTGAAGGTGATGACAGTAGTGGTCGAAACGGATCACCGTAATATAGAAATTGTGATCACGACTGTTTTTGATAGTAAATATTTGTAACACATTGATCACTGTTCACTCCCACAATGTATTCAAAAGTAATTTAAGAAAACAGGTTTGCTTTTTTATGTAAAAACAACTGGGTGAATGAGCACATGACAGCGAAAATCGACTATACCTCTCTGAGGTGAGGGGGAAATTGCAGGGAATGATACACTGCTGGATGTTAACACTGAATCGTGATGGAAGTTATATGCAACGAACGACAGACTGTCATGAAGTGCGCTACATGCTTGGAATATTACAGGCATTTCAGTACAACCGAGGAAAGTAAGTAGGACTAACGCCATCTACGTTCAGTGAAGAATGAAAGATTTCTCATTCAGATATCGCTTTTCAAGGTTGTTTGTGAGATAGTCGCATTGGTACCACCCGTCTGAATTCGACAGGAGCAGGATCGGGGCCTAACGAGATTCCAGTTCATCATTACGCGATACTGCTGTTCTCGTTGATAAGGACCAGATGGTTGCCGAGTGAATAGAAAATTGACTGGTTAATGTGTGCTAAAGTCAACGCCTTGCAGGAACTCAACGATACCACCCGACTAAAGGTCGACTCTCCAGGATCTTACGGCCACGTAATATAGCTTCAGTCATCAGCCTGTCTGGAGCGAGACAGGTATCCACGTGGGCAGTGCGACGTCTGCAGCGACACGGACTGAAGCACCAAGACCATTGTCTCGGATTGCCTTGACTTAGAAACAGAGAGGGGAATACCGGCAGCGGTGCTCCCAACGACACTGGACACAGTGGCGTCACGTCGTCTTTTTAAATGAGTTCCGATTGTGAGAACAGCATCACGATGGACACAGTCGTGTGTGGAGGCTGAATTGCCCTCTCTGTTTATTTATTGGATAGCCACTGAATTGCTATTTATTCATTTAATGGGATAATAATAATTATTAAAAGGTGGCAATTTTATTTAAGCACTGGTTTTACTCCTTCGATTGTTGCGAGCCAGCGATAGTGCAATGCTGCTCGCTTTGGAGAAAACACATTTTATAAGAATTATTTGGTCCAGGAAACACTTTTGCGATCACTGTTGCGATTTGGACGGTATTCGTGTAATTGTACTGATTAAAAGTTATCGTTTCCAAAAGACGCAGGTTTGATTAAAGCTGTGCGCACTTTTGCGCGTATAACGAAAATATTCATAAAACGTCGCGTAACAAAAAGAAACATGCGAATCACAACCGTGATCAAACGAAGAAAATATATGACAACATAAATGTTCTTCTCTGTTATTCACGACAGGCTCAGATTAGACCTTGCAATTTTTAGTTATAGGAAATCACAAGACGTTACACTTTAGAGATACTTGTTTTGAATAACTTGTATTTACCTTCTTTCTCTCTCCTTTTTACTGCCTTTATACACATCGATTAAGAAACGTTTCCTTCTATACCGACCAGTACGAGAACAAAATTCAGATTCAACAAAATGTCTTACATCGAATTATTACATGCTTAACCCTTAACAATCATATATAGTTTCGTAGTACAAACAATGCTAATTTATTCCGTTCACTAGAAAGTTGTAATGTTGTCGCTTTAATTTGTTATGTGAAAGCGGTGCTGATAGACAATAAAAGAGGGTTAAAAGCTGTGAGCCATCTGAGGAAGTTAACGTTGCATTACTGAGCAACTGTTTCACCAGGTATCCAATCTAGCTTACCAAATTTCCAACCAGACTAACATTAATTATAATCTTTTAATAGTCATACGAAAACCGGTGATACATATATAAAAAAGAGAATTTAAATAAAAATAAATAAATCAGTTTATATTTGGAAATTTATTTTAACATTGATCCTTGAAATTTCAGCATATTAAACTTGAGTCATAACTAAGCTGGTGCCTTATTTTGGATTGTGAAAATGTGAGTTTGTAATCTTACGGAACACATCAAATAGGGAGCCAAGATTGGGAGACTGCATACAACACTACATTCATAAAATAACACACGAAGAGCATTGAAACATATGTAAGAGGAAATTAACCACAACCAACCGATTCAATTTTCACCCAAAGAAGTAACGTTTGTAGCGCAATCCTGTCCGTCATGTAATTACCACACACTGGTATACTAAATTCATACTAACTCTCTGTAAAATCTTCCCGAAAAGAATAGCTGAGAGCTACTTTGATCATTACGCCACATGCTTCACGTGGTCAACTTGGTTTACACAAAGAGTGTAACTCCACAATAATTTTGATAATTAAAATAAATTAGATCGAAAAGCAGTTTACAAAAGAAAAACCGGGAACTGGTTACTATCGTCTTACTATTAACCTGATGGGTCAAACAATTGTATAAGCACGTGGTACTGGTCTCACAAAGTACACCCCACGTGGGTTGAACATAAAGAAAAGTTGCTATATTGAAAAATATTGTTAAGACGAGACGTTATAATCTCACGCACATTCGTATTTAAGATTGATGATCTTAGTTAGATTTTCTGATCAACACGTGGTTCCACTTTACTCACAAAGTAGTGACAAAGCAATTACTGGAAGTTATTCTGAAGTTGACACTCGAAACACACTGCGTTGCAATTTAAGGTAACATTAGATATTTTAGAGCTAAAACCTGAAATAAAGGTGATTAAATTTTCAGTTAGGCTGAACTTAAGAAATCCATTGTCCTGCGGACTTAGCAGACACGCGCTTAGCCGGAGATCTTACCACTTCAGACGCTCGCCGCGGACAAACTGACCTGTGGTCCTACCGAGCGTGCTTCCCGAAACAAAACGGAAGTGACCAGAGGGGCAGCTTCCTATACCAACATGACAAGGGACGGACAGAACCATACTAAGGATAGAAACCTCTTTGCTTTTAGAAAGCATAGCTACCTGTTCCGACGTTGGTCCTACTGTTCTCTAGCAGACAGGCTTGTCTGCTACCCTCAAGCATGCAACTAGAAATACATTTGCTCATTCATCCTCTCACACAGAAGGGAAGGGGGATGACAGTATCTTATCATATGCAGTACATAAAAGAAAGCGGATGTAGGTTCCGTATGAGACTGTGTGACATGAATTGCATATAAACTGTGTTTTAAAGTGTAGTAGTGTGACAGATCGTTCTTGTTTATGTGTAAAAGTAACACGTTCCACTACTCAGTCTCCTCGCAGACAGTCAGAAACGCCACAGTAAATTTAGAAGAGGAACTTATGCCGTAAATGACAACAGATTTAAGAAATTAACATGAAAGGAATCCAGCAGAGACCTTTCAAAGTCTTTGATACACTAAGCACAAAAATGAAAATAATAAAATTATAATTACATTTTCAATATCATGAATACTTCTTTAAATCATGAAAATATGGTTTGACATCGTCGTAATATTAATTTTCGTCGTTGTAACACTACAAGGCTCCAAGAAGAACATATCATTCGACGTTTGTCACACGGCTCCAGCAGCTGTCATTATGGTAGGGGTGCCATAGGGTACAAACACTATTACTTTCGGTGTGCATAGCTGGTGATTTGGACCAGAGACATAACATTTCGGCAGTATTAAGGCTGGTGGATATGGGCTAATTTTGAGGTCATCGTGGTATTATTTTTCAACACTATCAAGCAAGATCGCATTGTACTTTGTTTGCCATGACCTGGCGTATCTCAATACAGAGCATGTTCGTCTGTTGCTCTGGGCGACACGCTCTCGAGAGCTCTCATTCATCGAAAACATTTGGTCAGGGGTTGCCGAGAGACAGGCTCGCCAGCGTTCACCCACCGGTACCACTAATGAACTGCGGCGCAGAATAGAAGCAGCATGGAAAGGCATACCCATGTCTTCCTTTTCTAGTGAGCCCGCAGCTTCTATGAGGTCGAAGAACGACATATTTTATTTAATGATAAGTTGTACTTTAAGAACGATTTTTTTGCTGCTCTATTTATACATTTACTTCTGGTGATGCAAGTTACACGGCTAGCTCTTTTCGGCGTTTTGCCACTATCAAGTGTACCTGTGAAGATGGTTGTTGTTGTTGTTGTTGTCTTCAGTCCTGAGACTGGTTTGATGCAGCTCTCCATGCTACTCTATCCTGTGCAAGCTGCTTCATCTCCCAGTACCTACTGCAACCTACATCCTTCTGAATCTGCTTAGTGTACTGATCTCTCGGTCTCCCTCTACGATTTTTACCCTCCACGCTGCCCTCCAATGCTAAATTTGTGATCCCTTGATGCCTCAGAACATGTCCTACCAACCGATACCTTCTTCTAGTCAAGTTGTGCCACAAACTTCTCTTCTCCCCAATCCTATTCAATACCTCCTCATTAGTTACGTGATCTATCCACCTTATCTTCAGTATTCTTCTGTAGCACCACATTTCGAAAGCTTCTATTCTCTTCTTGTCCAAACTAGTTATCGTCCATGTTTCACTTCCATACATGGCTACACTCCAAACAAATACTTTCAGAAACGACTTCCTGATACATAAATCTATATTCGATGTTAACAAATTTCTCTTCTTCAGAAACGCTTTCCTTGCCATTGCCAGTCTACATTTTATATCCTCTCTACTTCGACCATCATCAGTTATTTTACTTCCTAAATAGCAAAACTCCTTTACTACTTTAAGTGTCTCATTTCCTAATCTAATTCCCTCAGCATCACCCGATTTAATTTGACTACATTCCATTATCCTCGTTTTGCTTTTGTTAATGTTCATCTTATATCCTCCTTTCAAGACGCTGTCCATTCCGTTCAACTGCTCTTCCAAGTCCTTTGCCGTCTCTGACAGAATTACAATGTCATCGGCGAACCTCAAAGTTTTTACTTCGTCTCCATGAATTTTAATACCTACTCCAAATTTTTCTTTTGTTTCCTTTACTGCTTGCTCAATATACAGATTGAATAACATCGGGGAGAGGCTACAACCCTGTCTCACTCCTTTCCCAACCACTGCTTCCCTTTCATGCCCCTCGACTCTTATTACTGCCATCTGGTTTCTGTACAAATTATAAATAGCCTTTCGCTCCCTGTATTTTACCCCTGCCACCTTTAGAATTTGAAAAAGAGTATTCCAGTCAACATTGTCAAAAGCTTTCTCTAAGTCTACAAATGCTAGAAACGTAGGTTTGCCTTTTCTTAATCTTTCTTCTAAGATAAGTCGTAAGGTCAGTATTGCCTCACGTGTTCCAACATTTCGTCTGTAAAGAATTCGCGTTAGTATTTTGCAGCTGTGACTTATTAAACTGATAGTTCGGTAATTTTCACATCTGTCAGCACCTGCTTTCTTTGGGATTGGAATTATTATATTCTTCTTGAAGTCTGAGGGTATTTGGCCTGTCTCATACATCTTGCTCACCAGCTGGTAGAGTTTTGTCATGAGTGGCTCTCCCAAGGCCGTCAGTAGTTCTAATGGAATGTTGTCTACTCCGGGGGCCTTGTTCCGACTCAGGTCTTTCAGTGCTCTGTCAAACTCTTCACGCAATATCGTATCACCCATTTCGTCTTCATCTACATCCTCTTCCATTTCCATAATATTGTCCTCAAGTACATCACCCTTGTATAAACCTTCTATATACTCCTTCCACCTTTCTGCCTTCCCTTCTTTGCTTAGAACTGGGTTGCCATCTGAGCTCTTGATATTCATACACGTGGTTCTCTTCTCTCCAAAGGTCTCTTTAATTTTCCTGTAGGCAGTATCTATCTTACCCCTAGTGAGATAAGCCTCTACATCCTTACATTTATCCTCTAGCCATCCCTGTTTAGCCATTTTGCACTTCCTCTCGATCTCATTTTTGAGACGTTTGTATTCCTTTTTGCGTGCTTCATTTACTGCATTTTTATATTTTCTCCTTTCATCAATTAAATTCAATATTTCTTCTGTTACCCAAGGATTTCCAGCAGCCCTCGTCTTTTTACCTACTTTATCCTCTGCTGCCTTCACTACTTCATCCCTGAGAGCTACCCATTCTTCTTCTACTGTATTTCTTTCCCCTATTCCTGTCAATTGTTCCCTTATGCTCTCCCTGAAACTCTGTACAATTACTGGTTTAGTCAGTTTATCCAGGTCCCATCTCCTTAATTTCCCACATTTTTGCAGTTTCTTCAGTTTTAATCTACAGGTCATAACCAATAGATTGTGGTCAGAGTCCACATCTGCCCCTGGAAATGTCTTACAACTTAAAACCTGGTTCCTAAATCTCTGTCTTACCATTATATAATCTATCTGATACCTTTTAGTATCTCCAGGGTTCTTCCACGTATACAACCTTCTTTCATGATTCTTAAACCAAGTGTTACCTATGACTAAGTTGTGCTCTGTACAAAATTCTACTAGGCGGCTTCCTCTTTCATTTCTTAGCCCCAATCCATATTCACCTACTATGTTTCCTTCTCTCCCTTTTCCTACACTCGAATTCCAGTCACCCATTACTATTAAATTTTCGTCTCCCTTCACTATCTGAATAATTTCTTTTATTTCATCGTACATTTCTTCAATTTCTTCGTCATCTGCAGAGCTAGTTGGCATATAAACTTGTACTACTGTAGTAGGTGTGGGCTTCGTATATATCTTGGCCACAATAATGCGTTCACTATGCTGTTTGTAGTAGCTTACCCGCATTCCTATTTTCCTATTCATTATTAAACCTACTCCTGCATTACCCCTATTTGATTTTGTGTTTATAACCCTGTAATCACCTGACCAGAAGTCTTGTTCCTCCTGCCACCGAACTTCACTAATTCCCACTATATCTAACTTTAACCTATCCATTTCCCTTTTTAAATTTTCTAACCTACCTGCCCGATTAAGGGATCTGACATTCCACGCTCCGATCCGTAGAACGCCAGTTTTCTTTCTCCTGATAACGACATCCTCCTGAGTAGTCCCCGCCCGGAGATCCGAGTGGGGGACTATTTTACCTCCGGAATATTTTACCCAAGAGGATGCCATCATCATTTAATCATACAGTAAAGCTGCATGTCCTCGGGAAAAATTACGGCTGTAGTTTCCCCTTGCTTTCAGCCGTTCGCAGTACCAGCACAGCAACGCCGTTTTGGTTAATGTTGCAAGGCCAGATCAGTCAATCATCCAGACTGTTGCCCCTGCAACTACTGAAAAGGCTGCTGCCCCTCTTCAGGAACCACACGTTTGTCTGGCCTCTCAACAGATACCCCTCCGTTGTGGTTGCACCTACGGTACGGCCATCTGTATCGCTGAGGCACGCAAGCCTCCCCACCAACGGCAAGGTCCATGGTTCATGGGGGGGGGGAAACAGATTATAAACATATCGCAAATGTTATTGACATAATAAAATAAATTCCGTTGTAAACATATGGCATCACTGGAGCCGAAACTGTCAAAAAACTGTCAAAACTAAATTTGCAAGATCTCGCAATTAAAAGGAAACAAATAAGGAACATGACTATATCATAACAAAAAGAGAACCGACATTTATGCTCTACATCACACCATCCAAGACGAAGCACAAGGTGCCATATGTAGAAACAGACAAACGTACACATGAGAAACAATATATAGCTCTTGCACCACTTCACAGGTACACCTCATAATAGCTCGTCGTGTGACTTCTGTCACTGTGAGTAAATGAACAAATAGTACAGCAAAAAACTAGTAGGTGAAATAAAATATATCCATACCTGTCTTCCAAGCTCACTTCGACTCGATACCAGTTATAGCCACATTCGTTGCCACGATAGCAGCTTTGCTTTAGACATTTGACACCCTTTATAGCCGAATCATCTTCCTACTACGCTGTATAAATGAAGTATCCTACCTACCACACTGCATAAGTAAAATACCGTTCCTACTATACTGCATAAGTAAAATATTCTTCCTACTGCACTGCGTAAGTAAAATACCGTTCCTAGTATGGTCTCGTACAGAAAGCGACAGACGCCAGGAGTCGAGGGCGGTTTTCCCCCTACTCCAACCCTCTCTGGGACTGCGCTGCAATGCTTGTATAGGAATAAACGAGACGCCAGACGATACTTTGCCAGAAAATGATGAACGTGACTCGGATGGAAACCCAAGAACTTCATAGCAACTGTTCCTGGCCTTGCAATTTTAATGATCATCCCTGTACAGGGTCAGCTCCAGCTGTTTTATGACAGCAAACTGTTTTTGTAGCAGAATTTTTGCTCAGAAAGTATATATTGCGCTACCGTCAAGTAACTATCGATATTTTTTGTTTGTTACGATTTAATGTCCCTCCGATAAGGATTTAACGCTCCTTCGATACTGAAGCCATTACAAGCAGCGCACGAGATGAGGGGAAGGCATAATGCCTCGAGATATCGAAGCCATTAGAGGCGGAACACACGCTCGACTGCACAAGGGAGAGGTGAAGAATCGAACGGTTCTGCCGGAGACATCATCACACTGTTTGCAAGAAGTGATTATAGGATACTAAGGGGAGAAAACGTTATGTTGGTCAGCATGTGCGAATGCTTATATAGTTCCTTTAATGGCCCCAAGTCCGATATTTTTCCCTATTGTGATTCAAAGCTCATACTCTATCGTGATGACGTGACCGTGGACATGTCGCTGAAAGCTAACCTGCGTGTCTACCAGTCACTGCATCAAATAGGAAACATGTACTGATTACTTCTTTGTTACGTATCTACGGAATATTTACCAAGCCTGTCAGCTTCTGCACTACTTCTGAACTTACATTTAAAGTTATGAATTACAGCTGCCTTTAAATGCGATGAAACTTAAGATAATGCCTATACCAGAGCGATAGTATCTGATCACAACATTACTGATTAACACCTGGCGCTCGCCCAATAGCACAAGTATTCAGGGGTGATAGAATGAAGGAGTATGGAATGAGACAATGATGTAAACTCAGCACTAGGGGAGGCGAATGTTGGAAGGGTTCTGTGAAAGAGTAACACATTGAAATGTCCCCTTAGAAAAATTCTATAAGACTGTGCTTAAACTGACACACAATATTTTTTTGGTGCAACTCAATGTGACTTACAAAAATTCATACAAAAGAATGGCCCTGACTAACATTAACCTATACGTTTCACAAATCGCTTACCTCACAAAAATCTTGGTTACTCGAACTACTGCAATACAGCGAGCGCCACTACTGCCAGCTAAATAAAAAGATTCAAACTACGGAAGGCACTAACTACTGATAGGGATAGTTAGCAAATGAAAGATTTTAATAGAGAACAAATAATCTATTTACCTTAATATCATCAAAAGTCGTAATATATATAGCAGTTCATGACATACAGTGTTACAAATTTCAAAACTCCTCCATTTCTCTCCTAACATCCACCACTGCTGGCGGCTCGCCTCCAACTGCGCAACGCTATGCGCTGTTAACAGCGAACAGCCCAACACTACAATGGCGAATATTACAACAATGCTACCCAGCCAAAGACTGCACACAGCACAGCCAGTGATTTTCATACAGAGCGCAATGTGGCGTTACCAATAAGAAAACCTAAACAGCCTACTTACATAGCTCATATCCTCCCCACAAAAATTTTACAAATTGTTTTCGGCACTGGCCAATAGAGATTTGAAAAAAATTTTCATAATTACAGTAAGAAAGGTATCAAATGCACATACTTATTAATACAATGTTGGTCAAAATCTAAAATTTTCTCACAGTCCATAAAGACAGTCCTGATCGTTCATCACAGCAAAATTGCAGTGTTTTTCACATAGTCTGAGCAGCAAAAGAGAATGCACATGGAAGTAGTGGATTTCCATGCAGTCTTGAAGGAGTAGTGTTGTCCTTCCAATGGAAAGACAGTGCTGACTCTTGACATGCAGACAGGTAATGGGCCACAACAGAGCAAACGCACAGCAGAGTCAGTCGAAGTTTTGAAGAATATTGGTAGGTAGGTCATCAGAGAGCAGAACACTGCAGTCTTGTTAGAGATTACGGTATTGGTGGGCTACCAGAGGTGCAGACCCAGTGCAGTCCTTGTAGAAATAATGGTATTGGTGGGCCATCAAAGATGCAGACCCACTGTAGTTCTTGTAGAGATGGCTAGCAGCCATCCGTTGCGACTGTGCAGGTACACAATCACCATCGCCGAGTCTTGGAGACAATATCACAAGTCCTTGAACCACCACTTGTGCACTCACAAAGTTTTTTATAATTGTCCTTAGAACCAGCAATGCTGTTAACCAGTCCCTTACTGAATTATGAACACATATGGAAACACTATTAGTCCCTACTTCTCACATATTGTCCATATACTATGACCAACAGGAATGTGTGCAGTGAAATGTAACTTACAAGTTACTTAATTTGATGAACTGGTATAAATTACAATTTTATGACATAAGAAAACAATAACAAAGGTACAAAATACGTCATTAAAGAACATAACAATACAGATAACATTTGTAGTAAAAGGGGCTTTACAAAAGAATAGAAATAAACAGATACATCAGTGTTAACAGCAATTATGACATAAATGAATATATAAAATAAAGAGAAGATTGCTCAAAACGTTAATTTCACACATGAGCAGACAGAACAGAATTAATAATGTCTAACATCTTTACAGAGTAATAACATATTATTAATGCAAATTATATTTGAGGGTAACAGTATTCCTCATCATAGTTCATGTAGCTGAGTATTAGAAAAATTCTGCAACATAAGTCTTATCAGATAAACATATAAAGACAGGAAGAACGTAAATACACAAGGGTACACAAACACATAGTGGGATAACACAAGGAAAGGACAGGGTTTGTTTTACTGCAGTATTTTGCAAACAAAACTTTCTTTACTTCTTGGAGATCTCCCTTCGTTCTTCATTATTTCCAAAAAGTTATATATATACCTGCTTTCTGTACTTTTCTCGTATAACCTCTCAGTGTATTTCTTCCAATTCATCGCAACCCATTCTCTTATATAGGCGACCCCCTCTTAAGCTAACTTAAATCTACTGAGCTCAGATGCATAAACTAAGGGACGAGGCAATGCAGCAACACAAAACAATTAACACAAACAGCAATGACAAAAAATTGGAAATTGGCATAGCAAGCTACAGTAAATCTAAATTACCAAGCAATGCAACATTACAACTAATATGAGCCAATGTGCAGCAACAAGAAAAATAAATCAGTAGTAAAACTAGCTTAACAGAGTAATACAAAGTGAAATTTAGTAGCACTATGCCTGGCAAACAGCAGCAGCAAATGCAGTAACTTATATCTAAGCATGACAAAGCTCAAGCAGAAAAAAATATTACACTAAAGATGCCCATGTCTAATACCTATGTCACATCTTAACACTAGAGTGATGCATCACAATTTATTCTACAAAATAAATTACCAAGTACTTGAAAAGAAAATTCTGTATGAAATTCCTGTGAAGGGAAATGTCTTTTTGTGCTCCTTCGTTTTTTTTTGAAGTACATCATAAAGTTATTCTTTACTGTGTCTGTAGGCATAAAATATTTATATTAGTACATCTATAAAATTTTATTTTAACCAATGCTGCAGGGCAGGTAGAAACTAGACATTAAACAAATTGACCAATCTCTCAACTAGAAAGACAATAGATGTAAAAATGTTTCTCATCATTTCATTAAGCATTTTAGTAAATATCATAAATTAAGAGCTCCAAAGAGTAATCATATCTTTTCAAGTTCGAGCGTGTCGTATTTGCGACACTTTCTACAAAGAAATGTCAATAGCGAGGATAATGGCCTCCCTTTTTTTTTCTACCTAATGGCTTTCTTTTGTCAGACGACTATCTCTCAGCTGGGCGCCCAAAACGCATTACGTCAAGGTGACCTACCTTTCTCACCGAAATATTTACGACATCAGTTTCCGCTACAGTGACAGTCTCATATAAAAATTTCACAGGTCGAGGATTTTGCGTTACAATTGTGTAGAAACAAAATCCTATAAATATAACAGTGTACAAAAAATTTTCGTCGGCATTGTGATACATTCACGCATTTACACACATTTCATAACTTAAAGTACAATTCTTGGTTTCCAACATCCTTTTTCACAAACCAGAGTCCCTAACCACTAATCATTACTCCTTACCTTATTACACATATACATATTCGTCGACACGTCAATCTTGCGTCGTCACTTCAATATTTCATCATAATAAATACATAGCATAATCAAATTCCTCATATAGCATCAGCTTATTGATCATAAACATACCTCAACAGCATAATACACATAGTCAGCGTAATAATATCATAATACCTCAGTCAAATCTCAAAATCGTCGCAGCTTCCTGCAATAATTTCAAAACCTAAGAAGAATTATCTGCTCATTTCAATAGAGTCATGTACCTCAAACGTACTTTAAAAATCATGTTCCCATACCAAATACATTATTCAAAGCTCTCATAGCATCACAATGGTTCTGAAAAAATATGAACAGTTCACAAAGTACAGAGAAAACACAGTTTCATAAGTGTGAAGTTATCCAACTGTGTAATTACGTAAACATCTGTCACTGATGTAGTAAAATAAATGTTTGTCTCTCCCAGTTCGATGATCAGATAGCTGTGTAATTTATGTGTTAGAGAAATATGGTAGCAATGTGTAAAGTTGTATAAGCAAATACCATATTAGCTAGGGCTCCTTGTGCTTGCCAAACACATGGTACACAAAGTAGGCGTGTACCCCCTGAGGTTTAATGTAGTTATACCCTCAGGAGTTACAGATTACAGTAATGGAATGAAATGTATCATGGAAAAATTTCTTTGTAATTCAAAAACCTTGAAAAATAAATGGCCTTAGTACAAAATTAATCTCTCAAATGCGTGTCCTGTAGCGCTAAATGTGCGTCTTGCTGTAAGATAATTCTGTGGAAGTGTTGTAGTTATCGTCCTCTGTAAGCAAAGTTCTGCTGAAGTCAATGTACTTACCTCATCATAAACGAAAGTGAAATGCTTTGTGTATAGATATCGTAGTTATTGCGTACCTTACCGTGATGAAGAAAGTACTGTGCTGTAACATATTGTTGTGCTACGGAAAAGGCTGTCTCCTTGTAGCTATACCACATAAGTTATTACTAAAACATGTTTTACTTTCCAGAAGAATTCAGAAAAACTGCGCAGATATAAAACAGATACACCGCAAAAGCAACATTCTAAGTTGACACTCATTAGTAGCGTCGTGATAAAATCGTGTAGCTGTCAAATAAACTAACCACTGTGTCATCTGGTATCCCTCAGAAAGTACTTTAAATCTAGAATGTATTTTCAAGTAAACGAAAATGTTGCATTAAAATCTCATTAGTAGTACAGTACATGTTCTAAGTATGTCAGCCTTATAGTCGTTACGTAATCGTGCAACTATCAAGCAAGAATGTACACACACAGTAACACTGTGTCCTCTGTTCACTATCACAATGCAGTGGTAATTACTGTCTAAATATGTTCTGTAGGTTATAGACTGGATAGTTAACTTCAAAACATTGTTGCATGATAACAGTTTCAAAGTGTGACAACGCATACTAGTAACGTGAAGTGAAAAATTTTATGGCAAAGACTAAAATTATAAAGCAGATTATCTTTCAATAAACGGTTTTACATGTGAAATGTGGTGCAATCCTTTACTCTTCCTACTATGCAGAGCTCCAGCTTCAACGGAATTATCATGTGGTGTATGGTACATCCGTAAAGAAGGCTCAAATTTTTCTCAAGGTTAGCGTCTATGTTAATTTTCTCTGAGCCAGCCGGCGCACGTGGATGCCTACGGTGCGAGTCATTGTCTGTCTCTTTGTTGGCGCTCGTCGTTATTGGGATTAGGAGACCTAACTTCTACAAATTCACCTTGTTCGAGAGGGCCCTGCTCTGTTTGAATACCGCCAGTTCTGATGCAATTCAGGTCTGTCGTTACGATCATATCGTCTGTCGTCATGTCGGCAGATTCCATAGTTTCTTTCTTGTCGGTCACGTGGTGGAGAATGTCTCCCTGAATAGTAACTGCGCGCTGGACCGTTGCGTCTGAAGTTATTCTGTCTCCCTTAATAAAAATTGTTTTGGTTCCCATATTGTCTGTTTCTATGGTAGTCTCTGTGATAGTCATTACCGCGGAGAGGTGATCTTTCCCTGTAATAATTACTACTCTGCCAACGGTTGTCATATGGGTGGCGTCTGTTTTGGTCACGATTCACGTTGTAAGAAGAGCCTTGTCGTGTATTATTTCTGTCATCGCGGAATTGTGACAGATATGAGCTGTAATCGTTGTTCTCCTGTTTTCGCGATCCGCGATTGTTAGTGTCAATTTCTTGTAACAGTCCCTGAAAAGCTTTAATGTCGTCTTTGCAAAGTCCTGCTAAAATAATATGTCGTAAATGTTCAGGCAATTTGATTAACCAAATGCGGATGAGTTCTGAGGGGCTGTATGGGTTTGAAAGATACTGATTCTTGTGCAACATGTTTTCAAAATATTTGACAAGACTGAAGAATTCAGATTGTTCGAAATGTTTCATCATTATGATGCTATGTTTTATTCGGTCTTGTGTAGCTTGAGACCAATATGCTGAGAGGAATGCATGATAAAATTCTCCTTCACTGTGACAACCGTGAATGACCCATCGCATTCTTACAGATGGTTCATTCTCTAAGTAGCCACACATAAATTCTAACCTGTGCTCCAATGACTAGTTGAGAGGAAAACAATGAGAGAATTGATGAAGCCATGCTTGTGGATGAATGTCGTTGTCAGAATTCTTAAATGTTTTGAGTTTACGTGTAGTAATGAATAGCTTATAGTCAAAATCATCGTGTCGGCGCGTCGCATATCGGTCATTGTTACGTCGTGTCGGCGGTTCCATCTCAAAATTCGGTGCACCTTGCCAATTTCTTTCATAATTTCCGAAATGCCCTGTGTTATTATTTTGTGGCTTTTCCGTATCTCTAAGTCCCTCTTCCCGTGTTGGAGCGCGAGTGTCCTCTGAAATATGTAATTTTTGTATTACCTGCGTCAACTGATCTTGTACTTCCCGGATTTCTCTTTTACACTGTGTATTGATTTGATTTTGATGTTGTTTGAATTTTCTAATTTGTTCATACTCTTCTGTGTTAGTGAAGGCTACGGGTCTTGTGTCATTCAGATCATCATCTACCTTTGTAGATAAGTTAGTGAACTGATCCGAAAGTTCGGCTACTTTCTCCGATGAATAGTGAACACATTTCCTCAGTGTGTTTTTCTGAACCAAGTTTCAGAGTGTCCATTTGTGTTGAAATCGAATCTACTGTGTCCTTTACGTTTTCCTGAGTTTTTGCAAGTTGCATAACCGAATCGGTGGATGCAACTGAGTCCATTTTAGCTTGCAAGGTGTCGTGATTTTCACGAACAATAGTTTGCAGTTCTTTTATGGCTGATTCGTGATTCTGTAATGCATTTTCATGCCGCAAAAAATAGGTTCAAAATGCTCACAAATTTGTGTTTTTACGTCATTACAGACTTTTTGACATTTCGATTCAATGTTATGTAACTCAGTAGTTAAATCTTCACCTGTTTGTTCAAGTGTGGTGTCTAACGTCCGAAGATTTTGTTCCATTGTGTCTAACTTTTGAAGCTTTTGCTGTGTTTGTCTCTGATTTCGTTTCATTTGTTGCATTAATTGCAATAATAATGTATTAGTGTATGGAATCTGTTCCTCTATGCTTTTCAGCAGTGCATTTGCAGCAGCAACATTCACATTTTGACAAGCAGAAAATGTGTCTTGACTTATTTGAGAAAATAACCTGAATGTACAGTATTTGCAAGATTGTGTCCTGTCATTTCGAATTCCTGAGGCGAGCTGTTGCCGACCGATCGATCGATAATGCTTCCCTGTTCACTTATTGTTTCACTGCCTACACCATTATTTACAACCCGCTCCATTTCCGTATCCGCAATTACCAAATTACTACTTTGAACATTAGTTAATTCATTACATGGCGGACTAACACACTGCTTTCGTCTTCACTGTCATTTCTCAGTTTACTTTGGAGCCTAGTATTACGTTTTTCACACGCCATTATTGTCACAATATTTCACACGACAACACAGAAAAACACACTTTGAAGAGCAAAAATAAGAGAACACATTAACATAGCACTGAAAATAATATGTAATTAATTGCAAGCGCAGCTGCTAAATACTCGGATAATGGTCGACATATGAAATGTCCCCTTAGAAAAATTCTACAAGACTGTGCTTAAACTGACACACAATATTTTTTTGGCGCAACGCAATCTGACTTTCAAAAAACCCTACAAAAGAATGGCACTGACTAACATTAACCTATACGTTTCACAAATCGCTTACCTCACAAAAATACTCGAACTACTGCAATACAGCGAGCGCCACTACTGCCAGCTAAATAAAAAGATTCAAACTACAGAAGGCACTGACTACTGATAGGGATAGCTAGCAAATGGAAGATTTTAATAGAGAACAAACAATGTACTTACCTTAATATCATCAAAAGTCGTAATATATATAGCAGTTCATGACATCCAGTCTTAAAAATTTCAAATCTCCGCCATTTCTCTCCTAACATCCACCACTGCTGGCAGCTCGCCCCAACTGCGCAACGCTATGCACTGTTAACAGCCAATAGCCCAACACTACAATGGCGAATATTACAACAATGCCACCCAGCCAAAGACTGCACACAGCACAGCCAGTGATTTTCATACAGAGCGCTATGTGACGTTGTTGTTGTTGCGGTCTTCAGTCCTGAGACTGGTTTGATGCAGCTCTCCACGCTACTCTATCTTGTGCAAGCTTCTTCATCTCCCAGTACCTACTGCAACCTACATCCTTCTGAATCTGCTTAGTGTATTCATCTCTTGGTCTCCCTCTACGATTTTTACCCTCCACGCTGCCCTCCAATACCAAATTGGTGATCCCTTGATGCCTCAGAACATGTCCTACCAACCGATCCCTTCTTCTGGTCAAGTTGTGCCACAAACTTCTCTTCTCCCCAATCCTATTCAATACTTCCTCATTAGTTATGTGATCCACCCATCTAATCTTCAGCATTCTTCTGTAGCACCACATTTCGAAAGCTTCTCTTCTTGTCCAAACTATTTATCGTCAATGTTTCGCTTCCATACATGACTACACTCCATACAAATACTTTCAGAAATGACTTCCTGACACTTAAATCTATACTCTATGTGTAAGTAGGCTGTTTAGGTTTTCTTATTGGTAACGCCACATAGCGCTCTGTATGAAAAATCACTGGCTGTGCTGTGCGCAGTCTGTGGCTAGTTTGCATTGTTGTCTGCCATTGTAGTGTTGGGCAGCGGCAGCTGGATGTTAACAGCGCGTAGCGTTGGGCAGTTGGAGGTGAGCCGCCAGCAGTGGTGGACGTGGGAAGAGAGATGGCGGAGTTTTGGAATTTGTAAGAATTGGTGTCATGAACTGATATATATATTATGACTATTAAGGTAAATACATTGTTTGTTCTGTATTCAAATCTTTCATTTGCTAACTATGCCTATCAGTAGTTAGTGCCTTCAGTAGTTTGAATCTTTTATTTCGCTGGCAGTAGTGGAGCTCGCTGTATTGCAGTAGCTTGAGTAACGAAGATTTTTGTGAGGTAAGTGATTTGTGAAACGTATTGGTTAATGTTAGGCAGGGCCATTGTTTCATAGGGAGTTTTGAAAGTCAGATTGCGTTGCGCTAAAAATATTGTGTGTCAGTTTAAGCACTGTCATGTATAATTTTTCTTAGGGGACGTTTCAGATGTTAACAAATTTCTCTTCTTCAGAAACGCTTTCCTTGCTATTGCGAGTCTACATTGTATATCCTTCCTACTTTGACAATCATCAGTTATTTATCTCTCCAAATAGTAAAACTCCTTTACTACTTTAAGTGTCTCATCTCCTAATCTAATTCCCTCAGCATCACCCGACTTAATTCGACTACATTCCATTATCCTCGTTTTGCTTTTGTTTATGTTCATCTTATATCTTCCTTTCAAGACACTGTCCATTCCATTCAACTGCTCTTCCAAGTCCTTTGCTGTCTCTGACAGAATTACAATGTCATCGGCAAACCTCAGAGTTTTTATTTCTTCTCCATGGATTTTAATACCGACTCCGAATTTTTCTTTTGTTTCCTTTACTGCTTGCTCAATATACAGATTGAATAACATCGGGGACAGGCTACAACCCTGTCTTACTCCCTTCCCAACCACTGCTTCCCTTTCATGTCCCTCGGCTCTTATAACTGCCATCTGGTTTCTGTACAAATTGTAAATAGCCTTTCGCTCCCGGTATTTTACCCCCGCCACCTTTAGAATTTGAAAGAGAGTATTCCAGTCAACATTGTCAAAAGCTTTCTCTAAGTCTACAAATGCTAGAAATGTAGGTTTGCCTTTCCTTAATCTTTCTTCTAAGATAAGTCGTAGGGTCAGAATTGCCTCACGTGTTCCAGTGTTTCTACGGAATCCAAACTCATCTTCCCTGAGGTCGGCTTCTACTAGTTTTTCCATTCGTCTGTAAAGAATTCTTGTTAGAATTTTGCAGCTGTGGCTTATTAAACTGATTTTTCGATAATTTTCACATCTGTCAACACCTGCTTTCTTTGGGATTGGAATTATTATATTCTTCTTGAAGTCTGAGGGTATTTCGCCTGTTTCATTCATCTTGCTCCAGATGGTACAGTTTTTTCAGGACTGGCTCTCCCAAGGCCGTCAGTAGTTCCAATGTAATGTTGTCAACTCCGGGGGCCTTGTTTCAACTCAGGTCTATCAGTGCTCTGTCAAACTCTTCACGCAATATCATATCTCCCATTTCATCTTCATCTACATCCTCTTCCATTTCCATAATATTGTCCTCAACTGCATCATCGCCCTTGTATAGACCCTCTATATACTCCTTCCACCTTTCTGCTTTCCCTTCCTTGCTTAGAACTGGGTTTCCATCTGAGCTCTTGATGTTCATACAAGTGGTTCTCTTATCTCCAAAGGTCTCTTTAATTTTCCTGTAGGCAGTATCTATCTTACCTCTAGTGAGATAAGCCTCTACATTCTTACATTTGTCATCTAGCCATCCCTGTTTAGCCATTTTGCACTTCCTGTCGATGTCATTTTTGAGACGTTTGTATTCCTTTTTGCCTGCTTCATTTACTTCATTTTTATATTTTCTCCTTTCATCAATTAAATTCAATATTTCTTCTGTTACCCAAGGATTTCTACTAGCCCTCGTCTTTTCTCCTATTTGATCCTCTGCTGCCTTCACTACTTCATCCCTCAAAGCTACCCATTCTTCTTCTACTGTACTTCTTTCCCCCACTCCTGTCAATTGTTCCCTTATGCTCTCCCTGAAACTCTGTAAATTACTGGTTTAGTCAGTTTATTTGGGTCCCATCTCCGTAATTTCCCACATTTTTGCAGTTTCTTCAGTTTTAATCTACTGGTCATAACCAATAGATTGTGGTCAGAGTCCACATCTGCCCCTGGAAATGTCTTACAATTTAAAACCTGGTTCCTAAACGTCTGTCTTACCATTATATAATCTATCTGATACCTTTTAGTATCACCAGGCTTCTTCCATGTATACAGCCTTCTTTTATGATTCTTGAACCAAGTGTTACCTATGATTACGTTGTTCTCTGTGCAAAATTCTACCAGGCGGCATCCTCTTTCATTTCTTAGCCCCAATCCATTTTCACCTACTATGTTTCCTTCTCTCCCTTTTCCTACACTCGAATTCCAGTCACCCATGACTATTAAATTTTCATCTCCCTTCACTATCTGAATAATTTCTTTTATTTCATCATACATTTCTTCGTCGTCATCTGCAGAGCTAGTTGGCCTATAAACTTGTACTACTGTAGTAGGTGTGGGCTTCGTATCTATCTTGGCCACAATAATGCGTTCACTATGCTTACCCGCATTGCTATTGTTTTATTCATTATTAAACCTACTCGTGCGTGACCTCTATTTGATTTTGTGTTTATAACCCTGTAGTCACCTGACCAGAAGTCTTGTTCCTCCTGATACCGAACTTCACTAATTTACACTATATCTAACTTTAACCTATCCATTTGCCTTTTTAAATTTGTTAGTTTTTAATTTCGACGTTGCAAGTAATTCTATAATTTTAGGCTGGTATTTTTAAGGTATGGTTTCTGAATAATTGTTTGGATGGCCTAGAATTTATTTTTAAAGTTGCCTGTCACAATCAGAATTTTGCATCGAGCTTGTCGGTGTCCCTGCTGTGGCCTGTTGGTCGGCTCTGATAGCAGCTGGTAGTTACCAGTCAGTGTTGCTGATATGCAGGGGCTTGCCGAAGTTTGTCGCTTGCTAGTGTATGTTAGTTTACCATAGGTGGCTAAGCCCTAGCTAGTAGTGTTTTTGGCCGCTTGTGCGTCCACCTAAGGTTGTGATAGCATCTACGCGTCTCGTGCGTTATTTAAAATATTCGCAGACACTTCTTGAAGCGTAGGCTGATGGGATTAGCAAATACTATAATAAGAGTGTACAAATTAGTGAAAATTTCATCTATTGCTTGAAGTAATAAAATTGTACTTACATCAGTTACGTCTGGTCAACAGCACGCTCAAGGTACATCAGAAATGAAAGAAGAAGAAGAGGAAGTGAGAATAAAAAAAAAAAAAATCATCCGAGCATTTGTTCTAGGAATGACAATGTTCGTAGATATTAGTTTCCTATATAATAGTTCTTTGTATTTCATGAGACATTTAATTAATATTTTTCGTAATATATTGGTAAAGAAAGTTCGTTATTATCAGTTTTGACACTTTAGAACTCGTAGAAAAGTTTTTCGTGGTACATAAAGTTCACTTTCACGTAAGTGTATGTGTCTGTTCCAGGAGGCAAGCAGTACAATATGTGTGATATCTGTTGCTTCTGTCATGTCAGTCGCTTAAAATAAATTTTCTGTGTGGTATACCTCGAAACACCTACATCTGCATGTACATCTACATCTACATGGATACTACGAAAATCACATTTAAGTGCATGGCAGAGGGTTCATCGAACCACCTTCAGAATTCTCTATTATTCCAATCTCGAACATCGCGCGGAAAGAATTAACACCTATGTAGGTCGGTGTCAACAAAATATTTTCGGATGCGGAGGAGAAAGTTGGTGATTGGAATTTCCTGAGAAGATTCCGTCGCAATGAAAAACGTCTTTCTTTTAACGATTTCCAGCCCAAATCCTGCATTATTTGAGTGACACCCTCTCACATATTTCGCGATTATACATAACGTGCTGACTTTCTTTGAACTTTTTCGATGTACTCCGTAAATCCTATCTTGTAAGGATCCCACACGGCGCAGAAGTATTCTAAAAGAAGACGGACAAGCGTAGCTTTGTCAGTCTCCTTAGTACGTCTGTTACATTTTCTATATGTCCTGCCAATAAAACGCAGTCTTTAGTTAGCCTTCCTCACAAAATCTTCTATGTGTTCCTTCCAATTTAAGTAGTTCGTAATTGTACTACCTAGGTATTTGGTTGAATTTACGGATTTTAGTTTAGACTAATGTATCGTGTAACCGAGGTTTAACGAGATCCTTTTAGCACTCATGTGGATGACCTTACAATTTTCGTTATTTAGGATCAACTGCCACTTATCGCACCATTCAGATATGTTTTCTAAATCGTTTTGCAGTTTCTTTTGACCTTCTGATGACTTTATTATCCGATAGACGACAGCGTCATCTGCAAATAACCGAAGACGGCTGTTCAGATTGTCTCCCAAATCATTTATATAGATAACGAACAGCAAAGGGCCTATAACGCTACCTTGGGGAACGTCAGAAATCACTTCTGTTTTACTCGATGACTCTCCGTCAATTATTACGAACTGTGACCTACCTGACAGGAAATCACAAATTCAGTCACATAACTGAGAAGATATTTCATAAGCACGCAATTTCACTACCAGCAGCTTGTGTGATACAGTGTTTAAAGCCATCCGGAAATCCAGAAATACGTAATCGATCTGAAATAGCTTGTCAATAGCACTCAACACATCATGTCAATAAACAGGAACGATGTTTTCTGAACCCATGTTGACTGTGTGTCAGTAGACCGTTTTCGTCGAGGTAATTCATAATGTTCGAACACAATATATCTTTTAAGATCCTGCTACATATCGACGTTAACGATATGGGCCTGTAATTTAGTGGATTACTCTTACTACCTTTCATGAATATTGGTTTGACCTGTGCAACTTTCCAGTCTTTGCGTGCGAATGTTTCGTTGAGCTAACGGCTGTATGGAGCTGTTGCATCAGCATACTCCGAAAGGAAAGTAATGGGTATATAGTCTGGAGGAGAAGACTTGCTTTTAATAAGTGATCTTAAGTTGCTTCACTACTCCGAGGATATTTACTTCTACGTTACTCATGTTGGGAGCTGTTCTCGATTCGTATTCTGGAATGTTTACTTCCTCTTCTTTTGTGAAGGCATTTCGGAAGGCTGTGTTAAGTAACTGCTTTGGCAGCACTGTCTTCTATAGTATCTCCATTGCTATCACGCAGAGAAGGCATTGATTGTTGCTTGCCGCTAATTTCTTGCAGCTGACATACTTCACATACGATCAGAATCTCTTTGGATTTTCTGCCAGGTTTCGAGACAGAGTTTCGTTGTCGAAACTATTATAACCATCTCGCATTGAAATCCGAGCTAAATTTCGAGCTTCTGTAAAGGATCGCCAGTCTTGTGAATTTTGCGTCTGGTTAAATTTGGCTTGTTTGTTTCGTTACTTCTGCAACAGTGTTCTAACGCGTTTTCTGTACCAAGGAGGATCAGCTCCGTCGTTTGTTTATTTATTTCGTATAAATGTCTCAATTGCTGCCGATACTATTTCTTTGAATCGAAGCCACATCTGGTCTACACTTATATTATTATTTTGGAATTAGTGTAGATGGTCTCTCACGAAGGAATCAAGTGAATTTTTATGTGCTTTTTTGAATGATCTCTCACGGTGGAATCAAGTGAATTTTTATCTGCTTTTTTGAATAGGTATATTTTTCGCTTATTTATCGGGGATTTGGGGATTACAGTATTCCATCTCGCTACGACAACCCTGTGTTCACTAATCCCTGAATCGGTTTTGATACTCGCTATCAACCCAGGATTATTTGTTGCTAAGAGGTCGAGTGTGTTTTCACAACCGTTTACTATTCGCGTGGACTCATGAACTAACTGCTCGAAATAATTTTCAGAGAATGCGTTTAGCACAATTTCCGATGATTTTTTATGCGTATCTCCCAAATTAAACACGTATTCCGCCAACATATTGAGGGTAAATTGAAGTCACCACCAACTATTATCGTATGAGTCGGGTACGTGTTTGAAATCAAACTCAAGTTCTCTTTGGACCTTTCAGCAACTGTATCATCTGAATTGGGAGGTCGGTAAAAGGATCCAATTACCCCGGTTGCCAACAATGACCTCTGCCATGCTAACTCACAGGAAGTATCCAATTTCGCGACAAGTTAACCTACTTCTGACAGCCAGAAACTCGCCTCACCCAACCGTATTTAGCCTTTTCTCTCGGAACAACGTTAGGTTCTTCGCAAAAATTTCGGCTGAGCTTATATCCGTCTTTAGCCAGCTTTCAGTGCCTATAGCGATTTGAGCATCAGTGCTTTCTAAGAGCGCTCGGAGATCTGGTACTTTCCCAACATAGCTACGACAATTTACAACTGTTATACCAATGGTTCCTGTATCTACGTTCTTGCTGTGTTCAGCCTGCACCCTTTGTGACTGAAGCCCTTCTTTTTGTTTTTCTGAGGCCCTCTAACGTAAAAAATCGCCCAGTCCACGCTACACAGCCGCTGCTACCCGTGTAGCCGCCTCGTGCGTATAGTGGACACCTGACCTATTCAGCGGGACCCGAAACCCAACCACTCTTTGGCGCAAGTCGAGGAATCTGCAGCCTACACGGTCGCAAAACCGTCTGTGTCTCTAATTCAGACCCTCCACTCAGCTCTGTACCAGAGGTCCGCAACCGGCCCTGTCGACTATGCTACAAATAGTCAGCTCTGCTTTCGTCTTACAAGCAAGACTGGCAGCCTTTACCACTTCTGTTAAGCCGCTGGAAACCAGAGAGAATCTCTTCTGATCCAAAGTGACACACATCATTGGTACCGACGTGAGCAACCATTTGGAATGATTCCATCCGGTATGCACACGGAGTGCACATTGGTTTTCTTACCCTTCTTGCCAGCCAAGTCCCTAAGGGGCCCCATTACGCGCCTAACGTTGGAGCTCTGAACTGTCCTACATCACAGTTCCTTTACAAGAGCGATGGTTCATTTCGTTTGTCTGTGTTCTTGTTGAATACTGCTCATCTCTTTGGGGGCCTGCTCTTGTTCTCTGTGATTAGGATCTTCTCAATGAAATGCGTCGCTGTCAGCCGTTAAGGCATAGCAGTTTTTGAAGGCCGCCCACATCGAGGTGAAGCTTCACTCTTCCGGCGAGTTTTCATCGGCTCCTAAACATTTCATGAACCACTTTACAACTTTTTTTCTTTTCCACGAAAAAAAGTCGTAGTTTCCGATTCTTTATATGCACACCGTCCATATAAAAGATGCATTCCTGTATGTGTTCAAGTTTTCTTACCTCTAGCTTGCTGTAGCAAAAGCATCATTATGGAACTTTGAAATGAAAACCACTTGTCCTTTATCCATTTCAGAAATAAAACTGTGCTGCTGTATGCCTTTGCCAGCATACCGGGCGTCACTAGGAGCCACTGTATAGCAGGGGCTGAACTCGGCGCGCCAATGACAAGACCAAGACACGCCCGCTGACTACGCTTCGATAACGCCACCTGGGGAGCGTGCATATGAGCCTCCGCCGGCGATCGAGCTCAATTGCTCCGTCTCAGTACCTCAGTACGTTGCATCGGGATTCAGTTCGCATTGCATCTCAGTACGTCGCACTGTGCGTAAGTCTTCCACAGTGACAGACGTCCCGTCGCAACTTAGATAGCTTTGAGGGAATGTTAGTCATTGTATATAGTTGTGGGGTGGACAACATTCAAGAATTAGTATATGGTATTTGATTGCTGTTGACCACAGACTTCAGATTGGACATCACTGAAGTTAATTACTCAGGTGGTACTGTAGTAAAGTGTATTAAACCATGTGTGCAGTTTCTGTTCAAGTGAGAGGAAACTGGCCTCGCCACCCACCTATCATAACATCCTCTCGTCATCCAGCCAGGCACCACAAAACGTTACAAGAGGGCACAGCCACAACAAAAACATCCCGTGAGTGATATGCACTTTCACCATATTTTCATTTCTCAACGCTGGTACCTTCTTCCTGTCCATGCGAAGTACACTCCTGGAAATGGAAAAACGAACACATTGACACCGGTGTGTCAGACCCACCATACTTGCTCCGGACACTGCGAGAGGGCTGTACAAGCAATGATCACACGCACGGCACAGCGGACACACCACGAACCGCGGTGTTGGCCGTCGAATGGCGCTAGCTGCGCAGCATTTGTGCATCGCCGCCGTCAGTGTCAGCCAGTTTGCCGTGGCATACGGAGCTCCATCGCAGTCTTTAACACTGGTAGCATGCCGCGACAGCGTGGACGTGAACCGTATGTGCAGTTGACGGACTTTGAGCGAGGGCGTGTAGTGGGCATGCGGGAGGCCGGGTGGACGTACCGCCGAATTGCTCAACACGTGGGGCGTGAGGTCTCCACAGTACATCGATGTTGTCGCCAGTGGTCGGCGGAAGGTGCACGTGCCCGTCGACCTGGTACCGGACCGCAGCGACGCACGGATGCACGCCATGCCATAGGATCCTACGCAGTGCCGTAGGGGACCGCACCGCCACTTCCCAGCAAATTAGGGACACTGTTGCTCCTGGGGTATAGGCGAGGACCATTCGCAACCGTCTCCATGAAGCTGGGCTACGGTCCCACACACCGTTAGGCCGTCTTCCGCTCACGCCCCAACATCGTGCAGCCCGCCTCCAGTGGTGTAGCGACAGGCGTGAATGGAGGGACGAATGGAGACGTGTCGTCTTCAGCGATGAGAGTCGCTTCTGCCTTGGTGCCAATGATGGTCGTATGCGTGTTTGGCGCCGTGCAGGTGAGCGCCACAATCAGGACTGCATACGACCGAGGCACACAGGGTCAACACCTGGCATCATGGTGTGGGGAGCGATCTCCTACACTGGCCGTACACCTCTGGTGATCGTCGAGGGGACACTGAATAGTGCATGGTACATCCAAACCGTCATCGAACCCATCGTTCTACCATTCCTAGACCGGCAAGGGAACTTGCTGTTCCAACAGGACAATGCACGTCCGCATGTATCCCGTGCCACCCAACGTGCTCTAGAAGGTGTAAGTCAACTACCCTGGCCATCAAGATCTCCGGATCTGTCCCCCATTGAGCATGTTTGGGACTGGATGAAGCGTCGTCTCACGCGGTCTGCACGTCCAGCACGAACGCTGGTCCAACTGAGGCGCCAGGTGGAAATGGCATGGCAAGCCGTTCCACAGGACTACATCCAGCATCTCTCCGATCGTCTCCATGGGAGAATAGCAGCCTGCATTACTGCGAAAGGGGGATATATACTGTACTAGTGCCGACATTGTGCATGGCTCTGTTGCCTGTGTCTATGTGCCTGTGCTTCTGTCAGTGTGATCATGTGATGTATCTGACCCCAGGAATGTGTCAATAAAGTTTCCCCTTCCTGGGACAATGAATTCACGGTGTTCTTATTTCAATTTCCAGGAGTGTATACCAGCTACATAATAATACTTCATTCCTTTAAAAAAGTGACACAAACCACGCTGTTATAATAACTGTCCATTTAGAGTGTAAGGTCTAAGTTGAAGATAGGCACAAGAAGTTTTACTACAATCTGACTTGTTTTTTGGGCATCTGAAGAAAGAAATACCATCCTGTGGAATTTTTTTATATAGATAACAAATAGCCATAAGTATCCTGTGGCTAATTCGCAGATATCACACGACTTTATCCGAAATTTTCCGCTTTTGTGCGTAGGCAGGTGTTTATTGCCGTTCTTTCTATCCATAACGTAAGAAATGTACCCAGCAAAATGTTTTCTCCCATGTTGTATGAATTTTTAACTGTGTCATACAAGTTCTGAATGCCCCAGCCCTACGTGAACAATCTGTTGTTCCCCTCAAATGCATGCAGTCCCTCGTGGTTTAAAAAATGATCAACAAAATCGCTCAAATCTGTCTCGGTCCGCAGGCTGGTAGAACATCGGCATGTTCAAAAGTGATTGCTTCATTAAATTACGTTTTATGGAAGGCTTCTGAATAATTGCCGTCATCTCCAGTGCAAAGAAAACTAAAAGACTCATATGTGTCGACGTCACGGCCGTTTTAAGGCCCATGTTACACAAGCTTCCGCTTGGGGCGTCAAGCTGAGAGGGGCACCAGAGCCGCCACATCATACGTTCTGTATGGAATATTTCACAATATTAGTGGATGAGAAGGCCAGTTGGCCAACCCAAGTGCAAGATCTGTGTACACTGCTTGCCACAATTGGCAGCGAAACCTACCACCTGGGTGATAGTCTGTGAGGGAGAAGGGCAGATTGGTGGGGGAAGGAGGAGAGGGGGAGGGCGCCAACTGAGAAGTCCCTTATGTGGAAAAATGTTCTCGAACCGGCCGCGATCGCCCTCTACACGTTTATGCAGCATATCACATGATAGTATGACTAATAAAATCTGCACGCACGATTGTTTCTGCAATTGGTTCACCGAAAAACGGCTTGAACATTTCAGCAACAAAATTTACCAGTTTCACAGATTTACCAACAAACGGTGTATCTAAAGACACGTGGGAGCTGTCAGCTTCTTACCTCTTCCAGTCTTCTTCACATCACACACGTTTCAGTGATGCACCTCGTTCGCCGTTCAAGTTTTTGAGCGTTTGTTCCAAACGCTCTGCGGAGCTTCAAATAAATTCAGCGAAAAGGATATTATGTAAGTTAACCTTCAATGAATTTTCATCATGTGAGTGAAAGACAAATACAAATTTTCGAATAAGGTGCTCTGAACACACAAAACACCGAAAAATGGCAAAAAAAACATTATATTTGAAAATCGCCTCATATAAGAGGATCACCGCCCCACAGGCGTGAAAATGACAGTAAGCAGTAACATTTATTTGTAAGCGGCTAATGCTCACCTGCTACAGCCCAAAAAAGATCGACTACAGTGACTTATGCCTAAGATACGCCACCCGTTTTTCTTGAATAAATTATTCTCGAGTTTATAACTTACGCCTAAATTTCCGAGTAACATTTTGTTTACTTGTGCTTTACAATGGACTCGCATTCGGGAGGACGATGGTTCTATCCCACGTCCGGCCATCCAGATTTAGATATTCCGTGATTTCCCAAAATCGTTCCAGGCAAATGCCAGGATGGTTCTTCGAAAGGGCACGGGCGACTTCCTTCCCCGTCCTTCCCTAATCCGATGAGACCGATTACCTCGCTGTTTGGTCTCTTCCCCCAAACAACCCAATTGTCGTCCGAAGTGTGTACATTCGGACGATGAGATGGGCTGCATTGTGACCTGCTCGTAGTGGCGGAGTGACACCGGCCAGACTGCCGATGTCGGTCGCTATCGGTGCTATTGTGATGGCAGCCTTAAAGGTAGGTCAGCACAGATACGCCGGCAGTTAGCTGACGAAATGGTGTCGTCCATCGTCAACAGATGGCAGAGCAATACAGTTGTACATGAAAGGCTGCGAGTGGCGAGTACTTTGCAGTACGAAAGGGTGCACATACCTATGGGCAAGAAGGAGGGAGGTGGAAGGGGGGGGGAGGGGTGGCGGCTGGAGTGCGGCGCCCCCGTAGCTCTTTCGGGTGTCTGTCAAGAAAAGTCATAATTACACTGGTTTTTAACACTGACGGATCTGACAATTTTTTATGTCTACTTGCAACTCGCCATTCGTCTTCCAAAATATAACATACAATACCCCCAGGTCTAGCTCTCGTGCCCCTCTTTTTACAAACTATTGTATAGGCGCCCGCCCTTGATCAGTACAGACGTTCACATGGAGCGAAAATGTACTCGGGCTCTTTTACTGACGAATTAAGCGTCAGTTTGGCAGTAAGTAGTATTTTACACTGTAATGGAGAAAACGTATTTTAATTCATTAGAGACACCAATATTTCAATTACCAAGATTCAATAATTTGATTAACATATGGTGATCCACATAACAAACAATTCTTGGTTACGAACACGATGCAACAGAGGCGATGAAGATATTCATGTAAGTGATGACTCTCGAAGTGTAACAGCCACATAAGCATAAATAATTACAGAGCCGCTACACTAAATTCTACAAACATACTTTGTATCCCACTTAACAATGTATGTCAGAAAACAATCGATACCGTTATTAATAATTTCCGTCCTGATTGTAAAAACGGTAGTAGGTTGCAGATTTGTGATTTGTTTCTCATGCGTTTCGCCCGGGTGGGGCTTTATCAGAGGATGCTAAAATTAATGCCATATTATTCCATTTCACCGATTGTCCCTACAACACCATAATATCCCTTGTAGAATCCTAAGTTAATTACGTTAAATATGTCACCTAAAAATTATTTTTTGTCTGATTGCACTGCTGGTTCTCTTACACACTAGTTTTTCTCACTTGAGGAATCTAGCTTCTGAGCAAGACTCATGTAAACATAGAGTAAACAATCGTTTTCGAAAAACTGGAGTAATTTCAGTGCATTTCCATAACCGCGTCACACTCAAGGTGGGCCCAGTATTTGTTAAATAATTATCGTTATTTTTATTTTCTATCGTAATCGTTTTGCAGTTTAGGAGACTTTTTAATCAGACGTATTTCGCTTTAATGCTAAGACGTAGTTAGTGCTGATTGGAATTGATTGCTCCCTTCAGGAGACAAGCTGATTAAACTTTCGTCGACTACAAACAAATCGAATCACCAAGGATGATGGTTCACCATTAAAACGAAACGCGTCTGGTGGGAAAACACTTGTAATTTGCAGTAAACTTACGGCATGAGAAACCAAGTAACAATTGTTACCTCAGATTAGTAAGTAATGAGATAATTGCTGTAATCAATCCCTTCAATTTTAACTGAGTTTCTTACTACTTCCATTATTACTACGCGATTACCTGATCGTCTAAGGACGAAAAATTTAGTCTGGAAATAATTTTGATGACATAAATGTATGGAATAACGAAACAGCACTTGAGTTACCTGCCGGTCGCAAAGCAATATATCGGTAGCAGTCTCTATATTTTCCTGAACTACAATAGTGTTCTATGGACGCACTAAATTCTGTGCTGTCTACATAACGTTATTGAATTAGGCTGGATGGTTATACATACATACCGTGGTCTACAGTTATCATCACTATGTTGACGTACTACAAAAGTAATACGGCATTAAGTTACAGGTGAAGATCTTTTCTTCCTCTTTCATGGACGCTGTGGAAGCCTTAGGAGTTCGCAACTTTTGCGACTTCAGTGGAAAATTCAAAAGTACAGCAATGTTTTTACAGTTTGCTGTCATTCTCATGTACGCCGCACTTTTGAAGTGAGACTCAGGTAACACGATGTTTCGACTTCTGTAAAAACTTGTTTATGCCCTTGCAGCCCAATTCATACTTGACGCCGACCGAACGGAACGTCACCTCAAGTGGAGGCTGTTCACACTGGATGGATAGTCAGCGCAACGTCACTTCGCTTGGACGTGTACCGAAAGATGAAAGTTTGGTTATGAGATATCATCCATGATGAAAAAGACTGGAATATGGTATGACTGTTAAGGAACTAGTATTTACAGGGTTATACATTGGCCTAAGCAAAATACGTAATAGGAACTAGTATTTACAGGGATTTACACTGGTCTAAGCAAAATACGTAATAGGAACTAGTATTTACAGGGATTTACATTGGCCTAAGCAAAATACGTAATGGGTGTTCTTGACAAAATTTTTGTGCTGAATTTTTCGCAATAAGTTTTAGAGGGCAGTATGAAGAGTATTTTTAACTGATCCATTTTTTTCCTTCAATCGAGCTGACTTTTTCACCGCTGAAAAGTTTTTTAGTTGGAAGTGTATCATAATTTACCCTGTTATGCATTGTAAAGCATTGTCGTTTTTCGCTTTCAGAGATTTGGTCTTTTTTGTAGAAGAGCACTAATAGAAAAGATAAGCAGTTCCTCGTGGAAGCTTCGCAAAATGTCACTAAAACAAACAAGACGATAAAATAGAAATTAGGAAGACAAAAAGAAAAATCCTCTACCGTAACATGGATGCGCTTGGCGACAACTGTTGTGGTTGGCTGGAGAGCCAACCGTATTGCTAAAGGTGGCCTAAATGCACGCGTTTTAGCTCACGCAGGCTGGCGTGAGGTCTGGAACATGACAAGGGAATTAGAATTGAGAAAAACGGACGTAACTGGTGGAATACTTAACTTTAATCCATTAATGACGAACGTCGCTCTTGACATTACATGATTCACAGTATCAATAGCAACAGATAATGGCGCCTTGCTAGGTCGTAGCAAATAACGTAGCTGAAGTCTATGCTACTTATCGTCTCGGCAAATGGGAGCGTAGAAGTCAGTGAACCATCGCTAGCAAAGTCGGCTGTACAACTGGGGCGAGTGCTAGGAAGTCTCTCTAGACCTGCCGTGTGGCGGCGCTCGGTCTGCAGTCACTGATAGTGGCGACACGCGGGTCCGGCGTATACTACCGGACCGCGGCCGCTTTAAAGGCTACGACCTAGCAAGTGTGCTGTCTGGCGGTGACACCACAACAACAGGTCAACTTCCGATGTTAACAGACGATGCCACTCTTTCCCCAGCCACCGCCGACGTCAGCACTTCCATCTAAGTAACCCTTGACGTTGACTTCTACGTCTGTACTCAAAACATAACTTACGGAGTGTGATGGGGAGTACTTCGTTTACCATTGTCACTTGCCCCTCCTCATCCAGTTCCCGTCGCCAGCAGCGCGCGGCAAAAACCGTTGTTGGCAGACCTCAGAATCTCTTTAATTTTACCTTCACGGTCTTCTCGTGAGATATACGTAGGGGGGAGCAACGTATTTATTCACTCTTCTGAAATCATATGCTCTTCGCGGAATTTTACTAGCAAACTATACTGGGATGCACAATGCCTCTCTTGGAGTGGAGTTGAACGAGCATCTAGGTGGCGCTTACCAAACAAACGTGTGACGAAATGCGCTGCTTATCTTTGGATCTTCCCTATTTACTCCATCGGCCGTAGGAGGTGAGACTCCCAGACTGAGCAATACTCAGTTTACTGTCGAATTAGAGATTTGTAAGCTTCGTCGTTCTTGGGTGAGCTACATTTCCTGAGGATTCTACTAATGACTGTTTGTTTGCCGTCTGTATTTCCTACGATTAGTTTAATGTGGACGTTCCACTTTAGATCGTTCAGTACACATGCTCCCCACATATTTAATGGTATGAGTGCTTCCACTAACAGTTTGTAAATGGGGATTTACGCCTACTTACGCACAGTAAGTTACATTTGTTTATGTTGAGTGTCAATCCATGCACCAAGCATCGAGCCTCTGCAGGTCTTCTCGCTTTTCGATACTACACGGTCCGGTCACAATAATGTGACCACCGCCTCTATTCGTCATCAACGTGTATTACCCAGTCACTTATAGCAGGTGGCAGGAAGGGTATATAAAGCGCGCCAGGGGAACGAGGAAAATAGTGCAGTCGTTGTCGTAATGCGGAAACGGAGCTATTTATATGACGTTAAACAGGGGACCTCTATTGGCTTTCAGGCCAAAGGTGGAAGCATTTCCGAAGCGACTGATCTGTAAACTGTTCCCGTTCCTCCGTGCTTAAAGTAAGCGTACACCGCGCATGGCAAATTGGCGCTATCCTAAATCAGCGCTGAAGCATCTTTGGTGAACTGTGGGCTGCAGATGACAGGGCCGAGCGAAGGCTGTGGGGATGTGTACAGGCGAATAGACGTACAAGTCCTGAACAACTGACCGCCCAGACGAACCACAGGCGTACCAACAGTGTCTGCTCAATGACCGTTCAGCGAACGTTGCTGTATGTGGACCATTGCAGAAGGTGCCTGGTTCGAGCGCCCTTGCTAACTTCAGTGCATCATACAACAAGACTGGAATTTGCACGCCAATATGAAACTGGATATTCACTGAGTGGCGACAGGTGGTCTTTCCAGGCGAATCACATTTTATGCTCAAAAAAATGGCTCTGAGCACTATGCTACTTAACATCTGTGGTCATCAGTCCCCTAGAACTTAGAACTACTTAAACCTAACCAACCTAAGGACATCACACACATCCATGTCGGAGGCAGGATTCGAACCTGCGACCGTAGTGGTCACGCGGTACCAGACTGAAGGGCCAAGAAACGCACGGCCATTTTATGCTCCATCGGACACATAGCTGTTGGTGAGTACGGCGTGAAACGTCTGTAAGTGTTCGCCCTGCAACGTCTATGGGCTCAGGAAAGTTTTCGTGGCATTCCCTGAGTAATATCGTCATTCTGCAAGACACAGTAGATGAGGTGAAGCATACACCTGTCCTTGGGGATCGTATCCACCCCTACATGCAGTTAGTTTTTCCTCAGCTCAACCTGTATATTGAGCCAGCAGTAAAGGAGACAAAAGAAAAATACGGAGTAGGGATTAAAATCCATGGAGAAGAAATTAAAACTTTGAGGTTCGCCGATGACAGTGTAATTCTGTCAGAGACAGCAAAGGACCTGGAAGAGCACTTGAATGGAATGGACAGTGTCTTAAAAGTATAATATAAGATGAACATCAACAAAAGCAAAACGAGGATACTGGAATGTTGTTGAAGCAAGTCGGGTGATGCTGAGGGGATTAGATTAGGTGATGAGACACTTAAAGTAGTAAAGGAGTTTTGCTATTTGGGGTGCAAAATAACTAATGATGGTCGAAGTAGAGAGGATATATAATGTAGACTGGCAATGGCAAGGAAAGCGTTTCTGAAGAAGAGAAATTTGTTAACATCGAGTTTAGATTTAAGTGGCAGGAAGTCGTTTGTGAAAGTATTTGTATGAAGTGTAGCCATGTATGGAAGTGAAACATGGACGATAAATAGTTTAGACAAGAAGAGAATAGAAGCTTTCGAAATGTGGTGCTACAGAAGAATGCTGAAGATTAGATGGATAGATCACAAAACTAATGAGGAGATGTTGAATAGGATTGGGGAGAAGAGACGTTTGAGGTACAACTCGACTAGAAGAAGGGATCGGTTGATAGGACATGTTCTGAGGCATTAGGGGATCACCAGTTTAATATTAGAGCGCAACATGGAGGGTAAAAATCGCAGAGGGAGACTAAGAGATTAATACACCAAGCAGATTCCGAAGGATGTAGGTTGCAGTACGTACTGGGAGATGAAGAAGCTTGCACAGGATAGAGTAGCATGGAGAGCTGCATCAAACCAGTCTGAGGACTGAAGACCACAACAACAACAACAACAACAGCAACAGCACGGTGGAATCTACCAGCAGGACAGTGCAACGTCTCGCACAGCTCGCAGTGTACGTGCGCTGTTCGAAGAGCACCACAAGGAGTTTACCGTACTCGCCTGGCCCCCAGACTCCCGGGATTTAAACCCAGTCGCGAATCTGTGGGATCACCAGGATGGGGCTGTTCGCGCCATCGATCCTCAGCCGAGAAACCTAGCGCAGCTGTTCACAGCGCTGAAATTGGCGTAGCTTCCACAGCCTTGTCGGTACCTTCCAGAACCTCACTGAGCCTCTTCCTGCGCGTCTTGAAGTGCACTCCCTTCAAAGGGTGGTTATTACGTTTTTTTGACAGGAGGTCACCTTACTGTGACTGGACAGTGTATTTCTAGTGCTGCGACTTCTCTGTATACGGCATCAACCGCGAACAGCCTCGTTGAGCTTCCGAAGTTATCGCATTCAGTCCCGTTCTCTCCCGTTGACGGTCCCTGTGAAAGCTCCCATGTGAAATGCACTGTGGGCGGTTTTGACGTTCCGTTCCGTGGCGCCCACTGTGAGCGTTGCTGATACACTCCTGGAAATGGAAAAAAGAACACATTGACACCGGTGTGTCAGACCCACCATACTTGCTCCGGACACTGCGAGAGGGCTGTACAAGCAATGATCACACGCACGGTACAGCGGACACACCAGGAACCGCGGTGTTGGCCGTCGAATGGCGCTAGCTGCGCAGCATTTGTGCTCCGCCGCCGTCAGTGTCAGCCAGTTTGCCGTGGCATACGGAGCTCCATCGCAGTCTTTAACACTGGTAGCATGTCGCGACAGCGTGGACGTGAACCGTATGTGCAGTTGACGGACTTTGAGCGAGGGCGTATAGTGGGCATGCGGGAGGCCGGGTGGACGTACCGCCGAATTGCTCAACACGTGGGGCGTGAGGTCTCCACAGAACATCGATGTTGTCGCCAGTGGTCGGCGGAAGGTGCACGTGCCCGTCGACCTGGGACCGGACCGCAGCGACGCACGGATGCACGCCAAGACCGTAGGATACTACGCAGTGCCGTAGGGGACCGCACCGCCACTTCCCAGCAAATTAGGGACACTGTTGCTCCTGGAGTATCGGCGAGGACCATTCGCAACCGTCTCCATGAAGCTGGGCTACGGTCCCGCACACCGTTAGGCCGTCTTCCGCTCACGCCCCAACATCGTGCAGCCCGCCTCCAGTGGTGTCCCGACAGGCGTGAATGGAGGGACGAATGGAGACGTGTCGTCTTCAGCGATGAGTGTCGCTTCTGCCTTGGTGCCAATGATGGTCGTATGCGTGTTTGGCGCCGTGCAGGTGAGCGCCACAATCAGGACTGCATACGACCGAGGCACACAGGGTCAACACCCGCCATCATGGCGTGGGGAGCGATCTCCTACACTGGCCGTACACCTCTGGTGATCGTCGAGGGGACACTGAATAGTGCATGGTACATCCAAATCGTCATCGAACCCATCGTTCTACCATTCCTAGACCGGCAAGGGAACTTGCTGTTCCAACAGGACAATGCACGTCCGCATGTATCCCGTGCCACCCAACGTGCTCTAGAAGGTGTAAGTCAACTACCCTGGCCAGCAAGATCTCGGGATCTGTCGCCCATTGAGCATGTTTGGGACTGGATGAAGTGTCGTCTCACGCGGTCTGCACGTCCAGCACGAACGCTGGTCCAACTGAGGCGCCAGGTGGAAATGGCATGGCAAGCCGTTCCACAGGACTACATCCAGCATCTCTACGATCGTCTCCATGGGAGAATAGCAGCCTGCATTGCTGCGAGAGGTGGATATACACTGTACTAGTGCCGACATTGTGCATGCTCTGTTGCCTGTGTCTATGTGCCTGTGGTTCTGTCAGTGTGATCATGTGATGTATCTGACCCCAGGAATGTGTCAATAAAGTTTCCCCTTCCTGGGACAATGAATTCACGGTGTTCTTATTTCAATTTCCATTAGTGTATAAAACATTGTTGCTATTCTCAGAAAAGAGTCTTCTTCTGTATCGAGGATGGGAAATGTTTGGGAGTACCATGTGAAATGTAACGATGTCGTCACTTGCGCATATATGGAGTAAAACTATAAAGAGAGGTTTTTTCGAAGGATTTTAGACGTGTCGGAGGATTTTAAAGTCTGACAAGTACTTGACGCAAAATCTAACATGTGTGACAGGAAGCCACGTAAGAAGTTTGCGTCCATTTTTACTTTAACGTTGTATCAGTGCTATAATAGATGCTATAAAAATACTTGGAATTCACTGGTTGTGTGGTGACTACTTTTTTAATTATGCGTTTCGATTTATACATCATCATCAGAGTGATGCGAAAAAAATCCGTTAAAAACCACAAACGGGAAAAACATCAAAGTACAGATTGAAAACATGCCAGGGTTTGGTTGAACGCATCACACATCTTATCCATAAGACAACACGAAACTGAATCATTAGAGCAGTTGGGACTTTCAGTAAGACAACCAGGCCACCAGGTTGCAGTGCCGATGAGTGTTTATACTTAAGACATGAATACAATCGGCCGGCCGCGGTTGTCTAGCGGTTCTAGGCGCTCAGTCCGGAACCGCGCGACTGCTACGGTCGCAGGTTCGAATCCTACCTCGGGCATGGATGTGTGTGTTGTCCTTAGGTTAGTTAGGTTTAAGTAGTTCTAAGTTCTAGGGGACTTATGACTACAGATGTTAAGTCCCATAGTGCTCAGAGCCATTTGAACCATTTTTGAACCATGAATACAGTCATCATACTACGATGAAAATGACGAAGATACGACCTGGACGTAGTGTATAATCACAAACAGACGTATGTCACATAAAAAACAACAAAATAACAACATTATTAGATTCAAATCAAAACTCATATTGTGGGAGAGGGGAGCAGAGCCAATCCATTGGTCGACACAGCGAATAAATGTAACTCCATCCTATGTCCAGAGTGCGGGACTTCGGCTGGTCGATTTCCAACGGCCGTTGTTTGTGTTTTATTTGTTAGGCAACCAGTTTCAGAATTTCTTTATGCCATCTTCAGGCGTGCAAATATGGAGTAACCCTCGTGTTAGAAGCCAATGCAGCACTATCAACTGGTATCGTGAAGATTTTTTCCCGCGGAGATGTGCGATCCTTGGAGCTCCTCGATATATGCGGGCCTGAAGATGGCATAATGTAATTCCGAAACTGGTTGCCTAACAAACAAAACAAAAATAACGACTGTTGATATTTTCTTATCGGGACAGCGAACAAACATTTATTAATGGTCCAAACGCCGTAATTGCTATAGTAAAATAAATAAAAAAATAATAACTAAAATAAATAAATAAATAAAAATAAGTAAAATAATAAGTTTTTCAATCAACGGCGAACACGATGTCCATCAAAAATTATACGTGACTGTGAACCCTGATCATGAGAATTTACACATAGAGAGTTTCTTTTTGAAGAACACTCACTTTTGGGGCGCTTCGTCTGCAAAATGACTTTGGCGCATTTCTAAATACGTGATGTTCTTTCCGCGGGCGCCTCGAGCTGGTCGGTGGGGACGCAGTGGATGTGTACAGTGGTGTAGCCACCTGCGCCCAGGTGCCGGACAATGACGCAGCGGGACGCGCCTGCGCCTGCGCCCAGATCAGCGGAGCCGCTCGTCGGGTGGTCTGGTGTGGGTGTCCACAACCTGGCGCTTCTCCCGCTTTCGCGTGTCACAATAGCCCGGTGCGCGCGACGTGGGTGGCGGACCGGGCGCTGCGACGGCCGTCCAAACCCTGCCACGTCCAGTCTAACAAGACGTCTTCCCAAGTTTAGCTAACTGGACGAACTAGTGTCTGTTAGAGCGAAGATTCTGGCTGTGCATAAACACATCACGGGGGCAAACCGAGCTCTGTTATTCAAGTTTCGTCTGTGCGCACACACATCACCTTCCTCGATTGTAAAGACGCCCACACGCGAGGGACGTATCGCTGGAGATACCGCCAGCGATATTATCCGCAATTTTTAGCACCAGCACAAACGAGCCTTTCGGCACGTGGTAACCCAACAAGTATTTTGAATGCCGATAGGTCGCGATGTTATGCTACGGAAAAAGGATTGCCATACTTATGAGCATTGACGTCCGTACGTTGGCTATATTTGGAAAAAAGAACTGTAGGCTATCAAACTATCTTTCGCAAACACTACATTTCTCACTGGCGCGAACAGTGTTGTGCTAATCTTTCCAATGTGTATAAGGCAGAGTTAGACCGAATATAATGACAAAGTACTTACAAGTATGGCTGCAGTGCTCTATATATTTAAAATGGTTCAAATGGCTCTGAGCACTATGGGACTCAACTGCTGTGGTCATTAGTCCCCTAGAACGTAGAACTACTTAAACCTAACTAACCTAAGGACATCACACACATCCATGCCCGAGGCACGATTCGAACCTGCGACCGTAGCAGTCGCACGATTCCGGACTGCGCGCCTAGAACCGCGAGACCACCGCGGCCGGCTATATATTTAAATTAAAATGACCATGTAATAGTGTGTCATCCTTTTCAGAAGTTAAAAACTGTAATAAAGAGTCAACTTGTTTCATAAATAACTCGAAATCACCTACTGCAGACCAGTATCTTCTAATTTTCAATTGATCTCTGCACAGAGGGATAGCGATATTCGAATAAATACATATGGTGGTAGTATCACGTACAGGAATCCACTCAGGTGATTCATCTAAAAACGTTTCCGACGTGGCTATGCCCGCATGAAGCAAATTAACAAACTTTTCATGGGATTGTATTCTGTTTCTTAAATCGTTAGGGAATTCAATATTCCGAGATCCACAGTGTAGAGAGTGTGCCAAGAATACCAAATTTCAGGCATTGCCTCTCATCGCGGACAATTTAGTGACTAACGGCCTTTACTTAACGACTGAGGGCAGCGGCGTTTGCGCAGAGTTGTCAGTGCTAAGAGACAAGCAACACTGTGTGAAATAACCGCAAAAATCAATGTCGGACGTTACGACTAACGTATCCGATAGGACAGTACGCTGAAATTTTGGCGTTAATGGGCTATGGCAGCAGACGACCGACGTGAGCGCCTTTGCTATCAGCAGGACATCGCTTGCAGCGCCTCTCGTGGGCTCGTGACCATACCGGCTGGATCCTAGACGGCTGGAAAACCGTGGCCTGGTCAGATGAGTCCCAGATTCAATTGGTAAGAGTGATAGTAGGGTTCGAATGAGACGCAGAGCCCACGCAGCCATGGACTCAAGTTGTCAACTTGCACTGTGAAATCTCGCAGCAGCTCCATGATGGTTTGGACTGTGTTTACATGAAATGGACTGGGTGCTCTGGTCCAACTGAACGGATTGTTGACTGGACATGGTTATGTTTTGCTACATAGAGACCATTTACAACCATTCATGGACTTCCGTTCCCAAACAACGATGAAATTTTTATGGGGGGCAACGTCACCCAGCCACGATTGTTCGCGACTGGTCTGAAGAGCATTTTGGACAGTTCGAGCGAATAATTTGGCCATCCAGCTCGCCAGATATGAATCCCATCTCTTATGTATGGGACATAATCGCGACTCAGTTCGTGCACAAAAATCCTGTACCGGCGACACTTTCAGCTATAGAGGCAGTATGGCTTAGTTTTTCTGCAGGGGACTTCCAACAATTATTGGCTCCATGCCACTTCAAGTTGCTGCCCTTCATCAGGTCAAAGGATGTCCTACACTATATCAGGTGCCTGTCGCTGTGGCCGAGCGGTTCTAGGCGCTTCAGTCCGGAAGGGCGCTGATGCTACTGTCGCAGGTTCGAAACCTGCTTCGGGCATGGATGTGTGTGATGTCCTTAGGTTAGTTAGGTTAAAGTAGTTCTAAGTCTAGGGGTCTGATGACCTCAGGTGTTAAGTCCCATAGTGCTTAGAGCCATTTGAATACTGTATTAAGAGGTATCCCATAACGCTTGTCACCTTAGTTTACAAATAATTTGAAGTGCAAATATTGCACATTGTAAACAATAAATACAATTAAATATTTAACAAATTTAATTGTTCTACCATATTAAAATTACTCTATCAACTTGAATAAAAACAGTTTTTAATTATATTTAGTACGACAGTACTGCTGTCACAGATACTCTTTATATATATGTATGTTGGAACGAAGATAAAATTTATTTCGTACGTCGCAGTTGCATATTAAGTTGAAGTGGTGTTAAAGTTTACCAGGCAGAAGCTCAATACAATTTTCAAGGCTTTGAAATTTGTTTTATATTTTTACATTAGTTTTATGATTATTTAAAGTATATTTAAATTACTCTTTTGCAGTTTTCAAACTGTGCAAATGTGTTACAGACGGAAAATGGAACGAAAGGAATATGCAACGAGCACTTGAAGATGTCGAAATGGTGATCTCGGTTTGAATGCTGCAGCAGAGCTTCGTTGTATTCCCAAAGCAACTCTCCAGTGTCATCTGGATGGAAAAAATTGGTTTGCTGTGGAGGATAAAAAAGCAATGAGCAACGTTGGTGTATGCTTTTTCTGAAGTGGAGCAAGAGATATGTGAACATGTGAGGCATTTAGAAGAGTGCATGTTTGGCCTTATACCTAACGACTTACGAATGATGGCATTCGAAGTTACCGTAAGAGAAAATAGGCCGCACAGATTCAACCGCGAGAAAAAGATAGCTGACAAGAAGTGGTACTACTATTTTACGAAGAGATAAACAAAAGTCTTGCTGATACGGCCAGAGGCGACATCCATGGTTGGTGCCGCTGGTTTCAACAAAGAGGGAGTTGCAGATTTTTTTGACAGTCTCACGAAGATAATCGAACATATTGTAAGTATCTGCAGTTTTTAGTTTAGATGACGCTGGGAATTCCATAGTACAAACAGAGGCAAGGAATATAAGAAGAAACAACAAGTTGGATCCATCACGATCGCAGAGCGTGATGTTACAACAATGTTTGCTGCGTAAGTGCTACTGGACAATACGTATCGGTGCTGATCTTCTAGCGTGTTACTGCTAAAGATGAGCTGAAGAAAAGAACACCTCCCGTGAGAGTATTCGCTTTCAGTGCAGATAGAGGATACATAAACAAAGAGTTATTAGTGAAATATCTGGAACGTTTTATTGCTAATATAAAGCTTCCACAAGAGCATAAGGTCATGCAACCACACAAAAAATCCGGAAGCACTGTATCTAACTCGGTAGAATGGGGTGATGTTGCTTTCTCTTCCAGGACACACCATGCACAGACTACAGCTTTTAGACGCGTCTTTCTGCAAACCTTTAAGAAGTTACTGTATAAATGAAATGGAAAACTCGCTACTAGCACATCCAGAACTTGTAGGAACCATGCAAAAGCATATAGGAGGATGGAACTATAGAGACTCCAATTAATGGATTTTCTCGTTCTGGAATCTGACCAGTGGATAGAGATCTCTTTAAGAATCATTATTTTTCTACCTGTAATGTAGTTCACTCCGATCCATCCAACGAAGAGTTACCAGTGGTGAGAGGGACAACACCACCACCACCAACAGTGATGGAAGGGGGGTTAGGTTCAACATCATGCTTAGAAATCTCAGCAAGACGGCCAGTGGCCTCAAAGGACATCGGAAAAAGCACTAATGGACTCAGTCGTTTCCTTTAAAAGACATTTCCCCTTTTTCCCCAAAGATGCCGCGTCACTAGAGGCCAGGTCAGGCAAAGGGACACAAAACCTTTAATACTGACAAGTTCTCCATAGAAAGATCGATTAGGACGTAGCGCTTATCTTTCCGCTAACCTTACGAGAAAGCTGTTTATAGTGAGTCAAACTAAGCAAGTGAAAAGCACCAAAACCAATGATTGTTTTGTAAACTATGTCAAAACAGATCAGTGGAAGACATGATTCAGTGCATTTCATGTAGGAAGTGGGTGCATGAATATTGCGATGGAGTTAGGAAGAATACTAAAGACAATTTTATTTGAAGTGAGATAGACACTATCCCTGTGTTATGGGAAAGAGTTTGAACTGTCTCATTATTTGTCCACACTTATACTCAATGGCAATTATTTTATAAAGCAGCCTAAATTTCACTTAATTTCATAGTAAGGTCGGTCTAGAAATGTACTGCACTTCAATATTGGTCTAATATGTTCAGAATCAGCATTCTTCGTTCATATTAAAATTAATTTACATTTAACAATCCTTTTAGTTTCTTAATTATACTGTATGGCCATATTGAGATCCACCCAGTCATAATCGAAAAAGAAGAGTTTAACTACTAAATTTCGGTTATGCATCTAACGGTTCAGTCATGAAATTTATAACTGGTCCATTAATGGAAACAGATATCCATAAAGGGACCTCTCCGGAAAATAATTCATATATTTTTTTCCTGATGATGTTAAAGGTATTTCAAGAATAACCGTTATATACTGCAATGTAAGTTACCCGCAGAACTCTATCATTCAGTTCACAACATTTGAAACATCGGATTTCCTTCAGTTAGAGGCAACAGTTAATTGGTCCACTGATGGCAGCCTTACCCTACATCACCCGTCTCTACCTGTTCGTTACCCCTTTTTGTCACAATTTCGAACACCTTGTACCATTTTACGCTGTCGAACGCTTTTTTCGGGTGGACAAATCCTTTCAACGTGTTTTGATTTTTCTTTGGTCTTGTTTCCATTGTCAACTGCGCCGTCAGAACTTCCTGTCTGGTGCCTCTACCTTTTCTAAAGCCAAACTGATCGTCATCCAACAGATCCAATACGGGCGCAGAGCGTGATGTAACAATGTTTGCTGCGTGAGTGCTGTTGGACAATACGTAGCGCCGATGTTGATTTTCAAGCGTGTTAGTGGATGCATGAACTGTTAAGCTGATTCTACGATAATTCTCGCACTTGTCGGCTCTTGCTATCTTCGAAGTTGTCTGATGGTATATAGACAGTCGCATACATTCCACACACTAACGTAAAATAATCCTTTTGTTGCCACTTCCCTAGGCCTAAATGATTCCGATGGAATATTATCCATCCATATTGCCTTACTTGATTTTAAGTCTTCCAAAGCTCATTTAAATTCTGTGACTAATACCGGTTCCTCCATCTCTTCCCTGTCGACTCCTGCTTCTTCTCCTTATGAGACTAGTTCTCTCCATCATAGAGGCCTTCAGTGTATTCTTTCCGCCTATCCACTCTATTCTGTGCGTTTAACAGTGGAATGTTAATGTTATCGCCCTTGATTTTGATTTGACTTTTCTATATGTTGTATCAGTTCTTCCGACAATCATTTCTTTTTCGATTTCTTGAAATCGTTCATGCAGCGATTTCGCCTTAGCTTCCCTAGACTTGCTGTTTGTTTTATTCCTAAGTAACTTGTATTTCTGTGTTCCTGAATTTCTCTGAACATTTTTGTTCTTCCTTCTTTCGTCGATCAATTGAAGTATTTCTTCTGTTACTCATTGTTTCCTTGCAGTTACCTTCTTTGTACCTACGTTTTTCTTCCCAATTTCTGTCCTTGCCCTTTTTAGAATTGTCCATTCCTCTTCAACTCGGCTGCCTGATGAGCTATTCATTATCGCAGTATCTATAGCCTCAGGAAACTTCAAGGGTGTTTCTCCTTTGTTTAGTACTTTCATACCCCCCTTCTTTGCGCTTTGATTTTTCCTGACTAGTCTCTTGAACTTCAGCCTCCTCTCCATCATTTCCATCATTACTAAATTGTGATCTTGTTTGTGCTCCTGGCTACGCCTTACAATCCAACATCTGATTTCGTAATCTCTGCCCAACCACGACACAGTCAAATTGAAATCTTCCCATGTTACTCAGTCTTTTACAAGTATACATCCTCCTCTTGTGATTAGGAGGATAGCTAAATTTATTTCAGAACTCAATCAGTCTTTCTCCTCTCTCATCCCTACTGCCAAGCCCAGATTCTTTTCTAACTCTTTCTTCTACTCCTCCCCCACAGTCACATTTCAGTCCCCCATGACTATTAGTCTTTCATCTGCCCTTACTTACTGAGTTACTCCTGCAAGATCCCATACAATTTCTCTCTCTGTTTATCTCCTGCTTGCGAGGTCGGCTTGTATACCTGAACTACTGTTTTGGTCTGCTGTCGATTCTGACGAAAAAACCCTATCACTGTATTGTTAATAGCAACGCATTCTCTGCCCTACCTTCCTATTCATAACGACTCCCACTCTCGTTATACCATGTTCTGCTTCTGTTGATATTACAGCCCTGTATTCATCAGACCAGAAATCCTTGCCTTCTTCCTGTTTCACTTCACTTGCTCCCACTACATCTAGATTGAGCCTTAGCATTCCCCTTTACAGATTTTCTATCTTCCCTACGACTTTCAAACTTGAGGAAATCCACGCTGCGGCTCGTAGGACGTTTTCGTTTTGTTGGTCATTCGAACTTTTTCTCATGGTCACCTTGGCCTTGGCAGTCCCCTCCCAGAGATCCGTAGGGGGGATTAGTCCAGAATCTTTTGACAATGGAGAGACCATTATGACACATTTTTAAATACAGGCCACACGTCCTGTGAATAAACATTACGTGTCTTTAATGGAGTTGTTTCTTTTGCCTTCTGCATCGTCACGCCGTTGATCATCGCAAATTCTTCCGCCTTTGGCGACAGTTCCCACCCCGACGACAAGACGGTGCCCTGAACCTCTATCCTCTCCTCGCCTCTGCCGTGGACAGAATGAGGGTGACTTCTTACGCCGGAAGTCTTCGGTCGCCTTATCTGATGATTTTTATTCAAAATTTAAGCGGTAGCAGAGTTCGAAAGTATTATGATTACTAACCAAAGACTAGTCCACGGGCGCAGTTAGATGTTTACCTTGAACGTAAATGAGGCTGTTGATATGGCATTGTGTTTTTCGAAGGCCGAGAGACTATGACTTTGAAATTAGAGATGGGCGATGTTAAACGTCTTGTCTTTTTCCTGGCCCTATCCCTTGCCTTCACGGGATCGGCATATTATTCTGAATTTGGCAATGTTAGTGGCAGAGGGTGGCCAGATGACTTGTCGTCACGTTTTCATCTCCTTCCCCCTCTCCTCCTGGACGGAATTTGTGTACATCACCTGTCTACGTCTAGCATTACCCCGCGTGAAGGTGTGAGAAATGTTTGCGACTCCATCAACTGAAGTGAGTCGTGAATACCAGATCGGTATAGACCTAGGTGGTTGAGGGAAACTGCCTAAGATCCACATCCAGGTTGACCGACACATCGGACCTCGCCGTTAACCGGAAGGATGGATTCGATCCAGGGCCGGCGCAGCGTACTAATATGAGCGACAGTCCTGGTGGGTCAGCGATATTTAACATACTGTAAATATTAAAATAAGACTGAATCGCATCCAAGAAAGTAATACTTTTTCCAAACATGAATTTTCAATAACCACTTCGTTTTTCGTTAGTGATGAGAAAACTATTCAATTCTTATTAAACATATTTCTTCTTACTATTAAAATATCAAATATTTTAAGCAAATCAGTACCATTCATGCCATGTCACTGCAACTGGCAGTGTCAGAGTTCCGTTTCTCAACCAATTAAACACAAACAGCTCAGTGCGGTCAGGGTGTTATTTGCGCCTGTGCAACGTCATCGTTCCGTATCTCACAAGAGAACCATCAGAGCTGTTAATCATGTCTTCTAATGAGTCTTAGGTACGTTGTAGAGGGGTCTGGACCGAAGACCTAGCTGCCAGCTTTTCGTGCGTCGGCCTCTAGTTTCCGAGAAACTCTATGCCTCCTATACCCGTAACTTTATGTACCTTTCGCCCAAACGAGCGTATCGCTGCGTGTGAGGTTCATAGCTACCACGCTGGCGGCAAGGGTTCAAAAACTGCCTGTGTAAATATTTTTTCTTTTTCATCGTGCAGAATATCATGAAATCGTGAATTACATGCAAAATCATTCAAAATAGTCATTTTCTCCTTAGCAATTTCATTAATAAACGCCTAACTAAAGCAAACTTTCTTCACGTGTATATTCGTTTTATGATTGGTAATTAAAATGCCAAACATTTGGAAAACTCCAAAAACATAATGATGTATGAAGTATTAACAGCTGTGGAAGGATTCCAGTTAAAGGCGGATGTGTTCATCCCTTATTATCAATTAGCTTATGTAATGAAAAATGATGAAACCAATCGAAATACAGTTGGTCCCTTGCGGAACAAGGAGCGAAAATCGTCCATGTGCAGGTGAAAGATCTGAATAAGACTAGTCATTCCTTCACAAAGTTTTCTCACTTATGGACGAATCATCCAGGAAATTTGATAGGATTGTCCAAAGAAGTGTAAGAGTTGGCTCATGAATTTAAAAATGTAATTGTGACCTAAACGATATCAGGGAAGTTCTCATTCTTCAAATCTCTATCTGAGTGCCTGCCGTGTTAATTAGTTTAAAGGTGTTCACATTTGCACTGAGAGACGATATTGAGTAAGTACTCTGCAAATATAAAACAATATCGCTTTTTGTGTCGTTTGAGTAACAGCAGTGCTATAGATGCTCATCTGTCTACGAAATACGCAATGAAATGCTGCGGCTTACCGCCAGATATTCGGAATTAATGGCTGCCATTAAAATGTATTTTCAGCTCGTTTACATTATTTAATGGAGATTGGTTTCATTTTGTGCAATTTGCGTTAATTTACTTGTTAAACAGCACAAAGGGGCGATTCAGTACCGTGATTTTTTAGCGTAATCTCTAAAGTAGCTTTCGCAGCATACTTTGCTGCCCAACGACCTGGAAATGTGAACAGAATTTGGTGACTATTTACATGCAGCCGAAATGCTAGCAAGAACAAGAGGACATTAACAGTAGTAATAGTTTGTAAAACAGAAGCATTACGATGCAGTAACAGACGAAACATACATTAATAAAATCAAGTGTAGTTTCCCAGTTATTTTAGATTGGACAGACGGGAAGGTATGCTGACATCAAGTTATACATAAAAAAAAAAATAACTGGCAGCTATCGTACTTAAAAGCCACAGCTCACCAGCCTGAAGGAAGACGTACACCGTAAACTCTCACTAATTCGGAATTCACGGTAATTTGGACTGGTTTTGTCATCGGGAAGTGAAACGCAACCTTACAGCACCAGACACCAATCGCCTCATGTTAATTTGCTGTAAAATGCTGAACGCATCTCCTTTCTTCCCGTTAGCTTCACCTGTGGCCAGTGAAGAGTAACACATGTATCACCGTTGGTAACAAGCATGAAACAGAGATAAAGCATGCTCGATTCGCTTGCTGGACCCCAGTGGACGATTTATGTTAAATTACATGTTTTTTTTCTTTTTGTTTTTTTTGTTCGTTTTTTGAGTGATCAGCCTTCTGGCTGGTTTGATGCTGTCGGCCACAAATTCCTCTCCTGTGCCATCCTTTTCATCTCAGAGTAGCACTTGCAAACTCCGTACTCAGTATTCATTATTTCTTGGATGTTTCTAATTTCTGTCTTTCTCTACAGTTTTTACCTTATACAGCTCCTTCTAGCACTGTGGAAGTTATTCCCTTATGCCTTAACAGACGTCATACCATAGTGTCCCTTCTAGTTCTGTTTTCCACACATTCTTTTCCTCGTCGTTTTTGCGGAGAATCTCCTCATTTCTTACCATATCAGTTCACCTAATTTTCAACATTCTTGTCTAGCATCAGGTCTGAAATGCTTCTATCCTCTTGTGTTCCGGTTTTCCCACATTCCAAGTCTCACTAACATATAATGGTATGCTCCAAACATACATTCTCAGAAATTTCTTCCTCTTGTTAAGACCTATGTTTGATACTAGTAAACTTCTCTTCCCCTGGAATCCCTTTTTGCCACTTCTAGTCTCGTTTTCATATCCTTCTTGCTCCGTCCGTCACGGGTTGTTTTGCTGCCTAGGTGGAAGAATTTATTAACTTCATCTACTTTGTGATCACCAATTGTGATGTTAAATTTCTCGCTTTTCTCATTTCTGGAGCTTCTAATTCTTTCGTTTTTCTTCGATTTACTCTCAATCCATATTCTGTAGTCATTAGACTGTTCACTACATTCAACTGATCCTGTAATTACAATTTCACTGAGGATAGCAATGCCATCACCGAAACTCATCGCTGATATCTGATCATCATGAATTTTAATCCCATTCTTGAACTTTTATTCCCGTCATTGCTTTTTCAGTGTATAAATTAAGCTGTAGGGGCGAAAGACTACATCCCTGTATTACACCCTTTTTAATTCGAGCACTTCATTCTTGGCCTTCCATTCTTATTTTTCGCCGTTGGGTCTTATACACATTGCATATTATCCATCTTTCGCTGTAGCTTACCTGTATTTCACTCAGAATTTCGGATATCTTGCACCATTTAGCATTGTCGCACGCTTTTCCTACGTCAACACATGTTATGAAAGTGTTTTGATATCTCTTCAGTCTTACTTCCGTTATCGTCCGCAACGTTAGGACTGCCTTTTTGATGCCTGTACCTTTCCTAAAGCCAAACAGCGTCATCTAACAATCCTTGATGTTATTTTCCATTCTTCTGTGTATTTTCTTGGCAGAAACTTGGATGCATGAGCTGTTAAGCTGATTGTGCAATAATTTGCAATTAAAAATCCCAGTTGCACTTCGAATTTAAAGGAGGGAAATGACAGTAATTGACCGGCCGGTATGGACGAGCGGTTCTAGGCGCTTCAATCTGGAACCGCGCGATCGCTACTGTCCCAGGTTCGAATGATGCCTCGGGCATGGATATATGTGATGTCCTAAGGTTAGTTACGTTAATTAGTTCTGAGATGTAGGGGACTGAGGGTCTCAGGTATTGAGTTCCACAGTGCTCAGAGCCATGTTTTTGACAGTGATTGCAGTGGTAGTACTAACTCGCTACAGCTTTATATTCTGATGAGATGTCATGCAAGCCGTATAATGATGTGCTGGGGTGAACAAGGTGCCGTCAGGGGAGAGCGGGCGCTTGGGGGAGCCAGGGTCGCAACGGGTATCCCCCTGCGTGACGGAGGAGCTGGTGTCCGTACAAGGTGGACAGTGAACCCGAGGCCAAGGGAGAGCAGACGTTCGGGGCTAGGTGCGGCTGACCGGGCAGTTATCTGGTACTGGGCTGTGGAGTGCCAGGACTGAAGGAAATACACAGGGATGCAACCGTGGTGTTAAAACACAATCCCCTCTGTGAGACATTAACTTTTCCCGGCGAATCGAATGTTTAAATAACGTACGGGTTTGCTGCCCGGTGACGTCGTCGAACACCGCCGATATTTCGACAGGAGCACACCCTGCCATTCTCAAGGCAGAAATGCAAGGAAGAAAAAGTGTGCAAGCAAATTTAATACCTCGGTTCACAGAGGAGAAACAAGGAAGACACCACACACAGAACAAGTGTCAACACAACCAAAGATAACCAACATCAGAAATATCGATGGTTACTATTAATCAACAGGTGAGGTAGCACTAATTCTGTCCCTCTGTTTTTTGATGAGAGACAGAGCCGGATTCCAAGCAGCATTTAAACAAAATCCACCATCTCTTTTAATAGGGTTGATTGATAGTCTGATTTCAACAGCTTCCTTAATAACGCTATCCCAATAGCTTGACGTGCAAGCCAGAATCTCCGTGTTGTTGTATTCCATAGGATGACCAGTGTCAAGGCAATGTTCTGCAATAGCGGATTTTCTCGGCTGTTGTAAGCATGTGTGACGCTTATGTTCAATACACCGGTCTTCCACAGTCCTGATTGTCTGACCAATATATGACATGCCACAACTGCAATGAATACGATAGACTCACCATGCGCAGCTCTGGAAACAGTCGTGACGCGGCTACAATTTGTCGACACGTGGAGACATGTTCACGGTGATCGTTTGGGCTTTACGTACTACACTGCGCACTCCTCTAGCCGACTGGATCGCATCTACATCTCGCGATCCCTAATTCAACACACACGACAGGCTGAAATCTGGCCTGTTGCTTTCTCAGATCATGAGGCTTACTTCTGTGACGTTGTTCTCACAAGACAGGCAGTATGGCACGGACGTGGTTTATGGAAACTGAACACGGCACTTCTTAATTCACCTGACTGTCGACTTCTAATAGAAGACACTTGGATCACATGTAATAGACGCCGTCTCACGTATCCGTCTACCATATCCTGGTGGATCCAGTGTGCAAAACCTGCTCTTCGAAAAACTTTGATCCGATATGGCAAAGATGTTGTCGCCTGGAGGAAGAGCACTATGGACTTTTACTACAGGATCCTACGAGAATGCTCCACGATGCCAGCCTCCCCTGAGCGTCATACAAGGATAAACCATGCTAAGGCCCAAATCTCCAATCTCGTGCGAAGGCATTTGGAAGAAGCGATAGTACGATCTCGTACTGCTGATCGCATGCCTCATGAACATCCATCTATGTATCATATCATCCAAGAACGCCAACATCGTCGCCGAAAATTTATTCCCATCCTAACAGACCAAGATGGGCGTCGCTACGTAACCCAATCTGCAATAGGGAATGTGCTTCACGCCCACTACCAGCAGCTCTACGCCGCAATTCCACATTCCTCAGAGTTGATCGAGGAAGTCTCACAGCTCAACTTCGGTGGTCTCCCAGGAGATGCGGCGATTGACTTGGTGTCAGAGGTGGCTGATGATGAAGTCCGCGATGCGATCCGAGCAGGAACCATCAATCGCTCCCCAGGACCCGACGGTCTTCCCCTCGAATTTTATCGCACCTTCCGTGATTTGTTAGAGTCCACCTTCACCTCCATATGTCGGGAACTGATGTCTCCGGAAGTACCTGTGCCGGACTCTTTCATGGAAGGAATTATTATTCCTGTACATAAACCGCATGGTGGCAACAATATCAGTGATTATCGGCCCCTCACCCTCCTTAACAGTGATATGAAAATCTTCACTCGCCTTTTGGCGGCACGACTTAAAACCGTTGCCCGATATGTTGTGTCGCCAGACCAAGCATCTTTGGGAGGGGATAATAATATCCGCACGGCTTTATGCCGCTACAGGGATATGATCGCCGTTACCCAGGCACAACGACTCTCTGGGGCACTTGCGTCTTTGGACTTTAGTCAAGCTTTTGATAGGGTTGACCATTCGTTCCTTACGGCCGTTCTCCACCATATGGGTTTCCCAGTCGCCGTTATCACGGTAGTGATGCGCCTTCTGCGGGGTGCCTCTTCCAGGATTATGTACAATGGCAGACTCACTCCTCCGATAAAAATAGGTCGATCCGTACGTCAAGGTTGCCCTCTATCAGCGATTTTGTACGCCTTTTCCTTGGAATCCTTGCTATGTGGGCTCAGACAACGTTTGCTAGGGTTGTCCATAGATCGATACCGATTCTGTTGCACGGCCTATGCTGACGATGTAGTCATCTGTTTACGTAATGCCGACGAGGTTTGAGCTGTTTTGACGTGGGTAGCGACTTATGGTGAGGCGTCGGGTAGCTCTTTAAACGTACGTAAGTCACAAGTTATGTTCATTGGCACGGGACTCCCTGTGGAGTGTATTACACCTCTCACCACCGTTGATACCATTCGCTGTTTAGGAATAGACTTTTCATCTGATCTCCGGCGTTCAGCCGCCATCAACTGCAGACGCCTCCTTTTAATGATCAGAGCGGGTCTTATGGACCATCGCCTTCGATCCCTAGATATTCTCCAACGAGCTCGATATGTCAATATATATATCGCATCCCGAGTTCCCCATGTAGCACAAGTTCTACCTTTCCCGCTTACTGTGGCACGTCGCATGTTGGCAGCGATGGCATCTTTCGTCAGCTCTGGGCTGTTATTCAAAGTTAACTATGCAACCCTTACTCTTCCCCGTGAACGAGGTGGGATAGGTCTGTTTCACGTGCCGGATAGAGCTCGCGCCCTATTTGTCAGCTCCCAGATGACGGTATGGACACGATGCCCAACGAGCCTCACTGGTCTCCTCCTGACGGCATATACGCCGGTCTCACTGTCAGCCCCAGTGATGATCTCGGACGTTCCGGTCCAGTTACATTATATACGATACTTCTTTCTTGAACTCAGTTATCTACGCCTCACCTTACCAAGACAGCTTTTACTCAAGACAAAGGCAGTATACAATGTCCTCCAATTAGGTCGTCCACCTAACCCGATTGAACAAAAGTTCCCCCAGGTAGACTGGCGTCATGTATGGCGCGCGGTTTTCGCCCGTTACCTTGACACGAATGTTCGATCTGTCTGGTACCTAACTGTCAATGGTAAGCAAATCAACCAATCTCGCCTTCATCGTATCCACCTCGCCCAATCACCTCTCTGTTCCACGTGTGGAGTCCCAGACAATGATGAACATCGGTTTGTTTGCGGACCGGCGGAGGAGGTTTGGCACTTGATTCGTCTTATTGTCGCTTTTCTAACGCGGGACATTCCGGATCGGATTACTCCCCTTTCATTATTATTTCCGGATCGTGAATATTTTCCTCGGACAAAGACCAATGCTGTGAATTGGATTCGCGGACATGCCATTCACTACCTATTTGGACAAACTGTAGACTCTGTACTCGATTTTTGGACATACCTCAATGACCGTCATTATATCGTTGTCCGTCACCCAAAATACAGACAATTTTTCTCGAACTTCCTTGGGAGTGCTTTCCACGACCCGCCTCGCAGCTGGAATGGGTTAAGCCAAGAGAGAAGAACGTTTCCTGCTTGAACCAATGAACATTTCTGAACAATTGAACAGAACGCATCAATTTCGAGAAGACGTGACTCAACATATTACCAGCGGGGTGCAGAAGGCCTCTGATCAATGACACAACAAAACTAAACAAAAACAAAAAATAATAACATAACAATAATAAAAATAAAAATAAAATTCAGAAAAAAGAAAATTTCGTTTTGTTTGTAAGGATAGCCCTAACCTTGATTTCCTATATTTACCCTGGTAGATAGGCAGCTCTCTGGGGTAGGTTTAGTCAGGAGCCAACGCCTGAAGAGGAACCGATATTTTTTTTTTTTTTTTAGGATGAAAAGTGGCGGTGGCACTTGGTTCTTTTTTTTTTAGTTCCATTTTATAAAAGGGTTAACTAATGTAAAAAAAGAAAAAAAAAGGTAGCGTCTTTGATTCATAGTCAAAATGTCTTTGGTCCCGGGTTCGATCCCCGCAACTGCCTATATTTTGATAAATAATCAGCACTGGCGGCCGAAGACTTCCGACATAAGAAGTCAGCCTCATTCTGCCAATGGCCCTGTCAAAGAGGGCGGAGGAGCGGATAGAGAGGTTCAGGGCACTCTTTTGTCCTAGGGGTGGGAAATTGCCCCTAAAGGCGGAAGAATGAGCAATGATCAACGACATGAGGATGCAGAAGGCAATGGAAATCAGTGCATTAAAGACACGTAAATTGTATCCACTGGACATGTGGCCTGTAGTTGAAGAAGTGTCATGATGATCTCTCCATTGGCAAAAGATTCCGGAATAGTCCCCCATTCGGATCTCCGGGAGGGGACTGCCAAGGGGGAGGTTACCATGAGAAAAAGATTGAATAATCAAGCTTCAGCGTGGTAGGGAAACTAGAAAATCTGAAAAGGGAAATGCAAAGGCTCAATCTAGATATAGTAGGGGTCAGTGAAGTGGAAGGAAGACGAGGATTTCTGGTCAGATGAGTATCGGGTAATATCAACAGCAGCAGAAAATGGTATAACAGGTGTAGGATTCGTTATGAATAGGAAGGTAGGGCAGAGGGTGTGTTACTGTGAACAGTTCAGTGACCAGGTTGTTCTAATCAGAATCGACAGCAGACCAACACCGACAACGATAGTTCAGGTATATATGCCGACGTCGCAAGCTGAAGATGAACAGATAGAGAAAGGGTAATGCAGTATGTAAAGGGGGACGAAAATCTAATAGTCATGGGCGACTGGAATGCAGTTGTAGGGGGAGTAGAAGAAAAGGTTACAGGAGAATATGGGCTTGGGACAAGGAATGAAAGAGGAGAAAGACTAATTGAGTTCTGTAACAAGTTTCAGCTAGTAATAGCGAATACCCTGTTCAAGAATCACAAGAGGAGGAGGTATACTTGGAAACAGCCGGGAGATACGGGAAGATTTCAATTAGATTACGTCATGGTCAGACAGAGATTCCAAAACCAGATACTGGATTGTAAGGTGTACCCAGGAGCAGATATAGACTCAGATCACAATATAGTAGTGATGAAGAGTAGACTGAAGTTCAAGACATTAGTCAGGAAGAATCAATACGCAAAGAAGTGGGATACGGAAGTTCTAAGGCATGACGAGATACGTTTGAAGTTCTCTAACGCTATAGATAAGGCAATAAGGAATAGCGCAGTAGGAATTACAGTTGAAGAGGAATGAACATCTCTAAAAAGGGTCATCACAGAAGTTGGGAAGGAAAACATAGGTACAAAGAAGGTAGCTGCGAAGAAACCATGGGTAACAGAAGAAATACTTCAGTTGATTGATGAAAGGAGGAAGTACAAACATGTTCCGGGAAAATCAGGAATACAGAAATACAAGTCGCTGAGGAATGAAATAAATAGAAAGTGCAGGGAAGCTAAGACAAAATGACTGCAGGAAAAATGTGAAGACATCGAAAAAGATATGATTGTCGGAAGGACAGACTCAGCATACAGGAAAATCAAAACAACCTTTGGTGACATTAAAAGCAACGGTTGTAACATTAAGAGTGCAACGGGGATTCCACTGTAAAATGCAGAGGAGAGAGCAGATAGGTGGAAAGAATACATTGAAAGCCTCTATGAGGGTGAAGATTTGTCTGATGTGATAGAAGAAGAAACAGGAGTCGATTTAGAAGAGATAGGGGATCCGGTATTAGAATCGGAATTTAAAAGAGGTCAAAAGGTCAAATAAGGCAGAAGGGATAGATAACATTCCATCAGAATTTCTAAAATCATTAGGTGAAGTGGCAACAAAACGACTATTCACGTTGGTGTGTAGAATATATGAGTCTGGCGACATACCATCTGACTTTCGGAAAAGCATCATCCACACAATTCCGAAGACGGCAAGAGCTGACAAGTGCGAGAATTATCGCACAATCAGCTTAACAGCTCATGCATCGAAGCTGCTTACAAGAATAATATACAGAAGAATGGAAAAGAAAATTGAGAATGCGCTAGGTGACGATCAGTTTAGCTTTAGGAAAAGTAACGGCACGAGAGAGGCAATTCTGATGTCACGGCTAATAATGGAAGCAACGCTAAAGAAAAATCAAGACACGTTCATAGGATTTGTCGACCTGGAAAAAGCGTTCGACAAAATAAAATGGTGCAAGCTGTTCGAGATTCTGAAAAAAGTAGGGGTAAGCTATAGGGAGAGACGGGTCATATACAATAAGTACAACAACCAAGAGGGAATAATAAGAGTGGACGATCAGGAACGAAGTGCTCGTATTAAGAAGAGTGTAAGACAAGGCTGTAGCCTTTCGCCCCTACTCTTCAATCTGTACATCGAGGAAGCAATGATGGAAATAAAAGAAAGGTTCAGCAGTGGAATTAAAATACAAGGTGAAAGGATATCAATGATACGATTCGCTGATGACATTGCTATCCTGAGTGAAAGTGAAGAAGAATTAAATGATCTGCTGAACGGAATGAACAGTCTAATGAGTACATACGAGGGTCAGTCAAAAAGTAATGCCTCCTTTTTTTTCTACGTTTAATTGTCAGGAAATTTAAATGTAATTACATAGGTTGAAAACCACAACATTGAGGATCATTTTGTCATTTTTCAATGTAATCTCCGCCCATCTCTACAGTTTTGGTCCATCTCTGAACAAGGGCATGTATCCCAGCACGGTAAAAATCACAGCTCTGCTTCCTAAGCCATTGACGCACGGATGTTTTGACGGCCTCCTCATGTTCAAAATGAATCCCACGATGAGCTTCTTTTAGTGGCCCAAACAGATGGAAGTCTGATGGTGCCAGGTCAGGGCTGTATGGGGGATGAGGCAAAACTTCCCATCCAATTTTGACAATCCCGTCAGAGGTGTGACGACTGGTGTGTGGTCTTGCATTGTCATGCAAAAGAAGAACATCTGCCATTGATTTTGGTGGGCGAACTCGCTGAAGACCTGCTTTAAGTTTTTTGAGGGTTGTGACGTATTGAACAGAATTTATTGTGCATCCCTGCTCCAAAAAATCAACCAGAATCACACCCTCTGTATCCCAGAAAACTGTTGCCATAACTTTCCCTGCCGATCGCACAGTTTTGAATTGTTTCTTCCTCGGCGAGCTTGTGTGACGCCACTCCATTGACTGCCTCTTTGATTCGGGTTCAAAAAAATGCACCCATGTTTCGTCCCCGGTCACAATTTTTTTCAGAAACTCATCTCCCTCCAAACGGAAGCGCTGCAAGTGTTGGGAGGATATTGTTTTCCTTGCCTCTTTATTCTGATCGGTTAACATTCGTGGAGCCCACCGTGCACAAACTTTTGAGTACCCCAATTGTTTAATAATCGTGATCACACTGCCTTTACTAAGAGAAATAATGCGACACACTTCATCTGCAGTCACCCGACGGTCACCACGAATGATGTCATCAACTTGCTGAATGTTGTGTGGAGTCACTGCACTCACCGGCCTGCCGCTCCGCTTTTCGTCAGTCAACGGTGTTTGCCCTTCAGCTTCCTTACAACGACGAACCCATCGTCTAACAGTGCTGACATCCACTGTCACAACACCATACACCTTCTTCAGTCTTTCATGAATGCGTATGGGCGTTTCACCTTCTGCATTCAAGAATTCAGTCACACAACGCTGTCTCAAACAAACATCGATGTCGGCCATCTTACAAACTTCTGCTGTGCTGCCACCTGTTGACACAGAAAGTTACTACTGAAGTGGACTGCAGAAGAAGGTTTGAGGAATGGCGCCAAATTCAAATTTTTCACTTAACTTAATTTTTTTAAGTAGAAAAAAAATGGGAGGCATTACTTTTTGACCGACCCTCGTAGTATGGTTTGAGAGTAAATCGGAAAAAGACGAAGTAATGAGAAGTAGTAGAAATGATAACAGCGAGAAACTTAACATCAGGATTGATGGTCACAAAGTCAATGAAGTTAAGGAATTCTGCTACCTAGGCAGTAAAATAACCAATGACGGACGGAGCAAGGAGGACATCAAAAGCAGACTCGCTATGGCAAAAAAGGCATTTCTGACCAACAGAAGTCTACTAATATCAAATACCGGCCTTAATTTGAGGAATAAATTTCTGAGGATGTACGTCTGGAGTACAGCAGTGTATGGTAGTGAAACATGGACTGTGGGAAAACCTGAACAGAAGAGAATCGAAGCATTTGAGATGTGGTGCTATAGACGAATGTTGAAAATTAGGTGGACTGATAAGGTAAGGAATGAGGAGGTTCTACGCAGAATCGGAGAGGAAAGGAATATGTGGAAAACACTGATAAGGAGAAGGGACAGGATGATAGGACATCTGCTAAGACATGAGGGAATGACTTCCATGGTACTAGAGGGAGCTGTAGAGGGCAAAAACTGTAGAGGAAGACAGAGATTGGAATACGTCAAGCAAATAATTGAGGACGTAGGTTGCAAGTGCTACTCTGAGATGAAGAGGTTAGCACAGGAAAGGAATTTGTGGCGGGCCGCATCAAACTAGTCAGTAGACTGATGAAAAAAAAAAAAAAATACTATAGCAACCTGTCTTCAAATTTTTCAGTGACATACCAGATATGTGATGTTGGTAGCCACCAGATAACCGAAAAAGACCGTATGTAGACGAAGACAATTACCAGTCTCCAACAGTCACCATCTTGAAGAGAACCGCAGCAAGTTGGCTGAAACGCCGGCAATTTGGTTGCTTCGCTGTTTTATATTGAGACGGCCTGATACACAAATTTATATTATTCAAAATGATACTAGCCTTGGAAGCATATCAACTTACAGAATGTTATGGTTAATGCTTAGTAGGTCCTTCTTTCCTCTTCATAATCTCTTGCATTCTCCTTAGTATGGATTTCATCAGCGATTCTACTGTTTGCACTCTAATTTTACGCCATTCCATTAGTAGAGCATTCTTTAGATAACGCCTATTGGATATCTAATGATTTCTCTCATTTTGTGGAGAGCATACCGCATATTTTCCATTGGATTTATCTTTGGAGACCGCTGTAGTTCGGCATCTAGAGGGGTGTGTTATACACGTCCTAGCATCTGGAGCTGTATGTTTTGCATCATCATCTTGTGTGAAAATATAATTCCCAGAAAGATCCATATTATTCAAACTTTTGGGTAGATGTATTTATAGGATGTTTGTGTAAACGTTGTGTTCTACAATTCTGTCAGTAAAACACAAATCCTCGACACCATTTGCGACTGTTGCAGCCTCAGGAAAGCCCTGAACCTCACTCTGAGTAAAAACACCGCTGCAAATGTTATGTTGACTTTATTTAAAAAGCGCGACCAGTTTCATTTAAAAAGCACGATCGGTTTCTTAACGTTAATTACATTATTGAGTGAAGCCCCGAATGGAAAGAAACTGCAAAGTAATTTTAGAAAGCGATAGCCTTGGATAAAAGGATAGTCAGATCTTTGCCAAAAGTGGATGAATGCAAGTTACATTAAATATGTCAATAACCAATACTTAACAACAACATGATGCTAGAAAACCTTTGATATTAAACTTCACCACCTATTCCTGGATTTTCACGCCATTCTAAAACTCATGTCGCACCCCACGATAAGCTAATGTAAAAGGGGGCCAATAGCTGGATCCTAAAAAAGAAGTATAAGTAAACCGTCAAACACCGTGCGATGAGGGGAACAGAAGAAAACAGCGTGACATAGTCTGCAGAGCCTCTACTGGGCTCATCATTGACTTTCAGGATTGATACCCACTTTTGTATTTCTGAATAGCATCGCTTATGTGTAGTTGCTCCTATAAATTCAAACTGAATGAAAGATGATCAGCTGGGTGATATACAGGGTGGTTCATTGATAGTGTCCGGGCCAAATATCTCACGAAATAAACATCAAACGAAAAAACTACAAAGAACGAAACTCTTCTAGCTTGAGGTGGGAAACCAGATGGCGCTATGGTTGGTCCGCTAGATGGCTCTGCCATAGGTCAAACGGATATAAACTGCGTTTTTTTAATAGGAAACCCCATTTTTATTACATATTTGTGTAGTGCGTAAAGAAACATGAATATTTTAGTTGGACCACTTTTTTCGCTTTGTGATAGATGTGTACGTGGTATCACGTAACATTCCGCCAGTGCGGACGGTATTTGCTTCGTGATACATTACCCGTGTTGAAATGGACCGTTTACCAATTGTGGAAAAGGTCGGAAACGTGTTGATATGTGGCTATTGTAATCAAAATGTCCAACGGGCGTGTGTTATGTATGCTGCTCGGTATCCTTGGTGACGTCATCAGTGTCCCGACCGTTCGTTATGTAAGGAAACAGGAAGTGTTCAACCACATGTGAAACGTCAACCAACACCTGCAACAAATGATGATGCCCAAGTAGGTGTTTTAGCTGCTGTCGCGGCTAGCCCGAACATCAGTAGCAGACAAACTGCCATATGTGTATGCACCAAGAACTGCATGGCGACGACTTTGAACGTCGTGCACAGTTCTGCCACTGGGCACAAGAGAAATTACGGGCCGATGACAGATTTCTTGCACGCGTTCTGTTTAGCGACGAAGCGTCATTCGCCAACAGTGGGAAACCGGCATAATATGCACTAGTGGGCAACGGAAAATCCACGATGGCTGCGACAAGTGGAACATCAGCGACCTTGGCGGGTTAATGTATGGTGCGGCATTATGGGAGGAAGGATAATTGGTCCCCTATTTTATCGATGGCAATCTAAATGGTGCAATGTATGCTGATTTCCTACGTAATTTTCTACGGATGTTACTACAAAACGTTTCACAGTGCGACAGAATAGCGATGTACTTCCAACATGATGGATGTCCGGTATTGAACAGCATGTTTCATGACAGGTGGATTGGTCGTCGAAGCACCATACCATGGCCCGCACGTTCACCGGATCTGACATCCCAGGATTTCTTTCTGTGGGGAAGGCCGAAGGATTTTTCTATCGTGATCCATTGACAACGTCTGACAACATGCGTCAGCGCTTTATCAGTGCATATGCAAACATTACGGAAGGCGAACTACTCGCTGTTGAGAAGAATGTCGTTACACGTATTGCCAAATGCATTGATTTTGACGGTCGTCATTTTGAGTATTTATTGCATTAGTGTGGTATTTACAGGTAATCATCTTGTAATAGCATGCGTTCCCAGAAATGTACCACATTGGAACAACCGAAATAAAATGTTCAAACGTACCTACGTTCTGTATTTTAACTTAAAAAACCTACCTGTTACGAATTGTTCGTCTAAAATTGTGAGCCATATGTTTGTGACTGTTACAGCGCCATCTATCACAAAGCAAAGAAAGTGTTCCAACTAAAATATTCATATTTCTTTACGTCCTACACGAACATGGTATAAAATGGGGATTCCTTTTTAAAAAACGCAGTTGATATCCGTTTTACTTATGGCAGGGCCATCTAGTGGGCCAACCATAGCGCCATCTGGTTTCCCCCTTCAAGCTGGCCGTTTTCGTTCTTTGTAGTTTTTTCGTTTGATGCTTATTTCGTCACTATCAATGGACCATCCTGTATATGGCAGCTGTAGTAATATTTCACCATTAAATTATCATATCTGTATTGTATTTCATATCTACATCATCTTTCACATTATGTAGATACCTACTAAGAGCTTAATTTTGTATAGGAAAGGAAATCATCATATATTTAAGTTGTCGCCTTACTTTTTCCTTGTTCCATCGCTCTGGTTGTCTGCTTGCAAGCATGTTTGTCGTCTGCTGGAGTCTCTATATATCGTTGGTCTTGGGGTTCTAAAAGGAGAGGGATCCCTAAAATGAAAAACCATAGAAAGGCCCAAAGATGGGGTGTTCAAGTACTCAACCTCCTTCATGTTGAAGAAAGGCTGCTATACAGTGTCGTGACAGATCTCATGGGATAGCGGTATGCAATATACAGATGGCGGTAGTGTCGCGTACACAAGGTATAACTAGGCAGTGCGTTGCCGGGGCTGTTGTTTGTACTATCGTGATTCATGTGAAAAGGAATTAATGGACTTTGAACGAGGGATGGTAGTTGGAGCTAGAGGCATGAGACGTTCCATTCCGAAAATCGTTAGGGAATTCAATATTCCACAATCCACAGTGTCAAGAGCGTGCTGAGAACAGGATATTTCAGGCGTTACCTCTCACTTCGGACAACGACGTGGCGACAGCCTTCACTTAACGACCGAGAGCAGCGGCGTTCACAGTGCCAACAGTCAACCAACACTGCGTAAAATAACCGCAGAAACCAATGTAGGACCGTGTGACGAAAATTGGCGTTAATGGTCCATGGAAGGAGATGACCGAAGCAAGTGTCTGTGCTAACAGCATGTCATCGCCTGCAGAGCCTCTCCTGGGCTCATGACCATATCGTATGGACACTAGACGTCTGGAAAACTGTGACCTGATCAGATGAGTCCCGATTTCCGTTGGTAAGAGGTGATGGTAGGGTTCGGGTGTGGCGGACTCAAGTTGTCAAGAAGGCACTGTGCAAGCTGGTGGTGGCTCCATAATGATGTCAGTTTTGTTTACATCGAGTGGACTGTGTCTTCTGGATGTTCAACTACTTGGAGACCATTTGTAGCCATTCATGGACCGCCCCCCCCCCCCCCCTCGGAAAAAAAGGAATTTTTATAGATGTAATGAGCAATGTCAGCGGGCCATAGTTCGTGATTCTAAGTAACAACAGATACTGTGTTTTCTTACTTTGCTTGAGCAGTATGGCGATTTGAAGAAGGAAGGGTTGACGTATGAACTTCTAATACCAGGGTAAGATATGCTAGATTCTGGCGACGAACTGGTGCGCCGGCTATGGGCTGCAGCTGATCGTGCCGTACATATCATGCCGGAGTGAATAGTTGAGGTGAGGGAAGCCATCTCTGTGGTTATAAGTGCTTTAAATGAGATTGGTAGTGTGTGACTCTTCAAGCTTTCCCGGCGGAGGTGTTGTAAATAGTCTTCACGGGTTTGCCATCGTGTAGGGAAATCAAAAGATTGCTGGCTCACCTTGTGCATTGAGGAAATAGAATTAAAGATTAGCAACTTATCAAGCTACAGGTGGAACAAAAAGAAAATCGCTGATTGATGCATGTGGTTACTGATTACTGTGCTGAAGTAATTAGACTGTTAGAATCGAGTTGCAAAAAGAGGAAAATAGTGTGCTGTCCGAAATGAAGAAGAAATGGAACCATTAAATTGTGTTCAATCAATTCAGTTTGTGAAACTTACGAATCCTTTTCTAGCAGTACTACAAATGATAAGAGCATGGCCATAGAAACACTTGTGCAATTGATGAATGCACTGTCTCCTGTGGAAGTGGAGGAAGTCAGTGAAAAATGCTGTAACCAGTAGCCAAAGGAAGGTTTTAGAATAATATCGGTCAGATTATTCAGCAAAAGGCGTCAGTCAGACTGTTTTAAGTACTAATTTTTATCGACTACATTCCCAAGAGTCTCATGCATGAATTTGTTCGAGTTTACTATTCCCTGGTTCAGGCTGAAGATGAAAGCCTGTCTACTTACGTATGCGACACTAGTTCTTGGGCTAAGACACTGTTTATAGAGGCAAAAGAAGTGTAATTAGCGCAATCTATCTTAGAAGGAGTGAGACCAGAAGACCGATCCAGGACAGTCGTTTTTATTAAATCTAAGACACTAATGGAAACGGTAACATTATACTCGAAAACTGAAAGTGTTAGACAGACGAACAGCTAAAATAGTTCAGTAAAGAGAAAAAGAAGTGACTGAACTCGAGTCAAGAGGAAACAAAAGGTGTGCCTTAGAGAAGGACATAGGGCGTGTGACTGTTCTAATCAGGGCAAGGCGGTAAACAAGAGTTACGACTAGGGAAAAGTGGTAAACACAGCAAGGATCTAGTTCCGATCAAATAATGGAACAGAACTGTAGCGTGTAACAGAAATTAATTGCTATTTTTGTGTGCTCTAGGCATTGAGGAACCGGTACGTGCACTGCTTGACTAGTGTACTTCTATGACTACGTTGTGTTCGAAATGGTACAGTGCGAACGTGGGGGTGAATAAATTGCCAGAATTTTCGTAAGGTGGGAGTGAGATGTGAAGCGGCAGATTTTTCGCAGTTAAACATATTAGGAGAAATTGTGGTAGCATATACAATACAGTGGTTTTCTTGGAAAATATCTTTGTTAATTGCTGACAGATTATCAAATGACAATACTGGATTACGATTTCCTGCAGAGTGAGGGGTTAAGTAGTGACTGAGGTTCAAGGCAGTTTCCATTTAAATTTCGCCCAAGGAAAGGGTATCCGGTTTGTTCTCACAGCATGAATAGTGGTATTTATGATCTGCAGATAGACAAGAGCACGTTATTGGAACAGGTAGATGTAGGGAAACTTTCACTGCAGGAACTGAAGAAGCTTCTGAGAAGTTGGGAAGGTAGGAGATGAGGTACTGGAGGAAGTGAAGCTGTGAGGACGGCTTGAAATTCGTGCTTGTGTACTCAGACCGTAGAGCACTGGCCCGCGAAAGGCAAATGTCCCCAGTTCGAGTATCATTCTGGCACACAGTTTTAATTTTCCAGGAAATTCCATCAGTGCAAACTTCACCGCGGAGAGAAAATTCATTCTGATAATTTATCCTGTCAGTATTAAGGAAAACTGGCGTAAAACTAAGGCCATTATATTATTGGGGGCCGGCCGGTGTGGCCGAGCGGTTCTAGGCGCTTCAGTCTGGAACCGCGCGACCGCTACGATCGCAGGTTCGAATCCTGCCTCGGGCATTATGTATGTGATGTCCTTAGGTTAGTTAGGTTTAAGTAGTTCTAAGTTCTAGGGGACTGATGACCTCAGATGTTAAGGCACATAGTGCTGAGAGTCATCTGAACCATTTTTTGTTAGTGGGGCATCAAAGAGGGGCAGAATGGAATAACCAGGGGAGATGTCCCGCGAAAGTAAACATCGGGGAACAGGTTGCTATAAAAGGTTTCTAGGCGCTCAGTAAGCAGGTCGATATATGTGAAGTCAGTTAAAAGATAACTCCAGTATTTATTTTGTGTGGGTCGTGGTTTCAAGGGAAATACATAGAGTATCAGTGTCACAGTTTCTTACTTGGGTAATTATCAAACGTGACACAATTACACTTGTTAAGGAAAAGAAATATTCCGAATCTTGTGTTAAGTTTAGATTGACTCTGGCTACCAAATGTACTACACCATGAGTGTGTGCTTATCTTCTCTAGAGCCGAGGGATGGTTGACTTTAAGGAGGGGAGGGGGAAAGAGGGCATGAGCTGTGTCGAAGCATCGACTTTGCTAGATAGAGGTCGAGTCTTAGTGTTTTGACTATTTTTCAGAGACCCAAGCTAAGCAACTGATCTGTATGATCGATATCGTAGTGTTGTAAAGAGGGAGCAGAGAGATCTGACTTAGAGAACGGAGTTACGGACAGAGTGGCAAGTACTAGCGTGGCGTGGTTGTCTTCAAGTAACATGTCAGCGAGAGAGAGCCCACCCAGCCAGGCAGTACCGTACCTCTGGGCATTGACACACCCAGAAAGCGGAGCGGTATATTCGGCAACTGGTGGTGAGGCGGGCAGCAGGGGGACGGAAGTCGTATCCGTTAGTGCAGCTCGACTACCCTCTATCACCCTGCGTGGACTGGCAAGATTTTGTAAACCTCCGTCGCCAGTTTTGTAAGGCCTCGTCTCTACTGCTGTGGAGGTTGAGTTCTCACTGTTGTTGCGGTAAGCCGTGGGTTTGTGAAGACTGTTTTTTCCTGTCAGTATTACACAGCTATGCCCCAGGACCTGTAACAAAAAAGGAGAACAAAGGATCTACAACACTCCAACAAATTAGTAACGAAGTCACACAAACTTGTCGGTAATTGAGGTCTGCAACATTGCACATAATGTAACACAAAAAGGCCCTAATTGGCAAATACTCTTAGGTAAACTTGACAGTACATAGCATATCCAATTTACAACAACTGTCTGTTCACTTCTAAGAGTTCACTAAATGACCTTCCCTGACTAAGTCAGCCCTGGACGATGGTCTGTAACCAAGTGGGTGAGAGCTGCTCTTCTATCTTCCGATTAAGTTTCTGTCCGTTGTTGTCCGGTCATTGGCGGAATGTACTCGCCTTGCATCTGGACGAGGCGAAGTTGGTATCTTCATCCTTAACGCCGCCCATGGCACTAGCGGAACTCGCGGAAGTTGCGAGTCTTTATGGTACTGGCACCAGCTCGCATCTTTGCGTGCGTGGTGCTATTGTCCTGGCCGTGTCTTGTTCGGACGACACAGCAAAAGGCATCACTGAACACAGAGAAACGTTGAGAGACAGACGGTACGAACAGTACTGGCCATTACAATTGCTACACCAAGAAGAAATGCAGATGATAAATGGGCTTTGAGTGGACAAATATATTATACTAGAACTGACATGTGATTACATTTTCACGCAGTTTGGGTGGATAGATCCTCAGAAATCAGTACCCAGAACAAACACCTCTGGCCGTAATAACGGCCTTGATACGCCTCGGCATTGAGTCAAACCGAGCTTGGATGGCGTGTACAGGTACAGCTGCCCATGCAGCTTCAACACGATACCACAGTGCATCAAGAGTATTGACTGGCGTATTGTGACGAGCCAGTTGCTCTGCCACCATTGACCAGGCGTTGGTGAGAGATCTGGAGAATGTGCTGGCCAAGGCAGCAGTCGAACATTTTCTGTATCCAGAAAGGCCCGTACAGGACCTGCAACATGCGGTCGTGCATCATCTTGCTGAAATGTAGGGTTTCGCAGGGATCGAATGAAGGGTAGAGCCACGGGTCGTAACACATCTGAAATGTAACGTCCACTGGTCAAAGTGCCGTCAATGCGAACAAGAGGTGACCGAGACTTGTAACCAATGACACCCCATACCATCACGCCGGGTGATACGCCAGTATGGCGATGACGAATACACGCTTCCAACGTGCGTTCACCTGCGATGACGACAAACACGGATGCGACCATCATGATGCTGTAAACAGACACTGGATTCATCCGAAAAAATGACTTTTGCCATTCGTGCACCCAGGTTCGTCGTTGAGTACACCATCGCAGGCGCTCCTGCCTGTATTGCAGCGTCAAGGCTAACCGCAGCCATGGTCGACATCTACTCTGCAATTCACATTTAAGTGCTTGGCAGAGGGTTCATCGAACCACGATCATACTATCTGTCTACCATTCCACTCCCTAACACCGCGCGGGAAAAACGAACATCTAAACCTTTCTGTTCGAGCTCTGATTTCTCTTATTTTATTTTGATAATCATTCCTACCTATGTAGGTTGGGCTCAAGAAAATATTTTCGCATTCGGAAGAGAAAGTTGGTGACTGAAATTTCGTAAAAAGGTCTCGCTGCGACGAAAAACGTCTATGCTGTAATGACTTCCATCCCAATTCGTGTATCATATCTGCCACACTCTCTCCCCTATAACGTGATAATACAAAACGAGCTGCCCTTTTTTGCACCCTTTCGATGTCCTCCGTCAATCCCACCTGGTAAGGATTCCACACCGCGCAGCAATATTCTAACAGAGAACGAACGAGTGTAGTGTTAGCTGTCTCTTTAGTGGACTAGTTGCATCTTCTAAGTGTCCTGCCAATGAAACGCAACCTTTGGCTCGCCTTCCCCACAATATTATCTATGTGGTCTTTCCAACTGAAGTTGTTCGTAATTTTAACACCCAGGTACTTAGTTGAATTGACAGCCTTGAGAATTGTACTATTTATCGAGTAATCGAATTCCAACGGATTTCTTTTGGAACTCATGTGGATCACCTCACATTTTTCGTTATTTAGCGTCAACTGCCACCTGCCACACCATACAGCAATCTTTTCTAAATCGCTTTGCAACTGATACTGGTCTTCGGATGACCTTACTAGACGCTAAATTACAGCATCATCTGAGAACAACCTAAGCGAACTGCTCAGATTGTCAACCAGGTCATTTATATAGATCAGGAACAGCAGAGGTCCCAGGACGCTTCCCTGGGGAACAGGGAGCTGACAGCCCATGCTGCTGCAAACGTCGTCGAACTGTTCGTGCAGATGGTTGTTGTCTTGCAAACGTCCCAGTTTGTTGATTCAGGGATCGAGACGAGGCTAGACGATCCGTTACATCCATGTGGATAAGATGCCTGTCATCTCGACTGCTAGTGATACGAGGCCGTTGGGATCCAAAACGGCGTTCCGTATTAGCCTCCTGTACCCACCGATTCCATATTCTGCTAGAATCATTGACTCTCTACCAACGCGAGCAGCACTGTCGCGATACGATAAACCGCAATCGCGATAGGCTACAATCCGACCTTTACCAAAGTCGGAAACTTGATGGTACGCATTTCTCCTCCTTACACGAGGCATCACAACAACGTTTCATCAGGCAACGCCGGTCAACTGCTGTTTATGTATGAGAAATCGGTTGGAAACTTTCCTCATGTCAACACGTTGTAGGCGTCGCCACCGCCGCCAACCTTGTGTGAATGCTCTGAAACGCTAATCACTTGCATATCACAGCATCTTCTTCCTGTCGGTTAAATTTCACGTCTGTAGCACGTCATCTTCGTGGTGTAGTAATTTTAATGGTCAGTCGTGTAAATCCGGACGATTGTCATATTTAATAATCACTGAAAGTACGTTTATGCCATGTGACTGTGCTCACGAATATAATTATAGTGCATTGCAGCTCTATTCTATACAAGTGCAATCTGACTGTCGAGAAATTTGGAGGACCTTTTCCTTCTGTAGCTGACCACTGGTAATTTGGTATACTGTGTCCAGTGTTGCTGTCTTATGAAAGTAAAGTCAGACAGAAAGAGCAATGTTGTCAGAAGTTTTGAGTAACAGACTGGTTAAAGGGGTGGGTAAGACTTAAGATGCAAATTGCTTTGACTTATCAGGCCTAATTTAAATGTTGAATGTATATCTTACATGGTTTTTAAATTGGTTTTTATGCTTGCTAATGACAAAAAAGTCTTTGTGAATTTTCTACCCTGTTGTAAAAATTGTGTGTTTAGATCATAGTTGTTCAAAAATCAGTGTGATTTGTTAATGCCTACTAGGACAGTTTGCAGCAAATGAAGTAGTTTTATTTTATGAAGCTGTAAATTTTATTTACTGCTGTTCTATATTAAATTTAAATAGAGAATTTAGTTGCGTGTATAACTTTTTTTTTTTTTTTTTTTTTTTTTTTTTTTTTTTTTTTTTTTTTTTTTTTTTTTTTTTTTGCTCAGAACTGAGTAATACACACGGTACAACTGTGCAACAATGTTTGATTTTTGTTTGGGGTACTGATGTCAGATCAATGTTTTTAAAAGTTTCTCTTGATATTCAGTAAACCTCCCCTACGTTCCACTTGCTTTAATCCATGTCCTGTCATTGTTCATACACCGTGAATGTCTGAGACTTAAAAGAATGGAAATCAGTATGAAATGTACTGTGCGCCCAATTTCATTTGTGACGCAGCTACAAGAAGAAGAGTCTGTGTCACACACTGTCAACGAACAACACCTTACATTGCCGACGACATCTCAACTTGAAGTAAGAGCCAACTAATTACTTGGCCAGACTTGTATAGCCAGCGTCGTATTCATTTTGTGTTTGAATAATACCGATTTGTACTGAAGTGTTGACCTCTAATTGTATCAAGACAAAATACCTAATTAGGAGCCATCCTATCCATTATCGATGATCCGAGAGAGTACTGTTGATTGAGAAACTGTTGCAGTATTTTATGAAAGAAATAATAGTGATTAAAATTTCAATGATTTGCAAGACTGTAATTAACAGAAGAGCTCAAGTCTATAAACAGTAATTTGAAAGACGGTACTTGACACAGCAAGATCCTAAAAAAAAATATTGCGTATTTTTTGTGGATAAATAAGTTTTCAATTTTACTCAACTGCAATCAACTAGAAGTGTTTTTTAACGTCTCAAGCAAATGATAGTAGTAATTGCACAATGTGATTAGCAGTACTTGTTAATTAATGGTAATAAAAGTTGGAGCTGCATGATACCAATATGCCAGTAAAATCATGTAACGAACTTTACCATTCTTTTACGAACGAAATTTTGACTTTCCAAATTACGTAACTGTAACTCACAGGAAAGTGATATTGAATGACGCTATATCATTAAAATAGTTTTCAAGCTAAATGACAACATTCAGTAATGAATAAACAAAAATAAATTTTTGAGTAAAATTAAAGACAATAACCATTGTAGTGAGTGACGTCACGAAAATTTTGAATTTACGTACTTGTTTACTGCTGATGAGATTTTGTTGTTCTTTGATTATTGGTAATTGATTTCCGTAAGTCGCTACTTAACTGAAAGGTATTTGTTCACTGTGACATATCTATCTGATATTACACCAGGGAAATATTTACCAATTTTGTACTTTTTTTCGCCTTGCAACAAAACCAAGCACTCTTACGTAAGTTTCCCAGTATTAACGGAGAAATATTATAGACACAATCATTTTGCTCATGAAGTGTGCCGACGTCCGCAAATTTTTTTGATTGATTAATTAAATTTAAAACATTATCAAAATTTAATTAACCACTGTAATTCCATCCAGCTAAATTTCATATTAATTTACTTTAACCTAATTTGCCTTTCTGTCATCAATGCTACAAATATATCCATTGGTGTTTCGGTTGTAACTGCAACTACATTTCACGGACTGTTTTTTTTTTTTTTTTGAGTTGATGCCTTTCCCGCACAACAGGGATGTGTTTGTGCATGGTTCATGTAAGTCCTAATTAACCGGAAATGTAGGCAGTGGCTACAGGCTGCCGGCTAACTCCCATTCAATGAAATCGCTACAACACTTTGTTAAGTCGCTTTCTTGTCTGTTTGTTTGGTACAAATTTTGCAGTTGATTTTAAACGAAGTTTCCGATGAGATAGAGAACTGAAGCTTTGAACATTGCTCAGAAGTGGACGACAACGGAATATTAACTCGCTTTCTTCTCCGGTATGTGGCGGAAGGATATTTAGATACTTCGTACTGTAACTTGCAGTATGCCGTTTCATGACACTGGAGCACTTGAAACGTACCACAGACACATCAAATTATCATTAAATGTCAGTTAATAACGCCTCAACGACATGATAAGGAGGTATTACAACAACTGAAACAAGAGATGAAACTCAGTGACTAAGCTCCACGCAGTGGATAATGTCATGGTTTACGGAGTCGAAGGATGTAGTAAATTTGCGTCCTGATATATGCTGATTTTATTTTTCGACTTAACGTTGTAACCACCCTCTGCAACTTTCTTAGGAATGTAATGCAAGTATTTCTGTAGTATTCCACGTCATTTCACATACTCGTAGGACTGGAGACCAAAGAATGAAATAAATATTTATTTGCGAATATGTGACAATTTCCGAGTGCGTGGTTAGGCAGTAACCTAAGAGGACATCTTAAATTGAACCGAGTGAAAAGAGCAGCAATAAAATTCATATTACAACTTTCTTGTCTTGACCATTTTCGCAGCAGGTGTATATAAATTACGGGGTTTCAGCAGCAAAACGCCTCTTCCATGGTGCATATTACATTTTTTATTTATCTTGTGTACCCAGACACATTGCGCTTTAGTTACAAGGCATCTTCAGTGGTTATCCTGAAATAACACGATTTTTTAATTTTCATGAACAACTTTTCGTTTGCACTTATAGGCAATAGATTTAAAATATTTCATTGAGATTTTTACAGAAAAATGGTAAAAGTATTTACAGATCAGCGTCTAATTCATTATCTATAAGCCAAACAGCTTTATCTCTGGCGGAAAATTGATTTAAAGCTGGCGTTTTTCCTTTTTGTCACTGGTTTCGGCTTATAACAGTTTAACTGCCGTTTTTGTGTGTATAGTCTCATTTGTTTCTGGAAGTGTTACCAACTTTCTCAGGTTTTTTGATTTCAACGGTCTTTTCTGTGCCTATGTACGTGCTGCTGCAAGTTCGGCATATATGTACTTTTATTTTCTTTCTTTTATTTATTTTTGTTTCTTTATTTATTTATATGTTTTCGAGCATTTACATTCTTGGAAGAGAAATTGGATTTTGTCGTCAGCTATTGTGACTACTCTCTCTTATATAATCAATCAGTGTTAACAGTGAGTAGGCAGACACATTCACTTAGTCATTTATCAATATATTCCTTTCAGCTGTTATTTTGTATATGTGGTAATTCTCTTGTAATGTTAGGAGGTGTCTGTCATTATTTATTCTTGCTATTTTCATGTCTTTCTCTCTTGTAGCAGTTTTATGATTCCTTTCTCTCAACTAGTCTGCAAAAGTTGAATATAATAGAGAGTAATCACAACGGCTGATCACGAAATCCAGTTTCTGTCCCCAGAACATAAATGTACGACAAAAATAAATAAAGAAAGGACATAAATCAAAAAAGTAAATAAAGTAAAAGTACACACACACACACACAGAACTTACATCAGCACACATACAGTCACAGGAAAAAAAAAAAAGTTGAAAACATAACGTGAGAAAGTTGGTAACACTTACAGAGACAAATGACACTGTACACACAAAAACGGCAGTTATATAGCTATATGTTGAAAACAGTGATAAAAGAGAAAATTGCGAAATTTTAACCAGTGTGCCACCAGAGAGAAATCTGTTTGACGTATAAATAATGAATACCCGCTGATCTGTAAGTACTTTTTCCATTTTAATGAACTGTTTTAAGTCTATTACCTATAAGTGCAAATGATAGCCTGTATGTGAAAACGGAAAATATCGTGTTATTTCAAGACACTCATTGAAGGCGTCTTGTAGTTAGGGCGAAACGCGTCTGGGTACACTAGATAAATAAAAAAATTCAATATGCAGCATGAAAAAGACGTTTATCGTTTGAACCACTGTAAAATTCTACCTTGTCACTAATATATTGCTATTTACGTCCAAGTATATGGTGATTTTCGAGTGTGTGGTTAGGCAGGGACGTAAGAGGACACATTAAAATGCTCCAAATGATCTGATGAACAATAAAGTAAAGTTTGGAAGGTAGGAGACGAGGTACTGGCAGAAGTAAAGCTGTGAGGACGGGGCGTGAGTCGTGCTTGGGTAGCTCAGATGGCAGAGCACTTGCCAGCGAAAGGTAAAGGACCCGAGTACGAGTCTCGGTCCGGCACACAGTTTTAATCTGCTAGGAAGTTTCAATGAAGTTTGTATTCTTCCTTGTCACAAATATTTCAGGAGTAACACTTATCACACAAGACATTCTGCAAACCAAACGCTAAAGAAAGCTGGCAGCAGTTCCCGCGGTTGTCGATATTACGTGTGACGTCAAAACGAAGGCACGTTTGCAGAAAGTGTTGTGAAATGAGTGTTACCCAGGGATGATGTGTTTGATGCATGGTATTATATGGTTAAAATTTTGTAGTTACTGTGATTGCATATGTTTATCCTTTGTCCTGGTCGAAAATTTCAGTATAGTTTTCTAAGTAGGTTTCAGCCCATTTTGTTCACTGAGTAAGTCGTTCGGGAAATTTTTCGTATGAGAGTATAACTCTATTTTTTTCCCAGACTTTTCTAACACCTCCTTTAGATACCCTGTGTAAAATCTGCACAGTGTTTTCAGTGTGTTCTGCTTTGTAGTCTTCTTTTTAAAGACGTAGGCAGAACGTTGAATGATTGCTTTCACATGCTCTCGCACATTCTTTGAATCTAATGTTGATGTTTCTTCCTGTTTGTCAGATATAGAATTTTGTACAATTTTCACAAGGAATTTTGTAGACCCATGGGTTTGAAAGTTCTGCTAATTCCTCTGGTCCTGATCGAATTCGTGCTTTCAGATGATTGGCCGTGAGAAAGGCTAATTTTACATCTGTCTCACGTAAAAGTTCGTTCATTTTATTCGTTGTGTGGCCTAGATAATTTGTTGGCAGATTTATTTTTGTTGTTTCATTCTTATGTTCTGAAGTATAGTCTGTATTTGAGGTTTTAGTTGATGGCTATACATTCTGAATACTATATTTGTGTCCGGCCGGAGTGGCCGAGCAGTTCTAGGCGATACAGTCAGGAACGTGCCTCGGGCATGGATGTGTGTGATGTCTTTAGGTTAGTTAGGTTTAAGTAGTTCTAAGTTCTAGGGGACTGATGACCTCAGAAGTTAAGTCCCATAGTGATCAGAGCCATTTTGAACTATATTTGTGTGGAATCTGTCTCCTGTTCTGTGTATTGTAGCATTATGGTTTCTTTTTGTATTGCTCGTTGGGCTAGGGAAAAATTTATGTTTTTGTTGATTACTGGTTTGAAGAATGCGTGTTTATACGCATCCACATGCCAAGATGTTTTATTAATTATGTTGCTGTAGTGTTGTTTTTCTGTTATATTTGTAATGTACATATTTTGTTTATTTTACTTATTTTCAGGTCGAGAAAATTTAGAGAGTTGTTGGTTTCAGTTTCTATGGTACACTTTATTTTTGGATGTAAGCTGATGAATTTTTGGTGACAGTCTTGGATGTCAGCTTTGCTAGCATTTATTAGTAATAGGCTATCGTTTACTTATCTATAATAATATACAATTTTTCCTGTTAATTGGCTGTTGGAAATGAAATATTTTTCTTCTAATGCGTTTATGAATGTGTCTGCAGTCGTGTCTGCTATAGAATTGCCCATTAAAACCCAATCGACTTGTGTACAGAATTTCTTATTCAAAATAATTTTGAGGGAATGTGAGCTGTAGCAGATCTATTAATTCGTGGGTATCTGTGATAGAAGTCGTTCTATATTAAATAATGTTTTCTCACAGTACCTGTTGTTTCACAACTGATACATTTGTGTACATATTTGTAATGTCAAACGAGGTTAATTTCGCAGGTTATGTGATATGTATGTCAGGGTCTATTTTTGCTTGTGTAGGGAGCAGCAGTAACGCTGAAATGATGTGACAAGTACATATTACAAAGAAATAGCAGACATCAAACTAACTGAAAAAATTAACGTATTTAAATTTTGTTAAAAAAATAGAAAACTCTTTAAGACCAAATGAACGACGCTGCAGGACCGGCTTCTTTACACGAAGTGAACTAAGAAGCAATGTTTGATTTACTGGTGTGTAACGAATTACGGCGCTATCAGAAGGAGATTATCGAAACCTGCACCAAAACGTCTCATTCATCCGCCTGGTTGATCCATTCGCGCTGCCTGCGAGGATCTGCAGCAAATCCCGACCTCCTACATCGCTTTAAGCCATCACATCCGAAGCTTGAGAAATATATTCCCGGCTCCCATCGGCAGGGAGTTAGACCTCTGGACCTAACGATCCGTGACTAGGACGCGCCGCTAATTTCGTTAATCCAACCGGCCGGAATAATCGATCCGGTTTTCCGTTTCGCTTCTCGGGCTTAATTCCGATTATCGAGGCCCAAAATCCCGAGAACAGTAGATAGAAAATCTCTTAACCGCCAACCGCTTACGGATTTTCTGTGAATTTGGTAGAGACGAGGAGCAACTGCGACTATACATATCACCGAGTACGTTTCGTCCCATACGAGAAATGGACATCACAAAGGATATATCACATATATGGTGAACGTAGCAAAGTACCTGAAACCGTGTTTTATCATAAAACCATAGTAAAATGCACTGCCTAACAAAAGAAGTGAGCACCCAGAAGACATGGTCGTGTACCACACGTACACGTCACACCATTCGCGGATATGTAAATGATTAGTGTTGCAACTCTCTGTGATAAGTATAATGGCTACCAGATTCCAGTAGTGCTGTTGATACTAATTAGTGTTGTTACCAGGCCTGATGGAATGTGTAAGGAGCGTGAACAGTGTCATGTGGTTTCATTGTAAAGGACATGGAGATACCGTTAACTAGTGTGAGACAGCGTTTTCAGCACCTGATGAATTCTGAATGGGTGCTTATTGTTAGTCGAAATTTGACTGGCTGGTCGAATTGTGCAATATCCCGTTTTGTGACAGTGGTGCAATGCCGAGGTATTACAGCTAGATCTCGAGGCTCGTCCCAGACAGAACAGCTGTGGCGCCGGAACGGATGTCAACTCCGTTCCAGCACCAATATCCGGGAAGTCAAGGACCAGATACAACACAGGTAGCCAGCTTGCCTCAGGAGAGGATACAAAGGACTTTTGACACCCTTTCCAACAGAATTAATGGATGAATCCACCAGAGTGGATGGACCTTCCTTGTGACTGCTTCACTTTTTTTCAGGCAGTGTACAATTGTATATTACTAAGAGACTCTCCTGAAAACTGGAATCTGGCTCCAAGGACCTTGTACCATTTACAAGTTGCCCATAAAAACAGTTAAAAGAGTAGAAAGCAAAAAAAAAATATTTTCAATAATTGGCATAGTTACCGAATGGAAAATGATATGATAGTCTACTCATTGAGATGTATAATCCTATGCTAAAAGTTGAACATAATATTGTAACCTCCAAACAGAAATAATATTTATAATATTCACATTCAGTGTAACCTCCCAACAGTTTACTTACGTAACCTCGCAATAAAAATGTGTCGAACCTCTCAATAAAATTGTAGCTCACATATAACCTTTCAATAATTAACTGACTGTGAATTTAAACTGGCAAATTTTGGACGTCAGCAGTGCTGCGTCATGGCCCTGAAGGATCATTCTGAACAAATTGGAAATTCTTACCTCAGTGAAGTCGCCGGATAACGCGTATATATCTGCTACTATAAAAAAATTTTCTGGCACAGCCCAGTGCAATGCTAGCCACTAGATTTGTTATGTATAAAAGGAAACAACGGATTTTACTTTGCGATAATAGGGATGACCATGGATAGGAGAAATTTGTAAACTCTGTAAATTCAGATGAGTGATTATCAAAAGTTATCTTTATAAGAAAGCTTATTATTCAAAGATTTTTTAAAAATCATTTATATGGGACTTGGTATGACAATAGTACAAAATCAGTTGTTACAAATTACATAAGCGCGCGGATGCTTTTACCTTTTACTACATCGCTCAGGCACGACCATCGCTCTCCACGACCAGCCCAGCCGCCTGACTGCTAGCTACTACCTATACTGCTGCTGACACTGCAGCCAACACTGCTCTCTGGTCTGCGATTCTATTGTATCACACACATCGCAGGCAGTGCGTGAGCAATGCATCAAAGTTACATCTGCTCGAGTGCGCTAGCAATAATTTCCTTAATCATGGACCTCTTACAATATCATCGTTGCACTCCACAGGAAGTGCATGGAGTTGTGGGAGGACGAATGGATGGCGGTGACGGCCAATAAACTGCGGTTGATGAAGTCAACGACTTGACCGTGGCGTTCCTCCTGCCGGTTGCTCAGGCGGGAGGAGGTGGCCCTCACACGTCTTCGGATCGGGCACTGTTCTCTCACACATAGCTTTTTGTTACGGCGGGAGGGTCCTCCGTTTTGTGATACCTGTTTAACAGACTGCATTTTATACCGTGATGCACGGGCAGAAGTACAAGTGGATGGGGATCTGCCTTCTGTTTTAGCTAATGATGAGACGTGTGTGTCTAGGGTTTTTAAGTTTTGTGATTTGTCTTGGCTCTGGCATAAAATTTTAGGCTGGAGGTTTTATTGTATTGCTGAGTGGCTGACTCCTCCCCTTTTTTCCTTGCGGTCAGCCAGCCACTTCCATCTGCTACATTGTTTTAGCTTCCTCTAGCATTTTCTTTCTGTGTTGTCCCTGTTTTACTGGTGACGCTCTGCTTCGTCCCCCGCTTTCGTGTGGGTGAGCACATGTTTTTCAACGTTTGTTACCCATGTTTTCTGTTCCGTTTTATATTCCTGTTCTGGGATTTTTCTTGACACCCGTCTCACTAAGTTACTGAACGGGCGCTGAAGACCTTGCTGTCGTGCGCTCAAAACCCCTCTACTACTACTACTACTACATTATCTTACAATATGACAAGAATTACAGTTACAAACTGTTTGTTTTGACGCACTGTACGTGATGGAACACAGATATATGGCCTTTGGCATATACTATTTGAGAATGAGACCATTTATCGACTTGCAAGAGATTTTGTGAAAAACTTCAAATCTCTTCGAAACTTTTGCTCGCTTCCACGCTTTACATCAAATACTTAACATGCTAACTCATTTTAAAGTTATCAGATGTTTGAAGCTGCTTTATACATGAGAGTCCAATAACTTTGAGAATCTGTGGTGTACTTGTACATTATAATGTGAAATCACCCTAATTTTACACGCATTTTTGTCTACTTCATAATCTGCAGGAGGTGGGATGTAAATCGTCCACTTTTATCATTTCAGCACTCTTGTCCTCTTCGAAACACTGTGTGGAAAGACCAACTGTCTCTAAGATTACGTATAAACCGGATTTTCGATGACATAGCGTGAGGTGTCAGTGTGGTGCCGCCGGATGCTGGGTGCGAACTCTGCTCCATCAGTAGTCCTGTGGCCTCTGTCGGGCGCGTAAGAGATTCATCGGGAAACTTGCTACGTGCTCGCTAGAGCTGTCCCACCGAGGACGAACACCACGATAGTGGGAAGAGCTGCATTTGAGCAATACGGAATGATCATGAAATAGTCATTCAACCTGCCGACAAAGGACATGTCACTGCGCTACTACAGTTGTCATAATATAACTGCAAAATGTATGACCTACTCGAGAATCCAGCATACAGAAAATTGAACGAGGACCCGACCAACAGAGTGAAGAAGAAGGTTACTGAGCTTCTGCGCCAGTCCCTGCCGAAGCAAGTCCTCAAGAAGCTTCGACCCCGAGCTGCTGCACCACTAAGGCTCTATGGCTTACCAGCGGTTCAGAAACGGGATGTTCCTCTACATCCTATTGTAAGCAACATAGTAAAGACCAATGTACCAGCTGGCCAAACATCTAACGGCATTATTAAGCCCCTACATCTGCAAACGTCAGCTCCACATCAGGAGCTCTGTCCATTTCATTCAACAGGTGCGAGAACTATGCCTCCTTGACAAAGAACCTTCCGATGAGCTTTTATGTGGTGTCCCTCTTCACCAGAGTGCCGCTTGCTGATTCCCTCAAGTTGATCAGGGAAAAATTCAAGCCGTCAATGACTAATCTTTTCGAATCCGTCCTCACATTAACTTTCTTTCTCTTAAGTGGTGACTGTTATGAGCAAACGGATGGCTCAAATGGTTCAAATGGCTCTGAGCACTATGGGACTCAACATCTTTGGTCATAAGTCCCCTAGAACTTAGAACTACTTAAACCTAACTAACCTAAGGACATCACACACATCCATGCCCGAGGCAGGATTCGAACCTGCGACCGTAGCAGCCCCGCGGTTCCCGACTGCAGCGCCAGAACCGCACGGCCATGCAAACGGATGGTGTCGCCATGGGGTGCTCTCTCTCTCTCTCTCTCTCTCTCTCTCTCTCTCTCTCTCTCTCTGCAACTCTGCCTCAAGCACTGGAACAAGTGTCATCTGTGTCACTCCAAAACAAGTGCTTTCTCTTCAACCTCCCTGGTGCAAATATGTTCTGATTGTACATTACGAAACTTCGCTGGTAATTCCAGCATCAGAATTCCAACTTCAGCAGAGCAAACGCAGAGGCTTACTGACAATCGTTCTTTCCTTCCTATGTTCCATTCGTGAGTGGAAGACGGTTGGGAGTCAGTTCGTGGTACCAGAAGTAACTCCGCCACACAACATTAAGTGGCATGCAGAGCATGATATAGACCAAGATGCATATTAGAGTTTTAAAAAATGTTCCACGATATCCCAACAGCGCTCAGTAGCTGGTTCCATGCTCTGAAGCTCTGTGTTATCACCTGGCCTTCGCATGTTATATAGCTAAGAAAGTTCCCCTTTCACTTCTACAGCAACACAAATTGTATGGGACACAGTCTGGTCTCTTTGACGCTCTTGCTGTACTGACATGCCAAACAACCATCCCCTGTTCTATACCTGTCCAGAGATGGCTTTCAGTCCCAAACAACTTTATGAAACTCCTGTTTTCCTAAGTTAATTTTCCGGTCACAAGCCAGCGAAAACACCCTCAATGGCTGCGCAAATAACGGATTACACCGAACTAAGACGAAAGGAAATGCAGAAATAATTTGCAATGCAGGCATTGCTAGTAGCGAATATTGCGTGCAGTTTCTATTCATGATTAAAAATTTGACTTGAGTGATGTGCATATTATATTATAAAAATAGGCTGCGTGGCAGTTTATGCATAAACTGACGTGTAACTTCATGAATTTATGGCTTCATGGCCTTATAATGAATGCAACAGTTCAGCTTGTCGGGTGGCTCACTAATAGAGGAACTGCGTTTTGTCCCCTCGCCCCCCCCCCCTCCCTCCCAAGCATACACATGATCTAATGTAGTATGGTTTTGCCCTTGTTTTTGGCACAACACATGAGAGTTAACATCAGGGCATTCAGAATGTAGACCTCCTTCCTTTAATTGCATAAATGGATCCAAGCATGCAACCAGATTGCCAAAATAATTGTGGACTGCTGCATTCGGATAGGTATTCAATTCCTTGATCTTGCCCATCTCTAGCACAGAGCGCTGGATAGTCACAGCAACAGTGCTGTATTTATAATTACAGTGGGATACGTCAACAGCATGCTGCACATATCTGAAGAGAATCGTAACTGCCTGCATAGAACGAACAGACAGTGTTCACCACTGGAACAGGAAAAGAAGATGGTGGCAGTGGTATAGTTAGATGCTCGAATAAGCATTGCATCACGTTTCTTAATAATACAGGCACTGCTGTTTCTAATTTTTTCTTCTTTATGTACGACTACCAGCCCCTCGACTTTTTATAAATATGTCCTTTCTGGACAGGAACATATATACATACACGTGCGGGGCGGGTTGTGACACATGGATGACGACATATGGAAGTTTGGAACCGGGTGTGATTTGTGCATTCACAGCCAAAGCGGCTAAGATGACCTCTCGCGCAAAGCAGGTAATGTGGGTTTGAGTCATGGTCTGGCACACATTTTCACTGTCGTCATTCATATAAACAGCCAATGGTGATTCATATTCACCCCGATAGCTGAATGGTCAGCGTGACGAACAGCCGGCCTAAGGGGCCTGGGTTCGATTCCAGGTTGGGTCGGGGATTTTCTCCGCTCAGGGACTGGGTGTTGTGTTGTCTTCATCATCAGTTCATCCCCATCCGGCGCGCAGGTCGCCCAATGTGGCGTCGAATGTAATAAGACCTGCCCCAAGGCGGCCGCACCTGCCCCGTAAGGATCCTCCCAGCCAATGACGCCAAACGCTCATTTCATTTCATATTCACAACAGCGAATATAGTTCCTGTGTTTCTTGACAGCTGTAGTCGCTGCAAGCCCTGTTCCTTCAGACATGCGTCCACGTCCAAAGGAACCTGGCATCGTACTGCTTAATAATACATCCATTGTAGTTGTAGAGAAACTCATCACCTGATCTACAGCGCCAATACATATGAAGATATTCAATATTTGTATGGTACTGGCAATCATTATAAAGATAAATACGATCATTTTTTAAAAAGAATTGAAAATGCTGGTGCAGATAGATAGGTGGCCGAGAAGCCCATCAAGTGTCTCATTGCAAACTTGAAAATTACTAGGTATCCTTGACGAACGCTTATCCAGAATGGGATCAATGGTAGGGTTAAAAAAAATTTTTGGGGTCTGTTCACACCATAGTTCAATTAACTAGTCTTCTTCATGTGATGACTTTTCAGTTTTTTTAAAGTATCTCCTTCAAAGGGATTTCTCATCCATTGGGTTTTGCCCTCAATTTTAAGGAAGTAGTTCCTAAAAGAAACATGAAAGGATTTGGAGACTGCTCTAGTAAGTCAAGGTAGTACATTTCTGATTTATATGAATGAAGAATAAAATGTGTGTCACAATATCAGACAAACAAATAAAATAAATTATTATCAGTTCCGAAATTTTAAAGTTTCATAAATTAACTGTATTAGATAAAGCTACAGCTTAAATAAAATCACTGTTTACGCTTAGGCTTATTAAATCATTTGCATGAGGTTTAGTATATAATATTTAATTACCTGGGGCTGGAGGCCAAAGATTCGAGGTGGCGCTTTATGGTTACAACAGCCGTTTTATCAATTTTGAGTTCGTTGCTTTTCAGAAAATAATGTCACACTCGGAATATTTTGTAGGAAACCTGTCACACTTTTTGAGCCCATCGTTGTAGTTTCACTATCATTGCTTCTACTTTCTCTTGCACAAAAAACTAACAAATGTCCTTGCTATGCAGAGTTCAATCAAGAAGGTTGGAGGCACCGAAAATATCGGCGAAATATGCCAATTGTGTCAACTAGTTTTCATCAGTCTCTGTCTAAGTAGGAACATGTAAATTTTTCAACACACTCCCCATGCACAAGAAAATTTCTGCGTTTGCCGCAGGGTTCGGAAAATCTTGACAATACTTTACCTCTCGACTGCCATTGAAGTTCTCAGTGAAGTAGTGTGTTTACTTCCCAAACAGTCTCGAGCTTTTGGGGCTTACTTTATTAAAGCTGACGATTTTTACGTCATAGTCAACAGCTTCTTGAGACACTCGTCCAAACTATAACTGTAAAAGCCTCTCTAATTTAGCTGACGTAACCTTTGATGACTGAGACGGTATGAATACCAGACTTAGCACGTACTCCATAGATTATCAGATCTACCTACTTTGACCAATCTACTTCATACTTCTTCATGAATATTGCCATTCAACTCAAACCGACCAAAAGCCAATAAATTAGCCTGTCAAGCAGTGTCTGCAATCTCATCAAGCTGCAGCGAAAATATTTGCTTTGTTTCAAAGCAGTAACGATAGCTTGCTTCAAATTTTGCAATATGTCATCAATTATTCCCTTCGCAGTTTGTATTTGATAATGGAATTACATTTATATTTGGTGTTTATATTTTATCAAACAATGCATTATTATGACGTTTCCTGCAGGTATAATAAGTTCTTCTCTATCGGTGTGAGCTAACCACTTCTTTGCAGCTAAGAAAGACAGTTCGTAAGAAACACTGGTAGTTACTATTTTCTGTTCTGAAACTTCTCCCTCGGTGTTTTTAATCATATAGTTAATTCTTTTCTTGATTCGCAATAAATAGACTTTCCTACCTACTCAGGACGTTTAGTTGATAAATGCCTTTCTAGTTTTAATACTTTCATACAGTTTTGAAAAGTGTTCCGAAACAAACCACAAACTGAGGCGTGAGGTTTTCCTCGGTACCAGAACACACAAACACGAGTTTTAAAGAATAGGGCATACATCTACGAAAATGTTTTAGTCTTAGCTGCTATTTCGGTACTACTTGTACCCAACATTGACTCAGTAACAACCCACTACTTACTGAATCTGGAAGTCACAAACCACTTTGAGAGAGTGACATACATACACTGCATACGGACAATATGGATTCTACACCTGTATTACTTTCGTTACCTCCGAAAAGATACTTTCATCAGTACAGAACAAATCTGTTTTAAACTTGAGACACTTTTATGTAAAATAACTCTGAAATGCTGAGTGAAAAGACCTTGTTAAGCTCTGAAGATGCATAGCTACTGTGGTAGTGTTATTTTTTATTTTTGTAACTGATAAATATCATTCTTTAACATTATCTTTACACAGGATTGACCACTGACTAAAAATGAGTTTTTATACTGATGTTTCCTGATAATTTTCAACCTGAAGAATTTTTGAACTGATAGTACTACAAGCAACATAACAAAACATTTTCCTGTGCTTTTGTTGAAATATAAATTTAGTTTGTCGCACGTCATGAATCAATAACATAGAATGTTCTGAACACCACAGTAATAATTTTTTTGTAGTAATGAAAATGTACACAATAGTTTTTGTTGTCTTCCTCTGCACCTGCTTTTATTATGCTTGTGAATATAATAAAATAGCTGGTGCTTCGTACACAATCTGATGCTTTGCTTAATATGGAACACTAATTTTAAGCACTTTAAATAGGCCAGCAGTGATGGAAGTTGGAAGTGAATGGCCAGCAGTGATGGAAGTTGGGAGTGAGCAGTCAGCAGTGATTATTTAGGTTAATAATTACCAGTGTTGGCGGTCTGCAGTATTAGCGGGAGCGGGCGGTCTGAATGTATATTCGTAATTGAGATTTATAACTGATAATTACATAATTTTTGAACTGCGTAAATAGATTGTTTGCTCTGCAACAAAATCTTTCGTTTGCTAACCACATGCCTATTAGAAGTTGGAGACTTCAGTAGTTAGAAACTTCAGTAGTTAGAATCTTTTATTTAGCTGGCAGTATTGGTGCTTGCGGCATCGCTGTGGCTCCCGCAATGAACATTTTTGCTAGGTAAGTAACTTATGAAATGTGTAGGTTAGTGTTAGGAATTCTACTTATCTAGGGCCATTCTATCGAGTTAATTTTAAAGCATTTATATCGCGTTACCGTTGAATATTGTGAGAAATTAATGAATAGGAAAAGTTTAAGTTCTGTTTCTCATGGCAAATTCTGTAGATCAGAAATGGAACGATAAAGACAAGCAAAGAGACACTTGTATTCAATTTCACCCAGCAGTTTCAGAGTTATAACACGGAAGTTTCACCTTCTCAGTTATTTCAGTGCAAAGAAAAGTTTAAATAAAGAAGTTTCATCTGTTGACCCTTAGCCGAGGATACCTCAATGTAATCTTCTCGTTTTCTTATAGTTTCAATTATTAAGGTATGATTAAAAAAATTAATTGTTGTTTACTGCTAGCGTGTAATTGTGTAGAGAATTTCCTTTGTAGTTGTAGTTTCTCATTGTTGTACTGTATTGTAGTGAGCAAAGCAAAATTGGCATGCACTAAATATCTCGCAGTCGCTTTTGCAATTAATTAGGTATTTATTATTTTCAGTGCAATTTTAATGTGACTTCTTATTTCTGCTCTTAAAATTTTGTTTTTTGTGTGTTTTCGTGTGAAGTATTGTGACGATCATACCGTGCGAAAAGTGTGAAAGTACACTCCTGGAAATGGAAAAAAGAACACATTGACACCGGTGTGTCAGACCCACCATACTTGCTCCGGACACTGCGAGAGGGCTGTACAAGCAATGACCACACGCACGGTACAGCGGACACACCAGGAACCGCGGTGTAGGCCGTCGAATGGCGCTAGCTGCGCAGCATTTGTGCACCGCCGCCGTCAGTGTCAGCCAGTTTGCCGTGGCATACGGAGCTCCATCGCAGTCTTTAACACTGGTAGCATGCCGCGACAGCGTGGACGTGAACCGTATGTGCAGTTGACGGACTTTGAGCGAGGGCGTATAGTGGGCATGCGGGAGGCCGGGTGGACGTACCGCCGAATTGCTCAACACGTGGGGCGTGAGGTCTCCACAGTACATCGATGTTGTCGCCAGTGGTCGGCGGAAGGTGCATGTGCCCGTCGACCTGGGACCGGACCGCAGCGACGCACAGATGCACGCCAAGATCGTAGGATCCTACGCAGTGCCGTAGAGGACCGCACCGCCACTTCCCAGCAAATTAGGGACACTGTTGCTCCTGGGGTATCGGCGAGGACCATTCGCAACCGTCTCCATGAAGCTGGGCTACGGTCCCGCACACCGTTAGGCCGTCTTCCGCTCACGCCCCAACATCGTGCAGCTCGCCTCCAGTGGTGTCGCGACAGGCGTGAATGGAGGGACGAATGGAGACGTGTCGTCTTCAGCGATGAGAGTCGCTTCTGCCTTGGTGCCAATGATGGTCGTATGCGTGTTTGGCGCCGTGCAGGTGAGCGCCACAATCAGGACTGCATACGACCGAGGCACACAGGGTCAACACCCGGCATCATGGTGTGGGGAGCGATCTCCTACACTGGCCGTACACCTCTGGTGATCGTCGAGGGGACACTGAATAGTGCACGGTACATCCAAACCGTCATCGAACCCATCGTTCTACCATTCCTAGACCGGCAAGGGAACTTGCTGTTCCAACAGGACAATGCACGTCCGCATGTATCCCGTGCCACCCAACGTGCTCTAGAAGGTGTAAGTCAACTACCCTGGCCAGCAAGATCTCCGGATCTGTCCCCCATTGAGCATGTTTGGGACTGGATGAAGTGTCGTCTCACGCGGTCTGCACGTCCAGCACGAACGCTGGTCCAACTGAGGCGCCATGTGGAAATGGCATGGCAAGCCGTTCCACAGGACTACATCCAGCATCTCTCCGATCGTCTCCATGGGAGAATAGCAGCCTGCATTGCAGCAAAAGGTGGATATACACTGTACTAGTTCCGACATTGTGCATGGCTCTGTTGCCTGTGTCTATGTGCCTGTGGTTCTGTCAGTGTGATCATGTGATGTATCTGACCCCAGGAATGTGTCAATAAAGTTTCCCCTTCCTGGGACAATGAATTCACGGTGTTCTTATTTCAATTTCCCGGAGTGTAAATTGAGGGACGACAGTGACGACGAGCGTAGCTCGTTAGCACCACCTAGTAACAAAGTGACAAATAGTCAAGACAGTAATTTGATAATTGTCAATAGGGACATGGACCAGGCAGTAAATAACGGGATGAAAATTGAAACAATCAGTGAAGTTGGAAGTATTGTCGATCGATCGGTTGGTGACTGTTCCCCTCAGGAGTCCGAAATGACAGAACCAAATCTTGCAACTACCGTAGATTCAGGTTATGTGTCATCACCTTTTTCTCAATTAAGTCAAGACTCACTCCCTGCTTTTCAAAATGCGAATGTTGCCGGTGCAGATGCACTACTGAAAAGCACAAGGGACATGTTTCAGGCACTGATGCATTATTATTGCAATTAATGCAACAAATGAAACAAACAATGGAACAAAATCAGAATAAAACACAGCAACAAATGGAACAAAATCAGAAACAAACATAGCAACAGCTCAAAAGTTAGACACAATGGAACAAAATCTTCACAAGTTACACACAACGCTTGAACAAACACGTGAAGATTTAACTGCTGACCCATTTGAAATCGAATCGAAATATCAAAAGATTTCTGAAAATGTAAAAACTCAAATTTGTGAGCATTTTCAGCCTCTTTTTTCGTGACATGAAAACACATTACGGTATCACGAAGCAGCCATAAAAGAATTGCTGATTATTGTTCATGAAAATCACGACACCTTGCAAGCCAAAACTAACTCAGCTGCATCTACCGATATGGTTACGCAACCTGTAAAAGATCAGGAAAACTTAAAGGAAACAATGGATACGATTACAACACAAATGGACACACTAAAACTTGGTTCAGCAAAACACACGGAGGAAATACCGATATGGGAAGAGGGCTTTACAAATACGAAATAGTCGCAAAGTAATAATACGTGGTATTTCAGAGATCTTGAAAGGAGTCGGCAAGGTGCAGCGAGCCTTGAGAAGGAAGAGCCGGCTCGATGTAAGAATGACAGTTTTGCGAGTTGGCTCTTCATTACAATGCGTAAATTCAGAACATTCAAGAAATCTAGTAATGCTAAACCTCCACAGGCTTGACTTCATAAATTTTGTTATTGCTTTCCTCCTAACTGTTTTTTAGAGCAAAAAAAATTAACAAAAGATTTTACAACATTTCTCGTATAAAACCGTTTATTGAAAAATAATTTTTTCTGACTTAGTCATTGCTGTCAAATTTTTCAGTTCACGTTACTATTACAATTTACCACATGCAGCATGCAGTTATGTTTTGAAGTCAAGTTATAGTCCAGAACCTATGGAATCTATTAATACAGTAATTTTATGAGTACTCTTTTATAGGGAACAGGCGACTCAGTCTTATTGTGTGTACATTGTAATTGTTAGTTGTACGATTACGTAACGACTATAATGCTTACACACTTGGATCATATACTGATAATGAGAATTTACTGCAACATTTTGGTGTACTTGAAAAGACAGTTTTATTTAAAGTATTTTCTGAGAGGTCACAATATTTTCTTTACTTGACAGCTACATGATTACAGTACAACGCTACGTAGGAGTGACAAGGTTTTCATTAATGCTTTTTGCGCTGTATCTGTTTTATATCTGCACAGTTTTCTGCGTCTTCTGGAAAGTAAAAAATGCTTTGATACTGACTTGTGTGGCATAGCTACAATGAGGCCGTTACCTTCGTAACACAACAATACGTTACAGTGCAGTACTTTCAAGGACACGGCAATGAGCGTAATAACTACGACCTCTATCCGCATAGCACTTTATTTTTATATATGAAAAAGGTAAGTACATTGATTTTAGGAGAACTTGGTTTATGAACGACGATAGCTAATACACTTGGTACATTTTTACAGTTAAAGAAATATTTTTGAACTACAATCGCACAGAGAAGGTTTCCGGCAATACAATTCATTGCGCAGTTTTAGTCGGTAACATCTGAGGGTATAATTACACGCCCTCATGGGGGTGCACCTACTTTGTGTACCATGCGTGTGGTAAGCGCAAAGAGCCCTAGCTAATATGGTATTTGCTTACACAATTTTACACATCGCTACTGTATTTATCTACCACAGAATTACACAACTATTTGGTCATTTTAATGAGAGAAACGAACATTTAATATGTCAGTGACAGATGCCTACATAATTACACAGTTTTCTTACTTCACATTTAGGAAATTGTGCTTTGTCTGTACTTTGTAAGCTGTTCATATAATTTCAGAACAATTGTGATACTGTGAGAGATTTGAATGATGTATTTTGTTTGGGATCATAATTTTTGAAGTACAGTTAAGGTAGGTGACACTATTGAAACGAGTAGAGGATTTCTTTTAGAGATTTTGAGATTACTGAAGGAACCTACAACGATTCTGAGATGTGATTGATGTGCTATGATGATATTATTACGACGATGATGTGTATTATGATGCTGAGTTATGTTTATGATCAATAAGGGGATGCTATATGAGGAAATGTTTATCCTATGTGTTTATGATGATGAAGTATTGAATAGGTATCAACGAATATGTATATGGGTAATGAGCTAATAAACAATGAGTAGGGGTTAGTGTCTCTGGTTTGTAGGAAAGAATGTTGGAAATTAAGAGTCGTTATGAAAGTTTCTATGTATGTGAATGTGAGTACCACAATGCTGACGGAAATGTTTTGACACTGTTATTGATGAGATTTCGTTTCTACACTTCTACTGTAATAATTCAATCTGTGAAAATTTTTATGGGTACCTGTCATTGTAGCTGAAATTGCTGTTGTAAATATTTCGGTAAAGGGTAGATGTGACCTTGACATAATACTGTGCTGAGCTGCATGCTAGCCACTTTGAAATATACCTATTTTTTTGTTGTGTGACTTTAAACTTTTCTTGTGCCACTTCAGCAACTTTGAAGCTTGCCGCACTTCTGCAAGCGCTTGCATAGCTGTAGAAAAGAGAGGCTGTTGAATTCGCTATTGACATTTCTTTGTAGAACGCTCCACAAACATGAAACACAAGTACTTAGAAACTTATGATTACATTTTGGAGTTCGTACTATGTGCTGTTTATTGAAATGCTCATAAACTTATGAGAAATATTCTTATGTCTACAAACCTGATTATGACAAGTGTCTTCCTAGGAGAGTTTAAAGAATTTGACCGACTTATGAAATGCAATATGGCTATTGAATGATGCTTTCATGGTTTGCTATGTACATATTTGCTTATTTTATTTGATATATAGTTCCTAGCTGAAGCATAGCATTTGTTTTATAAAATAATTTTTTGAAATATATATGCTGATGTAAATACTTTCTGTCAGCAGATCCATTAAATAATAATTTTATGATCCTCATTCTTAAAAGAGGAGCACTAGGAAAGGAAAGAAGCGTAAGCACGAGAAAGGACTAGAAACAGGAATCACAAACAGAATTTTCTTTTCAACAACTTGGTAATTTTTTGGTAGAATAAGTTGTTCTGGTGCACCACTTAAGTGATAAGATGTGACATAGATATTAAGATATAAACAGATATTTCCCTTATTTGCATTGCTGTAATATTTCTCTGCTTGTGCTTTCTCAGGTTTAGGTATAAGTTATTGCATTTGCTGCTGCTATTTGCCAGGCATTGTCCTACTGAATTTTACTTTGTATTAGTCTGATAAGCCAGTTTTACCACTGATTTCTTTGTTTGCTGCATACTGCTTTATATTAGATGTAATGTCGTATTTGCTTTGCTAATGTAAATGTGCTGCTGCTTACTTTGGCACTTTGCATTTTTTGTCGTTCTTGTTTGTGTTAATGTTTGTGCTGCTGCATTGCCCCATTCTCTAGTTCATATATCTGAGTTCAGTAGATTTAAGTTAGTTTAAGAGGGGGTATGCTATAGAAGAAAAGGAGTTATGATGAACTGGGAGGAAATACACTGAGAAGCTATAAGGAAAATATTTGGCCAAAGAGTATTGTATATTGGGGAATAATTGTTTTGAAAGAGGAAATGAACAGATGTAAGTAGGGTATAGTGACAACAGGTTTAGGTAGGATTTTTTGTGAAAACAAGAGGTAAGAAATATATGAAAGTATAAATACAGATAGCATGTTAAGGTAGGATTTTTATGGAAACAAATGTTGAAGTAAGTTAAGTTGGCAAAGAATTAAATGAAATTTTAGTTGGAAATGATGTAGTTTTGGTAGAAATAAAACAGGAATGAGCATAAAGTAGGTATAAAATGCTCACCACAAGTACTGCATTACCAAATGTTACACTTCGACATTGACTCATTTACACTTGAAAACAGACCCTGTCCTTTCCTTTTGTGTTATTCTGCTACGTGTTTGTGTTCTTCCTGTCTTCGTGTGTTTACCTCATAAGACAAACTTTGATAGAATTTTTTTTTCTAATATTAAACTGCATTCACTATGATGAGGAATACTGTCATACTCAAATCTAATCTAGTTTTGTAACATATTCTTTACTTTGGGAAGATGTATGGACATTATTTATTCTGTTATGTTTTCTTTAATGCTCATGTGTCAAGTTAATGTTTCAATGGATATTCTCATTTTTCATTTATTTACCTATGTCACAATTCCTGTAATACTCATGTATATGATTATAACTATTCTTTTTGTAAAGCCTGCTTTACTACAAACGTTATCTGTTTTATCATGTTCTTGATAAATGATGCTTTCTGTACCTTTGTAATTGTATTCTTATGCTGTAAAATTGTAATTGTATAGACACCAGTTTGTAACACGCCCGGGAGTACGAATAGGTGGGGGGGGGGGGGGGGTACCTTATACTGACTTCTCGTTTCGTGACCGTGCGCCCTGTCCACACCACGTACCTGGTAACCCCGCGGCGGTCGTACTGTTCTGCTCCACACTGTTGCTGGCGTGCCTGAAATTATTTATCGAACTATGCAAGCGAGGCAGCGGAGCCACTCATCGTCGGAACACAACACTGTTCTACGTCTGGTTTGAACTACTATATTCTGAGACGATTAAAGGAAATCACAGGTTGCACTGTTTACATTCCAATTCATAAATGTTCATCCCAATTAACAATCTTGATGATTATCTGTCCACAAAAATCACTAGGATGAGCGTACGCGTAACCGACACGACGCGGGTGATTGTTGATAATGCGGAAGCCGAATGATTGAAAGAAAGTTCTTACGCTCGTCACACATACAGATATCTGGTAACAATCCTCCTAGTCACTAGTAATTTTTCAGTTCTCAGTTCTCACTTGTACGAGCGTGCTCGCAACCATCGCGGCGCTGCTGATTGTTGATAATGCGGAAATGCGATAATCGAACGCACGTCCTCACGCTCGCTGCAAGACACTGGCACTTGACTGCACTCTTTTATGGAGTTCATTCTGGGACACCGAACACGGCGCGGATGATTGATACTGTGCAACACGCAACAAGAGGATACACAAATACGTTATCGACGACACAGCTCATTTTTTCATTATTTCTTGACGCACTTTCCTCTGAATCACTTTCATATTTCATCACTTTACTGTAACAGCACTTGTAGCAACACTTAAATCTGAATACTAAAAAAGCCTCTCACACGCAGAGCTACACACTACACGCCCGGCTCACTACAGACGCGACTGCCCGCAAAGATACTCCGCAACTAAGCCAGCGATATGACAGTATACTCACAAGTTCTTCAAGTTAAGTAAATAGTACTGATTCATTTTACTGCACACTTCTGTTGGTCATACTACATGCTTAAAATGTCAGAGGTTATATGACTGTGTTACTGCTTGCACATGTGTTGATAATTTAGCTATCACTGCTGGTTCTAAGGATATTGCAAAAAAAAAATTAGCGAGTGCACAAGTGGTGGTTTATGGACTTGCTGTATTATCCGCCAGATTCTTTAATTGTGATTGTGCACCAGCACAGTCACAGCCGATGGCTGCTGGCCATCTCTTCACGGAATACAGTGGGTCTGCAACTTTGGTGGCCCACTACTACCATAATCTCTACAATAACTACAGTGCGTCTGCACCTGTGGTGGTCCATTAGTACAAAAATCTCTACAAGGCAAATTGTGGGCCTGCTCTCTGGTGCTCTACCTACCAATATTCTTCAACTGACTCTGTTGTGGGTTTGCTCTGTTGTGGACCATTACCAGTCTTCATGTCAAGAGTCAGCACAGTGTTCCCGTTGGGAGGACAACTCTACTTCTTCAAGACTGCATGGAGGTCCACTACTGAAGTGTGCATTTTCTTTCACTTCTCAGACTTTGTGCATAAAACTGTCATAGACTACTCTTCTGATGAATAATTAGGACTGTCATTAGGGACTGTGAGGACAATTTTTGCTTTTGACCAATAGTATATTACTAATTGTGTGCATTTGAACTATTTGATACTGTAAATTTTAACAGTCTTGGCCACTGCCCAAAACACTTTGTAAAATTTTTTGAGACTAGTACGGGGCTATGTAAGTAGTCTCTTTAAGTGTCTGTATGTTGGCAGCACGATAGACTGCATTAATAACTCTGATAGCGCTGTGCGAACTTTTAAAGAGACTCTGTGGCTGTCAGACTAGAAGTTGGAGGTGAATCGCTAGCAGTGATGGAAGTTGAAGGTGAATGACCAGCAGTGATGGAAATTGGGAGTGAGCAGTCAGCAGTGATGGAGGTTAGAGGTTAATAATTAGCAGTGTTAGAGGTTTGCAGTATTAGCGTGAGCAGATGATCTGAATGTATATCCATCACTGAGAGTTATTACTGATAATTATATAGTTTTTGAACTTGTTGTCACATTCTTAAGGTAAATACGATGTTTGCTCTGCAAAAAAATCTTTCCTTTGCTAACCACAAGCCTATCAGTAGTTGGAGCCTTCAGTAGTTAGAATATTTTATCTAGCTGGCAGTATTGGTGTTAGCGGCTTTGATGTAGTTCGTGTAATGAAGATTTCTGTGAGGTTAGTGACGTACGACATGTGTAGGTTACTGTTAGGATTTCTACTTATTAGGGTAATTCTTTTGAGTTAATTTTAAAGCAGTCAGATAGCATTACCGTTGAATATTTTAAGTAATTAATGAGTTCTGTTTCTCAGGGCAAACTCTGTAGGTCAGAAATGGAATGACAAAGACAAGCAAAATGACATTTCCAAAAACTATAAATTGTTTTTTCCATTCTGCTTTTTGGTGTCTTACCTAGCTAAAATTGTCAGCTCAGCCAACAGACCGCATATGTAAAGGTTTGTTTCTTAGTCTTTATGTTTGTAGGACGTAGACAATGAAGACTTTCATGATGCTGCTCTCACGTTATAGATTAGATTTTTCCAGCTATTGGACAGCGACAGGTTTGTTTTGACTAAATTGTGGGAGAATGAGATGAGTAAAGCAAATTGAGGCGTAGAATTCAGAAGTCTGAATGTCAAAATTGGAAATTATCAGGGGAGAGATAGACGAATGTCAGGTTTGGTAGTGATTACTGAAGTAAAACGGAAAGAGAACATGTTTCCATACGGTTGATGTTATGGTAATAATGACAACATCAAAGGACGTTGTAACAGGTATGGGCATCGCTGTGATCAGTAACTTAGGACGAGCTACTTTGGGCAACGCTATGATAGTACTGCAAGAGGCGAGTATTGGGAGGGCGTAAATAGAGTTGGTTCTGTGACAGGAGGCACTCTCCCAGTTCGCTACTTGCCAGTTTTCCTCGGAAGCATGGTAGTGACCTACGGTCACAGGTAAGCACAGCGAAAGAAGATTCAGAAGTATTTATTTCCATAAAAATGCAAGTAGTATCTTGACTCGTGGTTGACATCGTCTGTCAATGCCCACTGAGGAACAGCGTCGTAAGTGGCCTTCAGCCGGCTCAAGGCAGCTGTAACGGCACGCTTCGTTCCAGCCGGCTCCTGCACTGGCGATTCGCCGCTTGCGCTGGCCTCAGCACCGGCTGTACCGCGACGCCGCGGCTGTCACTGATGACGGCGCATGTATTGAACTTATAGGCGCCGAGTTGGGAGGTGCTCTGACCCCTACCGCTCACCACCCTGCTTCGTCATCTGTCGTACCGGGATGACGGTCGCCACCAAGCCGTGAATTTCTACGATATTGGCCTGTCGTCCAGGTACGCACTATTCAGTGTGCCAGAATGTCAGTAACTCGTGTCCTGATGTGCTGAGAAAGAAAGACCTGCGGGTCGTCCCATCTACAACAGTGGCACACTGTGGACGGGACTGTTGATTATATCGAAGCAGCAATCTCTCGCGGTAGCGGCTGTTGTTCGTAGCGCGCAGAAAAATTACGACAGTAAACCATTATTTTCTATTCACTAAGAACTTCATTGCAGTTAGTGTACTGGCTACTCTCACAGTTTTGTCACTACCCTGTGTGATGATTTGCGTCTCGTTGTGGCTTTGCTACTATAATTTTAAGATTTATTCTTTGGTGGGAGATCTTGGGTTTCATTTCAACTTCTTCTGAATATATAACCTGTGTAATACTAAGATTTTCTGTGAAGCGGAATTCCTCTACGGAATAATAGGGATGGACAGGTACGATAACTTGTCAGCTTTTATGGAAGTGGCTAACTCTCAATTGATCGCTCTACCCCACTAATAAGCTTATCTTCAATTGCTGTTATCCTCACTCTCTGCAAGCACTGTGTGTGTGTGTGTGTGTGTGTGTGTGTGTGTGTGTGTGTGCGTCTCATCTAACTTCACAATTTAATGACAATGGTAGTAAATCACCTTAATTAAATTGCAACCCTCATCCACTCTAGAAACTTGCCAACAATTAGTTACTGTCATTAATGTGATCACCTATGTATTACTTGATTCGAAGCTGTAAGCAACGAATGTTTAAACCCTCCATGGTTTAATATGTCAGTTGAGGAATGAATTATAAATGCATTTTACTCACTGATTTACTTTTATAGCTAGTAAACTCCATGCACATACAGAGGAGTATAGAAATTTAATTGAGATTCATTCAGGACACAGTGTTCAGAGCCCAATAACTGACCTTGTTTTAGTAAATTTCGTTGTGTAGTGTAACTAATGAGCACAGCTTTATGAGAAGTGTTCAGTTTTCGTGGTTGTATCTCTCGGATCAGTGAGGTGAAAACTAGACAATTCGCGATCCTCACAAAAATTCCAAAATATTCCTCTTTAGTTTAGTATGAACTCGAGTGGCTGTCATATCTTACGCAAAATTTTCCACTGACTTTCAGAGACAGGAGACATCAATGTTTTGATCAGTTTCAAAAGTAACCTTCGCTGGCAGATTTGAGAATCTTACAATACTCCGAGGTGACAAAAGTCATGGGATATCTCCTAATATTGTGAAGGATTTCCTTTTGCCCGTCGTAGCGCAGAATTTCGATGTGATATGGACTCAACAAATTATTGGAACTCCCCTGCAAAAATATTGAGCCATACTACCTCTATACCCGCCCATAATTGCGAAAGTGCTACCGGTGCAGGATTCGAGCTCGAGCTGGTCTATCGATTATGCCCCATACATGTTCGATTCGATTCATGTTGGGCGATCTGGGTGGCCAAATCATTCACTGACCAATTGTGGCCTGGTGACATGGCGCATTGTCATCCATAAAAATCCCATATTTTTTGGGAAAGTGAGGTCCATGTATGGCTGCAAATGGTCTCCAAGTAGACGAACAAAATCACTTCCAGTCAATGATCGGTTTAGTTGGACCAGCCCATTCAACGTGCACACAGCCTACACAGTTTTGGAGCAACCTTCAGCTTGCACAGTGCCTTGTTGACAACTTTTAACAATGGCTTAGTGTGGTCTGCACCACACCGGAAGCCTTCCATCAGCTCTTACCGCTGAAATCAGGACTCATCTGACCAGGCCACTATTTTCCAGTTGTCCAGGATCTAGCCCAAACGCAGGAGATGCGCTGCAAGCAATGTTTTGCTGTTAGCAGAGGTACTCATGTCGATCTTCTGCTGCCATAGCCCATTAACTCCATATTTCGTAGTAATATCCTAATGGATACGTTCATCGCACCTCCTGCATTGAAATCTGTGGCTATTTCACCCATTGTTGGTCGTCTGTTAGCACTGACAACTTTACGCAAACGCTGCAGCTGTCGGTTGTTAAGTGAAGGCTGTCGGTTACTGCGCTGTCCGTGGTGAGGGATAGTGCCTGAAATGTGGTATTCCCGGAACACTCTCGACACTGTGGATCTCGGAATATTGAACTCCCCAAATACTTCCGAAATGTTGAAATATGTCAGTAGAAAATCAAATTACAGTGTGCAAGGGAACTGTCAAGAAAAATGTTTTGTAAAATTTATTTTAGTTCTTTGCATATGGATAGTTACAGTGAAGTATCCGCACCTAGCTCTTTGTTGGCGGGAGAGCCCGCGCGTTGATACATAGGGGGCGCGGCGAGAAGCGCGCAACATTGTCGATAGAACACTCTAGAGTCAACCTTTCTCCACTGAAGTTGTGTGTAGAGACAGAGCGGTATGCCTGTTCGCCACCAGCTGTACAGGACCAAATATTTCACGAAATAAGCGTCAAACCAAAAAACTACAAAGAACGAAACTTGTCTAGCTTGAAAGCGGAAACCAGATGGCGCTATAGTTGTCTGCTATATGGCGCTGCCATACGTCAAACGGATATCAATTGCGTTTTTTGAAAATAGGAACCACCATATTTATTACATATTCGTGTAGTACGTACAGAAATATGAATGTTTTAGTTTTACTACTTTTTTCGCTTTGTGATAGATGGCGCTGTAATAGTCACAAACATGTGGCTCACAATTTTAGACGAACAGTTGGTAACAGGTAGGTTTTTTAAATTAAAATGCAGAACGTAGGTACGTCTGAACATTTCATTTCGGTTGTTCCAGTGTGATACATGTACCTTTGTGAACTTGTCATTTCTGGCAACGCATGCTGTTACAGCGTGATTACCTGTAAATACCACATTAATGCAATAAATGTTCAAAACGATGTACGTCAACCTCAATGTATTTGGCAATACGTGTAACGACAATCCTTTCAACAGCGAGTAGTTCGCCTTCTGTAATGTTCGCACATGCATTGACAATGCGCTGACGCATTTTGTCAGGCATTGTTGGTGCATCACGATAGTAAATATCCTTCGACTTTCCCCACAGAAAGAAATCCGGGGACGTCAGATCCGGTGAACGTGCGGACCATGGTGTGGTGCTTCGATGACCAATCCACCTGTCATGAAATATGCTACTCAATACCGCTTCAACCGCACGTGAGCTATGTGCCGGATATCCATCATGTTGGAAGTACATCGCTATTCTGCCATGCAGTGAAACGTAGTAACATCGGTAGAACATTACGTAGGAAATCAGCATACATTGTACCATTTAGATTGCCATCGATAACTTGGTGGCCAATTATCCTTCCTTCCATAATGCCGCACTATACATGAACCCGCCGAGGTCGATGACGTTAAACTCGTCGCAGCCATCTGTAACACCATAACTCTAGTGTTTTACTGATTTAGTTTGCTTTTGTTTTATTTAATGTTACATCAATGAGCTTCTGTAAATGCGTTTGTTTGAATCGATAACATAAAATTGTATACTCCTTTCTTTGTAAGAACTTCGATGTCATGATTTGATTCTATGCAATGTAGTATGCCAGTCATTTAAATTCTTTGTCCCATTTGGAGGGAACAAAACTTACTGTGTGAATCATTTTTTGTAGAAATGTCAGTATGTGCAAATGTTCTGTTTTATTTATTGTATTTGTATGCTGTTATGTAAACAGCTGATCCTCTCTTAGGGTTCTTAGTTAGTTTGTATGTAAAAGGTGTTGTGGTTCCCCTCGGGAACGAAACTGTGTAGCGCGCGCAAATTGTGGTTGGCCTAGGTGGAAAAGGTGGAACAAGAGTCAGTCGGGGCGAGCTACGAGTCGGGGCGAGCTACCAAACTGTGCATTGCCATTTAAAAGATGCATATTGTGCTGGTTCCGAGAGAGGCTTTTTCTGCTACTTTCCAATGCCTCGGATGAATGGACAAATAGCTGGAACTATTCTGGAATTTGTATCTATCATCGCCACCAAGAAATGACGGGGGTCCAGCAATTCTACCTGCAAATCCATCTACCAACATGCAGTTGCCACCACATTGCGCAATCACTGTATCGGAATGGTATAATAATGTACAGTGAAGGATCAGCTCATCGGATGTTTTAGTGTGCACAAATATAAGGTAACTTATAACTGAATTTGAGTACCTACCTTGATTTTTTCCTTATCATAACAACTCTCAGGTTCCTCTCCGTTTGAACTAAAGTGATTACCGAGTGTCCCTACTGAAATAACATTAAAGACCAGTGTTTTTGCTAATTAATGCCTCTTGAACATAGTAAAAAGAAAGTTAAAGTTAATGTGGCAAGAGAGTGAGTTAAAAGTTAATGATGCTTGGTGAAAATAATTTTCCTAGTAAAACTGCTTATTAATGTATTGTTGCCAACTTCAAATTAAGGGTTCTTAATACTGAGGCTTATAAAGTTTTGCTTAGTAAATGAGCACATTACTGCCTGTTGTAAATCGCAGAAGGTGAGTTAGTATCTTACATATATGTTAATTTTGTCTCTCAATGTAGTAAAAGTGGAAAACTGCAGTGTGAAACGTTATATACTCATGTTTGCTAAGTGTTTGTCTCTCTTGTGTATTGGAAGTGCATATTAACAGTATATCAGGATGCACAGTCTGTCTATTGTGTTAATGCTAGGTAACAAGTAATGGGAAAATCACTAATTATGAAAAACATTATTTCTTTATTCAAATGATAGTGAGAAGCAACCTGTTAGTGGATTCCAATTAACTTTCATTTTAAATAGTAAAGTATTGAACTGAGAGATACTTAACCTATATCCAATTAATGATTCTGAAGTGAATAGTAATAATAACGTTATAAAGACCAATCAGTTTGTGTAAGCCCTGAAAGTAATAGTGTGTTTCGGTATCTGTTATAATTTTACAATTAGTTTGTGCTCCTCTAACTGTTGGTTTCAATCTTACCGTAAACATATGTATGTGTCAGAGTTCACTGCACTCGCGTGTGACAAAGTATATGTTGTGTTTATCCATTAAAGTTACTAATAATTATTTTCTTGAACGATAATGTTAATCTTTCTCTTGCCTAGTTAGGCTGGCGACCGTTTTCTGTACCCGTTAAACAGTGCAGATAGGCAAAATTTTGTTTCTTACTGTTCAAATATTTCCGTAATTCTGACTTTCACTTCCGATACGTCACCTTCGTTAGGTACAACACGGTTAACATAACAAAATTCCTCTCAGAGGGTAACAATGCTCTGTTGCTTTATACCATAATTGCTTTAACAAGATAGTTTTATTTCACGACCTGCTTCCAACTTTAAGGTTATGGTATAGCAGTAGTAGACAGACATTAGTGTTATACATCGTGCATTTTCCGATGCCGAATAGTGCATATTATGCCGGTTTACGTTACCGCTGTTGGTGAATGACGTCTCGTCGCTAAATAGAACGCGTTCAAAAAATCTGTCTTCGTCCCATAATTTCTCTTCTGCCCAGTGGCAGAACTGTACACGACGTTCAAAGTCGTCGCCATGCAATTCCTGGTGCATAGAAATATGGTACGGTTGCAGTCGATGTTGATGTAGCATTCTCAGCACCGACGTTTTGGAGATTCCCTATTCTCGTGCAGTTTGCTACTGATGTGCGGATTAGGCGCGACAGCAGCTAAAATACCTACTTGGACGTCATCATTTGTTGCAGGTTGTGGTTGACGTTTCACATGTAACTGAACACTTCCTGTTTCATTAAATAACGTAACTATCCGGCGAACGGGCCGGACACTTGGATGATGTCGTCCATAATATCGAGCAGTATACATAGCACACGCCCGTTGGGCATTTTGATCACAACAGCCATACATCAACACGATATCGACCTTTTCCGCAATTGGTAAACGATCCATTTTAACACGGGTAATGTATCACGAAGCAAACACCGTCCGCACTGGTGGAATGTTACGTGATACCACGTACTTAGACGTTTGTGGGTATTACAGGGCCATCTATCATAAAGCGAAAAAAGTGGTCCAACTAAAACATTCATATTTCTTTACGTACTACATGAGTATGTAATAAAAAATGATGGTTCCAATTTTAAAAAAACACAGTTGATATCCGTTTGCCCTATGGCAGCGCCATCTAGCGGGCCAACCGTAGCGCCATCTGGTTTCCCCCTTAAAGCTAGACGAGTTTCGTTCTTCGTAGTTTTTTCGTTTGATGCTTATTTCGTGAGACATTTGGCCCGGTCACGATCAATGGACCACCCTATATATTAATAGAAGAATACTATAATTATATAATTTGTAATTATTTATTATCATTATTATAATTATTTATGGATTATAAAAAATTGACGTCATGAAGACATCAACGGTATTTCAGCGCAAACTCCATATTGTAAGTTCGTTGTTAGATTTTTAATCTGTTTTATGAAAACGATCCCCAAACTGAAGTTTTATGAATTGAATCATTTTCAGAATAGATGAGTTTATCTCAGTCAACATCGTATTATTTTTCATCGAACCCAGTAACCACAAGATTTAACGTTTGTTGAGTTTTCTCAATTTTTTTAATTTAATAGTGACATTGAATTTTTCAACAGTAGCTTCAATCAAAAAAGCAAATGAATAATAAGTACAGTTTTAGCTCACATATTCGCAATCCCAGTAAATAAATGCAAACCCAAATAATTATCAATAATAGATCAGAGTGAGTATATTCAGATATGCAGTCAGATGACGTTATCCACAGGCGACCCAGTAAAATAAAAGGTAAGGAAAAAATATATGTATGTTTTCAGGTTCACTGCGTAGACAACCACTACCAAGGGCCACGGCGAACGCTTATGTTTTCACGTCGAAATAATCTTCTTTAAATCAGTCAAATTAATATTGTTACCAATAAAGGCACAAGGCGTACAAAATGGTGTACGCTAAAGACTATTAGATCAGACACGTTTTTAAGAGCAAGTCCAGACAGGAAAGCTGCAAGGCACAAAAAGTTCAACTCTCTTTCTTTCTTTCATTAGATGGAAAGTAACTTAAACTGTTTTATTCAACGGGAAGGTTTCAATGTAATCTCCCATGCGTCTAGCTCCAACTACCATTTCGCGTTCAAAGTCCATTATTTCCCGTCGTGTGGCCGTAATCACGTCGGAAACCTTGTCAAACGAATCACATGAGTACAAACGTCAGGTACGCTAATGCACTGCCCATTTATGCCTTGTGCACGCGAAATATGTGCGTATTACTATTCCACAACTTTCGTCACGTCAGCGAAACACTATTAACTAAATTTTTAGACGTCCTTACTATGTTTCACACTCAGTATTAGACATGTGATGACACTCATGAGAGTACTGCGTTGAAGAAAGAAACTTCATCTGCGACATTGTTGCGAAAAGCGGAGTGCACCGAGAAGCGATAGGGAAGTGGATGCAGGGGGCTGGCGCAATATTCCCTTATTCTACAAACTATGCGCAATTCAGAGCAGAAATGCTCTATGATAGCTCAATATCTGCAGGCTGCTGGTACATCTGCTGCTGAGAGCACTTGGCTTGAAGTTATCACACACACCGACACGGCGTCCTCTATATGCTGCGTCCCTGGATCTGGACTCGGAAGTTTTTGGTAGGTACGCCGCCTGCCTGTTCGTAGCTAATGCACGACGCTTTGTCCGCATTTCTCGAAATAGCCTCGTACCAGAAGTATACGAGACACTGCGGTGTTTTTGATGCGTCTTGTATTTACGAACAAATGATAGTCGCTTTGACGGATTCGCAACCGGTTAGAGTTCGTGCTAGCGAACAAGAAAGGATGGTCCAATATTTAAAATCAAGCTGAAGAGGACTGTAATTCGTCGTGAAGACGGCAATACAAAAACTTTATTACTTTGAAATGCAGTTGAACACGGCGCTGTGGAGAGCACGATTAAACAAAAGCGGGAAGCTAAACGAGTGTCCGCAGCCGTAGTTTGTGGTTTTGCATTGAAACGATGGAGCGAAAGATAATGTGCAGAGATTTCATCTACACTTTCTGGGAGATAAGCCTGTTACGGAACACGCTATTATCTACAGCTAAATGTGAAATCTCTAAGCAGTGTCTCGTGGAGTGAATGGATGTGACGCTATTGGTCAGATGACCTGTCCACAAGCATTACAGGCTACTACACAGACAAAAATAAAAAACAGTGAGCTGGTAAACACAGAATTTCTTTCTTTAATTCCCGTCAGTGATTCCAGATTGTTGTCAGAGAATCGATTATGGTCTATAATGACCAAATTCAGATGTGAATAAAACAGAAGCCTATTTTATCTTCATATGCTTAATAAGGGGTTAATGTTATAAAGATAACATGAGACCCCTATTGTTTTATTCAGGTATGAAGACAGTCATTATGGGTCGAAATTCATAGCCGATGGCCATAAGTTTATTATCATGGGCTGGAATTATAGAACGTCAGTTCATTAGATAGGTACGTTAGGCTCTACCACCCCGTTGGTACTATACGATGAAAGACGGGTGTGTGCTTCTTCCTCTTCCTTTAATTTCCAAATCATTACTAACAAAACAAACACAAGTTTACATTGCACAGCACACACTACATCCATCCAAAAGTAAAGTTATATAACTGAGATATATTTCACAGGTTGGAGAAAGATAGCGCGTGTCCTTCTCGACTATGACAGAAATGAGAGAATAATAAGAGATCATTCAGATGATTACGACGCTGAGTAATGAGTACAAGTATTCAGTCGTGATATACGAAACAACACGATATACTTATCTATTGGCCATTCAGTGTTATTGATCCATCGTGGTTCTTGCACTTAATGATATTTGTACTTCCTGATATCGTGGTTCTTGCACTTAATGATATTTGTACTTCGTGATATTTCACTATAGCTTATCTACCTCTATGGGAATTTCAGACCACTTGCACCATATTACGAGGGCGTGTTGAAAAGTAATGCCTTCGAAATTTTGATATTAAAAGTCTTAAAGCTTTTTTAAAAAAACAAAAGTTGTTAACATTTTACATCTTTACTCTTCATACCTACGTATTTATTTCTCAATATAGTTACTGTGGCAACGAACACACTTTCCAAACGAGAACCAGTTTGTTGCTACCGTCACTGCAGAATGTTTGACTCTGTTGGCGGAGCCACAACCGCACCTCTGCTCTCACCGCTCCATCACTACCTAAGTGAAGTGCTCGAAGCTTTCCTTTAACTTTTGTAAACAGGTGAAAATTGGATGGGGTCAAATCGGGACAGTATGGACGACCATCGGCCACAGTGAACCTATTGTATGGGACTGTTGCCGACGTCGCAGCGCTCGTGTGTGGTGTGGCGTTGTCGTGCTGAAATAGAGTGTACTCCATCTGTGGACGAACTCTTCGAATTCGAACCTCGATTACAGCACACAAAGGAGCCGCTGCTGTCACGTTGTCATCTGGAGGGAGTCCCGGTCAGCGTACGATTGGCTGACTTCTTCTCACAGCTATCTCTGCTCTATCGTTCCCGACTGGCGTGCCGCTCTTGACTTTACGCCTCAACATTCCTTTACCCCCCTCACCACAAAGCGAGGGACGGCCGTCGTATAGGGAGCACGACAACGGTGGGGTAGGCAGGAGCGTGGACGCTGTGAGGGACCGGAAGCTGTGGCGGCAGGGGACGTCAGACTTGCGGTCGCATCCCGCCATCCGGCCTTCGCTCTGGTGGGAATGTTCTCGGGAAACGCCCAGAAGGGTACGCGTCCACCTCCTGAGGTCCATACCACGACGTGGAAGGCGTCGGCTGCTGCGGAGTGGAAGTCTCCGTCTCCATGGGGTCGTCCCGCGGTGTCGTGATGACTCCCTCTGGCGGCTGCTGTGGCTGCGATGTCCTCGGGATCCGTCAATCTGTGGGAAGACACACAGAAGGATCACTCTGAGCATGACAGTGGAAGTTGATTGTGATGTCGGCGCTGCAATCCGTCTCAGCCTGAAGTGAGATACATGCGTTCGCCAAGTCGGCGGAGGATCTCGCCTCGCGCCCACCTTCTGCTGTCACTACAAACCCTGAAAAACATAACATCATGCAGCGCGAAGCGATACTGGACGCCTTCCTTCGGCGCCGGATGCTGATGAGGGTGGAGCAGGTGGTGCAGTCTCCGATGGCGGCGGCCGCGAAGCAACTCTGTCGGATGGCGGATGCGCACGATAGGAGGTGACAAACAGTTGCAATGCTTGATCCCTGGTGTGTGCGGTGCGAAGTTTGGCCATCTGCTGCTTGAAAGTTCTGACATGACGTTCCGCTTCGCCGTTTGACTGTGGATGGAACGGTGCACTAATTAGATGCTGTTTGCTATTGTGTTCACAGAATATTTCAGATTCATTTGGTGTGAACTGAGGGCCCTTGTCCGACACTATGACTTCAGGTAAACCTTCGAGGCAAAAAACAGAGGCAACGCCTGAACTGTTCTACTTGACGTTATCGAATTCAGCTAAAGGAAACCAACGAATGTTCCAAAAAGGACCCGCAAATTCTATGTGCACACGTTGCCGTGGTGACTGCGACTTAGACCAAGTAGAGAATTTTTATGGCGGAGCGGACTGATTTTCCGCCTATGTGTGAGACTGTGACGTCACCTGTTCTACTCGTATTTGGGTGTCCATACCCTGCCACGTACAGTGTCGACGAGCTAACTCTTTCGTACGAACAATCACCCAGTGTCCTTGGTGGAGTAACTGCAACAATTCTTTTTGCAAAGCTTTGGGGATCAACACACGTGACTGTCCACTGTCATTTTGAACAAGTATCCCATCTTACTGTATAGGGACGCTAAGCCGAAGTGCAAGGTATCGGCGCACTACAGAGTTCCTTATGCTATGTAGTGGCGTTCGCTGTACTGCAGTAGGTTGAGTAACGAAGATTTTTGTGAGGTAAGTGATTTGTGAAAGGTATAGGTTAATGTTAGTCAGGGCCATTCTTTTGTAGGGATTATTGAAAGTGAGACTGCGTTGCGCTAAAAATATTGTGTGTCAGTTTAAGCACAGTCCTGTATAATTTTTCTAAGGGGACGTTTCAGAAGTCGTTTCTGAAAGTATTTGTATGGAGAGTAGCCATGTTGGAAGTGAAACATGGACGATAAATAGTTTGGACAAGAAGAAAATAGAAGCTTTGGAAATGTGGTGCTGAAGATTAGGTGGGCAGATCACATAACTAATGAGGTATTGAATAGAATTGGGGAGAAGAGGAGTTTGTGGCACAACTTGACTAGAAGAAGGGATCGGTTGGTAGGTCATGTTCTAAGGCATCAAGGGATCACCAACATAGTATTGGAGGGCAGCGTGGAGGGTAAAAATCGTAGAGGGAGACCAAGAGATGAATACACTAATCAGATTCAGAAGGATGTAGGTTGCAGCAGGTACTGGAAGATGAAGAAGCTTGCATAGGATAGCATGGAGACCTGCATCAAACCAGTCTGGACTGAAGAGCACAACAACAACATCTTCGCGATTATAGATATGATATCTTTTCGAAAGTACGATAATACGTCTTCTTTATCCCAATTTCAAGAACTGATTGACTGCCACTTTCCTCAGTAACTCTGTAAATTCCAAAGGAATTGTATCTATCTCTTTTTCCCTTATTTGATCGTCGGTATCCTTCACCATTTCAAACTCGAATACTAGATCACCTATGTTGTAGCGTCTAGAAAGCCTGCATACTCGGTTCGCTAGACAATCAAACAAGTCGCAGTAATGTCTTTTATTACAAAAAGAAAATTACAATACTTAACTCTGGCAATTTATACAGTTGTGTCGCAACCAAAGGGCGACACACAAAATAATCACTACAGAGTTCCTTATGCTATGTCACGAGCGAAGCCAAGATGAGGGAACGTATTTTAGCAAAATGTTCAAATCTGAATCAGCTTCCGTGGCCTGTGCAATTTTCCTACAGTTCAGGGGAAAGTATAGAAACAATTCAGAATCGTGACAAAAAGATGTAGCAGAAGCGTCAACGTCAGCATCAGGGCCAATCGGAAGATGTGAAAGTGCGTCCGCATTACCATGTTGAGCTGTCGGACGATACACAATCTCCTACTGGTACTGAGACGACATCAAAGCCCATCTTTGCAATTTTTGGGCAGTTCGTACAGGAACCGGCTTCATCGAGTGAAACAAGCACTGCAATGGCTTGTAATCCGTTACTAAGACGAATTTCCTGCCATACAAATAGTGGTGGAATTTGGTGACACCACACACTATAGCCAGTGCTTCTTTCTCGATCTGTGAGTAGTTGTACTTTGATGCGAAAGCAATACGCCTGCCTTTCTCACCAAATCTGTGCGAAAGCACAGTAGCGATTCCGAAAGAAGTGAAATCAACTTGCAACAAAACTGATTTGTTAGAATCAAAGTGAAACAAAAATCGATTACTGAGAAATGCTTCTGTACGTTTTTGAGAAGCTTCTTGGCACTCATCTGCCCAAACAAAGGGGACGTTCTTGCGAGGCAAGCGATGCAATGGAGCTGAGATTTGTGCAGCAATCGGTGTGAACCGAATATAATAATTCATTTTCCCTAAGACTGATTGCAATTTTTTGCCACTGCGAGGAGATGGCAGGTTACGAATTCTAACAAATGTGACTGAAAAGAATGTACGCCTTGACTGTTTTTGATATGACCAAGATACTACAACTCACGTTTAAAATATCACACTTGTACAGTATACACTCTAGTCCTGTATCAGATAACACACGAAACAAAGCAGACAAATTTGTAATGTGTTCTTCAGGTGTACGAATTGTTACGACAATATCGTCCAAATAGTTTGAACAGTTTGGTACTAGAGTAGTCAGCTGTTCCAAAATTGGAAAATGGCGGGTGCGGAAGCAATGCCAAAGGGTAAACGTAAATACTTAACAAGCCAACAAACGAGTGTTCACAAACACAGGTTTTGAGATCTTTCATCTAGTGGTATTTTAAGTTATGCAGCGCGCAGATCAGTTTTTGAAAAGTAGCGACCAGCGTCTAATTTGTCCATGAGATCCTCTGGGCGTGGCAGTGGATAATTATCAACCACAGTTTGTGAGTTGACTGTGGACTTGAAGTCAACACAGAGGCCTATGCTACCTGAAGATTTGTGGAGCAGAATCAATGGACTTTCCCACCGACTAACTTCTATCGGCGCAGTAGCTCCGCTGTCTTGCAGTTCTTGAGTTCAGCAGCCACTTTGTTCCCGTAATGCAATGGCAACAGTTCTGGCCTGGCAAAATTTCCGCTGAGCGTTGTATTTCATAGCAATATGTGCAAAAAATTATTAGCCTTGCCTGAATCTTCAGAAAAGAGTTCTGGAAATCCTTTCAGGAAGGTAGCTACACTGTCTTTGGCATTGAATGCAGTCACTGACAGCACATTGTCCTGAAATTGAAAGACAAACAAATCAAACGAATCATGACCAAATATATTCTCACAATAGCGTGATTGTTGCACAGTAAAAGTTACAATTCGCGTATTCAAGCGATAAGTGGCAGGGAAAGTACATTTTCCGAAAATAGGAATGACATGTCCATTATAAGTTGTCAGGTGCGTGCTAGTTTTAGAGCGGCGTGGGGTGCCTAATAGTTCATATGTGTTACGATTCAGCAATATACAGAGGCATCCGTGTCCAACTGCAATTTCACACGTTTTCCACTACGATGCAAACGAACAAAAAGTTTATTGGACTGGCGTTGCACGGAAGAAACTGTTTGCTTGCTTGTTTTGCTAATGTCTGCAGCAGGCTTTGAATACACTGCATTGATTAGATGGGCCTTGTGATGAGAATTATGTGAGTGGGCAGCATTCTTATGTTCGTTCTGTTGCTAACGTGACGTTTCTTGACACAAGCATAACGCTGTGCTTGTCTGGATGGGCAGTCTTATTTATTTCTTTATTTACACGTCAAAGTTCCCTATGAACCAACTGAGGAGCCAGTCTCCAAGGTCATGGAACGTGTCTCTACGTGAAATTACAACGTAAAAGTAATAACAGATAAAAATAAAATGTTTTTGAACCCGGAAAAAGTCATGCCACAAGTTTAAGCAAACGCAATCAACAATACAACTGGTGTGCTGTCACTTCACTTTACGCCGTAAATTTCAGTCAATAAATTGACTTTCAATTTTCCGGTTTTATTATTTATTTTCCTAAATTAAGTCAGAGTGTAGCGAAATTTATTACTTCTGACAAACATTCAGTTTTCACACAACACGTGTCAACCTTCAGTTGCCACGCTTTTAGTGCTAACTATATGTGCATTAATGTTTCATTTTCAGGTATTATAGTAGTTGTCCATAGGACTGGCGACCGTAATTTTCCCCAAATCTCAAATATCTAATTAACGCCAATTAATTGTTAACATAACGACCGCACATTTACTTTCTTTATTAATTTTACCCGTTTCTCAAAATTAATTTCCACCACTTTCATTTGCATTTTATTTAGATGTAACCCTTTCCTCCCTCTTTACCGACAAATTAACTTGGGTGACGATTGCTTTTCCCAAATTTCCATTAGGTGCACGCGGTTTAATTTTTCACTGTCATTAAAGTCGATAAGTGAGAGGGAGGTTACATGTTGACTACTTATAGCAACTTCTTTGTAACTGTATTGTGTATGTAAAATGTTTTCGATGTTTAAAAGTGTACAACAAGTTGTGTGTGATGTTTAGTGTGTGTGAGACTCTGGAAAAATGGACCATACGGAAACTGCAAGTACAATTTGTTCTAAAATTTCGCCACTAACTTCACAAAAAATTCGACAACCAAGAAGAAATCGCTTGTTTTCTTATATATTGCAGTAAAGTCAACAAAATGAAGTAGACTCTCACACATAGGCAACTTCACATAGAAATGGCATAACAAACACAAAAAACGCACTTGAAAATGGGAATCATTGCCCGAAACGCGTCGTGCGAAAAAGAAAATAAAGAAAATCGTGACTGGTAGCAGATGAGTTATTTATAAACAAACCTATTATTTTCAAAGTCTCAGCCTTGCAGAACCATTTATAATGGATAAAATCTCTTAACTGCTGTCGTTACTATTTCGTTGAATTCAGACCACATCTGGTCTACACTTACATAGTTAATTTGGAAGGGGCGACATTGTCTCTCAGGAAACCGTCAGGCAAATTGTTATCTGCTTTTTTGAATAGATATACTTTTCCTTTATTTTTGGTGCGTATGGGAGTTGCGGTATTCAGTCAAGCTACGACAACCATGAGTTCGCTAATCCATGTATCCGTGTTGATGATCGTAATTAGCTCGGGACAATTTGTTGCGAAGATGTCAAGTGAGTTTCCCCAACCATTTACTAATCGAGTGGGCTCATAGAGTAATTGCTAGAAATAATTTTTAGAGAATGTGTTAAGCATAATTTCTTATGATGTTTTATCTGTACCTCTGGATTTAAATATGTATTTTCGTCAACATGTCGAAGTTAAATTGGAGAAACCACCAACTGTAACTGTATGAGTCGGGTAAGTGTTTGAGATTAGACTCAAATTTTCTTTGAACCTTTCAGTAATCGTATCATCTGAGTTTGGAGGTCGGTAAAAGGATTCAATTATTATTTTATTCCGGTTGCCAAGAATGACTTCTACCCTTACTGACTCACAGGAATTATGTACTTCAGTTTCGTATAAACTCCTTCTAGCAGAAACAAAACAAACAAAACGCCACAGCCAACTATATAAAGCTTATTCTCTCTGAACACAGTTAGGCCTTCCGCAAAAATTTCAGCTGAACTTGTCTACAGCTTTAGCCAGATTTCAATGCCTAAAGCGATTAGAGCATCAGTGCATTCAATCAGCACTTGGACTTCTGGTATTTTGCCTAGTACAGCTCCTACAATTTACAACTTTTATTCTGATGGTTCCTAGATATACGTTCTCCTTGTTTTTGGCCTGCACTGTTTGAGACTGAAGTCCTGTCTGCGTTTGCCTGAGGTCCTCCAACCTACAAATCACCCCAGTCCACGCCACATAGCCCCCGCTACCCGTGTAGTGGATTCCTGATCGGTTCAGCAGAGCCCGAAACCCCACTAAGAGAAAATATTGTCACGGAACTGTGATAGGTATTATTTTATACAGGTTTCCGGCTTTGAGGATCGTGACCTTTATTATTTCATACCAAGCTGCTCTTCTCTGAGATTTGTAGACTTTTGTTACAGATATTTCTTCCTTACTGTCGTCTATCCACATCCAATGAATCTCATTTCTCTCAGATTTCTAGGATGATATTTTGCTACCTTACTGTTCACGTTCTCGGTTGCCAAACGTTATGAGTGTCTTTGCAAGTAGCTTAACTCCACATTATTCCATCGGAAAAGTGTGAAATTGTTATGTATTGTGCAGCTTGGACTGGCAGGGTAGTAAACATTGGTTCCTAAGCTTTGAATAAACTCTTTGTTATTGTATTTTCTTTGCCAAATAACTTCTTAGCCTTTTTAAGGAACTCTGCTGTACATAGAGTGGACTGTGGCACTTGGAAGGCCTGTGATTGAGTCCTGTGTGAGTAGCTCTCTTGTTTTGAAATGGGCGTTAAAAATATTCTCGCTCCACATAAGGAAGTTTCATCATCATGCAAGTTACGCGGTCAGCCGGCTCTCCTACAATCGATACTCGAGACTGCCGCGCTGCTCGCGGCCACCAGACGAGGAACTTCCCACACCTGTCACGTGAGACGTAGCAAGACCGAATGTACCCTAGGGCCGAAGGCTGAACTTAGGCCATCGCACGGGTCCTAGGAGGCCAGTTCACTCCGAGCGGGTTTCCTGGGCCAGACGCGGTATGCTTATACACATCTTCAATCAGGAGCTCTCTCCGGAGCCGTCGCTACGCTGTCACCACCGTCCAAGCCGGCATTCTCGCTCAGAATCCTGCAACATGCTCATACGGAAGAAGACACGTCCCTCACGTGATGACCGACCACAGTACTTATCAACGATCATCGTAGGAACTTTAACTGTTCACTCCTGGACATTGTTTCTACACGAATGTGTCCAGAACTTTAATCAGACTTTGTTCTACCTTTGGGGTGTCAAAGACCTTTAATTTGACTTGGTTTCTGTGCTCCGTGTGCCAAGAACTTTCATCTGTTTTTGTGTCTATCTTAAGTGTGTTAAGAACTTGTCTTTTCTCCTTTACGAGGGCTTCTGCCTGATTTACTGTTTGTGCTAAGACTAGATGAATTTGCTTTGTTCAAACTTTAATTGTCTTTACAGGGCTCAGACCTTCTGAAGCGACTTGTTCTGTCATAATTGTACCTAAAACTTTTACTGTACTTCAAAACTTACTTGCGCCATTAACATGCCTCCCGTCTGTTCAACCTCAAGAGCTTAATTGGTTCATAACCGCTTTAAGACTTGTTTCCAAGAAAGAAAACTTTGTTCGCTTAATTCAAATAAACTCTTCTTCATTTAATGCCTGGGCCTTTCCTTGTTTGACAGCCTGCAGCAGATACTGTACAAGCAACTCAAGTTTTGTGTATTGCTGGCTAAAGTCGTGAGGATGGGCAGGAATGCCGTGCTGTAACTTTTCTCAAAACATGTGCAATGACGAAATCCAATCTTTTAATTTTCCTCCATTTCTTGGAATGATTTCTTTGATCGTCGCCCTCAAGAGGTTAATTCTGATCAAGCTCCACTTCTCAGTTAGGTTAAACTAATATACAAGTCTCTGATTTCCAGTTTAATAAGTTCGTGGAATAGCGCTTCATTTGGATGAGTGTCGTTCCTATCATCTTCGCACAAAACGATGCGCCCTTTCGCTGAACTCACTCGGAGAGCTTTGTATTATGTCAGTTCTATTTGTCCATTTAACCAGAATCATCTCTTCTGGCTTTCAATTAAGCATGAGCCCGGTTTCTTCTGTTGACTGTAAACATTTTCGGGTCAGTCAGCCGTTTTACTGGCGTTTTTCGTGATTTTTGTGTACTTATTGTTTGCACCTGTTGCTTCACAGAATGTTTTCAGCCTCTGACTTTTCCCAGGCTCTCTTGCTGTTTGTAAATCAGATGTGACACAAGTAAGCTTGCCATTTAGTCTTCTGCCCGAATATTTGTAGACATTCAAAAGCGATGTTCCACTCAAGCTGGGTGTAAGGTGGCGGGAAAAGGGCGGACTTGACTTAAACAGTAGTTTATGTCGACTTTCTGCATTAACTGTCACTTACTACTCATCCTTTATGACCTCATTAAAATTTTTTGTCGAATTCTGTCTCATGCATTATCATCGACGATAAATACTAGGGTTAAACTAATGCGGCGTGTTGAGCTCAGATGAAAAATATCTGTATACTATACAAAAATGTTACACGTGATAGCGCTTCAAGTCTCGGTAGCCTGGCATTTGTTAGTAATGGTTGGCATTTGTCGTTAGTCAAGTATGAAAGTACCTCAAAATCCACACTCACATTTAACTCTGTTTTCCTCTACATTCCAGCAAATTTTTGGGAGACTTGATCTCGGAAATCGACCGCCGTCATTCTTCGGGTACCAACTCACACAACGCGATGAGCTATTCACCGATAATGTTCCAAGTAATCTGATAAAATTCCAAAGGAAGAACTAATGAATAGGTATATTCAGTACACTTTACTTTACAGGTGAATATTTCATTGCGTCGTAATCCTACCTGCCTGTTCCCCCATCTAAAAGCGAGAATTCCTTCTTCCTCTTGAGAGGTTGTCTGTTGCTCCACGTATCAATTTTAGAAAATTTTTGTGACAGCCTTGATTTTGATGAACTCAGTCGAAGTCATTTCCCGTCAAGTTAAGTTTCTTTGCTTTGATCTTTTTTCCTTTCTTGTCACGTGAAATAATGAGGTTCTTTCCCCTTTCGTGAGTCAGTTTTGTCTTATCTTTCTTTGTCGTGTCAGTTCTATTACTTTTGGATTTTTAACTTTTATTTTGAGCTCGTTTTACGGGAAATCTGTCTTTTTATTTGCCTTTTATGCAAGGGAGAAGGCTTACTGTGGTTCTTTTGTCGTCCGCCGCCTTTTTTCACACCGTGTTATAATTCCCTTCATGCGTGATTTGACATTTTGCTACCAGCACTACACACAGTTTATTATACGTGTGTTCGTTGCACAGACAAACTGTAAATGTCCAGCTTGATTCGGATTTCAGTGCGAAGTCATCGAAGAGCGACACGCTGGCCTGCCATAAGAGACGCCCTGGCTGTACTCTTGTTGTTGTCCAGATAGGTCACGTTCTTTTGCCGTAAAGGCTCGAGAGCCCTATTTATGTTTCGGTGATGTTAGGTACAAAACCGTTGACTTTCATGAAATCTGTCTCATTTGCCAGCTGTCGTTATGCTAGTGTACTTAGATCGTGTAGCTCGGTACCATATAATGTATGTAAATAAAGTGCGGTAATATGGGATAACAAATGGAACTATTGAGGATTTCTTGGTAGGGAGGACCCAATATGTGCTCTAGGATGGGTAGTCATCGACAGATGTAGAAGTAACTTCAGGTTGACTCCTGAGAAGTGCATTGCTGTTGCTGTTTATGTTGTACATTAACACCTGGCAACCAGTATAAATAGTACCCTTAGACGTTTTTGCCGATCCTGTGTGTTCCTTAATTCCCGTTACAAACTTCTAGAACTTGTACATGGGAGTGAGTACATAGTATTTTGAATAGGGGCCCATGTCTGGAAATGAACTTTCCGTTCTACGACGGCTTCATCTAATATGCGCAACGAGTCCACATCTGCCAAGAGAAATGTCTCAGAGTTGCTTGTCCTCGTATGCAGTAGGGTATACAGGATGATGTGGACTACTTCTTGTGGGGTAGGAAGATCTACAGTCACGAGTTCTGCCCGTTGCACTAGAAACTGAAGGACACCAGGTGGGACGGAGAGTGTGCACTAGAACTTGCTTCTTAAGTACAATGGCTGTAATACAATGATTGTAACGACGTTAATAGTCAGCAGATCGAGCGGCTGTTGTAATGCATCAGTACTGTTCTGTACGTACAGTATGCTGGGTTCTGTTTTGTTTCGGAATAATATAAACGCGTGATGTTTAAGTGTTAACAGAAGCAAATGCTATTAAGTTGAAATCAAATGGCTCTAATCACTATGGGACTTAACATCAAAGGTCATCAGTTCCCTAGACTTAGAACTACGTAAACCTAACTAACCTACGGACATCACACACATCCATGCCTGAGGCAGGAGTTGAACCTGTGACCTAGCAGCAGCGCGGTTTCGGACTGAAGCACCTAGAATAGCTCGGTCACAACGGCCGGCTGCGATTAAGTGATAAATCGGTATCTCGTTATGTTTCCTTTCAAATCGTCATCTAAAAATCGTTCTGCGTCACGCCTAGCTCTGTTCATCAAGCAGAATTGGATGAGTTAAACATCTGAACTGAAACCGTCATAGAACGTAAACTTACGTTTCCTGGCATGGGTTCCTACTGAAAATATTATGTACCTGTAAGCGTATTGTCCTATCGCTGGCTTGGTTGCGGAGTATCTTTGCGGCCAGCGTGTTTGCAGAGTCGGGCACGGGATACGGAGCTGTTATGTTGTGTTGTGGGTAGCTCTGCATGTAAAAAGCGTTCTTATTTTGGAAGTTCAAGTGTTGCTGTAAGTGCTATTACAGTAAAGGGATGGAATATGGAAGTGATTTAGAGGAAAGTGCGTAATGATGTAATTGAAAGTGAGCAGTGCAGCCAATAACGTATTTGCGTATCCTTTCGTTTCGTGTTGCACCGTTCATCAATCATCCGCGCCGTGCTCGGTCTCGTAGAATGAACTAATGTGTTACCACAAAAGAGAGCGTTTAGGTGCCAGTGCCTTGAAGTGAGCGAGAGAACGTGCTTTCGGTCATCGCGTTCCGCATCATCAACAATCAACCGCGCCACGACGCTTACGTGCACGCTCGTATAATTGAGTACTGTGAACTGTAAATTTAACTTTGTGAACGGTATTAAAATTTATTACTAGTGTCAAGGAGGACTGGTACCAAATATCTGTGTATGCGTGACGAGCGTAAGAACTTTCGTGCGATTATTCAGGTTTCGCATCATCAACAATCACCTGCATCGTGTCGGTTACGCGTACGCTCGTCTGAGTGATATTGTGGACTGGTAATCATCTGTTAACTGGGATAAACACTTATGAATTGGAATGTATACAGTGCGACCTGCGATTTTCTTTTATCGTCTCAGAATATAGTTGTTCATACCAGATGTAGAACAGTGTTGTGTTTTCACGTTGAGTGGCTCCCCTAAACCCGCTTGCATATTTCGATTAATAATTTCATACAAGCCAGCAGCAGTATGGAGCAGAACAGTACGACGACCGCGGGTTTATCAGGTACATGGCGTGGACAGGGCGCTCGGTCGAAACAACCGGTTGAAGGGTTCCCCTCCCATTTGTATCCCCGGGCGTGTTACATACCTACTCCCCTCTACAAAACCAAGACGTCTGAAACGGGAATTTCCGAACACCCTGTATATTCAGCCAAATCCTGGCAAGATTTGAAACTGGTGCTAAGATTGGCACCTTGCTGTAAATGTTCACGCATCTAAAGTTCTACACTTCACAAAGCGCTAAAAACATTGTATGCTATGACCATATCAATGAATCACAACAGGAATCTGTCAATTTCATAAAAGTGCATGAGTGTAACGGTTTGCAAGGATTGAAGTAGAATGGCATATAGGCTCAGTCGTAGTAGGTACACTGCATTTCATTGGTAAAATGATGGGAAATTTCAGCCTGTAAAGGGGATTGCTTAGACAACACTCGCGTGAGCCATTCTAGACTATTTCTCAAATGTTTGGGATCGAGACTAGATAGGACTAACAGGGGGCATTAAAAATAAGCAAAGAAGGAAAACATGAGTAGGAAACGTTTTGCCTAACATACGGGAGACTGTCATAGAGAAGCAGGAAAACATGAACTGCCAAACACTTGAACACAGACACCAATTACCCATACAAAGTTTCAGGAAATGACATTAGTTGAGCAGTCTGAGAGTACGAATGTACTACAGCCCCCTGTTTGTCGCTCCTGTAGAGATCACGAAGACAAGATTAGAGTGCACAGAGGCAACCATTTTCGCAGTGCTCCTTACTCAAATGGGAATGGAAGAAACCTCAGTGCGTGGTAGCATGGAAAGCACCGTCTGCACCGCTCACAGTGGTTTTCAGCGTATACGAGGGTTGGGGCTTTAATAATACTGGCAACTGTAAATAATTTACAGATCGTACAAAAAGATACGTGTTTCAAAGTTTTACTGACCTTCAAAGTAGCTGCTGTTCATTTTTGGAACACAACCTATGACCAATTTAGAGACAGAAGTGATGACACTTCCTGAGGACGTGACCATCATTTTGCCAGACAATGCTCAAGCACGTACAGTGCAAGCTGTTACTGATTTGTTTGACAGATGGGGCTGCTAAGTGCTGTACTACCTACTGCACTTCCCTGACTTAAGCCCTCCTGAGTTCAACTCGATTTCTAAACAGAAGGGAACACTCCACGGCATTCGATTCAGAACTGCTACAAATTCGTCGGGCAATAGACGGCGCCGCTGTCAGCACAACTGGCCCTTCTAACAGTATCCTACGACTTCCACATCGCTGACAACGGGTTATACACAATACTGGTGGTTACTTTGAAGGTCAGTAGAACTTTGAAACACGTATCTATTGTGTACGAGCTATAAATAAATAGTTGCCACTGTTAAAGTTCCAACCCCTGTAGATGTAGAAATAGTTGTATTGTAGACTGGTGTGGGATTAATAGAAACTGAAAGAAATGTGATGCAAAACGTAGTTAATGAACAGCCTGTCATTGATCAGCTGGAAAATTATCCTCACCTGCCTCTTTTCTATTTCCTTGATGATTTCGGACTTCTTCACGTCTAGTAGGGATTTCAGTGAGTCGGCGGCTACTGCCTTGGTGGGCTATGATTGTCTTTCCCTGAGGTGCTTCTTGGAGGTGTGACGTGGTATCCTCGTGTATTATGCCTGATAGGAACAATGCCTGAGTTTGAAAACGGTGAGCCTCGCTGTACTTCGGACAAATCTGAATGTAACGAATGTTCGTGAAGTGGCGAGTTGGATCACAAGCTGGTTGTGAATGTTTCTCTCGAATCGAGATTAACGTTTGGAACTGTGTACGCTGGTTAAAGGTATTACAAGTGTAGCATCCTCAAGCATGAGCCTGCATGTGACTTTGGAGTATAGTTCGGTCACCTGTATTACATGGGCTAGTCTATTAAGACTCACCACTGAAAACGCTCCCTTGCCGTGTCCTGCTTGCTGTAGTTACATATATGGAACCATATTAGTGCAGACTGTCAGAAGCTTGATATATTCAGCTTTCATTCTAGTCAGATAATAAAGTAACCTTGTGTCATTGCCCGTATGCCACGCGTCCCTTCAAGCAACATAAGCTTTCGATGTGGCCAACTACTGCTCCTTAGTAATTTTATAAACTTAGTCTGTTTTAATGCACTACTCCTCTGCTGCTGTAATTGGGCGCCTTTCTCTCCGTCATCATTGGCTATGGGCCTCTGTCCCACTCCAACGCGTGGTCAGCCTTGTTACTATTGTTTTGGCGACGTTAGTGTCATGGATGGCCATATGCCCTTCCTGTAGCCATGCCATACCCCCTGGGATGGAATTAGTGTACCCCAGTTGTCTGCATCCAGTGTAAGCCATGAAATAGTGCGAACGTGTTTCAAATGTCTGCGAGACGTGTCAATGAGGCGGGGAGCGGGGAACAACCCGGTATTCACTTAGTGGGATGTGGAAAACCGCCTAAAAACCACATCCAGGCTGGCTCGCGCACCATCCCTCGTCGTTAATCCGCTGGGCGGATTCTATCTGGGGCTTAGGGCGCCTTTCTCTTCATGTTGTTGGGAAAACAATTCAAGTTGTTTATGGCAGTCCGAATGGTCTTGACCGATTAGTTTATGGAGGAAGGAAACTGCTTAATGCAGTAACCGTTTTTGTAATATTCAAGTGACAAAGGAGTTCGTTGGCGCCTTGGCCTTGGATTATGGAGTAAGGTATAACAGTTGCGTTAAAGTTCTTGTTTAAAGTTTTCTGTTAAAGTGCCTCGCTTAATTTACTTCTCACTTGGCATTTGAACTATATTTCAGTATGTGACTAGCAATATTTTCTGAAATTCTGTGCGAGTACACCAAATTCATTTAACCTCTTTTTAACCTCTTAAGTCATTACTAGCCAGTTATTGAATTTTGGTTTTACGATTTTACCCAGTTTTGCGTATTGAGAAGTGATTGTTTCTAAAATGAAGTGACTAACGGTCTTATTTGTGTTGGCGTATTATCGTAACTTCATACAAAACCTGCTCAGAAAATCCACAAAACTTTACCTCATTTGCTTGAGGCTGGGCCACTTATTCTCCAGACAAAAGGTCGCCACATATCGGAAGCGATGTGTTTCAAAAACTGCGCGAATATGGGCGGGAAGTGTTGCCACATCCTACCTACAGATATAAGTCCACCAGACTTCGACTCGTTCCTGAAGTTGGAAAAACCTATGCGTGGACGTCGGTATCTTTCTCTGGAAGAGCTTTCTACCAATGTTATCCGAGCCATTCAACATATGAACAGATGTATGGTGTTCTGGGTGGAGTAATACGGCTTCTGAGACGTTGGAATTCAGTCACTGAGGAGCAGGGAACTTTACTGATGGATTGTAAAGAGATATTGAAAAAAAAGTGCAAGTTAAAGAAAACTAATGTGGGTTGTTTATGAAATGTCCCTCGTTCCAAAGTTTTACTTTCCAACTTCTGTGATTGCACTTTTTAGAGATCTCCATTCCTCTTCAACTGAACTGCCTACTGAGATACTCATTATTGCTGTATCTATAGATTCAGAGAATTTCAATATCCCACTTTCTTCCACACTGATTCTTCCGGATGATTCTCTTGCACTTCAAGATAGTCTTCATCATGCCTAAATTGTGATCTGAGTCAACATCTGCTCCTGGGTAAGAGTTACAATCGAATATCTGGTTTAGGAATCTCTGTCTTAATATGATGTGGTCCAACTGAAATCATCCCACTTCTCTGTCTTTTCCAAGTATACCTTAAAAAAACGGCTCTGAGCACTGTGGGACTTAACTTCTGAGGTCATCAGTCCCCTAGAACTTAGAACTACTTAAACCTAGCTAACCTAGGGACAGCACGTACATCCATGCCCGAGGCAGGATTCGAACCAGACTGTAGCGCCTAGAACCGCTCGGCCACTCCGGCCGGCCAACTATACCTTCACCAGGTGTGATTCTTGAACAGTGTATTCTCTATTACAAGACGCAATTTATTGCAGAGCACAGTTAGCCTTTCTCCTCTCTCCTTCCTACTAGCAAGACACATTTTCCAGTAACCCATTCTTCTGCTTCTTCCCCTACAACCACATTCCAATACCCCATGACTATTAGATTTTCATCTCCCTTTAGGTGCTGAATTACCCATTTGATATCCTTATATACCTTTTCGGTTCTGATGAGAAAATCCTTCTCACTGAAATTGTAACACCGATAGCTCTAGCCCGCATCTCGTGGTTCTCCCTGATAACGGAGCTTAGTAGAGCGCGCAAGTTGTGGTTGGCCTAGGTAGAAAAGGTGGACAAAGAGTCAGTTGGGGACGAGCTACCAAATTGTGCACTGCCCATGAAAAAGTTGTATACGGTGCTGGTTCCGAGAGAGGTTTTTCCTGCCGCTTACAAACGCCTCGGATGGATAGATAAATAGCTGGAACTATTCTGGAATTGGTATCTATCATCGCCACCAAGAAGGGACAGCGTCCAGCAATTCTGCCTGAAAATCCACCTACCAACATGCAGTTGCCACCACATTGCGCATTCAATGTAACGGACTACTATAATAATGTACAGTGAAGGATGTTTTAGTGTGCACAAATGTAAGGTAACTTATAACTGAATTTATATACCTACCTTGATTTTTTCCCTATCACAACACCTCTCAGGTTCCTCTCCATTTGAACTACGATTACCGAGTGTCCTAGTTTGTGGAGAAAATGTAAGCCTCAAGGCCAAATAGTTAATTAAATAATGTTTGATCTTTGGTAAGATGGGAATATTCAAATTTAGTAAAACTGTGGGAAGTAGTAAATGTAGTTTTGTGAAGTTTCAAAGTCACCTATTTAATCATTTACTTGAAAGTAGAAGACTGTGGTAATAACGAGAATTTGCTGTTTCTTTTACAGATTACAAGTTCTTAGAACTGAGGCTTATAAATTGTTGCTTAGTTAATGATCATAGTGCTGCCTGTAGTAAATTTTAAAAGGTGAGTCAGTTTCTTGCAAATTTGTCAACATTGTGTTTCACTATAGTAAAAGTGGAAAACTGCAACAGTGGAAAGTTATACATTCATGTTTGCTGTTTGTCTCTCTTGTGTAATGGAAGTACATATTAATAGTATAACAGGATCCACAGTTTGTCTATTGTGCTAATGCTAGCTAACAAGTAATGGGAAGACCACTATTTATGAAAACAATAATTTCTTGATTCAAAAGACAGTGAGAAGTAACCTGTTAGTGAATTCCAATTAACTTTCATTTTAAATAGTAAAGTATTTAACTGAGAGAGACTTAACCTGTGACCAGTTCATAATTTTGCAGTGAACTATATTTATAATTTTATGTCAACTAGGAAAGTGTTTGAAAAATAATATTTAAGCTATGTCCAATTTATGATTCTGTAGTGAATATTAATAGTAATGTTATAAAACGTATTCGGTTTGAATAAGCCCTGAAAGTAATAGTGTGTTTCGTCATTTGTTATAGTTATGCAAATAGTCTGTCCTGTTCTGTCAGCATCCAGTCTTAACCGTGAACATATGCAGGTGTCAGAGTTCATTGCACTCGTGTGTGGCAAAGTGTAGGTTGTGTTTGTCCGTTAAAGTTACTGATACTTATTTTCTTGAACAAGAATGTCACTCATTCTCTTGCCTAATAACGCTGGCGACCGTTTTATTTATTCTTTAAACAGTGTAGATAGGTAAAATATTGTTTGTTACTGTTCAAATATTTACGCAATTCTGCCTTTCATTTCCGATAAGCCACCCCCGTTAGGTACAACACGGTCAACCTAGCAAAATTCCTCTCAGAGGGTAACACTACTCTGTTGCCTTATACCATAATTGCTTTAACAAGATAGTTTTATTTCACGACCTGCCTCCAACTTTAAGGTTACGGTATAGCAGTAGCAGACGGTAGTGTTATACGTGGCTTTTCCGTGACAGGACTACTTTGTTCTGTTGGGGCATAATACGTAATAAGCCAAACGTGGTATTTGATTGTATAAGCTACGTAAATGCTGTTACAGTGTTATAAACTGTTCACAATAACTCAATCTCTGCCCTACTTTCCTACTCATAACGAATTCTACTCCAATTGTACCACTTCCTGCTGTTGTGGATATTACCCTTTCCCCGTCTTCTTTCCATTTTACTTCACTGACGCCACTATATCTAGATCCAGCCATAGCACTTCCATTTTCAGATTTTATAGCCTCCCTACCATATCCAAACTTCTGACATTACAAGCTCTGATTCGTAGAACATTACCCTTCATGTCCTGGGGATATACATTATGTGTCTTTAATGCAGTGGTTTACAATGCCTTCAGCATTCTCATGACGTTGTTCACTATTGATTCATTGCATTTTAGGGGCACTTTCCCACCAAAAGGGCAAGAGAGTGCCCTGAATCTCTATCCGATCCTCCTTCATCTTTGACAAGGTCGTTGGCAGAACGAGAGTGACTTCTTATATCGAAAGTCTTCGGCTACCGTTTCTGATGATTTTTATTCTAAATTTAAGTAATGGCGAGGTTCGAACCCGGGACCCTGGACGTTTTGATCACCCATGAAAGACACTCTCGCTAACAATCAGGAACTCGCAGTACGGAAAAGTTCTGGTCTCCCAAAACGATAGCCCTCTATTCAGGTAAGCTATCGGTGGTCTCAGACTGCTGGGGATAACTGATTTACTATCATTTACTCATCAATTAATTTGATCGATTTTTGAATTCACAACTTAATCGACCCATGACTGATGTAGTTAGATTCGTAACCTCACAAGCTATTCGATTCTGTGATTGGAAATATAAATTTAATTTAATTTAATTAGCAACTATCTCTTCGTTACAAGTCTGGACAGTGCTGCTGTCGTGGCTTCTCAGGCCCCTTGCATGTTAGGGAAAAGTCTCTGCGTAACAGTGTGGTGAAAAACGAGTGATTCCCTCTTTCATATCCAAGCCTTCCACTAAGTTGTATCTTCATGGCAAAAATTGTCTTATGGACAGTCTGTTAACCGAACAATGGCGCGTAACTATTAACCACAAGGAGTTCTTGTACTTTGCTCTGATGACTCGACCGTTTGTTAGCATTGCCTTTGTTATGCAATTGGTTCATCCTTTTATTAGTGTTACAGCGCCTCGTAACCTGTTACTGCATCTACTTTTTTTCTCACCTCTTTCTGCACCACAAAAAAACCTAATTCTGCCGTGCGAACTTGTTCGACCAGCATCTAAATCTTCGCACGGCGATTTTGCAGTCTTGAATTCGTAAAGACTACATTCGCCTTTATCTATTGCCCACTTTGAAGATGTTTGCATGCTCACATTACCCAGAATTTCCGTTCGTCCCTGCTCCTTAGCTGGAGCCATTATCACGTCTTCTTTGTCTTTGTTTACTGCTGAGCTATCCTCACCATACTCCTCATTTGCCTTTCATTCCTTTCCTCGTTTTCGAAAGAAATGCATCCTTCTCCCTTTGGTTCCTTCTCACTTTTTTAAATTAATTTTTTTCATATTTATTTCCTGTGTGTGATCGTTTCTTTTTTAATTGAGTGTTTATTAACTGTATACGATGGTAACATCTTCTTTCTCATCATCTTCCTTAGCATTTTTTTTTTGTTTTTACGTGCAACTTATTTTTCTGTTCTGTCTCATGTAAGCTACCTGGAACTTTTTCTTCAGCTTCCTTAGATTCTGGCGTTTTCTTTTATTGGGTTGGATGTATTTTATTTCACTGTGGCAAAGCGAGGTACTAGAATTGCGACTTGATTGTAAGTCAAATAAATTTTTAAAATACTGAAAACATACATTTTATATTGTTCGGTTTAATTTCTGTTCAGCTCTTACACTGAGAGGAGTGTAACTTCATAAACAAATCTTGGAATGTTGTCTAAATACGCGGATTCTTCACGTCACTGACAGATTAAATTAAAGTAGCCGACCGTTCTTCCAACTGCAGCCCTGGCTCAAAACTCTTCGGGACGTCGTAAGGCCGGAAATTTTTGCATCCGCGACAGAAGAATTTCAGACGACGTATAAACGTGCTAGCAAAAGCCACAGCACTTTATAAGTGAGTCTACATAAAATTAACTGCAACGAATCACTACCGATTCTTCCTTGATAATGTCGCGCACGCCACCATCGGGTCTGTCAAGGTCATCCGAAACAAAACGCCCAATGAAGTTCCCTCACTCGCGAGGCACAATATTTAAAATTTGCCTTTCTCAAAATATAATTTCTCTGGACTCGTGCAGTTATTTACACTTTCATAAAGAATACTTTTATCATATCCTTTTATCAAAGCAATATATATAAAGATACTCATTTTAGAAGTTAGGTAGACATCTGTATTTTGAAATGTGTACATGTCAATATTAATCGACATACAGTACCATCGAAAAATTTAAAAGGAAATTGTTATATATTGTGTTCAGTATAGTAGGTTCCGTTAAAAGTAATAAACAAAGGGATATTCATTTTCCCAATCTGTTAGGATTATTTTGACACCACGGTAATGTGCTTATTTTTAAATCTATTTTACTATATCTTGCAGTATTGAGTTAGTGAATGAAGAATATTTTTCTGATTTTCACAATAGATAAATTTAGAATCAAGAATAATCTTTTGCCTAATCCATTATAACATAAGGCCATAGTTATGATTTCACCAGTTTCCGAGAAAAATTCTTCTGTCGTGTCTGTTTCTTGCGTAATTGTTGTACATTACTCGCCGCCTGTTAACTATCCATATATTGTGTTTGTGATGAAAGCATGGTGTTGACAGAGTTCGTCAGTAATCCCGACTCAGTCTCTTCATGTAACTAGTACTCAATTTGTGGAACCTTAGGTCTTTTACCTCAAAGACGATTTGAAGAAGCCTTCATTAAAAATTCCTAAGTGTATTTGTCTCTCTCTCTCTCTCTCTCTCTCTCTCTCTCTCTCTCTCTCTCTCTCTCTCTCCCCGCTGTACGGATCCATGACTTGACAAATTAATTTTTATCTTAACTTTGTGGATGGATGCTTTTTTTGTCGCCACAAGCGCCAGTCACCCGGAGGGAAGTTGTGTGCCCAGTCTGTAAAGTATCTTCTGCGCGTTATCATATTTTCTTAGGCGGAGATTGGGGCATCCAGCATTTAGTTACACGAAAGCGGAAAAGAGTCTCAAAACCACACGTAGATTGCCCGACATAACCGACCGACTGTTATTAATCCGCAGACTCCTCTCTGTCTCGCAAGCTAGCTTGCTGCGCACTGAGCTATACGAGGCGGTTCCATATCTATCTTCGTCCGTACTCATGAAATCCCGTCTCACAGCCCACTATGTTTACTACTATGTCGGCGAACCCCATCACGCTAATCTGTATACAACTAAGGTCGGCCGGCCGGTGTGGTTGAGCGGTTCTAGGCGCTTCAGTCTGGAACTGCGCGATCGCTACGGTCTCAGGTTCGAATTCTGCGTCGGGCATGGATGTGTGTGATGTCTTTACGTTAGTTAGCTTTAAGTAGTTCAAAGTTATAGGGGACTGATGACCTCAGATGTTAAGTCCCATAGTGCTCAGAGCCATTTGAATCAACTAGAGTCACGGTGGAACTGCAGCCACGTAATTGGGTTCAGTAAAATGCAGAGGAAGTAGAAGGGACACTGTCTTATCGAAGATACCTTCTGTACCGGGTGGAAAGGTTCGCATGCCCCAGCTACGCTGAGAGCTATGCCGGCTGTAGCGTAGCTACTGGCAGTATTACCCAAGCCTGACAGGCCTCAACGGAGGAGCCAGACGAAATGTGTCCCACCTAGGGATGTTGCGTCTCTATATGCGTGTTACAGCCAACCCTCCTATTGGAGTAAACCCTGATATCAAGTTGGGCGTTGGGTCAATGGGAGAACACCCCACTATCCACAGAAATCTTCTACTAGCTCGAGAATCTAAAGGAGAGCCTCGGAAATAGGATAGAAACTCTTTAGGAAAATTATTGGCAAGGAAAAGGACACTGAGAGTTGGTACATGGAAAGTTCAAAGCCTGACATATAAACACACCGAAATACAGAATGAAATTAGTCTACTAAAGATAATAATTATTCTGTCAGAAACAAAAAAGAAGGAACAAGAGAATGAGAAATTTTGAAATTTCATACATTTTTGGTCTGTAGTAGATAAACGTAAACGAGCAAAAGCAGGCGTTTCCATTCCAATTAACAGAGCTCTGAGCGCTTACATCAAGGACTATCCATTTTTATGCGAGAGAATTATCACCATTACCATCAATTTAAATGGCATTGACTCAGTTATAACAGGGGTGTATGCACCAAACGACGGTGCGGCACAGTAAACCAAAGACCATTTCTACCAGAAATCAGACCATGTACTCAACCAAGTCAAAAAGCACCAATAAGTAATAATAGCAGGAGATTTTAATGCGAGGATTGGTTCACAAGTAATTGATCCAGCAGTAGGAAGATATGGAGAAAATATCATGAATAATTCTGTAGAAAATCTTGTAGGATCCTATAACCAATATGACTTGAAAATTCTAAACTCATACTATTCACATAAAGATATCCACAGAGATACATGGGAGAGACCATCATTACAGCAGAAATCAATAATTGATTACATCATTACCAAGCAACGGCCAGAAATGGTAGTATAAGACAGTAGAGCCATGCTGGCGGCCAACCAGGGGTCTGATCACTTCCTAGTTTTAGCAAAGATGACGTACCCATTTAGGAGAAAACCATTAACAACTGGGCAAGTGGCTCACCACAGCGATCATGAGAAATTAGAGCAGGCAAGGTATAACCTCTTTCTCATGAAGCAGTTCAGCAGCAGTGATTTATTTCAACGTAGATTAGAAAATGAACTAAAAGCGATTCCAGAAGATGACAATGTTGAAGTAGAATATGAAAATATTAAAAAAGCCCTTGCAAAAATTTCTCTAGAGGTTCTAGGGACTGAGAGTAAGAGTCTAGGTAAAAGCGTTTCCTCAGTGGATGTCTGATTACCTGAAGATGTTGATTAGGGAAAAGAAAAATCTCTAGAAAAATGGTTATCAACTAAATAACTACAGGACAGGAAAAACTACCAGACAACAAACTACGAATTAAGAAAAAGAATTAAATTACAAAAGAACAACATGTAGGAACAGAAATGTATTGAAATTGAGAGTCTAATAGGTGGATCAGAAACGACAGGAGTGTGGAGAATAATTACCAGTACGGAGAAAACACAAGTAAACGAAGCAGTAGGCAATCTAATTATCTTAAAGGAATAGGAAAAGCATTATGCAGACCTTTTAACTGAAGATAGGCCATATTATACCAAGGCAATAGAGGACGTGAATTGTGCATTAATTAAAATGAAGAATGGCTTATCACCTGGTCCAGGAAACATTCCTGTTGAAGGCTGGAGCAAGATATATGAAGAAACGAATAAGCTGCTTGATGAACAGCTGTTGTAAAAGGACTGAAATTCTCTCAGAATGGAAAAACTCATATGTGGTTTCTATTTTCAAGAAAGGGAATAGAAAAGACACAAATTGGTGTAGAGACAATAGTGTCAACTGTACAATGAGCCGCTTATTTGAAAAGATAATGTTTGAAAAAATTGGACTAAATGTTGGCCGTCATATTGGAAAGATCAGAGCGGTTTTAGGCAGAACAAATCATATACAGAAAACCTAATTATTTTACAAAAACTGATGGAGAAATTTATAGCAGTAGGGAAGGAGCTTTGTAGATTTAGCTAACGCTTACTACACAGTCCCTAGACCTAAGCCGTGGGAAGATATGAAAATATTGGTATGGATGATCACCTCTTACAAATTATTATTGAAATATACAGAGATAATGTGGTACAGATTAAACGAGGTTCAGATTTATTAGAACCTATTAATGTCACGAAAGGTTTGCGACAAGGTGGCAGTATGTCATCCATCTTGTTCAGTTTATATGTAAAAGTGGCTCTCCGTAATTGGAAGAACAGCTGCAGAGGAATGGGAATCACTGTCAACGAGTACAGATATTTTCATTAAGTTTTGCTGACGATCAAGCTATTGTAGCACAAGATGTTTATAACCTTGAGTTCATGATACGGCGATTATATAACGAATACAACAGATGGGGACTACAAATGAGTCTAACAAAAACAGAATATCTGGTGGTGAACAGTGATGCTAAATTTGAAGTACACATCAATGACAAAGCAGTTATGAGACAGATAGAGGAATTTAAATATCTCAGGGCACATACTGATAAAAATGAATTGGGCCATACGAAAGTAAAATATAGACTACTGCAAAGCAGAAAAGTGTTAGGGTGTATGAATTCATTTTGGTGGAATAAGAAATTTTCCAACAGCAATAAGAAAAGAGTAGGTAAGACAGTGGTTGAATCAGTGCTGTGGTACGGATCAGAACTTTGGATGTTAAAGGCGGATCTCAAAAGAAGACTAATAGATGTGGAAATGGATTATTTGCATAGGAGTGCCAGAATATCAAGAATCTAAATTAAAAATAATGATTAAGTAAGAGCCAGAATGAAGGCAAATGATGCAGTGATAGATAGAATTGAAAGGAAATCATTAAAATGGTACGGACATATGGTGAGAATGCCAGATTATCGGCGGCCAAAGAAAGTTTATGGCTGGAAACCTCTCGTCAGACATAAGCGCGGAAGACCACGGCGTTCTTGAACAGACTATATAAATGGAGTAATGGAAGATCGCAGCATCGACAAGGAAGATGCACTGGATAAAGAGGCTCGGCGCAGGATAACAGTAATACAACAAGATGTTGTTTTAGTCCTGTAATAATAATAATAATAATAATAAGTAGATTTTAATAAGAAAAAGCCAAAACTCTGTGTTAACTGGTCACATAATTCGGCAAACAAAGCAAAGTCTGTGTTGGGAGCTGGCTGTTAACATCACAGTTAATGAGCTATGTATAGTTGTAAATGGCTATTGACAGTTCGACAATAGCGAGGCTTTTGTCCGTCCGTTACGCTTGCCTAGAGAGGGTTGCCGTGCTAAAATATTTCGGGAAGGGCTGTAGGATTCGGCTCTCTCGTCGGAGGTGGGAACGGAGCGTTTTTTTCAAAATCTGTGTTGTCGTGGTGACTAGTAATTAGTTTTTGGTGCGTCTCTGAGTACTCCACAGAAGGGAACAGGCGACGCACTTCCGTGTTACTTTTAAACTGTGCTTGCATGAAGTGGTTTACAATCGTAAATAAATGCCAAGCCTTACTGGCAACGTCAGGTATATCGGAAGGTACACCAACCGAAAAAGTTTACGGTTGTATGCCGGATCGAGACTCGATCTCCGGACCTTTTCCTCCCGCGGGCAATTGCTCTAGTAATTGAGCTACGCAAGTATGTCTCACGATCCGCCCTCACAGCTTTGCTTCAGCCAGTACCTCGTTATGCTTGGGTAGCTCAGTTGATAGAACAATTGCCAGAGAGAGGGAAAGGTCCCGAGTTCGAATCTCGGTCCGGCATACAGTTTTAATCTGCCAGGAAGTTTCATATCAGCCCACACTTCGCTGCAGGGTGAAGTTTCGACGATTCCATTCTGGGGACACGGTATTGACTTGTGCTATTGCGAAGTTAACAATACGTGACAGTGCAGCTAAGTGAAGTAATATTTTAGAATATAAATCTAGTTCTACCAGGGCGAGGAGTAGTAGGATGTTACTCTTTCAGTCCGTGCTGAACTGTAGCTTTATACGCGATCATTAAAACCTTTATTGAACCGTTATTGCCACGGAGTTAGAAGCAGTTCGCCATGTAAATGTTAGTAAGCGACTTAGGTCACGGTCGTTAAGCAAAACTGTCGCCCACGTGTGCTATCCTGAGCGAGAACATTATTAGTCTAGCGTATGCAGGGTGGTCAGAAACAGACGGAGAATCTATTAACGGTGTTGCAGGGTAGGTTGTGTCGAGAAATAACTGTTAAGAAAAAAATTGGATTCTTTGCACCATTTCCAAGTTAATTAGCATTGAAGTTAGCCGATCAGGTCGTTGCGCGCCCAAATTCAAGCTGTACGCCAGAGACAGTGTCACCAAACGTGTTCTTCATTTGGTTTCCTAAAATCTCATAAGGGAGCGATACAAAAATTGGTACGGTAGTAAGAATCAAACCAGAGCCAAAGGCTGAGCAGTCTCGTTCAGTACCATCTAAGCTACGAAAACAATTGAAGCTATATGTATCAGGCCGCTTGAATTTGCGCGCTCAGCGGCCTAATAATGTAACTTCAAAGTTAATTAACTCGGAAACGTCGCAACGTCAAAAAAAATTTTAACAGTTATTTCTCAACACAACCTACCCTGCAATATCATCAACGCCCTGTGTATTGAGCCGCTCCCAAAAAATGGTCCCCTAAAACTTAGAACTACTTAAACCTAGCTAACCTAGGCCTAGAACCGCACGGCCACAGCGGCCGGCTTCAAGTAATCTTCATGGCTTGTATCGTACAGAACTTTGCGAACACGTACGGCTTCAGTTAGCTTTTCTTTGCGTATGACACTACTTGGCGCCGCCTTATCCTCAATCAACTCCATGAGTGGGGCTTTCGTGGCCGCCTCCCCATCTTCATTGGGTCCTTTCTTTCCCACCGCCTCTTTCGATATTGGGTTGGTACTGTGCTATCTGATTTGTACGTGCTGGAGAATGGTGTTCCTCAGGGAAGCATTTTAAGTGTCACCCTCTTTGCCGTCGCCATTAACAGTGTCACGTGCACTATCTGGAGTCCTGCCCAATGTGGACGATTTTAATGTTTTCTATTCTTCCTCCAGTCTTGTCACTGCTAATCGGCAGTTGCAGCTTACGATAAAGCGACATGAGGCATTGACTGCGAAGACGGGTTTTACCTTTTTGCAGACAAATGTGTGTGTATTCATTTTAATCGTTCTCGACGTCATTTTTCCTTCCCTGAATTGCGTCTGAGGGACACCATTCTTCCTTTTAGAGACACTATGAGGTTCCTGGGCCTCACGTTAGATTCCAAGTTGTCGTGGTTGCCTCACCTTAAAGACCTCAAGGTGCGGGCCCTGAAGGCACTGAATATTTTGAAGTGTCTGAGCCATCGGTCCTGGGGAGCAGATCGGCCATGTCTGGTGCAGTTTTATAGGGCTTTTGTCTGATCGCGTCTTGACTATGCTTGCACCGTGTATGGGTCAGCAAGGCCTTCGTATCTTTAGATCCTTGACGCAGTACACCATGAGGGTATCAGGCTGGCCACTGGTGGCTTCCGTACCAGTCCCATCCCCAGCCTGTGTGCTGAGGCAGGGGAACCGCCGCTCGCCATCCGGCGGAAACTCCTCATGGTGCGACGGGTGTGTCATTTCCTTGCCTGTCCTACCTCCCCAGCGTACCCTACCGTTGCCCGACCGCCTATGGAACGTCTCTTTTCCAGTCGTCCCAGGGCAACAAAACCATTTTGGATTCGTGCCAAGCATTTGCTTGAGTCCCTTGGTGTGGAGCGTGTGGCCCCCCAACGACAAGGTTTTACTCGCCTGCCTCACTGGTTGCTCCAGAGGCCAAGCATCCTTCTAGACTTGCCGGAGTACCGGAGGAACTGCACTCCGGCTTTTGTCTTTACCTCCTTATTTTACGATATTTTAAACCAGCATCCGGACCATGTACCTGTATTCACAGATGGCTCTAAACAGGGGGACTCTGTTGGTTGTGCTGTTGTTTTCCCTGATCGAGTCGTCAAGTTACGGCTTCCTGCGGCGTTTACCATCCTCGATGCCGAATTGTTTGCAATCTTGCGGGCATTGGAGCAGATGAGATGTGTTACCAGTCTTAAGTTCCTCATCTTTTCTGACTCCCTGAGTGCCCTTCAGACCGTGCAACACTTGTACCCAGCGGATACGGTCGTCCAGAACATCCATGATGCCCTACTCCACCTGCAATGGCAGGGGAAGGAGGTTTCCTTCTGCTGGGTGCCGGGGCACGTGGGTATTAGGGGAAACGAACTGGCGGATGTGGCTGCCAAAGATGCATGTTCCCTCCGTCACGTTGTTGAATGTGCCGTCCCCCTCCATGCTGTAACCTCCCTTTTGCGTTTTCGTGTTATGCATCAATGGGAAGAGGAGTGGTTGGCAGTTTCTGACAATAAGCTGCGTCTGGTAAAGGCCACTACGCGACCATGGCGTACGTCCTACCAGTCATACAGGCGGGATGAGGTTCTCCTCACTCGCCTCCGCATTGGACACAGTCCCTTCACGCATGGTTTTTTACTCCGGCGGGAGGACCCCCCAATCTGCAGTGCTTGTGGCGTCCAGATTACTGTCCGCCACATTTTACTTGACTGTCTTTTATTCTCTGACCAGAGGGCGGTGGTTTCCTTGCCACCGGATTTGCCCTCTATTTTGCAAGACGACGCAGCGACTGTGGTTAAGGTTTTACGGTTTTGTGTCCTGTCCAATCTGTTGCCTCGGATTTTAGGGAGAAGGTTTTAATGTGCTGCTGGGTGACTGGCTCACCCAGTTTTTAGGTAAGAGGTCCGCCAGTCACGATTACCTCCTTGTTTCACTTCGGTATCTGTTCTCTTTTCCTTGTGTTTCCTTTCCTTTTTTAGTGTGTTTCTTCTCCTCTTGTTTTGCCTCTGTATGTGAGCATTTGGAACTGCGTTAGGTCTGTGTCTTTTAGCCGTTCTCCCTGTTCGTCTTGGTCCCTTCACTACATGTGTTCCTGTTTTTATGTGCTTGGGCGCTGATGACCACGCTGTTTAGAGCAAGTAAACCTCAAACACACACACACACACACACAATTAGCTTTTCTTCCATTTCGAACTACCAACAGCCAGAACCACCGTGAGCCTCGCAGTAAATTGCGTACAGAAGACTGCGGCCCGCAGGGTCACCAAGCGCTGGAAATGTGTCACGTCACGCTGCGCTCTAACGTGCGCTGGACCATTCAGTTTTGTGGTTCGCAAAAACTCACCGTGAGTCACCCTGCGTCACCTCACAGACCAGCGTCGTATCTTGCGGCCAGGCTTATTGGAGCTTGGATCGGTCGGTTGGTCGGTTGGTCGGTCGCATACTGAGACACAAGATGACTGGTCCGCCTTGAGCGTCGGCGCATGTGAGGTGCCCACGTGAGTCCAGTGGGCCGCGCCGTATAGAAAGGGGCAGTGGCTTCGCGGTCGACACGAGAGCAACAGGAGTCAAACCACGACATCGGGCTGGCCGGTGTGAGCTGCGACGCCGTGAGACGGGAGATCGGCCCGCCTTCCTGCGTCCGTTGAAGCGGCTGGCAGTGGACGGTTCAGGAGAGCGTTGGGGATGCTGCGCCAGGTCTTCGCCAGAAATCGCAGTTTATTAGAAGTTAAGAGATTGGTGATATGTTGTTTCATGTATTTGTTAAATTCTACTTGTTTTCCTGATGAGGTCATCAACCGCTTTGTTTTGGGGTCGTCCCACCATTCTTATCCGTTTGCCCACCCGCTGGAAGGTGGTTATTTATGAATTGGGTGGTCCGTTTTCCCTTGTGGAGTTGGGGCGGGTTAGAGCAATCTGCGGTTCGGGTTGTTCAGTAATCTCCCCGTCAATTTGCCATACGTTAATAGCTGCCTCTGTCATGTTTGTCGGATTCGGTGTTAACGAATTTATTGCTCAAGGTGTAAAGGGCGAATTCCTGAAATATGTTTTTATCTTGTCTATTATCTTGCAAGGTGGTATATGTGTAATGTAGAGCACGTTGGTACATTTGATGTAAAACTGCTTTTCATGGATTTTATTTAAATGGTCAATTTAGTATATAAAGTTGCCACTCTTCCACCGTAAGAGTTCTTTTAAAAACAAGTAGCACTTTCGGTGGCAAATAATTTTTAATGTAAGTGTTTTGCACCATCTCCATCCCTCTTACGGGGAGCATAGTTTATGTGCTTGTGTGAGTTGTTGAAAGTTTTTAGTTTAAAGTAATGTGGTGTGTTGCAGATTTGCACCAGTGTAGTCTTTCAGAGGTTGTTGTGAACGGTCGTGTTAAAAGGGAGCGGCAAGGTTCTCAGCCCGAAAGCTCATACTATCAAAAAAAGAAGAATTGTTATTTCTGCCTCTGAATATATTGTAACTTGATATTTACAGCGTGCTTTCTGATTATAATTTTAAATCTGTTTTTTTTAAAGGGCCTTTAGGAATAAAATTTCAATTTATTGAAAAAAAAATAATTAATTGTTTCTTCAGTTACCATTGGCAACTACTTCCACGCTCAAATAGTGTGATTAAACGTGTTAATGCTTCTTGATGAATCGCTAGAAAATAAAGTAAATTCTTAAGAAAAGGTTTTGAAAGTAAATTCACGGTTCAGAAGCAACGTGCGTTCAAAGCGTTGGAGATTTTATTTTGTTACGTGGAGAAGTCATGCGGAAGCTTCCACAGACGTGGCGAGAGCTGGTGGCCAACAGAAGGGGTGAGACCGACATTTGCTTTCAGATTCGCAACGATACCGTCGCGAACGGGAGACTCGCTGACGTTGAACGAGGTCCCCTTGCGCGGAAGACGAAGATTCCAAGGACCTCAGCGGCCTTTCTATGAGGACGAAGCTACGGTCAAAAGTAAAGTACTGTTTAATTAAACGGACAGACAATGATAGGGAAGTATACAGAGCATTTCTCACGTCTGAAATACTCTTTAATAGTTCTAAGATTTAGAATGATTTACTGTTTCAGTCATTTAGTTTACGCACATGTTACGCTCCACGTAAGACGATTTACTTAATTTATTGAATCCAACACTTATTTAATGAGCATCTGTAGAATAAATGTAAATTTGTTTTCCGACATTCTCCTTCTCTGATGTACCAAGTGGTGACCTTGAAAAGAGCTGAAAGCAATGCACTTAAAAATGATAAACATGAACCTGAGGGGACTGACATATGTTTATTTCCAAAGAGTTTTCAGTCAAACGACTCATGTGAAAGAAAATACAGTATTTGAGAGTTTGTTAAATTATATTACAGTAACGTAATTCCATTTCCTGGTAAGATTTGCTCTTCTAGGTACATATGGAAAACTGAATATCTGCTTATGTAACACGTTTCTTGCCTTTGGAAAAAAAAGTTAAGGTTTTTACAAATTGAGAATTAAACATAGCATTTTTGTTCGCCATATATTCGACTGGTAATGTTCTTATATATTGAAAACACTGCGGTATTAAACTTTTCTCAGTGATAAGTATGGATAATCTTTCAGATTCATGTGAAGTACATCCTATCGGTGCCTTATTATATCCTTAGACACACAACTGTCAATTAAACGATAAGATTTTATTGGGTAGGTATCAGTGCAACAAGTTTTGTCCGTATAGTGGTCAACGTAGACTGAAACCAATCTGCAGTTATAGTCTCTAAAACTTTGTTATTTTCACAGTAATTTTTTTTTGTAGTCTGTCTCTCGTTTTCTAGGTTTGCAGAAATTCAGTACCCATTACCGCTTCCAATATGCGGAAATTTTTGAGACCTATCTTGTTTCAAATAGACAAGAAAGAACAGTGTATCTGCGTGATCGTGTTCAGTCGCGCTCATGTATTTTCGCTCTAGCTGCCCTCAAACAATGGGTTTATTCACCTCGGCTTTCATCTGTCCTGAACAGTGTAGAGTAGAAATGCCACACTATTTACGTATTTCCATTCTAGACCTCCGTTTCACATCAACTGCTTGAAGCAACTCCAGCTATATTTTAAGTGAAATAGCATTATTGTCCTACCAATCTACAATAATTATATTTACAATAATTATATTTTAAAAACGCAGAAACATTATGCTTCTACACTGACTGTAATAAATTTTATTACTCTGGTCACGCAATTCACTGACTTCGATGTATCCATCGCCGAATTAGAAAACTAAAGTCATTTTTACATCAGCAGTGCCCAAAGACAAAATTCTGAAACATCTTCAGTAGCAGTCATTGATGTTCCGTGTAATGAAAAGAAAGCAAATAAATCTGGAAGGACGTCGCATCTACAGAAAGCAGGTATGTTTGTTCGTCTGAGTAACGAAATATTTTCGTGTTAAACGATATTTATTTCGTAATAAATGACTTTTATTTCGTGCTGAAAGATAAAGACTGTACGAAATCACGTAATGTTTTATCGATTGCCTTACAGTTCGTCCGAAATTTCCTGTCAGTCAATTTTACAGGATCCTCTAGAAGCATCCTCTTCACAGTCGTCTGTACCTGTAACAACAGCAGGAGCTCAAGGAGCTGTTGGAGCTTTTCCCGCTGTTGAATACGTGAATTACACGCAGACATTTACACACACACACACACACACACACCACCGCCACCACCGCAAACATAACTATTTGTAAAAGTTCCAAAACGGATATAAAATTGGTCTTTGATTTCCTTAATTAAATAGAGTGGAAAGAGGCATTCAACATGCGACGCGCAAATATAAAAGCGAAGTGTACAAGCCGTTGGAAGGACGCCGTTTGAACTGCCGCAGAGCCGGTTTTACGTCGCCAAAAACGTGAATTATCACATCTGAGGTATGGTGGCGCAGAAAAATGGCAAACATATAGATGGTCTGTAGTGGAAAAGAGAATATATTGGACAGAAATCAAAAGGGATCAGAAAAAGACAGAGTCCAACAATTTGCAAGTGAGTTCGGCGGGCAAAGTAAAACAGAGCATATGGAAGCATCACAGAAAATAAAGTCGTAATAAGTACTTTCTGCCTTGCTTATAATGAAACTAAATTTCAAATGAAAGAATATTTAAGCGCTGCCGCGTGGTACCGTTCGTAATAAAGGCGGGAAACATCTGGTACGTGGACGTAACAAAGAAAAGATCAAAGATGTAAGGTACTGAGGCAAAATATTCGATTTTACGTCGAATAAAGAGTCCCATTTTATTGGTGATATACTTTTTTGCTCTGCGAGCAGAAGGTAGATACTCTTTATTCGGTTTTTACAACAACGCGAGCGATTTTGTGACGTGATAATAAAACAGCGTTGCTTGATAAGCGTAGCGCCGCCTTCTCATCTTCACTTTCAGAAACCAACCAGGCTGTTCTTCATTTTGTGCTCGGTTGAACAGTGACTACTGATTGTCAGAACGAGTGAAACAGGCAGTGGATAATAATTTTGTAGTCCTTTGCTATTTTTTATCTTAGTAATTCATGTTCTGTAGAAGGAAACCATGTAAACTAAATATGAGCCGTTAACGTAATTCTGTCAGAGACGGCAAAGGACTTGGAAGAGCAGTTGAACGGAATGGACAGTGTCTTGAAAGGAAGATATAAGATGAACATCAACAAAAGCAAAACGAGGATAATGGAATGTAGTCAAATTAAATCAGGTGATGCTGAGGGAATTAGATTAGGAAATGAGACACTTCAAGTAGTAAAGGAGTTTTGCTATTTAGGAAGTAAAATAACTGATGATGGTCGAAGTAGAAAGGATATAAAATGTAGACTGGCAATGGCAAGGAAAGCGTTTCTGAAGAAGAGAAATTGGTTAACATCGAATATAGATTTATGTATCAGGAAGTCGTTTCTGAAAGTATTTGTTTGGAGTGTAGCCATGTATGGAAGTGAAACATGGACGATAACTAGTTTGGACAAGAAGAGAATAGAAGCTTTCGAAATTTGGTGCTACAGAAGAATACTGAAGATAAGGTGGATAGATCACGTAACTAATGAGGAGGTATTGAATAGGATTGGGGAGAAGAGACGTTTGTGGCACAACTTGACTAGAAGAAGGGATCGGTTGGTAGGACATGTTTTGAGGCATCAAGGGATCACAAATTTAGCGTTGGAGTGCAGCGTGGAGGGTAAAAATCGTAGAGGGAGACCGAGAGATGAGTACACTAAGCAGATTCAGAAGGATGTAGGTTGCAGTAGGTACTGGGAGATGAAGCAGCTTGCACAGGATAGAGTAGCATGGAGAGCTGCATCAAACCAGTCTCAGGACTGAAGACAACAACAACAACAACGATTTCATAGGTTCCGCCTTTGTTAGTTATCATAACAGGAGTCACTGGCACAGAAAATTTACTAACTTTTTAGTACCAGTACACATTTATCTTTACCGACATTTCAACAACAACATCACATCTCTATCCGCCTTCGGAGCGTAGCGGTAGCGTTATTGCTTACCACGCAGGGGATGCGGGTTCGAGCCTCGGCAGGGGACTGGGTGTTGTGTGTCCGTCATCATCGCCGACGTATCGTCAACTAAAGAGAACTTGCTCTACAGCGGCGGATTTTCCCCGCATGGGGCCTCCCGGCCCACAACGCCTTACGATCATTTCATTGCATCATATCTCTGACTAATGAGTAGTGACCTGCAGAAGGATAGGTCCTGGCGAACGCTCTGGTAGAACTAGCCAGTAAAATAACATCAACGTTTCGATGTTTCCAAATTTCTATTCTGCAGAAGTTCACGTGATAACGCCATTTTAAGTGGAAAAATATTCCAAATGGTAATAGATTATTGCTCTGCAACATCGCTTAGGCATTCTCACGTATTATACTCGTATTACCGTTACATATCGGTAGTTGGTGAAAAAGGAACTTGTGTCAGTTACCGTTACATATCGGTAGCTGGTGGAAAAGGAACTTGTGTCAGTTACCAACAACATAATTGAAGAAATTACACGTTTCTCTTTATCAGTGGCAGCGGGCTATGTGATAATATATGCTACAGTACACTGATAAATATCGCAGGAAAATAAGGTCATTTCAATTTGAACGCAAACTGGAAATCGCAATAAAATTACGCCATTTCTCTTCGAATGCGAGCCGTAAATAGCGTTAAAATTACGCTATTTCTCTTCAGATGTATGCTGGTTTGAAAATAGAACGGACGCAACCATCATAACTAGAAACCAGTATCGAGTGCTGACATGACGGTCAGCCACACTACGATCGACTCAGAGAAGGGACGCAGCTGTCTATTTCAACTTCGCCTGCTCTGATGTTAATGTCATTCCTTCTGGAACTGCGAGTCCTACGTTGCTCGCAGCACAGGGTCAGTATTTTTCCTTGAAATCGCTTATAATGCGTTGTGTAACGTAGAATATGAGGTTTTTAAAGGAGCAGTAGTTAAAATGGTGCTGTTGCTCTGTGATGAAGGGACTGCTGGGAAATTATTAGCTCGAATTCGATTCCTGCTGCTGCCAACAATTTTACTTCATTTTATTGTATTCCTCACAATGTTAAACTACGAATAATAAAATTTAAATACACGTAAACAGGTCAATTTACATACAGCTCATCTTTGTGATAGAGTATATAGCCTTACAACATGGGATATCAGACGCCTTAAATGCAATTCCTGCAAACACAAGCACAGGGGTATACCTGGGCTAGGAGCTTCAGTTCCTCCACATGTGTCCTGAACCCATTAATGGTCGACTGTAATATGGGAGGCACCTATCAGAGGTGTTGCACTTTTATCCTGTCTTTCTGCCAGGGAGGGCAGCCAGAATTGGGTCAAGGCTCAGTCTCGGGGGCTATATGATTGCCCCAGTCCAACATCAAGGTCCAATAGCTCTACAGATGAATCTTGAGGGACGTCAGGGAAAATGACATCGACATGGCAGACTGCGTCAATGGTGGACCTTTTATAACGCTACAGCCTTCCCCAAGATTATTATTCAGTCTCTGGTAGCACCTCCTTTATATGCATCCGTGTATTTATCGTACGATTCAGTGCTTCATAAGGCCTTTTATGTGTATCTTTATAGGCATCATACAGTTCAATTTGCGAAAAAAACCTATTATTTTTTTTGTAAACACAATATTCTAGAATGACGTAAATTCTCTCGTCAATATGTTTCTGTTATTAATTGAATTATGTACATATGCATATTAAATGTCAATCGAGAAATTAAAGTAATAAGTGCTTAGCAATAAATAACTAGAGACTGCAGAAATCTTAGCGAAAAATCAATGTTTCTAATTAACAAAATGGTAATCTAAAAATCTAGTAACACAAAACCTGACTATCTTGAGAAACAGCTTAAAAGTTATTACCAAGCGATGTATTTTCATTGTTATCTATTTTTATGTCCTCCTTTGTAAATAATATTGTTTGTAATAACATTTCTAGTTAACTCTCCAATTGTTTACACCACAAAACTTCCGATTTCCAGAACTTGAGGCCTTATTTGTGAATTTTACGTATGTAATTAGATAAGGCACGAGTTCTGTAATGTCATTGAATGTTAGTAACCAAATCTAAACTGTAATTAATTACGTAACTAAAATAATACAAGAGACATTATTGTCATATTTAAAACTACAGATTATACTACAAAGTTATGTCATACGATATTGTTTTTTAAACCTTATTCGGCTGCAATAGTTCCTTTACGTTTTGTAAATTTTAATTGTAATGTCGAAATTGGACAAAATTAATAATGGGTTGTTTTGAAATTCATTGTTAAAATTCTATATAAAGGAACGCAGTACTGCTGATGGGGCTCAGTCTTTTGTCTCAGTTGTAGTGTTTTTCTCAGTGTGTTTTGCCTTGATGTGCTTTGGACAGTCGGTCTTTTAGAATGCTGTTCATATCATGTGGGAACAAATAAACGACGATAAAATTGAAAATTCGCCCGAATCTTTTATTTACATAGATTCCATACGCAGATCCAGGCAAATTTCAAAATCAGAATTCGACAAAGTGCAAGCAGCAAAAAAAAAAAAAAAAAAAAAAAAGAAAAACATGTTATGTATTATTTTAGTGTATCTTCCACTCATCCGCCGTATTAGTCTGGCTTTTGGATATTTATTTTTGATGTGAGGGTGGCAGAGTTACACTTTGATTTTTGCCCAGGATAGGCAGCAGTGGACGGCACAGCAGACTGAATATTTGGAGGGGCACGGAGCTCTGCTACTACTGCAACCACAGCCTTTTCCCATTTTTTTTTAGAAGAGTTACAGGCATCGAAATAACTGCTGCAGCATAGTGCACTGACAGATGCAGGCGCTAGTGTTGCTCCTAACAACCTTCGCTTTTGAAGCAGCATGAACTTTCAGCACTGGTCGTTTAAGAGCCGAAGCAAAGGAGGTGGCGAATGTTGGTGGAGATATGGCTTTATACATCTTTTTGGCCTCATTACATCTTTTTGGCCTCACCATATTAGGTGGGCTTTGTAGTCTTAAGCTCTTGTACATTCCGTTATTCAAGATATACGCTGCGATTCTGAGTCGAGACGGGATGAGACCCACAGCAATTGAAGCACTCTAGAGAAGATCAAGACACGACTCTTTTGTCGGTGGCCTCATGACGTTTGCAACAAGTGGCTCCTCCCTTATACCCAACAGTAGTATGCCCATGTCCCTGGAATTTGAAGCATCGCATTCGGTTGGGGAAATAAGGCTGCACGCTTAGGTGAAGGAATCTGCCTTAACGTGATCTGGATGTTCTATACTGGCGAAAGTCATTACAAACCACTCGGACTTGACAAGCTCTCCATCCAGCCTTTTCTCGTTATTCTGCACATTAACTGATACAACACCTCAGCTGGCCTCAGAGTGGCCTTGAGCTGTGTCAGGGAACATTCACTAAGGCTTTTAGCTTTCTGTAGTTCGTTGCCTCCTGGGAATTAAATGTTTCGACGAACAGTGTCCTATTAGGTAAGCGTTTGCCTGATTTTAATGTCTCTTCTATTTAGAATTTAAGAAGGGGAGGCTTTCTCAGAGATGCTCTCACTTATTTTAATTTTCAAAAATATGTTATGTCCTGCATACGTTATGATACTAAATATCGAAGTACTCTTAATAAGTCCAGAAGCCGGAAGTACTTCGTGTGCGACTGGTTGTTGATATCTCCAAGCAACCCACCCATCTCACTGGGAGGAGGAAGAACGTTTTGAGGGGTCCATCTCAGTCCCTCGAGCAACTAGGGAAACAAAAGTTCACCTAAACAGAGCCCTGTGAGCGTCGGTAAGCCTTATAAATCTGAGGTGTGGTAGGTTCCCCAGAGGTTACCTGCTAACGACTATTCCACCTCAGCAGCCATGCGTCTCATTAGTGAGCAGCATACCTTGAGACTGCAGGTTTTGTATATAGGTTCTCACCATCTTCGCCATCCGGGCAGGCGAGCCTGTTCCCTGTGACACACAACTATCAACTGCCGGGCCATACAGTGGTAACTGAAACATACCCAGAGCTTACGGTAAAGGGGGAATGGCGGCGCTTACCAGTCCACAGCTTAGGAACCTGCGGTCGCCAAAACCCATACCGAGCAAACGAATACTGAACCCCTGGGGGTGAAACATTAGTTGTTCAGGAAATATGAATTCGTATGTGATTTATAGAATGACGTTATTGCTTAATTAAATTTTGAACTTTGGAGTACTTCCAGTTTATTATTTATGTATGGGGGATCTGTTTAAATACTGAACAACACAGGGTCTGTATCTGACTATTAAACAAGAATGCAGTTTCTCAAAGGATGTTATTTTATTGTGTTGATATCCTTATCTGCCCAGCCGCTACGGCCGAGCGGTTCTAGGCGGGAACCGTGAGACTACTACGGTCGCAGGTTCGAATCCTGCCTCGGGTGTGGAAGTGTGTGATGTCATTAGGTTAGTTAGCTTTAAGTAGTTCTAAGTGCTAGGGGACTGATGACCTCAGATTTAAGTCCAATTGTACTCAGAGCCATCATCATCATCCTATCCTTCAGGACAGTTTTTGGTTTCTGTTACAGAAGAATGCTGTTACACAGGGTTATTATTTGCTACCACTGTGATTACAAACTTTGCTCTTATTTCAGGTTTGTTGCTTACCTTCTTATCAGAATGTGCGTGCACAAAATGCAATTTATACAAATCCGTGACCCACTGTCTTAAAACAAGAACGTGCACCAGCACCATTCTGAAAGCCCCGTGCAATTCTTTCTCCTTGGGATTCATTTCCATTGATGTGGATGTAAAAAACAAAAAAAGAAAACAACAAAATAAGTTCTAGAACCGCCAGCTCGAGATCCTCGTTTGTAAAATGTGATTTATCTAGATTCTATTTGAGACCAAGAAGGCAAGAAATTAACTTAATGTTTATTTGTGTAAGTGAAAGTAGTATTTAGCTTCACGTACTCAGATCATTTTCCCAAGTTCCATATTTAGGTGTAATTTGCCTTTTATATGAAATACTGTTATACACACACAAAATTTTTTTTGCATTACTCCAGATCCCAGAACTCCTAAAGTTAGACGCTGATACTGTATCACAGACACAGTCTCTTTGACTGTTCAGAGATGTCACTAAACCCACCCAAAGATGAAAACAACCATGCATAAGCAGCGCCTATTAGACGGAGGGGGTCCGACAGCCGATCATTTCCAGTCATTTCACCAGCAAGGAGGTACACGGCTTGTGTTGTCTGTAGTTCAACCATGCCTACACGCTCAATACCGCCGTTCGATCGTGTCCGCATTGTTACTTTGTGCCAGGAAGAGCTCTCAACAAGGGAAGTGTCGAGGCGTCTTGGAATGAATCAAAGCGATGTTGTTCGGACATGGAGGAGATACAGAGAGACAGGAAGTGTTGATGACATGCATCGCTCAGGCCTCCAAAGGAGTACTACTGCAGTGGATGACCGCTATTTACGGATTATGGAGCGGAGGAACCCTAACTGCAATGCTACCATGTTGAAAAATGCTTTTCGTGCAGCCACAGGCCGTCGTGTTACGTGTCAGCCTGTGCGCAATTGTCAGGATGATGCGCTACTTCACTCCCGACGTCCATGGCGAGGTCCATTTTTGCAGCCACAACACCATGCCGCGCGGTATAGATGGGCCCAACACCATGCCGAATGGACCGCTCAGGAATGGCATCACTTTCTCTTCACCGATGAGTGTCGCATATGCCTTAAATCAGACAATCGTCGGAGACGTGTTTGGAGGCAACCCGGTCAGGCTGAACGCCTTAGACACACTGTCCAGCGAGTGCAGCAAGAGCAAGGTGGACTTTCCCTGCTGTTGTTTTTTTTTTGGGGGGGGGGAGGGGAGAGGGAAATTACGTGGGGCCGACATACGCCGATGGTGGTAATGGAAGGCGCCGTAACGGCTGTACGGTACGTGAATGCCATCCACTGACTGATAGTGCAACCATATCGGCAGAATATTGGCGATGCATTCGTCTTCATGGACGACAATTGACGCCCCCGTCGTGCACATCTTGTAAATGACTTCCTTCAGGATAACGATATCGCTTGACTAGAGTGGCCTGCATGTTCTTCAGACATGGACCGTATCAAACATGCCTGGGATAATTTGAAAAGCGGTGTTTATGAACGACGTGAACCACCAACCGATCTGAGGGATCTACGCCGAATCGCCATTGAGGAGTGGGGCAATCTCGACCAACAGTGTCGTGATGAACTTGTGGATAGTATGCCACGACGAATACAGGCATGCGTCAATGCAAGAGGACGTGCTACTGGATATTAGAGGTACCGGTGTGTACAGCAGTCTGGACCACCACCTCAGAAGGCTCGCTGTATGGTGGTACAACATGCAATGTGTGGTTTTCATCAGCAATAAAAAGGGCGGAAATGATGTTTATGCTTATCTGTATTCCAATTTTCAGTACAGATTCCCCAACTCTCCGAACCGAGGTGATGCCAAACTTTTTTTGATGTGTGTGTATGGCTCTGAGCACTATGGGACTTAACAGCTGTGGTCATCATTCCCCTAGAACTTAGAACTACTTAAACGTAACTAACCTAAGGACCTCACATACATTCATGCCCGAGGCAGGATTCGAACCTGCGACAGTAGCAGCCGCGCGGTTGCGGACTGCGCGCCTAGAATCGCGGTGCTCCGCGAGACCACCGCGGCCAGCGATGTGTGTATAATATTTGATAGTAACAACAATTGTTAATTATCACAGTCTAATATTTTGAATGTGTTTAAATGCCTAATGTGGTTTATTGGTTATCAGTTTCAGCAAATTGCAGTTTCGATCAAACGAATGGAGACTAAGATGAAATTTTAGATTTACTGATCACCATTCAATTTGAACTTTCTAATTAAGGGCTTTATATTTACTGGTTTATTACCTCCCATTAATTCACAAAAAAACTTATTTTAGAGTTGTATTTATTATTACAAATTTTAGACGGATGCAGAATACGCGTATTGGGAGCTCCAATGTTAGGCGCGTAATGGGGCCCCTTAGGGATATGGCGGCTAAGGAGGGGAAGAAATCCAGTGTGCACTCCGTGTGCATTCCGGGAGGAGTCATTCCTGATGTGGAAAGGGTCCTTCCGGATGCCATGAAGAGCACAGGGTGCAGCCAGCTGCAGGTGGTGGCACATGTCGGCACTAATGACGTGTGTCGCTTTGGATCTGAGGAAATTCTCTCTGGATTCCAGCGGCTATCTGATTTGGTGAAGGCTGCCGGTCTTGCTTACGAGATGAAGGCAGAGCTCACCATCTGCAGCATCGTTGACAGAACCGACTGCGGACCTTTGGTGCAGAGCCGGGTGGAGGGTCTGAATCAGAGGCTCAGACGGTTTTGCGACCGTATTGGCTGCAGATTCCTTGACTTGCGCCATAGGGTGGTGGGGTTTCGGGTTCCGCTGAATAGGTCAGGAGTTCACTACTCTCAGCTGGCGGCTACACGGGTAGCGGAGGCTGTGTGGCGTGGACTGGGCGGTTTTTTAGGTTAGAAGGCCTCGGGAAAGTGCGGGATGGGCTGCAATGTCAAAGGGTGCTTGGCAATTACAGGACGTGCTTGGATCAAGGAACAGTCGGAATTATAGTTTTAAACTGTTGTAGTTGCGTTGGAAAAGTCCCTGAGCTTCAAGCGCTAATAGAAAGCACAGAAGCTGATATCGTTATAGGTACAGAAAGCTGGCTAAAGCCTGAAATAAGTTCTGCAGAAATTTTTACGAAGTCTCAGACGGTGTTCAGGAAAGATAGATTAGGCAGAATTGGTGGTGGAGTGTTGGTGTCTGTCAGTAGTGGTTTATCTTCTGGTGAAGTCGAAGTAGATACTCCGTGCGAATTGGTGTGGGTGGAGGTTATACTTAACAGCCGAATTAAGTTAATAATTGGCTCCTTCTACCGACCCCCAGACTCCGATGATACAGTTGCGGAACAGTTCAGAGAAAGTTTGAGTCTCGTAACAAATAAATACCCCACTCATACGGTTATAGTTGGTGGGGACTTCAACCTACCCTCGGTATGTTGGCAAAAATACTTGTTCAAAACCGGTGGTAGGCAGAAAACATCTTCCGAGATTGTCCTAAATGCATTCTCCGAAAATTATTTAGAGCAGTTAGTCCACGAACCCACGCGAATTGTAAATGGTTGCGAAAACACACTTGACCTCTTGGCCACAAACAATCCAGAGCTGATAGAGAGCATCATGACTGATACAGGGATTAGTGATCACAAGGTCATTGTAGCTAGGCTCAATACCATTTCTTCCAAATCCATCAGAAACAAACGCAAAATAATTTTATTTAAAAAAGCGGATAAAGTGCCACTAGAAGCCTTCCTAAAAGACAATTTCCATTCCTTCCGAACTGACTATGCCAATGTAGACGAGATGTGGCTCAAATTCAAAGATATAGTAGCAACAGCAATTGAGATATTCATACCTCATAAATGGGTAAGAGATGGATCGGATCCCCCGTGGTACACAAAAAAGGTCCGAACGCTGTTGCAGAGGCAACGGAAAAAGCATGCGAAGTTCAGAAGAACGCGAAATCCCGAAGATGGGCTAAAATTTACAGACGCGCGAAATTTGGCACGTACTTCGATGCGAGATGCCTTTAATAGGTTCCACAACGAAACATTGTCTCGAAATTTGGTAGAAAATCCGAAGAAATTCTGGTCGTATGTAAAGTACTCAAGCGGCAAGACGCAGTCAATACCTTCGCTGCGCAGTGCCGATGGTACTGTTATCGACGACTGTGCCGCTAAAGCGGAGTTATTGAACGCAGTTTTCCGAAATTCCTTCACCAGGGAAGACGAATGGAATATTCCAGAATTTGAAACACGAACATCTGCTAGCATGAGTTTCTTAGAAGTAGATACCTTAGGGGTTGCGAAGCAACTCAAATCGCTTGATAAGGGCAAGTCTTCAGGTCCAGATTGTATACCGATTAGGTTCCTTTCAGATTACGCTGATACTATAGCTCCCTACTTAGCACTCATATACAACCGCTCGCTCACCGATAGATCTGTACCTACAGATTGGAAAATTGCGCAGGGCGCACCAGTGTTCAAGAAGTGTAGTAGGAGTAATCCATTTAACTACAGACCTATATCATTGACGTCGGTTTGCAGTAGGGTTTTGGAGCATATACTGTATTCAAACATTATGAACCACCTCGAAGGGAACGATCTATTGACACGTAATCAGCATGGCTTCAGAAAACATCGCTCTTGTGCAACGCAGCTTGCTCTTTATTCGCACGAAGTAATGGCCGCTATCGACAGGGGATCTCAAGTTGATTCCGTATTTCTAGATTTCCGGAAAGCTTTTGACACCGTTCCTCACAAGCGACTTCTAATCAAGCTGCGGAGCTATGGGGTATCGTCTCAGTTGTGCGACTGGATTCGTGATTTCCTGTCAGGAAGGTCGCAGTTCGTAGTAATAGACGGCAAATCATCGAGTAAAACTGAAGTGATATCAGGTGTTCCCCAGGGAAGCGTCCTGGGACCTCTACTGTTCCTGATCTATATAAATGACCTGGGTGACAATCTGAGCAGTTCTCTTAGGTTGTTCGCAGATGATGCTGTAATTTACCGTCTAGTAAGGTCATCCGAAGACCAGTATCAGCTGCAAAGCGATTTAGAAAAGATTGCTGTATGGTGTGTCAGGTGGCAGTTGACGCTAAATAACGAAAAGTGTGAGATGATCCACATGAGTTCCAAAAGAAATCCGTTGGAATTCGATTACTCGATAAATAGTACAATTCTCAAGGCTGTCAATTCAACTAAGTACCTGGGTGTTAAAATTACGAACAACTTCAGTTGGAAAGACCACATAGATAATATTGTCGGGAAGGCGAGCCAAAGGTTGCGTTTCATTGGCAGGACACTTAGAAGATGCAACAAGTCCACTAAAGAGACAGCTTACACTACACTCGTTCGTCCTCTGTTAGAATATTGCTGCGCGGTGTGGGATCCTTACCAGGTGGGATTGACGGAGGACATCGAGAGGGTGCAAAGAAGGGCAGCTCGTTTTGTATTATCGCGTTATAGGGGAGAGAGTGTGGCAGATATGATACACGAGTTGGGATGGAAGTCATTACAGCATAGACGTTTTTCGTCGCGGCGAGAGCTTTTTACGAAATTTCAGTCACCAACTTTCTCTTCCGAATGCGAAAATATTTTGTTGAGCCCAACCTACATAGGAAGGAATGATCATCAAAATAAAATAAGAGAAATCAGAGCTCGAACAGAAAGGTTTAGGTGTTCGTTTTTCCCGCTCGCTGTTCGGGAGTGGAATAGTAGAGAGATAGTATGATTGTGGTTCGATGAACCCTCTGCCAGGCACTTAAATGTGAATTGCAGAGTAGTCATGTAGATGTAGATGTAGATGTATGAAATTAGAGATTTGTCAGTGGGAAATACTGTTCTGTATACAGATGAATCTCATTATGAACTTAATTTATTTGCATGCCCTTCCATAGTGCGCTAATTTTCACAAGTTGTAGAATTTTCCTTCTGGATTATACTATGTCTTTTTTTCTCATTGCCTTCCCAGGGCCATGTTAACTAAACTTGTGTTAATATTTCCTTATCATTCCTCTCATATTTCTGAATGATTTCTTTCTTCTTCAGCAGCTGTGTAAATGACATCTTACATTGTCTAAAATTATCCACTGGAATGTTGCGCTATCAATGAAATATAGGGGCTATCTCTACCCACTATTGACTATTGGTAGCCCTGTCTAAAATGACATGCAGGTATACATCAATTACAGTGTAACAATTGTGATGGCAGATACATTGGACAAGCAGGCAGAAAATTTGATGTCAGATACAAAGAACACATGAGATTGTTGATGTATGGGACAAACCATTCCATATTTGCAGAAAACCTAAGCGAATACAATCACACATCAACCTCTAGAGAAGAAGACATAAAAATAAGTAGAAACAACGATAAAAAAACACCTTCTAACCCTGCAAGAAAATTACCACATACAGAAAACCAAATCAGAAAAGCAACCCCTATAGGGTGATCAAGTACATCAGCCAAACAACTCATTGTTTACACTAACAGATAAAATAACACAGTAACACTGCAACACAGGTTAATAATACCACCAAACCACTTTCCTCTCACTTGTCCATGAAGTCCTCCTCGAAACAGAACATAAATGAATGGAGGTTATTTTCAGCTTATACTTCGTTAAATCGGCAACATGTAGGCCAACGAACCATACAGAATAAGACATAAAGAGAACTCACAGTAGTTAGGACTGTAAACCACCGTTTTCTATCAAATGTGTACAACTAGTGACAGAAAACTAACAGTGCTCCACAGCAACAAGGACAAACAATATGAAAATTGCGAAGAAAAATGTTCGGAACAAGGAAACGTGCAAATGTTTCGTAATGAAGTTGTAGTGCGGTCGCCAGCATGTGAGAGGTTCAAATGGTTCAAATGGCTCTTGGCACTATGGGACTTAATATCTGAGGTCATCAGTCCCCCAGAACTTAGAACTATTTAAACCTAACTAACCTAAAGACAACACACAGCTCCATGCCCGAGGCAGGATTCGAACCTGCGACCGTATCGGTCGCGCGGTTCCAGACTGAAGTGCCTAGAACCGGTAGCCCATAGCGGCGCGCCAGATAAGGATATCAACACAATAAAATAACATGCCTTGAGAGACTGCATACTTGTTTATAGTCAGAGCCAGAACCTGTGTTATTGAGTATTTAAGCAGATCCCCCGAACATAAAAAAACTGTAAGTCCTCCAAAGTTGAAAATTAAATTAAGCAATAACGCCATTCTATAAATCACATACGAATTTATGTTTCCTGAACAACTAAAGTTTCACCCTCAGGGGTCCAGTATTCATTTGCTGAGTATGGGCTTGGAGATCCCAGGTTCCTAAGCTGTGGACTGGTAAGCGCCGCCATTCCCTCTTTACCGTAAGGTGTGGGTATGTTTCAGTGACCTCTGTACAGCCTGGTAGTGAAAAGCTGTGTGTCACAGGGAACAGGCTCCACTGCCCGGAACGTGAAGATAAAACATGCAGTCTCAAGGCAGGCTGCTCACTGATAAGATTCATGGCTGCTGAGGTGGAACAGTCGTAGCAAGTAACCTCTGGGGAACCTGCCACACCTCAGATTTATGAGACTTACCGAGGCTCTCAGGGCTCTGTTTAGGTGGACTTTTGTTTCTCTAGCTGCTTGAGGGACCGAGATGGACTCCTCGAAATCTTCTTCCTCTTCCCAGTGGGATGGGAGGGTTGCTGGGAGATATCAACACCCAGTCGCACACGAAGTCCTCTGGATTCTGGACTTGTTAAGAGTACTTTAATGCCAACCAAAACAGCAAAGAACTATAAGTAATCACTAATTCAGTAAAAAATGAGACGTGACTTATTTAATAATCTACATATATCACATATCAAAACAAAAGTGTATCATTCTGGATTCCACTGAGGATGCCTTAAAGTAAAAGGTGAAACTCGTCTGCAAGAAATGAAATATGATGCAAAACGAGAGGTGGTTTCTATTTACAAAACAAATATTTCTGTACTTGCTGCGGATGATGGCGACGCAAACAATCTGGATATTGATGTTGTTTTGGGAAGCAATCAACATTCAAGACGTTATACATAAGAGACTTCTTAGACGATAGATTTGATACCAATTCGCTATATGTGGTTTGGCTGCAGATGATGAACGATGTTGCCTGAAACTGGTCTGTCAAACACGTTTGAGTAAGTAATCGAAAATCAAACTAGCATCATCTACTGATCTTTAAATTTCTTAAAAATGCCCATCAACACATATTTTATCCTGTCAGTGCCTATTATTTTACTCCTGTTTTACAACATTAAGTCGTATCGTTTTCTGTTAGCCGATGTAATTTACTCATTCATACGATTTAGGAAGTAGTTGTCGCGTAGCGGTGTGGCAAGTGTACGAGCAACTTTAGACGTACTTCGTAACATACCGCCCTCAGTCTTAAAGTGTCATCCATCTGAAATAAAATCGACTTTACAGGATCGAAGCTACCATGAATTTATAGGTATCTTTCCCGACAAAAAGACTGGAAATATACTGCATTTTCAAGTAAAAGAATACAATTTACCCTGAATTCAGTATTCAAGTAAGTTGTTGAGTCTACTATACATGACACTGGCCTCATTCCGAAGGTATTCCACACGCTATTATCTTGTGTAGTAGTCGACAATATCTGTAGTCACATATAATGAGGTGATAGAAGTCATGGACAGCTCCTAATATCGTGTTTGGCCACCTTTTGCCTGGAGTAGCGCAGCAACTCGACGTGGCATGTATTCAAGTCATTGGAAGTCTCCTGCAGAAATATTGAGCCATACTGCCTCTATAGCCGTCCGTAATTGCGGAAGTGCTGCGGGTGCTGGATTTTGTGCACCAACTAACTTCTCGCTGTTTTCCATAAACGTTCAGTGGGATTCATGTCGGGCGGTCTGGGTGGCCAAATCGTTCGCTCGAATAGTCCTCAATGATCTTCAAACAAATCGCGAACAAATTTGCCTGGTGACATAGCGCCGTGTCATCCATATAAATTCTATCATTGTTTGGGAACATATAACAGAGAACGTTAGGTTTACATTAATTGCAGTCTGACGACCAAAACGTGCCATGTTGGAAGAACATATACATCTTTGTAGCCAAAGGCACCCTTTCCAATAATGCTGGATGCTTATTTTAAAGAAAGATTAGATACCGGGACCCTGTTGGTTCATATGGCTCTGAGCACTATGGAACTTAGAACTACTTAAACCTAACTAACCTAAGGACATCACACACATTCATGCCCGAGGCAGGACTCGAACCTGCGACTGTAGCAGTCGTGCGGTTCCAGACTGTAGCGCCTACAACCGATCGGCCACACAGGCCGGCTCGGGACCCTGTAAGACGATGCTGTAATACAACAATTCCAATCAAAGTAGTGTCTATCACGCCACACGTCTAGCATACTAGTTTTCGTCGGAACATCGTTGCGAGCAGCGACAGTTATTGATATCGTCACGAGTGGATGTTTATTTATACGTAAACAGCATTAATGGGATGTATTGTATATTTGTATATGGGACATGTAGCGATGTGGATATTCTACCAGCGGACAGCGATGTGAGGGTGAAATCGATTAGTACCCTATACAGCGAGAGGAGCATAGATCTGCGTGGCACGGCACCAGAGGGCGGCAGAAGGCACAACTCACCGTCAGATGGGCAAGCCCATTGGTTCTCGGTTGCCTTATACACTACTGGCCATTAAAATTGCTACACCAAGAAGAGATGCAGATGATAAACGGGTATTCATTGGACAAATATATTATATTAGAACTGACATGTGATTACATTTTCACGCAATGTGGGTGCATAGATCCTGAGAAATCAGTACCCAGAACAACCACGTCTGGCCATAATAACGGCCTTGATACGCCTGGGCATTGAGTCAAACATAGCTTGTATGGCCTGCACAGGTACAGCTGCCCATGCAGCTTCAACACGATACCACAGTTCATCAAGTGACTGGCGTATTGTGACGAGCCAGTTGCTCGGCCACCATTGACCGAACGTTTTCAATTGGTGAGAGATCTGGAGAATGTCCTGCCCAGGGCAGCAGTCGAACATTTTCTGTATCCGGAAAGGTCCGTACAGGACCTGCAACATGCGGTCGTATATTATCCTGTTGAAATGTAGGGTTTCGCAGGGATCTGAAATGTAGCGTCCACTGTTCAAAGTGCCGTCAATGCGAACAAGACGTGACCCAGACGTGTAACCCATGGCACCCCATACCATCACGTCGGGTGATACGCCAGTATGGAGATGACGAATACACGCCTCTAATATGCGTTCACCGCGATGTCGCCAAACACGGATGCGACCATCATGATGCTGTAAACAGAACTTGGATTCATCCCAAAAAAATGACGTTTTGCCATTCGTGCATCCAGGTTCGTCGTTGAGTACACCACCGCAGGCGCTCCTGTCTGTGATGCAGCGTCAAGGGTAACCGCAGCCATTGTCTCTGAGCTGATAGTCCATACTGCTGCAAACGTCGTCGAACTGTTCGATGGTTGTTGTCTTGTAAACGTCCCCACTGTTGACTCAGGGATCGAGACGTGGCTGCACGATCCGTTACAGCCATGCAGATAAGATGCCTGTCTTCTCGACTGCTAGTGATATGAGGCCGTTGGGAACCAGCACGGCGTTCCGTATTACCCTTCTGAACCCACCGATTCCATATTCTGCGATAGGCTACAATCCGACCTTTATCAAAGTCGGAAACATGATGGTACGCATTTATCCTGCTCACACGATGTGTCACAAAAACGTTTCACCAGGCAACGCCGGGCGACTTCTGTTTGTGTATGAGAAATCGGTTGGAAACTTTCCTCATGTCAGCACGTTGTAGGTGTCACCACCGGCACCAACCTTCTGTGAATGCTCTGAAAAGCTAATCATTTGCATATCACAGCATCGTCTTCCTGTCGGTTAAATTTCGCGTCTGCAGCACGTCATCTTCGTGATGTAGCAATTTTAATGGCCAGTAGCGTAGTAGCGCTCGCAGCAACAAGAAAGCAGTTCCCATACCTATATTAGGCACTTCTTTGCTCGCCATTACAGTATTGTATTCTGTATTTCAATGTGGACTGGGATTCGATGGAGAAATTGGGCTATTTGTTTATTGACTGCAAAGGACTTGACATCCTTTGTGGAATTATAGGGTTGCAACTTCCTGGCTGAATTTGTACATCGTCGTCTGCTTGCGTGCACCCTTTGTGAACGTGTCCAGCAACCGTTTGAACTTCACTTCGAGCACCGCGTAGTAGTACTCGGTTATCACACGCGTAAAGAACAATTTGGTTTGTATCCAGAACGCAAGAGTGTCAATCCGCTTTGTACTGAGCCAACGACAAAATTCCAGTAATCCACCTTCACCTCTTTCTCGAAGGTGCTGAACCAGCTGTGAACAACAAGGATAGATGCCGTCATCGTATTCTTGAGTGTAGAACACCGACAAATGTGCAAATTTTGCGTGTGTTTGTTGAAGGATTACGTGCTACCATCCTAATAATGTCTCCTACTTGATCCGCACTCTGTTCGTTTTCACGAGATATGATTGCACTGCAACAGTCACAAGCAGTTTTTCATTGTGAGTAAACAAAACTTGAATATGGTGCTCTACAGTTACGAAATCGTCTACTGTATGCTCTACGAGAAGCAGAAGCATTCCATTATGAACCTGAACACTAGTACCACATTGGGATATGAAGTATCTGTATAAGGGACGATCAAAAAGTTTCCGTTTGAAGGCCATGCAGCTCAAAATCGGTATGCCAATCAGGTAAAATCACAGTGGGCATTGAGGCAATCATCCTACCGACGCACCAGGTTGAAGATATCCGTATGATAAAGCATCATGTTCAGCTGCGTGAAGAAATCCGTAACTAACTGCTGCACATCCTCGTCCGACGTGATTGGTCCATCTTTCAAGGCCTTTTTTGAGCGACCAAAGGCGTGGTAATCTCATTGGTAGAGATTAGAAACATAGGGCAGCTGTCGAGTGCCTTCCACGTGAATCGAGGTAACTTCTGCGTTCTGACATTTTCGACACGGAGGTGCATGTTATCATGTAAATGTAATGTAGCGAGGTGCCGGGGATAGCAGTGCATTTAACACTAAATTCTTCTAGAATTTTCATGTGTAAATGATGCTCTTTGCCCTCACCCCTTTTCTGACTGCGACTTTTGCTGTTGCACATGGATTAACAAGAAACGCGAACGGACTGTAATCGACCCTGCAAGTGGAGTAGAATAGAGTTTGGCACCTGCAATAATTTGTTTTGATAGAAAGTAATTAAATAAAGGAAAGTTTCATTAATGTAGTGAGAAATGAAAGGGTTGCTCTACCGATTAACAGAATGAAAGATCTGTCCATAATAACAATTTGATTAATTATGACTAAACACAAAATAATAAACAAAACACATGAAACATTTACAATACATCAAACTGGATCAGATTGGATACTCAAATAAATACTGTGAAGGTGAAGTTGTCCATAAACTAGATTGTGACATTTATGACGAAGTGGTATGTGGAGCCAATTCCTTGCAACTCAAATCTTAAGAGAAACACCCAGCCAACCCAACATAAATTGCTGCTACAGTAGAGATAACTCAGACAATGAACACCAAAGACAGAACAAAGTTAGAAAAAACGAACAGGCGTGCTCTGCTGAGCTCTGATTATCACCTAGCAAAATTCCCTAATCTGCCGGTGCTGCGGACATACATTACCAAGCTGTCTTCTTAACTAGAAGAACACAATCTGGCGTACCGGAGGCGATGGATGGTTGCTTCGATGTCCCATGGTGGTGATGATAATGTCGCGAATATATCCCGAAACAAATTATCCTGGTCTGGTTGTTCCAGACTAAAGACTTCCTAGCAATACAATCATTGACGGTACAGTGATTGATTTTAACAAGCGAAGTCACACAGTAACTCCGATACAGTCAACTTTAGCCAGAACTGCTCAAGACAGACAACATACCACTTGTACGCAGAACGCTCAATTGCCAACTGTACTCGGAAAGTTACGTTGAAGTCGAAACTTCAGCAACTTCGTCAAACAGTTACAATCAAATAAAAGTATATTAGACAGCCAGCGGAAAGCAGGCTGTCCAGAGCAGAGAGAACTCAATCTCGTAACCCAATCCGACCGAAAGGTGAGAGCCGTCCCCCTCAAGAGCACCCATAAAAACAGAGCACAGAACATTGCCGCCCCCACGACAGTGGCCTTGGTTAAACGTTACAATCAGCAACTCGAAAACCGGCGGAAAATTCCACTCTATTGCCCGAAGCACTACCATTCCACCAATGGAGATTCTTGGCGCCAATTTCTGCGCCGATCTTGCTACGTCACGGAGCTAGGCCCTGAGCAAGCCAGTCACAGTTACGATTTGGTAGAAAACGCGGGAATTTGCCCGCCAAGACTGCCTGGGAACACAAGTCATTCCCACGCCTCGCTGGTAGCCTGACAGAAAGTGTTTTCACCAAGTTTCTGCAAAGTAGCGGAATCTCTAACCCAGCCGCTCATTGAGGCCCCTGTGGGCGCGTCGCTCCCGCTCTTATGACAATATCGGCGTCTGGAAAGCATCCACTCGACTCCCTCACATCCGTAGTCTCAACCCTTTCAAGATCAGCAGAGCCCGCCTGTCACCGGACCACCCGGGTGACGAGAGACGCTGCGTGGGAAGTCCGCGTGTGAAGGAATAGTAACTTTTCACCCCATGCAATTAGAGAGGAAAATCGAATTATTCAGAGTAAGATAGAAATATGAGAGGGGGCTCATGCCACCTCTCAATGTGACTAGGACCTACTGTCTGGTAGACCGTTCGCTGGGTGCAAGTCTTTCAATTTGACGCCACTTTGGCGACTTGCGCGTTGACAGGGATGAAAAATATGATGATTAGGACAACTCAACACCCTGTCCCTGAGCGGAGAAAATCTCCGACGAAGCCGGGAATCGAACCCGGGCCATTAGGATTGACTTTCTGTTGCGCTGACCACTTGGCTACCGTGGGTGGACCGCATTGTCACGAAGCTGCAGCACCCCTTGTCACAGTTTTACCGGACGTTTCCCCTTAACTGCACGCCGTAATCTCTCTAGCGTGGCGCAGTGCCGCTCGCCAGTGATAGAGACATAAGGTTCCTTGAAATCAATAAGCAATGGGCCTCGGTAGTAAAACATGAGGGTGAGCACCTGTCCAGCAGTGGCTTGCTCTTGAACTGATGCGACAGAGGGCGGAGTAAGCCGTGTACCGAGAACCGGGCGCAAGCTTATTGACACTGGATGTGGGGGATCTGCTACGGAGTCGTCCGAGTGACAGGTCAGCGACTCGGAGGTTGCTGTTTAGCCGGCGGATGTCGGGGAGCGCATCAAATCGGAATTAGTGCTTTGCACTTCCACTCATTTTGGCGAACGTTGGCATTCTGTTTGGAATTTGAACTGGGTCATTCGCCTTCGTTGGAACAGTAATTCGTCCATCTGTGATCGACTCCGGTAGGGTGCAGGTTTATTCTGCAAATTGGTTTTAGGTTAGCAAGTCTCGGGAGCCTTTTTTCCTATTTCCTTTGGGACATCCCATGTAGGCTTTTACGGCCGGCGTCTTCATCAGTAAACACTTCCGGGTTAAATTGCCGTGGCCAATCTGTAGAACTTCTCCCTGGCGTTTCGTTCTCAACTACGGAAAACATCTTCCGAGGTGATTCGACGATTGGCTGCTAGGAGCTGGGGCCGCCGCTTATATGGAGATCGTAGAGGGCGCCACCTCACGTCACGTGGCGTCGACGTGTAGCTCTCTCTGGTTATCGTCTGTTCTATCGATTGCAGGCAATCGATTGTCACGTGATTGATGCAACGTCGACCGCCATATCTTGTCCAATTTTAACCCTTCTTCTTTACGTTTAAAATTGTATTGATGTTTGTGGATTTCAATTGCCTCTCTATACATACGTGTATAATAATGCGACGTACTCGCTAGCAGGCTTGTCTCACCAAATTTTATTTCGTGATCTCAATCCTTAAACACATGTTCCGCTACTGCCGATTTGTCGATATGTCCCAAGCGACAGTTTCTTTTGTGCTCCGTCAAACATGTATTGATGCTTCTTTTTGTAGTTCCTATGTAAACCCTGCCACAACTACACGGAACCCCTGGGGTGGCTAGGGGGTGGCGAGCATCTCTTGTTGATCTTACGCATTCACTAATTTTCTTAGTAATTCTGAAAATAGTCTCCACATGAAACTTGGCTAGTACTTTCCCAATACGATCCGTCATGTTATGGATGAACGGAAGAAATACTTTTCCAGCTGGTGGTTGTTGCTGTCTCCTATTTTTAAGCATTTTTATACTTGGGTGAAGTGCTCGGTTAATCTCGTTTTTCGCATAACCATTTTTCTCAAAAGCCATTCGTAAATGATTTATTTCGTCTTGTAAGTAGCCTGGTTCACAAATATTATTGGCCCTTTCCACTAGTGTTTTTATGACTCCCCTCTTTTTCCTAGGGTGGTGGTTTGAGTTCTTATGGAGGTAGCGATCAGTATGTGTACCTTTCCTGTAGACCTTATGGCCTAAGGTCCCATACGCCCGTTTGATAACTGATACATCCAAAAAGTTAAGTTGTCTATTATTCTCTTTCTCCATGGTAAATTTGATCTTCGGGTTGGTGCTATTTCAGTGCACCAGTCCTCTGGGACACATGACATTGGGTGTTGCGCCGGAGAGCGTGTTGGGCTTATCGTTGACTGTAGTGCTATGAAATTGTACCCTGCCAGTGTTATGCAAATTTCCACGTATGTGTGGCTGATCGGATGCCTTTCTGATGCATACTTTCCGTAGTGCGTAAATCATGTTGAACTGCACATGATATCCTAGAGAAGTGATATCGGCTCCAGGGCACTTCGTTCCACTGACCGGATTTTGCATGCAAGGGAGTTAATTAAAATAATGTGATTACAAAGCCGCCAATCAATCCCAATCCGACCAAGATTTAACTGTATTCTTCTAAATTGGAACGTAACATTGGTAAAGACTCATAGTGATAATTTGTCGCTTACACAGTTTGTCCTTGGCCTGGAACTGTAGCAAAGTGAGCCATATTTTATTTTTTTGGAAATTTGTGAGAACTTCCTGTGGGACCAAACTGCTGAGATCGTCAGTCCCTAGGCTTACACACTACCTAATCTAACTTAACCTAACTTACGCTAAGGGCAACACACACACACACATTCCCGAGGGAGGACTCGAAGTTCTGACGGAGAGAGCCGCTTGAATCGTGGCAAGGCGCCTCGGACCACGCAGCTACACCGCGAGGCGGAGGCATGCACTGATGTATCTGATACTGAAGAAAAGTTCATTTATGCGTATTAGCGCTTGTTCTGCTTCAGTGAACTGTAATTAAACATTTTTATTGGTTCTTCTGTAACCAACGTAATACTGGTTTCCTCACAAACGGATTGGTTGTACTGGCGTTAGGAAATTCACATGACAGTGTCCCTATTGCCAGTTACATTACACTAACGTGAAATAGTCTGAACTTAAGCTTATTTGGCCTAGAAAGAATATCTTGGATAACTTTGAATTTTTAAAGTCATTAGTTCTAATGTTTAAAGAAAAAGGAAACTTGGGCAATCTAGAACTTCGATGATTGTTCTGGACACCTTGGATCATTGTAAATTTTTAAAGGTTATTGGTTCTAATGTTAAAAGGAAAATTTTAGGTAATTTAGAATTTCCGTAATTGCCTTTAAATATTTTGAAAGATTTTATATTCTAAAAAATGGTATGACATTAATGCTTCAACATTATTGGTTTTAATTTTTACTAAAAAAAAGGTATGAATTTTGTTTATATCTGTGTACTCCTGTGTAAACTAAGTAAATCAATAAATTTTCAGCTGCTATGCTCAGCCCCTTACTAAGCCAGAATCTTTTTGTTCTAGCCTGACCAGCTCCGAAGCTTATCGTTCCCTTTCGAATCCTTAAAAGAAGGTACCATGAGGTTCTTGGGGCGAGGGGACGATGTATGACACCGCTGCATCTTCTGCGCTTTAGACTCCGGTTCCCAGTAGCGCCACCCTCTTTCGTCGCTCCCAACGTTGCGCCCAAGGAACGTGCTGCTTTCAACACGGAAACACATCAGGTTCTTTAGTCAAATACTCGTACAGTTTGCTTTTTGTTCGATATTTAGCGCTGGGGTTACACGATGGCTGCAGAGCTACGGTGGCCTATATCCTACGTGATGATGTGTTTAGCACGCTAACAAAGCTGATGTCGAGATCCTTTGCTATCGCACGGGCAGTTATGCCCCGGTCTGCCCTGATGCCCTGATGGCATCATTAGCCGCCCGCTTGCTGTTGTCTGTAATGGAAGCGTCTGGTCTCCCAGCTCTACCGGCGTCTTTTGTGGAGTCTCGACCAGCACAGAACTTGGTGCGTCATTACACAACGGTGGTTTTCAATAGACATCCGATGGATCTATATCGGTGTTTGGCCTTCGCCAGCCAAGTGAAGAATAACAGCATTTTGGTCCACTTTGGACGCATTTTGTAACAACGGCGACAAAGTTCACGTTTCCACCTTTACGCACTCACGACGGAAAGTCACGTATGACACACTAATCTCTTGGCTACATGTCGGTGCCTATATACCCGCACTGGAATCGCACTACGTTCTCTATACACTGCAGCAACGCCCTTAAATTGAAACTTTTTCATCGGCCATTGTAAATACGTACGGCATGCTTCAACGATACGAACATTACAATTGGCCAACAAATCGCAATCAGAACCACAGCCAAAAAAATGAGTTATTTAAACTCATGCACAACTTCGCAAGTTGAACTGAAAGCAAAAATGACAGACCTAAATAAACTCACTTGAACTGGAGTAAGGCGATGCGAAATGAGAACTGATCTGTGTAACCAGTTTCATCTCTGTAACCAATAAAAACTGTTATATGTAATGTTTCAATCGAATTAGTCTGTGTGACCATCTCCCAAAATATTTGATATTCCTCTTTAAACTGCCTGTACTTTACTATTGACATCAGTGATGCAGGAAGGCTTTTACTTGTTTGGACGCCCCTTCAAGGACGTAGGATGTTGTAAAATAATTTTATGGTATTTGATGATGATCCAGTGATCGAAATCGATGGTGAATAAAGAACTAGCTTAGCGCCCGCTGCTTCGATCACGTAGACCATATGATCAGCACAATTTTTGTTTTGTTTTGGTTTAATCGAACTTTTATGTTATTGACCATTTGCAACACCTTTTAACGTTTTCACGCCCATAGGTCCATGATCTTTTCCGAATGTGCTTATGACCAAAAAACGATTCTGGTAGCTAGAATCCAACGTTTTTGTTAATCATGCCTTTAGCGTTCTCCATAGAAACTTACATTCTCTAACACACATTTCTTTGGATCTAGCCGGGAAGTGGTATGCCAGCTTTCGTAGTTCTAACTTTTTTAATATAACGAAATATTTTTAAAAAAACTCTTCATTCCCTGTTTCACTGCCTTGGGGATTGAATTTCCAAAAACAGTGAAACATGTCTTTTTTTTTAATACCTAACAGAGAAGCCAAAATCAAATTTTCGTACATTCAGATTTGCATATGCTTCCCTAACGAATTAATTTCAAAAAATTTCATTCCTTTTTTTCTCCCGCTTAAATGTGGTATTTCGAACAATCCTTTCGAAAACAAGGCCTACCGTCTCCCAATTTCAAGACTCTATCCATAGCTGTTTGGACATAGTGATGATGGACCTACTTCCAACAACAGTAAAGGATGTATTTTTTTAATTTCTAACCGAGCAACCAAATACCAGTTCTCAAAGATTTATCTTTAAAAATGTATTCACAGCGAAATATAGTCGTAAAACATTTAGCTCCCTATTTTTCCCCCTTAGGAGTTGTACTTCCAAGAATAATGAAATGTGTATTTTTTTTAATATCCAGCAGAGAAGCCAAATACAAATTTTCATAGAATTAGCTTCAAAAATGCTTACACAATGAAATATTTCTATAAAAAATTTCGTCCCATATTTCAGCCCATTAGCGGTTAAACTTCCAAAAACGCTGAAACACGTATTTATTTACTTCTGACCTAGAAACGAAGTACCAGTTTTCGTCTGTCTAGCCAGAAAATTGCCATAATAGCTCCATATTTTGAAAAAAAACCTTTCAACCACTATTTCACCCCTTGTGTTGTTGTCTTCAGTCCTGAGACTGGTTTGATGCAGCTCTCCATGCTACTCTATCCTGTGCAAGCTGCTTCATCTCCCAGTACCTACTGCAACCTACATCCTTCTGAATCTGCTTAGTGTACTCATCTCTCGGTCTCCCTCTACGATTTTTACCCTCCACGCTGCCCTCCAATGCTAAATTTGTGATCCCTTGATGCCTCAAAACATGTCCTACCAACCGATCCCTTCTTCTAGTCAAGTTGTGCCACAAACTTCTCTTCTCCCCAATCCTATTCAATACCTCCACATTAGTTACGTGATCTATCCACCTTATCTTCAGTATTCTTCTGTAGCACCACATTTCGAAAGCTTCTATTCTCTTCTTGTCCAAACTAGTTATCGTCCATGTTTCACTTCCATACATGGCTACACTCCAAACAAATACTTTCAGAAACGACTTCCTGATACATAAATCTATATTCGATGTTAACCAATTTCTCTTCTTCAGAAACGTTTTCCTTGCCATTGCCAGTCTACATTTTATATCCTCTCTACTTCGACCATCATCAGTTATTTTACTTCCTAAATAGCAAAACTCCTTTACTACTTTAAGTGTCTCATTTCCTAATCTAATTCCCTCAGCATCACCCGATTTAATTTGACTACATTCCATTATCCTCGTTTTGCTTTTGTTAATGTTCATCTTATATCCTCCTTTCAAGACACTGTCCATTCCGTTCAACTGCTCTTCCAAGTCCTTTGCCGTCTCTGACAGAATTACAATGTCATCGGCGAACCTCAAAGTTTTTACTTCGTCTCCATGAATTTTAATACCTAATCCAAATTTTTCTTTTGTTTCCTTTACTGCTTGCTCAATATACAGATTGAATAACATCGGGGAGAGGCTACAACCCTGTCTCACTCCTTTCCCAACCACTGCTTCCCTTTCATGCCCCTCGACTCTTATTACTGCCATCTGGTTTCTGTACAAATTATAAATAGCCTTTCGCTCCCTGTATTTTACCCCTGCCACCTTTAGAATTTGAAAAAGAGTATTCCAGTCAACATTGTCAAAAGCTTTCTCTAAGTCTACAAATGCTAGAAACGTAGGTTTGCCTTTTCTTAATCTTTCTTCTAAGATAAGTCGTAAGGTCAGTATTGCCTCACGTGTTCCAACATTTCGACGGAATCCAAACTGATCCTCCCCGAGGTCTGCATCTACCAGTTTTTCCATTCGTCTGTAAAGAATTCGCGTTAGTATTTTGCAGCCGTGGCTTATTAAACTGATAGTTCGGTAATTTTCACATCTGTCAGCAACTGCTTTCTTTGGGATTGGAATTATTATATTCTTCTTGAAGTCTGAGGGTATTTCGCCTGTCTCATACACCTTGCTCACCAGCTGGTAGAGTTTTGTCATGACTGGCTCTCCCAAGGCCGTCAGTAGTTCTAATGGAATGTTGTCTACTCCGGGGGCCTTGTTTCGACTCAGGTCTTTCAGTGCTCTGTCAAACTCTTCACGCAGTATCGTATCTCCCATTTCGTCTTCATCTACATCCTCTTCTATTTCCATAATATTGTCCTCAAGTACATCGCCCTTGTATAAGCCTTCTATATACTCCGTCCACCTTTCTGCCTTCCCTTCTTTGCTTAGAACTGGGCTGCCATCTGAGCTCTTGATATTCATACACGTGGTTCTCATCTCTCCAAAGGTCTCTTTAATTTTCCTGTAGGCAGTATCTATCTTACCCCTAGTGAGATAAGCTTCTACATCCTTACATTTGTCCTCTAGCCATCCCTGTTTAGCCATTTTGCACTTCCTGTCGATCTCATTTTTGAGACGTCTGTATTCCTTTTTGCCTGCTTCATTTACTGCATTTTTATATTTTCTCCTTTCATCAATTAAATTCAATATTTCTTCTGTTACCCAAGGATTTCTAGCAGCCCTCGTCTTTGTACCTACTTTATCCTCTGCTGCCTTCACTACTACATCCCTCAGAGCTAACCATTCTTCTTCTACTGTATTTCTTTCCCCTATTCCTGTCAATTGTTCCCTTATGCTCTCTCTGAAACTCTGTACAACCTCTGGTTCTTTCAGTTTATCCAGGTCCCATCTTCTTAACTTCTCACATTTTTGCAGTTTCTTCAGTTTTAATCTACAGGTCATAACCAATAGATTGTGGTCAGAGTCCCCATCTGCCCCTGGAAATGTCTTACAACTTAAATCCTGGTTCCTAAATCTCTGTCTTACCATTATATAATCTATCTGATACCTTTTAGTATCTCCAGGGTTCTTCCACGTATACAACCTTCTTTCATGATTCTTAAACCAAGTGTTAGCTATGATTAAGTTGTGCTCTGTGCAAAATTCTACTAGGCGGCTTCCTCTTTCATTTCTTAGCCCCAATCCATATTCACCTACTATGTTTCCTTCTCTCCCTTTTCCTACACTCGAATTCCAGTCACCCATTACTATTAAATTTTCGTCTCCCTTCACTATCTGAATAATTTCTTTTATTTCACCGTACATTTCTTCAATTTCTTCATCATCTGCAGAGCTAGTTGGCATATAAACTTGTACTACTGTAGTAGGTGTGGGCTTCGTATCTATCTTGGCCACAATAATGCGTTCACTATGCTGTTTGTAGTAGCTTACCCGCATTCCTATTTTCCTATTCATTATTAAACCTACTCCTGCATTACCCCTATTTGATTTTGTGTTTATAACCCTGTAGTCACCTGACCAGAAGTCTTGTTCCTCCTGCCACCGAACCTCACTAATTCCCACTATATCTAACTTTAACCTATCCATTTCCCTTTTTAAATTTTCTAACCTACCTGCCCGATTAAGGGATCTGACATTCCACGCTCCGATCCGTAGAATGCCACCCCTTAGGGGTGGAATTTAAAGAAATCCCTTCTTAAAATACGCCTGTAATATAAGATCAACACCCTCTGCAAATTTAAAGTTTATATCCTTAGTGTTTCGGACCGGGCGAGGATGAGTCAGTCAGCGATTCAGTCAGTCGGGACATTCCATTTTGTATATAGAGATTATTTTGTCAGAAGCTCTTGAAGCAGTGTTTCAAACAGTTTAGGATCTATGGAGCACCACTTGTACAAAATATTAAGTTCTTCCTTGTTTGTTGAATTATACCGCTAAATAATAAGCTGTCGTCCTCAAAACGATTATAGTTCATGTATGATCCGTTAAAGCTTGTTCATTATTAGTGTACCCAGTAAAAGGATCTTCCTTCTGGAATGGTGACATGAGCTATGATGGTATGGAATGTCATCTTCGTTATCTTCCATTTTCCATATTATCGCCATTCGACGTCAGATTTGAAAAATCAATGAATGAGAAGTAAACTACTATACTTGGAGAAAGAGGAGTTATTTACTGCATGCCTTTTCAGAGTAAAAAAGTGTGCCCTTCTTTGGGCAATTCTGACACCAGCATTCCGCCGCCCCCACCCCCACCTATGCACATGTAAATAAACACGACAGCATCACTAGTTTTACTCTTTTACTCTTTGCCGATCAATATGCCCGATGTGTACAGAGTTAACGTTGCATTGGAAGAAAAGTCTTCAGTGTCCTCAAACTGATATTCGATCTTCCTGCTGATCTCGCTTCTTCTTCAGCTCAGTCCGTGCGAATGTACTGTCTGTTGATGACCGCCATGCTCTAAACGCTGGTAGGTTTCCTTATTCAGTAAACTGTAACCTAGCTGCTGTTTCAAGTGTTTCCCTATTTTGTGTTTGCGTTCTGATATTTATGACGGAGCTCCGCGGGTACTGTTCAAAAATTAAAACGCATTAACTGCGTGCAAGAAGCACAGCCGTAGCCCCCGAGTACTACGTAACTTCACAGCAGACGGCATATGACGAGTTTCGCAGACTGCGTGCAATACGTACAATTGTAGAAGCTGGTTTTATCTGTGTAACATTATGGAAATGGGCTTGACGCTTCATGATCACAGAGAACACACGAGCTGAATCCACATCTGCGCTCCGGAATACATCTCGTGAATTATCGCTGACAGCGTGCACTTAGGGATTACTAGGCGAGGATTAATTACACGTGGCCCTTCGTCATGGCAGATCGCAAAAATTGCTTTTCGGATAGGGGAGAGCGTGAATACCGCGGCTGCCCATCGGGTTCATACGGGTGTAATTACGTATTTCCCTCGCCTGTTAAAGTAGACCCTCCTAATTTTCAGCATACGCAAAACGTGAACCAGACCTTTACATGAGGAATTAAAACGGAATAGTATTCAAGCGCTATCGAGAATGGATGAGACTAGCTGATAAGTTAAACACAAAAACAGGTCACGGAAAATGAATGTTGTTATAAATAAAAAGTATAAAAATGTTATGAGTTAGTATATTACTTGCAATCGAACAGTGTGTAATATGTGGCGTTTTCCTGTTATCCTGGGGGCTTTATTGAAACTGTAACGCTAGATGTGGTGAAAAAAACTCTAGTCTCACTGGCAAGGTGTTGTACATCTACAGCTAATAAACAGCGATGACTATCGTCAACAGTCAAATATCAGTCAAAGTTTTTAATGCTTTCGTTATTACGCCCTAAAGAATGCCTATACGAATTGACCAGTCAACCTAACCATGTTACGGAAATTAAAATATCTTAGCCCTACACGATAAATATAGAGAACTACTCAAATATCAAATTCAACACATCCGATGAGCATGTTTGGTTGTGAGTGTCAGTATTGTGTAACAACTGTTAGCAGAGTAAGAAATACTGAAAAAAAACCTCGCACACAATCACACAATGAAGATTAAATAAAATTTTCTCAAAAAAAGATTAAAATATGAAACTGGCGTAGAAGGGCGTTGCGTCTACAGAACTGTATATAATTTCCACTGTTTCACTCGTCACAGAGGAGAACGATGATTCTTCGTTACGTCACGAACTTCATGCCGTGAAGAAAAAATCACGCAATTAACAAAACGTTCCAAGCATTAGCAAAACGGTACTTCGAGTCTCTTGGAATACTCGTTACTCAGTAACGAATACACAATATATGCACCAAATCTAGTTGTTACTCAGAAGCCATCAATGACACAAGCCTCCTTAGTTTACGAAGATCGTCCAATTGGTGGAGTAACGAAAGGTCCCACGCGTGTATAAATACACCGTTCGAGTTAAATTCCTTGTCTAGATAGGATAGATGAGCAATCCTTTCAGAAGCCACCAGTTAATTGACGTAGCCGCGACACTGCACTACGAGGTACAGTTTCAATATGGTGAAATTAACGGATACATGTGCAGGTTTTTAAGACTTTTTTGTGTAGCTGTTATTATGATGGCGAATCAATTCTAAACTGTCTGTGCCTCTTGGAACACTATTTAGATTAATCAGTTAATTAACGCAGAAGATTTGCTGTTAAAATATTAAAACAGTCAAAGCTTCAATTACACTTGCGACATTACTATTTTCAGAGTTTCCTTTTCTTTGCGTCATCGTCTTTTCACTGGTTTGATGCGGCCCGCCACGAATTCCTCTCCTGTGGCAACCTCCTCATCTTAGAGTAGCACTTGAAATCTACTTCCTTAGTTATTTGGTGGATACATTCAAATCCCTGTCTTCCTCTGCTGTTTTTCCAGTACCATTGAAATCATTCACTGATGTCTCAACAGATGTCTTATCATCCTGTCCCTTCTTCTAGTCAGTGTTTTCCATATATTCCTTTCCTCTCCGAGTCTGCGCCGAACTTCCTCCTACCTTAACTTATTACTCCACCTAACTCTCAACATTCGATGTAGCATCACATCTCAAAGCTTTGATTCTCTTCTGTTCCGGTTTTCCCACAGACCATGTTTACTACCATACAGTGCTGTGCTCCAAACGTACATTCTCACAAATTTCTTCGTCAAATCAAGGCCTAGGTTTGATAGCAGTAGACTTATCGTGGCCGGCCAGGAATGCCCTTTTTGTCAGTGCTAATCTGCTTTCGATGTCCTCCTTGCTGCGCCCGTCGTTGGTTATTTTATTACCTAGGTAGCAGAATTCTGTAACTTCATCTATTTTGTGAAAATCAGTACTGATGTTAAGTTTCTCGCTCCTCTCATTTCTACTACTATTCATTGCTTTGGCCTTTCTTCAATTTACTCTCAATCCATTTTCTGTACTTATTACGCTGTTAATTCCATTCAGCAAATCATGTAATTCTTCTTTACTTTCATTCAGGATAGCAATGTCATCAGCGGTTCGTATCAATAATATCCTTTCACCTTTTGTTTTAATTCCGCTCCTGACCGTTTCTTTTATTTCCGTCATTGCTTCTTCAATGCACAGATTGAACAGTAGGCGTGAAAGACTACATCCCTGTCTCACACATTTTTTAATCCGAGCACTTCGATTTTGGTCGTCCACTGTTATTATTACCTAAAAATGGTTCTGAGCACTATGGGACTTAACATCTATGGCCATCAGTCCCCTAGGACTTAGAACAACTTAAACCTAACTAACCTAATGACATCAAACACATCCATGCCCGAGGCAGGATTCGAACCTGCGACCGTGGCGGTCACGCGGTTCCAGACTGAAGCGCATAGAAGCGCACGGCTACAACGGCTGGCTATTATTATCTCTTAGCTCTTGTACATATTGTATATTACCCGTCTATCCCTACAGCTTACTCCTATTTTTCTCAGAGTTTCGGACATCCTGCAGCATTTTACGTTGTTGAAGGCTTTTTCCAGGTCGACAAATCCTGTAAACGTGTCTTGATATTTCTTTAGGCTTGCTTTCATTATAAACCGAAACGTCAGAATTTCCTCTCTGTTGCCGTAACTTTCCTAAAGCCTAACTAACGTCATATAACTCATCCCCGATTTTATTTTCCATTCTCCTGTGTATTATTATTGTCATCATATTGGATGCATGAGCCGTTGAGCTGATGTGCGATAATTCTTGCACTTGTTAGCTCTGGCAGTCTTCAGAATTGTGTGGATGATATTTTTCCGAAAGTCAGATGGTATATCGCCAGACTCATTCTACACACCAAAGTGAATAGTCGTTTTGTTGCCATGTCCCCCAATGCTTTTACAAATTCCGATGGAATGTTATCTACCCCTTCTGCCTTATTTGATCTTAAATTCTCCAAAGCTCTCTTAAATTCTGATTCTAATACTTGCTCCCATACCTCTTCTAAATCGTCTCTTGTTTCTTCTTCTATCACATCTGACGAATCTTCCCCCTTCAATGTACTCGTTCCACGTAGCCGGTCTTTCCATTGCATTTAACATTGGAATTGCCGTTACACTCTTAATGTTACCACACTTGCTTTTAATATCACCAAAGGTTATTTTGACTTTTCAATAAGCTGAGTCAGTCCTTCCGACGATCATTTCATTTTCGATTTCTTCAGATTTTTCTTGCAGCCATTTCGTATTAGCTTCCCTGCACTTCCCATTTATTTCATTAGCCCGTTAGCATATTTTATTCTATATTTTTGTGCTATGACGAACTAAATTGTTAATAACAGTATAGTCTGTTGACCTTCGTCAATATTTGTAATACACTTTTCTAGCGTTTCGTAGAACATTTCTCTCCTTCTAACTTGTCAACGTATAGCGGCATATCATTCTCCCTCAGCAGGAATGAAAGGCACAATACACTTTAAATCGTATGTTGCACACTAAAGTTCACAGAAATACCGTTAAGTTATGCAAAAGTTAACTTTTTCTCTGTATTGGCAAAAAGAAGCTAAACTTTTTACAACACCTATTTCATTAGTTTATTTTGCTACGAGCATTTATTAAACTTTTGAAAATTATTAATAATCTGCACACATCGTCGTGACAGAGGTGTTTTAATGTAGCTGTTGTGTGAATGTCTGACTTTAGTGGCTCGGCTTAACTAGCTGCTAAGGCAAAGATACTACGTCTGTGTAGTCGTGTCATGCCGAGGTCTGTATGAAATAGTACAAGAACATTATCACTAATAGAACAAAAAGAAACATTTAATGAAGAGTTAATTTATAACACCACCTACCGTTTCTGTCACAATATTCCTTGATCTTGGTTCCTACTTCTTGTTCCTTAGCTACAGTCTGCCTGCCGCAAGTACTTGTGACAACTGAGGCCTCAACTTTAGATTGACTAATTTGAACGACTAATAAATGTTAATGGGAGAGCCGAATGCTTCGCAGATATATGAATAATGAATTTCCGTAGTAAAACTACGAGCAAGTATATTTCATCTCACTACTAACACAGTTACGGAAGTTGTACATAAAAACGTACGAGTTCCCAACATAAAAACCTTCCTCTCATTTATGACTATTCTGATATCATAAAAATTCACCACCGAATTACATCTGTGGCATTAAAACTCGCTAAGCAAAGGACACAAAGCTACAGTTTTTTGTGCCGTCGACTCTGGTGTCGTTCTGGTTTGGACACTAGCTTAGCTCACATGGATCGTGTAATGAAACAGGAACCTATAATACGACTTCTGCCAGAAATGGCCGTGTTCATATAAAAATTTAATAATAAAAGTAATTGTTCTATCAAACTGAAGCAGAATTTCACCAAAACTGTTAAAAGTGGAAGAAACCCGATACATTTCTAATGAAACGAGCATAAAATCTTAAATACGAAATGTTCGAATAAGTATAAGCAGAAAAATTTTACTGGTCCCAGAAAGCACTGAATATTGCACTGATTCGGACTGAAACAATTACTAACATTTAGAAAACGGGTAAGCAAGGTCCCACAATGGGGCTGGATTAAGGTTTGATTCAATGGCGACGCAGATGTGCCCAGCGGCTGTATTTATTTCAAGTAGTAAAGAGTACAACATTCAGTCGGAAATAGTGTTTGGTGCATATCTAGATTTCGGTCACTCTGTGGTCATCTTCCGTGGAGTAAATTTAAATTTAAACATTAAAACGAGTTATATATATACATAGTCCCAAGTGAGCAATTCATGGACTGTGCGGCTGGTCCCGGCGGAGGTTCGAGTCTCCCTCGGGCATGGGTGTGTGTGTTTGTCCTTGGGATAATTTAGGTTAAGTAATGTGTAAGCTTGGGGACTGATGATCTTGGCAATTAAGTCCCAAAAGATTTCACACACATTTGAACATTTATTTTGAGCAATTCATGTCAAAAGTTGAGTTCACATTCCACTGCGTGAACCTACTTTTGACACGAATAGTCCAGCTGGGACTGTGTGTTATACAAGTGGTTTTAATGTTTTAACTTACATTTACTACACTGAAGATGACCACTACTTGTTAGTACTGTGCGATGAGTTCTGAGATGTAATCATACTCTGGACAAAACATACCTGTCGGATTTAAGATTCTCTCGCAGCCTACGTGGTTCTCCAACTAAAATCCAGCTACAGTTTGCTGACTGTTCGTAGCCGAACTGCTTAATGGCGATCACTAAACGACATGCGTATTCCACTGGCACACAGCACACAGCACAGAACAACACGCAATTCGACAATCAGTTTAGATAAACGAGCGAAAGGAAGGTGTAACAGTCACAGGCACTGCAAATGTACACTTATATATGGTAAAAGGTGAAGGAAAAATGAAATGGAATTTTTTTTACCACTTCAAACGAATGTGAAACACTCGCCAATGCTAAAAGAATGTAAACAATATCGTGACACATGCAGACTAACAACAGGATGCATGAAACGCATACCCGCCTGGAAAGCTATATAAAGCAGCTTGTTTCTCGGATCATAAAGCCCGAAGAACTGAGTACGAGCATACAGAAATATTTAAGCAGACATTCGATGAGCGCCATTCTTTACGAGGTGCTCCATACGGCAAGGGGTTCCTTAGTATTCAGCTTAATAAGGCCCCCATGGACTACCCTGCCTCACAAGTGTTACCCAGTGGCAATACATCTAGTGGCAACACTTGGAAAACATTTAATCGCATCAGAACGGGTATTTTTTTTTTGGTCATCAGTCTACTGACTGGTTTGATGCGGCCCGCTTCGAAGTCCTCCCCTGTGCTAACCTCTTCATCTCAGAGTAGCACTTGCAACCTACGTCCTCAATTATTTGCTTGAAGTATTCCAGTCTCTGTCTTCCTCTACAGTTTTTGCCCTCTACAGCTTCCTCTAGTACCATGTAAGTCATTCCCTCATGTCTTAGCAGATGTCCTATCATCCTGTCCCTTCTCCTTATCAGTGTTTTCCACATATTCCTTTCCCTCTCCGATTCTGCGTAGAACCTCCTCATTCCTTACCTTATCAGTCCACCTAATTTTCAACATTCGTCTATAGCACCGCATCTCAAATGCTTCGATTCTCTTCTGTTCCGGTTTTCCCACAGTCCATGTTTCACTACCATACAATGCTGTACTCCAGACGTACATCCTCAGAAATTTCTTCCTCAAATTAAGGCCGGTATTTGATATTAGTAGACTTCTCTTGGCCAGAAATTCCTTTTTTGCCATAGCGAGTCTGCTTTTGATGTCCTCCTTGCTCCGTCCGTCATTGGTTATTTTACTGCCTAGGTAGCAGAATTCCTTAACTTCATTGACTTCGTGACCATCAGTCCTGATGTTAAGTTTCTCGCTGTTCTCATTTCTACTGCTTCTCATTACCTTCGCCTTTCTCCGATTTACTCTTAAACCATACTGTGTACTCATTAGACTCTTCATTCCGTTCAGCAGATCATTTAATTCTTCTTCACTTTCACTCAGGATAGAAATGTCATCAGCGAATCGTATCATTGATATCCTTTCACCTTGTATTTTAATTCCAATCCTGAACCTTTCTTTTATTTCCATCATTGCTTCCTCGATGTACAGTTTGAAGAGTAGGAGCGAAAGGCTACAGCCTTGTCTTACTCCCTTCTTAATACGAGCACTTCGTTCTTGATTGTCCACTCTTATTATTCCCTCTTGGTTGTTGTACATATTTTATATGACTCGTCTCTCCCTATAGCTTACCCCTACTTTTTTCAGAATCTTGAACAGCTTGCACCATTTTATATTGTCGAACGCTTTTTCCAGGTCTACAAATCCTATGAACGTGCCTTGATTTTTCTTTAGCCTTCCTTCCATTATTAGCCGTAACGTCAGAATTGCCTCTCTCGTGCCTTTACTTTTCCTAAAGCCAAACTGATCGTCACCTAGCGCATTCTCAATTTTCTTTTCCATTCTTCTGTATATTATTCTTGTAAGCAGCTTCGATGCATGAGCTGTGAAGCTAATTGTGCGATAATTCTCGCACTTGTCAGCACTTGCCGTCTTCGCAATTGTGTGGATGATGCTTTTCCGAAAGTCAGATGGTATGTCGCCAGACTCATAGATTCTACACACAAACGTGAATAGTCGTTTCGTTGCAACTTCCCCTAATGATTTTAGAAATTCTGATGGAATGTTACCTATCCCTTCTGCCTTATTTGACCATAAGTCCTCCAAAGCTCTTTTAAATTCCGATTCTAATACTCTTCTAAATCGACTCCTGTTTCTTCTTCTATCACATCAGACAAATCTTCACCCTCATAGAGGCTTTCAATGTATTCTTTCCACCTATCTGCTCTCTCCTCTGCATTTAACAGTGGAATCCCCGTTGCACTCTTAATGTTTCCACCGTTGCTTTTAATATCACCAAAGGTTGTTTTGACTTTCCTGCATGCTGATTCTGTCCTTCCGACGATCATACCTTTTTCGATGTCTTCATATTTTTCCTGCAGCCATTTCGTCTTAGCTTCCCTGCACTTCCTATTTATTTCATTCCTCAGCGACTTGTATTTCTGCATTCCTGATTTTCCCGGAACATGTTTGTACTTCCTCCTTTCATAAATCAACTTAAGTATTTCTTCTGTTACCCATGGTTTCTTCGCAGCTACCTTCTTTGTACCTATGTTTTCCTTCCCAACTTCTGTGATGGCCCTTTTTAGAGACGTCCATTCCTCTTCAACTGTGTTGCCTACTGCGCTATTCCTTAGTGCTGTATCTATAGCGTTAGAGGACTTCAAACGTATCTCGTCATTCCTTAGAACTTCCCTATCCCACTTCTTAGCGTATTGATTCTTCCTGACTAATGTCTTGAACTTCAGCCTACTCTTTATCACTACTATATTGTGATCTGAGTCTATATCTGCTTCTGGGTACGCCTTACAATCCAGTATCTGACTTCGGAATCTCTGTCTGACCATGATGAAAACTTATTTAAATCTTCCCGTATCTCCCGCCCTTTTCCAAGTATACCTCCTCCTCTTGTGATTCTTGAACAGGGTATTCGCTATTACTAGCTGAAACTTGTTACAGAACTCAATTAGTCTTTCTCCTCTTTCATTCCTTGTCCCAAGCCCATATTCTCCTGTAACCTTTTCTTCTACTCCTTCCCCTACAACTGCATTCCCGTCCCCCTTTACATACTGCATCACCCTTTCAATATCCTCATACACTTTCTCTGTCTCTACATCTTCAGCTTGCCACGTCGGCATGTATAGCTGAACTATCGTTGTCGGTTGTTGGTCTGCTGTCGATTCTGATTAGAACAACCCGCTCACTGAACTATTCACAGTAACACACCCTCTGCCCTAGCTTCTTATTCATAACGAATCCTACACCTGTTATACCATTTTCTGCTGCTGTTGATATTACCCGATACTCATCTGACCAGAAATCCTTGTCTTCCTTCCACTTCACTTCACTGACCCCTACAATATCTAGATTGAGCCTTTGCATTTCCCTTTTCAGATTTTCTAGTTTCCCTATCACGTTCAAGCTTCTTACATTCCACGCCCCGACTCGTAGAACATTATCCTTTCGATGATTATTCAATCTTTTTCTCATGGTAGCCTCCCCCTTGGCAGTCCCCTCCCGGAGATCCGAATGGGGGACTATTCCGGAATCTTTTGCCAATGAAGAGATCATCATGACACTTCTTCAACTGCAGGCCACATGTCCTGTGGATACACGTTACGTGTCTTTAATGCAGTGGTTTCCATTGCCTTCTGAATCTTCATGTCGTTGATCATTGCTGATTCATCAGCCTTTAGGGGCAATTTCTCACCCCTAGGACAAGAGAGTGCCCTGAACCTCTATCCGCTCCTCCGCCCTCTTTGACAAGGCCGTTGGCAGAACGGGTATAACGTCAGCCAAAAGAAATCTAATTAAATGCGGCCTCAAAAATGTTCAAATGTGTGTGAAATCTTATGGGACTTAACTGCTGAGGTCATTACTCCCTAAGCTTAAGCTCGAACCTTCGCCGGAACCAGCCCCACAGTCCATGACTGCAGCGCCCTAGAGCACTCGGCTAATCCCGCGCAATGCGGCCTCGAAGTCGAAGCAGATCACAGATACGACTATAAGGCATGGAGTATTTGCTACGATTTGCCAACTGCTAGGAGACGTAAATTGACGACCTATGGATTAACATGCGTGAAGACTAGGGTGGCCGGATATTGGGCTGAAAAACATTAAAAGAAATTTTCCGCGTGCGAAAAAGAAGGTAAGTAATCAGAAGAGAAAATATTCCGCAAATATATAACACTTTGCAATGAAAAAACACCTAACAAAATAAACCTGTTCAGTATTTAAAAAAAAATTGCAAATATGGTTTAAAGTGCATGAAAATTACGTAACGTGAGAAAAAAATATACATTTATTAGAGGAGTTATTTTGAAACAAATTTACGATAGGAGAGCTTCTAACAGTCATAATGTCGCATGAATAAACACAAAGCAGTGAGAACTAGCGTGTCAGGGGGAACTTATTGCTGTCGGAAACATACAGCTTCCACACGAGTCACGCACGCCATCGCTTATTCGCGCAGAACGTTTGAACTCACAGGACTAACGAAACGTACAGGGGTTTGGAGAAAAATACGGAAACCGCAAAACCACAACATTTATTTTGCCTATACGGGGTAGGAAATCTATTGGCATTTAAAACAGCTTTTAGTCGTCTTAGAACGGATAAAAATAGAGGTCCCGTGTAGTTTTCAAGGGAATCTTGAACCAATCTTCCGAGCGGTTCTAGGCTCTTCAGTCGGGAACCGCACTGCTGCTACGGTCGCACGTTCGAATCCTCCCTCGCACATGGATGTGTGTGTTGTCCTTAGGTTAGTTAGGTTCAAGTAGTTATATTTCTAGGGAACTGATAACCTTACATGTTACGTCCCATAGTGCTCAGAGCCATTTGAACCATTCTTCCTGTAAAATGGCGGCAAGTTCAGGTAACCGTGATGGAAGTGGACAGGGATCACGCACTCTTCTCTCCAAAATTGTCCACAAAGGCTCAATAATACTGAGCTCTGCTAACTGTGGTGTCCAGGTGACACGAGTCAATTCATCTTGGTGCTCAAAAAAGCAGCCCTGGACGATGCGAGCTGTGTGACTAGGACCCCTATCGTCTTGAAAAACAGTATCACCACTGGGGTGGTGGCACCCATAATAGAAGCACACACTACCTGCCTACGTTAGAATTCACTTAGTTCCAGCATAGTGTACTCACAACTACACACAACACCGTTCTGGCTACGGCTGACATTTGTAACGTTAAGGTGTCGTTCGTGGTCAAATACAACAGCACAACGAACAGGCTTGACTAACATCTGCATTTATGTTCAAGCACGCATTTGTCGTGGTGTTTCCGTATTTTACTTCAGTCCCTTTATCTGGGCGTAAGAGACTAGAAGCGCGGGGCCAAAAATGTGATGAATAACAAAATGTATTCAATAATTGTGTTACTGTCTACTTGGTCCACTGCGAAATGAAGCTGTACGAATTCGGAAACTACATACTCAGCATGTATCGGGCACAATTTGCGTGTGCAGAACAAAACATGCCAGTAACGAAGCGTTTAGTAACTATCGGATACATACGATAACCAACAACTCTAGCGAAGAGCCGAACATTCGTCGTAGCGAGTTGCCTAGCCTGTGGAATTGAGACACAGTTCTTGTATGGAGCTTGCAATAGCATAAACTATGTGTGCTCTTTGGAAGCCAGATGTGGAAGCTGGAGAGATCTGGAGAGACTGAATAAGAGTCTCTAACCTGTCGTCTTCTAAAGTTGTGTCCCCAGCGCAGAAGACAGCTCGTCGGTCGTGGGATCTTCTTCGGCGGAGGGTGCTATGATGGCAACTTGAACCTGTGATTGTGCTTTTTATGGGATGCCACTTGCCCAGATTAGTCCCCGTATCTACAAACGGCAACATCTGTAGTATTGTATCCCGTTTTGTTATATTTAAATAATCACACATTTTACATTGTATTTTACAACACTCGACATACCTTTCTTAATTGTATGGTAACTTTTCTATCCCCTTCCGATATAGAGTACAACATGTCCGCCCAAAACAGATGTACATGTCTGGCTCTGAAGAACGCCCTAAACAGTATGACTGGCGCAGCAGAAGTACTTCGTCATCCAGGCGCTTCAAAGAGACCCGAAAGTTTCAAAAGCACTTCGATTGCAATATCGTTACTCGTATGTTTCACAAAACCAGGGATATTTAATACACAGAAACGTTAGATCAGTAGGGTAACCATGAGACTGTCATACCGAAACTGAGTTAAATACAATGAAAAGTATATAAATAATTAGCACCCCCCTGCCTAGCAGCGCGGTCTAACGCGCTATTTCCCTAGCGGGAAGGCGTGCCGGTCCGCAGGACGAATCCGCTCGGAGTATTTGTGTAGAGGTCCGGTGTGCCGGCCAGCCTGTGTATGGTTTTTAAGGCGTTTTTCCATTTGCCTCTGCGAATGCGGGCTGACTCCCCTTATACAGCCTCAGATACACTATGTCGGCGATTGCTGCACAAACACTATCTCCACGTACGCGTACACCGTAATTACACTACCACGCAAACATCTGGGGTTACACTCGTCTGGTATGAGAGGTTCCCGTTGTGGGGCGGTCCACTGAGGGCCGAACCGCACAATAACCCTGGGTTCGGTGTGGGGCGGAAGCTGGGTGGGGGCTGCTGTGGCCTGTTGTGGGGTTGTGGACCACTGAGGGCTACGCCGGGATGAAGCCCCTCTGTCGTTTCTGGGTCCCCGGTTCAATACGTAATACCCAACATAAGTAATTAATAAGAGAGGTTAGGCCCTTTGGCGCCTAGCACCAGAATGCGCTGACCAATTATAAGCAAGTTTAGTAGAATTGGCGGACTCTCCAATGACTGGTACATACTGTACCATCTGTTGCTTGTACCTCACCCCAATTTGGTACCATATGCTATTTCACGCGTATCAAGCTAAATCAAGGAGAGTTAGAAGAAAAAAAAAACTTACTGGCGGCCACAGCCAGAAATATCATAGTAGGAAAGCAGGAACAAGCGCATATGTGTCACTCTCGACAGACGTCGCACCTGGCACCAACGTGTCGAAGAAGTGAGGAGTGATGGGGTGTGTTTTTTTTGGGGGGGGGGGGGATTGGAGTGGGGAGATAGCAGTGGGGAAGACTGTGTGCAAGCAGTACTCGCTGTCAAGCTGGATGCCCATAGCCCCTGAGGAACCTTGAATTGAAGACATGCGCGGAGAAACGGGCTGGTACATGCAAAAACTTAGAAACAAGTGTTGTCATCTATTGCTGGGTATGGGAACTGTCAAAATTGACGTTGGTCTCACCCGTAAATATCATTTAGAGATGGAATTGTCATGTGACTAGGGCCTCATGTCGGGTATTCCGTTCGCTGAGTGCAAGTCTTTCGATTTGACGCCACTTCGGCGACTTGCGCGTCGATGGCGATGAAATGATGATGATTAGGACAACACAACACCCAGTCCATGAGCGGAGAAAATCTCCGACATTCTGTCGCGCTGACCACTCAGCTACCGGGGGCGGACATCATTTGGAGAGGAGACAAATGTCAGTTTTCATAGTTCCCGTATCCAGCAACGGATGACAACACTTATCTATAAGCTTTCACATTTGAGGGTTAGTCCGTTTTTCCGCGCATGTCTTCACTTGTTCAGTAATAGACGCCGCAGCGTCCAGTTTTAAGGTGCGTAGCTGTCGCCAGAGGGAAGCGGCCAACACGCATGTCGATCGCCTGCAGAGAGCGCAAAACTCAGCTGTCAAACTTGTCTTTGCATCTGCTCGGTAATTGAAGACAGCGGTACACCATTAGGTTGCCACAATACTTTACTTCAGGGCACGTTTTAGGTGATCAACCGATTACTTTAACAAGAAATATAGGATGCCACATAACCGATACATTCGCCGCCCAGAAACCAAATCTACTGGTAGAATAACATGTTATTCTACCATATTACTGTAAGCTTCCTTTTGTGTTTCTTATCAACACAAAAAAGGACGTAGGAACCTCTGAAGATCGGGCAAAGAGGAATTTCTGAGAATATCGAGACTACGCAGCATTCTATTACCACAGAGCAATAGCCGAGGGGTACTCGCCCGAAAGGTGTGGAAGCAAAATCACCTGGAGCTAAAAAAGTGTGGGTCGCGAGCCATTCCCCTCCACCGACTGCTTCCCCTACCACCACTGCTCTTGCGGTGATGTCATGGTCTGGCCGCAGCCTACATTATACTTGTTTACCAGCAATCGAGAGGGACAGCCTGACTGATTACCGAAAGCATAGGTTCTCGCATGTTTATTGGCTGTCCGACTTCGATGAGGCATGGCTGTTCGGTTACTCCGCATGCTCTCGGTGTTTCGTTCAGATTTATTATCAATACTACTGCGCTATCTTTCAGGTTGTCTTTTTGCTTATTTCTGTGTCTATTATTCTTGGTTTCACTATGCTTATCACTGTGGCTATGTTTCTATTAGAGAATGTCAAAACGAAAGAATAGTGGCAGAGAAGCGGCAGATTAAGTACTTCTTTGTACACGAGTGTTAAGAAAAGCCCCAGTGTTTAACATGTTAAAAAGTGCTAAAGTCAAAACAAAGGTAATAATATTGCTCGACATTTCTCTTCAACCCACGAAGCAATATGAGGACCTTACTCCGAGACGAATAACGCGCTTTAGTGAATAAGTGAAAATTGGTTGTAAGAGGTATCTGAACGATCTAAGTCTCAAGAGAAAGAGTGTAACTGAGTCGTAAATGGTGTGTTTAAAATTAGAAAAACGTCAAAAATGTTTCAGCGATAACATACTTGTGAAAGGATGTGGAATAGAAATAGCAAAAGCTTATGGTTACGTTGATGCTACTGAGCACTTTGAAACAGTTGCTTCGTCACGTAACACAGTGAAAAGTGGATTCTTCATGTGGGACATTGCATAAAACAGAAGCTGAACAATTTTGTTGCATACTGTAGTATAAAAAAGAAACCAGGCAATTTAGTTGCAGACTGTTGATATTATTCTTTGTGTGTGGACGAGAGTACTGATCGAACAGATCTTAGTTAACTACTAACTTTCGTTCGTCTGATAATGCATGTCTTCGCCGTATATGACGAGTTACTCCCTTTAGTTCCATTTCTCAGATCGAAACATTTGGATGTTCTGAATGCAGTTAAAATTATGCTGACAAAATTTGTGGTTTTAAAAGTGGTCTGCAGTTTGCAACAATGGTGTATCACTTGTAATCGGTAGCGAAAACGCCTTCGTTGGACAGTTAATAAAAAAAGAAATAACTTGTTTAATTTTTCATTGCATTACTCATCCGGAAGCACTACGTGGGAAAAGTGTCAAAACGCTGTCGGCATTGAAAAATGTGATTACGAAAGTAATATGAAGAGGAAATCGAGCACTATCTCATCGAAAATTTTAATACTTTTAGGGAAAAGTTCATTGCGAAATTCGTTGACTGAGTGCAGGAAGAAGCTTAGTTTTTCCTTTTTTGTCATTTAGAAAAGAACTTCTGGAGTTTCTGAATGAATATGTAAATCCAGATACTACATAATTTGCCAATATTCTGAATGATTCACTTTTTTATCAGAACTAGCATTTCTAGCAGATTTTACTAATCATTTATATAATATGAATTTGTGTTTTTGCAAGGAAAGGAAGGCACTATTTGTGATTTGGTTACGGAAATTAATGGATACCAGTGTAAAGTTACGTTATTTCAATTGTAACTAAGCAAGAAAATTTTGTACCATTTGTTGCAGTGAACCAAAACAAGAATGCGTGGAATTAAAATTTTCAAGAGTTACTTCCGTTATTGACGAAGTCGTTTTCATGTTTTTAAATCTCTAGAGATTGATATTATTTTGCTTAACAACGAAAATTAGTCTCGAAAATATTGGAAGTGATCTTCAAGAAGAATTCTACAGTTTACAAAATGATCCGTTTATGTTGTCGAGAAAGAAAGATATCCAGATGTTTTAAAAGTCAAGTCACCAGTTTGGTATCCAAAACTCGCAGTTGGTCGTAGGTTGTGTTCCTAAAATGAAAAGTATAGTGACAGAAATGATGACACTTTCTGCAGGACCTGACCATCATTTTGCAGGACAATGCTCAAGCACGTACAGTGCAAGCTGTTACTGATATGATTGACTGACGGGGCCTCTAACTGCTATACCACCTACTGCAATCCCCTTACTTAAGACCTCTTAAGTTCAACTCGATTTCTAAACTGAAGGAAACACTTCATGGCATTCGCTTCAGAACTACCACAAATTCGCCGGGCAATAGACCGCGCCGCTCGAACTGTCAACACAACTGGCACTGCTAAGAGTATCCTACGACTTCCACATCGCTGGCAACGGGTGATACACAATGCTAGTGACTACTGTAAAGGTCAGTAAAACTTTGAAACTCGTATCTACTTTGTACGAGTTGTAAATAAATAATTGCCGCTATTAAAGTTCCAACCCTCGTAGTTTGTGCATGGCGACAGTATTTCTCTCCGCACAGAACTGGGGAAATGATGAAGGTACATTATTTACGCCCCAATATATACGAGATACAAATGTAAATATAAATGCGTGTAAAATTAGGATGGCTGATTAAAAACGGAATAACGACATGAGCCGACCCTCCCTGCTGACAATACAGCACCTGCGTCTTTTGTCGTCTGTACGGAATACTAAATTCTCGATCGCGGTACGGATGTCGGCATTTTTATCGTGTCGTGCGAGACCCTTAGGCAGGTCTGCCGGTGTGGAACTGATCGGCGAGTGCCGTGTTCCGGCTCGTCCGTTTTGGAAAGCTGTTTCCGTGAGCTGACTAGAATGGAACGTGCGCTTTCTGAAAAGAGCAGGACACGGGTGCGCGGATGGGGGAGGGGGTGGAGGGGGGAGTGGGCGTCATTAAACGGAGGCCCGCGGCTTGTTTACGGGCCACACCCGCTGCGCCCCCGCTAACAATGGCGGCGCGCATTGTGGGGGCGTGTCCCGCTATTTACTTCTCATTACGCAGTTCCCTCCCCGGAGCGCAGCGTCACGGGCGGGTTTGCTGTGGAAACCGGCGCTCCTGAAAAACTGCAGCGGGGAAATGGAATACGGGCAAGTCCCTGTCCGCCTCTTGCACGAGACTCGTACTGAAAATTTTAGAAAGATGAGCAAAGCTTTGTGAAAACTAACCTTCCTATTGTCTCGATGTACTTTCATTCGCTGTATTCTCCGGTGTAGCATACGGCTACGCAAGCGAGGTACAAATCGCTAGGTGTTTTTCAAGATCCATTATTCGGACCAACTATATACTCCTGCATCTTCATTAGTGTCCGAACCGAGTAAAGATGCCAGAACTTCTCAAATCTGATTTTTGTTGTTGTTGTAAAGATGATTAAACGAAAGTGTGGGAAATGTGGTACGGACATGGTGTTGAGTGGTAGGATACTGAGCCGTAGTTCTGTTAACAAATTCAGTTAAAAATTGGCATCAAAAAGATTAAAAAATCTTAGCAACTACAACCAGAATTTAATACACTAGTGACTTTTTCGTTTGGAAGCAAGGCAGCTGGTGGTAGAATTTACAGAACCTGTAAACTAACATTTAAAAGAGTTTTAAGGAAACAATCTTAATAGAAATTTTCTGGAATCTTGACATTAAATGCAAGCCTGAACACAGATGTTTAATACGACCAACAATATGGAAATTAAGAAATATATTCCGAATTTAAACTTTACAGACCTACAGAAATGATTAAAAGGCAATTAACATCGGACATCCACTGGAAAGTAGCCTTAAAGAGATCTTAGGTAAATGAAAAAAAAACGAGCAGACCAAGTACAAGGCTGATGACAAGCTTACATATACAATCAGTTCGTCGTTCAGACAAGGAGCCAAGCAGATTTCTTCCATTTGTTTATGAACAACACTCAACCTCGTTGACCAGTTCAGTTTTAAGGCACCCGCTGTAGTACGGCTAACGGAAATAAACACCACTTTAGGATTAACCATTTCCTTTACTCAAGACCCTTTTCGCGAAACTCATAACATAAACCAAATGTCTACGCAGGCTACCATGTAACATATAAATAACTAGTTAACGAGTATAGAAAAAAATTAAACACCAAAAGACACCAGAGAAAACTTGGAGAAAGCGAGTCGTGCGCTGAAATCACGTTATGCAATGCTTAATTTAGATAACGTCAGTTTGTGCGGCCAAACTCAGGCAAGAGGCTTCTGCACTGGCAGTTTAATAGGCAGAAATACAAAGTAAAAGGACCTAAATAAGATCACTTAAGAAATTCACAAAAACGACTTTTTAGACGACGGTGATTAACCAGGATGGCAAGTAAGAGAATAGCCTTTACAAAAGTAAACTACAACGATAGTGAAACGTCCTGGCGGATTAAAACTGTGTGCTGGACCGAGACTCGAACTCGGGACCTTTGCCTTTCGCGGGCAAGTGCTCTACCACTCGGTCCGGCACACAGTTTTAATCTGCCAGGAAGATTCATATCAGCGCACACTCCGCTGCAGAGCGGAAATCTCATTCTGTATAACGATAGTGACTGTAATTGGATCCTCACCATCATTTCAAGGAGTTAGGAACGTAAGTCAACAACCGCCTGACATACGACTGCACTTGTTTGAGCATCTCCACCAATCGCCCAGGTGTTCAGTTTGTTGAGCTGATTTGGTGGAAGAGACCAAACAGCGAGGTCATCGGTCTCATCAGATTAGGAAGGATGGGGAAAGAAGTCGGCCCATCCGGGCATTGGCCTGAAGCGATTTAGGGTAACCACGGAAAACCTAAATCAGGATGGCCCCACGCGGGATTGAAGCGTCGTCCTCCCGAATGCGAGTCCAGTGTGCTAACCATTGCGCCACCTCTCTCGGTACGTGTTCAGTCCTTTGGAACTGGCTGAGAGGATACACCTCAGCCAGGAGACCTGGGAGTAAGGAGTGGACACAGGTTTCTTCAGAATAATCCAAATCCAAGTACGTGGCCAAGCAACATGCTGAAATAAATTCTGCAGCGGGCAGTATCCACTGATCGGGCCGACACAGGACATCATGCAACCCGCTCTGATCAACATTCCAAATGAAGCAGCGAACCAAGGATCTTATCCCCCACGACGTCACGGAACTTACTAGTCGCTTGACACCCGATCACTGACAGAGAGCAGTCGTTTCCGTGGTCGCGTTCAAATCGAAAATCGGTCTGCCGGCCGCTGTGACCGAGCGTTTCTAGGCGCTTCAGTCCGGAACCGCGCTGCTGCTACGGTCGCAGGTTCGAATCCTGCCTCGGACGCGGATGTGTGTGATGTCCTTAGGTTAGGTTTAAGTAGTTCTAAGTCTAGGGGACTGATGACCTCAGCTGTTAAGTACCATAGCGCTTAGAGCCATTAGAACCATTTGAAAATCGGTCTGACTTTCCCACAAGCATCGACGCTGGCAACCAAGGGGATCAGTCGATAGTGAATCGCACCACGACGTTACCACAGGGCAAAGTATTCACGAAGTTTGAGACAGATACAGCTAACGTCTGTTTTATGCTGAAATTTGAAGCACTCAGTAGACTATTCCGTCGATTCCTTCGGTTTTTGGTAGAATATTTTATACATTGTGAATGAAAACACGCACGAAAATGGCGTAAAGTTTTACAATATTTGTTGCTGATTCCACAAACCGGTTTTCAGCTGTTACGCCATCATGAGGTACGAAGATAAATATGTGGTACAGCGGAAGTTGCACAACCAAAGATATACATCTACAGGTATATGGCTACCCTGAAGCCTTAATGCCTGGAAGGTTTTAGACTAGTGAACCTATGGAGTCTCTCTGGTTCCAAAAATGAAAAATGTAATTGTAAAATTTAGAAATTAAACGGGAGGAATTATTTAAGTGAAAATACGATGTAAGATTATTTAACATATGTGACATATTAAGTAGTGAACTATATAATAAATTACAACCATCATTCTTATAAGAAAATGTACTGAACAATAAACTTTGGTGACAAATTCCAGGGATGTGGCTGAACAAAATAATCTTGCCTTTAACAGGCCGTAAATTGCAAATAGATAAGATACACTAGTGAGATTAAGTAAATAAGTGAAGCAGCAGTGATATGCCAGATTTTTAACAGGACAAGAGAAATTACAGTAACTGAAATAAAGGAAAAATGGGGCATGTGGGTAAGAGGAGTAATTTACAACATGGCTTGGGTGGTATTATGAGTGTTACCTGCAATTGATGAATAAGGGAACTGTGTCTGGTCGTTCAGGACTAAGTTTGGGTGTAGAGACATATTATGTTTATTACTTTCTATTATTTCAAGATACTGTAGTTCATCTTCTTTCCTTTATTGATGTGTGTAGTACTTCATGTTGCTCCTTTTATAAGTAGGTCGACTGAAAATTTAGAGTCTCAATTTCTAAGTTTCCAACTTCTTTGGTGTTCCTTCAAGTGGGTGCACATCGCCCTGCCAGACTAACTTATATAAAATTTGCCACAGTTACAAATGATTTATTGTATTCCACTCTTTTCCACTGTCTTTACCACTGGGCAAAAAGTGTGCAGCAGTGTTGTGCGCATAAAGCGATGTTTCAAATTTCTTCGATTTAAGCTTTCTGGCTCCATTCATTGACGCTTTTCGTAGCTATGGAATTGTCCACCATTTATTGTGTCCTTGAGTTGGCGATTCGAGAACAGGGTAAAGGAGGGAACTCACTTGTCATTTCCCCTTTTGAAGCATTATGGAGTCCATCGAGGTAGGAGTGTAACCATTGTTTGGTGCTATAAGTGTTTGTTCGACTGCATTTAATTCCATTTTGAAATTCTGTTGACTCTTGGGGATGGATATTAGGCGATGTATCATTGAATGAAAGGCAACATGTTTATGGATCGTTGGATGTTGAAAATTGGTACATATTACAAAGTCTGTGGTGGTAGTTTTCATATACATCTTCAAAGTATGAATATGATCACTGTTGTGTGTTGTTAGACCTATTAATTTATGCAGTTACCCCCAAATTCCATTGTGAACTTTATATTGTTGTGTTTCGAATTTAAATGCTTGAGGAACTTTTGAAGTTGTTTGGTAGGTCTTTTTCATAAGTACAAAACGCCATCAAGGAACTTATAAGCGTATTTTAATCTCGATCTTTATGAAGAATTTGAAGAGAAGTAAGATTTTTGAAAGAAACAACTAGGTTCTTGAGAGACTAAAAGTGAGAGATACAGCACTGTATATTCAAACACGCGATACTTTAAATAGCGGGTGCAGATAATCAACTTGATTTCGTCTTGCTATACCTCAGAAAGACGGTCGTCACTGTACCACGTTGTCGATTTATAACCACTAAGCGATCAACTGGGGTATCTTCGCGGATCTGTGGTTGGCTCGAAACTTTCCTGATTAACTGAGCCTAGTAAGTTTTACTGGGTGGTGAATTTTCGCTAGAAACGAAAGTAAAATCATAAAGAGCACTGGAGCTTCTAATGTTCTCGATATACAGTGTGTCACCAAAAGCCAAGGGAAGGCACTAGATGTAATGTTTGGTCGTCGGCTGCTTGAAGCCTATGTCGTACAAATATTATTTAAGTCAACACAAAATTTACTTCTGTGAACAAATATGAAAACTCGAGTCTTTTGGTTTGAGCACAAAATAGGGCTTCAGGCGAACAGCTTGGTAATGGAGGAAGCAAAGTTGTAAATTAAAGTTCGTAGTACTCTTAGGTTCAAATGGTTCAAATGGCTCTGAGTACTATGGGACTTAACATCTGAGGTCTTCATCCCCTAGAACTTAGATCTACTTAAACCTAACTAACCTAAGGACATCACACACATCCATGCCCGAGGCAGGATTCGAACCTGCGACCATAGCTGTGGTGCGGTTCCAGACTGAAGCGCCTAGAACCACTCGGCCACACCGCCGGCAGCACTCTTAGGGTACAATACAAAGTTTGAATCGGAAGTTATAGCATTTTTAGCATAGGTACCACAGAAACAAAGTTCGATGAAAATTTCTTGACACCAGTAAGATAGAAACAAAGACCGATTAAGTTCTTGACACTCATAGTGAAGAACTAAAGTCTAGAAGAGACCAATTCTAGCGGAGCCGAATACAGGACAAGAACGGAAAAATTACAAATACACTGGTTGGTCACCACGTGGAGGCCACGTCTTATTCAGGATGGCTACGTTGTGGGATCCAGACCGAGAAGGCTTGCTCGAACGACAGTGACAGCGTAGTGACGGCTCTGGAGTGTACTCCTTATTGAAGAGATGCGAGAGCATTCGGTGCCTGGTATGGGAAGCCCACTCGAGTGCACTGGCTTTCCAGGGTCTGTGTGGCGGCGTAAGGCCTCAGTGCTAGGACAAATTCAGTCTTGCTTCCTGTCATGTGGATGGCACAGGAGCCAAGTCCGTGGTGCAAGAGGCATCGGCTGGCGCCTCCAAAATCGCCTGGTGGCTGCATGCAGCGAGGGCATCCTTGATTGTTGGTTGTAGGAAAGGGATCTGCTTACAGAACTCGGGTGTAATGTAAGGCGCTGGTCGAGTAGAAGTAAGCCAATGGTATGGAATACCTCCGCCCCTCCAATCCCCCACCCATCGAGGGACAGGTAATGAAGACCTGTACCATGTCTGTAGGTGGCTTCTAACACATACTGGCTGCAGGAGTGGCTGGAGGGGCTAAGTCTACTTTCATGGGTGTGGAAGCTGGTTGCGATTGTGTGCCTTCTGGCAGCACCTACAGGTACAACAGTTGACCATGGCTGACGTGTGCCAGAGTCAGTCAGATGAGAAGCCCTTATGTCTGGAACAAAAGAGAGGCCGGCCAGTGTTGCCGAGCGGTTCTAGGCGCTTCCGTCTGGAACCGAGCGACCGCTACGGTCGCAGGTTCGAATCCTGCCTTGGGAATGGATGTGTATGATGTCCTTAGTTAGGTTTAAGTAGTTCTACGCTCTAGGACTGATGACTTCAGATGTTAAGTCTCAAAAGTGCTCAAAGCCATTTGACCAAAAGAGAGACGTAATTTAGATGAGATGCACCTCAGCGTGACCGCAAATGGTTCACATTTGTATGGCAGATGGAACCACCTGACAATGTTACTACCACGAGAGAGTGACCCAGGAGTTGGAAAACAACAGCTGGAAGCAAATGTTGATGTCTGTTGAAGAAAGAAAGGACAGAACGGGATTGACATCCAGAAAGAAATGTCGGGCCGTATGGCGAGAGGTGGATAGGCCCAAAGAAGATGGTAAGTTGAGACCCTTGTGGCCAGCTGTGCGATATTTCCTTCTGGGTTGACAAAACTGGAGGGACAGAACGATAATTAGCGATGAAATTACAATGAAATGCAGACATTAACTGCTTACAGACGTTGATGAATATCAAAGGCGGCAGTTGAAAATGTGTGCCTCGACCGGGACTCGAACCCTGGATTTTCTGCTTACACGGCAGACGCTCTATTCGACAGAGCCATCGAGGACACAGACGATAGTGCGTCTGCAGGGAGTTATCTCTGTCACACTCCCCGTGAGACCCACATGTCCACCTTACTGACCACACACTACATTTGCAGTGACCCTGCCCACTAATTACTCGCGGCAGTCAATCTACCGATTCCCGTAAGAGTTTGAGCAATGTGAGTGCATTCGCACTGAAGAAGATCATTGGCTGGTAAGCCTTATATACAGGGTGACCCAGCTATCTTGTCCACCCAAAATATCTCTGGAACAATAACAGCTGTTGGAAAATGACTTTCACTGGTACCAATGTAGGGCTGGGGCCCATGAATGTACATACTTGGAAACATTCTAAAACGAAAGCATATGTGTTTGTTAACACAAACCTGTTTTTTTAAATGGACCTCCTATATTTTTTTCTTCAGCAATCCATAGCAGGACAAAGCACATACACAATGGCGTTGACTGCATCGCAATATTCCCATTACATCCCGAGATATTAAGACGCGAAATTGACGCTTGAAACACCCGACATGCTCTGCTAGCGCACGTTCAAAAATGGTTCAAATGGCTCTGAGCACTATGGGACTCAACATCTTAGGTCATAAGTCCCCTAGAACTTAGAACTACTTAAACCTAACCAACCTAAGGACATCACACACACCCATGCCCGAGGCAGGATTCGAACCTGCGTCCGTAGCAGTCCCGCGGTTCCGGACTGCAGCGCCAGAACCGCACAGCCACCGCGGCCGGCGCTAGCGCACGTCCTAAGGCTCTGGCGTGAACCCCATGCTGCCCGTAATCGCGATGTGATTGACTTGCGTAATCACACTTTCATACTTATCAAGAGGTCCGAAACGAATAATACGGTCTGCTGCCATCCTGCATTAACGTCGTACATTCCAGTAGGTATTTATCCCATAGGCTAGGGGCGATGCGGTTCTGTAACATATCTGTATACTGCAACGTTAGTCACAAAGTTAACTTCGCTTATCGTTAATCCGTTACTGAAAAGGCAATGCCGTTCAACGTTAAAACTTTATTTTACCGTAGATCTAGCGGAAGTGACAGTTAATCATTCACTCGTAATAGTAAAATTCATGTTGATGGTTTTAGTGAAACGAGCAAGTGGACTAAAAGTTTTACCATTGCTTCGGACCTCTTGATAAGTATGCAGGTGTGATTACAGATGTCAATCACATCGCGATTACGGGCAGCTTGGGGTTCACTCCTGAGCCTCAGGACGTGCGCTAGCAGCGCAAGTCGGGTGTTTCAAGCGACAACTTCGCGTCTTAATATCTCGGCATGTAATGGGAATATTGCGATGCAATCAACGCCATTGTGTATGTGCTTTGTCATGCTATGGATTGCTGAAGAAAAAATATAGGAGCTCCATTTAAAAAAAAACATAAGTTTGTGTTAAAAAACGCATATGCTTTCGTTTTAGAATGTTTCCATACATGTACATTCATGGGCCCCAGCCCTACATTGATACCGGTGAAAGTCGTTTTCCAAGAGCTGTTATTGTCCCACAGATATTTTGGGTGGACAAGATAGCTGGGACACCCTGTATATGAAGGTGGTATCTGTTCTTTCGGACATGAGTAACACAGCTGAATTTTGCTCACTCCTGTTGTCGTCTTGGCACTTCTGGTCAGCAATTCAGTCGGAGTTTGGAGGGCTGCCGTGGCGTGAGAGTGTGGCCTCACACTCGGTTAGAGCGTCCACGACCCCACTGCAGAATATCATGATAAACCGTGATGTCCCATTGGGATGTACTGCACTGTCGGAAGTCGTGTAGTCTGATACTCCTGGTCCCACCGGACTGGCTGACCCTTGGCACCTGAAGTGCCTGTGGCGTCGAGCAGGAGCGGATGCACTGAATGACCCTCTCGCACAGCAGTGACGATGGGATTAGAGCGACAAGCACCACGAGGTAAAGTGGTGACGGGAGGTCTCAGTCTCCCCATCATAGATGTGATGGGTGACCAGTGCGAAGTTCAACGAGTGGCATATCGTGGTTACTCGGATGCTGTCATCTCGGTAACGGCAAGCAGCGTGTTCACGAGTGGTGCTGTAACATCTCAAACATGGATGTCGCTACACCGTAATAATCATTGGATCGAATGTTTCGGTACGAACGTCATAGGTCCCAATGACTGACTGAATTCAGAAGTGGAGAACTGGAGTATCTGTAAGGACTGGTGGGAGGCTAGGAAGTGGAGCTTTGTGTGTTATGACCAACTTTGGCGGGCTTCTTTATTGGCTGTCACAAGTCCCCGTATCACTGCGTTGGCTTAACAATTTCTTACAGGCTCTTGACTGCACTGTCAAGTCTTTCGTAGGTGTTATTGCCTCCTATGTGTTCTTGTTGCTTAACGTAACATGAGCTGATGACTATATCTGTCTCACTCTCAAAGTGGACATTTCACTGAATGTGTAACTTGTGCATGGCAGTTGGTACCGATGTAGCAACCTGCGCTCGTTTACCCGACTGACTTATAGCGCTGAGTGTTTCTTTCCGTTAAACAGTTACGTCGCCACCTCTGTCTGGTACTGCCTGTTGCTGTGATAACGAGAACTTAAGAGAAATGTTATTTTGTTCCCATTTTCTCTTTTGTGGTGCAACTGTAATATCTCAGTTTTTCCATAGTCAACAACGACAAGTAGGAGAACAGTACTCCATTGTAACCGTTCTTCATTACGGCGAAGAAATAAAAATTACGATTCTGAATAATTAGCGTATTGCATGAGACAAGCTTTAATTAGTCTTCATAAAATTAATAGTGAAGTAAGTTCTTTAGTGTACATACTGATGTAATGCATTCTTGTTCCTTGTATCTGTTGTGTTTTGTGTATTGTACCTGCTAATAGAAAATATAGCAGTTCTGAAATCAACTGACTTCCCTTCAAGGAGTTTGGGAAAACTTTACCGGAAAGTGCGAACACCAAAGATACGTGGCATTAACAGCTATTTCGATACATTAAAAAAGTACACGAGAAAAAGGAAATAATTCCTTAATTCAGTGATGCTTGAGATATCCCTAGCTAGATAAACGGAACGCAGTCTTCTATATGTGATTCTTTGCGGATTGTGTTAATACCTTTGCACGAAAAGTATTCAAAAGATCTTACAACTAATGTTTTTTGACTGTCAGAGTTAACTGATTCCGCGAGCTATAATTGAAATCATTGGATTTCACTTGTGAGCTAGCTGGCTATTATCAAGATACAACTGCAGATCACGTAATTTTCAATTAAATGTGGAAAGACAAGAAATATTCACACATAGAAAAATGTTCTAACCGAACTGAGTATGCTACTAGAGAAAGCATTCAAAGATAGAATTAGATAGTGGTACAGATTCTGTCCGTAGAAGTGTTTTGCGGTATTACATCGTAAACCCAAGCAGACGACGGGGCTTTGTCTATTATCTATAACCGTATTTGAAGAGAATATTTATAGAAGTCTGTACCTTCTTGTTCTGTTCTCTTTTTAACCTAACGACGTGCGGCTATTGAAAATCAGAAAATAATCAGTCAAAAACAATTGCCGTCACACTTTCGCTCACTCACGAGGAGAAGGAGGCAGCATTCATGTAGTTTACTTAAAATGTCGTACACTGAAAGGCATAAAAGCAAGGTGATTAGTGTGAGAAACTGACCGACATTCGTAAGTTTTCTGTATTTCCTAAACAAATTAAAATCGAAAACGGAAATGAGGGAGTCGAAAAATAATGCTATAAACAAGGAAATACCTTAAGACAAAACTGAGACAACTTATGCATTCCTATGAAAAATCACAGTAATTGTAATGATGGAGAAAATATACACTCATCCTCATAAATTAAGGATAATGCTGATACATGGTGAAACAACGCTCTGGTGGGCGGTTTGTGGGTTTAAATCACCTCGGGATATGACAATGCGGTGCATTTGACCTGCGGTCGTCGCACGGTGGCGCTGGCAGCAGTACACATACGCAGAGGTGTGTTGGTGCATGTCAGAGTACGGTGCAGCGAGTAAGTGTGCAGACGTTTTCAGACGTTCTAATGGTGACTGTGTGTTGAAAATGGCTCAAAGAACACATATTGATGACGTTATGAGGGGTAGAATACTAGGGCGACTGGAGGCTGGTCAAACACAGCAGCCGGCCGCGGTGGTCTCGCGGTTCTAGGCGCGCAGTCCGGAACCATGCGACTGCTACGGTCGCAGGTTCGAAGCCTGCCTCGAGCATGGATGTGTGTGATGTCCTTAGGTTAGTTAGGTTTAAGTAGTTCTAAGTTCTAGGGGACTGATGACCACAGCAGTTGAGTCCCATAGTGCTCAGAGCCATTTGAAACATACACAGCAAGTCGTAGCACGGGCCCTCCGTGTGATCTCAAGATTGTGGTAACGATTCCAGCAGACAGGAAACGTGTCCAGGCGCTGCAGTACGGGAATGTCCACAGTGTACAAGACCACAAGAAGACCGATATCTCACCATCAGTGCCCGCAGATGGCCACGGAGTACTTCAGGTAACCTTGCTCGGCATTTTACCGCAGACACTGGATTAATTGTCTCCAGACAGTCTACAGACGACTGAACAGACATGGTTTATTCGCCCGGAGACCTGCAAGGCGCATTCCACTGACCTTTGGTACAGAAGAGCCCGTAAAACACAGTACATGGTAATTGGAACAGTGGTCCTAGGTTATGTTCACGGTCGAGTCCAGGTATAGTCTGAACACTGATTCTCGCAGGGTTTTCATCTGGCGTGAACCAGGAACCAGATACCAACCCCTTAATGTCCTTGAAAGGGACCTGTATGGAGGTCGTGGTTTGATGGTGTGGGGTGGAACTATGATTGGTGCACGTACACCCCTGCATGTCTTTGACAGAGGAACTGTAACAGGTCAGACGTATCGGGACGTCATTTTGTGCCAGTATGTCCTCCTTTTCAGGGGTGCAGTGGGTACCACCTTCCTCCTGATGGATGATAACGCACGGTCCCACCAAGCTGCCATCGTGGAGGAGTACCTTGAAACAGAAGATGTCAGGCGAATTGAGGGGCCTGCCTGTTCTCCAGACCTAAACCCCATCCAGCACTTCTGGGATACTCTCGGTCGACGTATCGCTGCACGTCTTCAAACCCTTAGGACACTTCAGGAGCTCCGACAGGCACTGGTGCAAGAATGAGAAGCTATACCCCAGCAGCTGCTCGACCACCTGATGCAGAGTATTCCAACCCGTTGTGCAGTCTGTGTACGTGTGATCATTTCCCATATTGATGTCGGGGTTCATGCACAGGAAACAGTGGCGTTTTGTTGCACATGTGTTTCAGGACGATTTTCTCAACTTATCACCAATACCGTGGACGTACAGACCTGTTTCATGTCTGTTACCTTTGTGCCTATGCTATTTGCACCAGTTGTGTGTAATGCCACGTTGTGTGGCACCACATTCTGCAATTATCCTTTATTTATGAGCCTGAGTGTAGATCAAGCCAGTACTTCTGATGGCTTCAGGTGCTCAGATAAAACGTATAGTAGTCTCCTGGTTAGTATTTCTGATATGAAAAATTACATTGGGAAAAGAGGGAGAGAGAGACAGAGAGAGAGATTGACGATCCCCTAAAGAATAATATTTTACTGAAACCATGGCAACCTGACAAAATTATAATTTCAAGAGTGACGTAGGGGACCTAAAGCACAAAGTACTAATGACTGGCTGTCATTATATCCATGACTGGCTTAATCTAAAGTAGTTAAAAGTGCCCTCTCAAAGTTATTGAGTGGATTTCCAGCCACTTATAACGCGTGACGGTTGTCATTGGAAATTACAGTAGTGTTTGCTCACCAACTTCAAAATGTTTTACGAATCTGGATAAATGCACGTCAATTCCGAATGGCATAAAGATGCAGTTGAAAATTCAAGGAAATTTGTTCATGTTACGACCATCAAAACAAGAAGTCTAGAAGAACTCGTCAATGAGAATCTTGCGAAATTAGTACAACTTAAGGGATCTAATATGAAATCGATTGTTTCTTCCATATTATTTGCGCATTATGTGATTTGACGTAAAAAGGAAAAACAAATTCAAATGCTCTTTTTTACCATTTATTGCTGTTTGCAGTACAGTCAGGTGGTGAAGCAGTGCGGAAATTTTCTGAAAGTGCCCCTAAGAATGTCACCTATGTTTCTGATAGAACCCAATATTATTTAGACTTAAAACAACCTCTACTGTTTTGTGTTTCACATTGTACTACAAGTTGCGTGTGAGTGGGAACACAATGTAGTTTCCACGTGAATCGATATGAAAATCGACGTCGATGGCTGTGGTTGTGGTTCAAAATCGCAAATTTTGAGAAATGTTATCCATGCGAAATTTTTAACTGCAGGAAGATAATTAATTGAGAGAATAGGGCTTATGAGGCCAAACAACGAAAAATAACGTAAAAGGAGTGGAAGTGTAAAATCTTGGTGTTGTGACCAGACGAAACAACTTTCGTTCTGAAGAGATTGGAAAATCAGCCAATCACTTGCAAACCGAGGTTTATTATCCCGTGACTTACGTTTCGACTTTTTTAAAATATCTTCGTCAGAAAGAGTTGGCCTTGTTACATCACATGATGGTACATTAGATTAGATGAACGAGAGCGGCTCTTGTCATGTATAAAATTGACAAATCAAGAAATATCACAAGCCATGGATTTAGATAGCAGACAGATTACATATGTCGTACTTCATAATGAATGCTCAGTAGTAATTCCCGCAGGTAGAGTCTCTTGGCGTAAGATTCTAATAGGTGTCACACAATAAAATATTTGGATAAGTTACCTGTACGTTATTTCAGAACTTTCGTTCTGCCGTACCCGTGAGTTCTGTGATTGCTCTGGGTGTAGGATCGTCAGACTAGAACACATGAATTATTAGTTGACTTTACTACATGAATTAGTAGGCTTTGACACAATTTTTTGCCACAGGACTGCTTCGTAATTTACAATTGTCATTTATTATGGAAACATTGCTTGATACACTAATTAAGAAACAGTACTCTTGCAGTACAAAATGCAACATTTATGAAAACACATTTCATCCGAAACTTTGCCCTTTTAACTGTCACTGTCATGCAAGGTGATGCTGACTGCTGTAGCTGACGTCTCGAACTAGTGCTGAGCGACTGCATACTCGATCCTGTATCGACCACAGCATGAGGTGGGGGCTGAGAGGGGAGGCGTAGTCTGTAGGAGCGCCTCCCCTGCGCTATCGATATGTGAGCCATTGCTGGCTCGTGTTATGCTTTGCATTAAACCTTCGTTGCTATTCTGTGATTAGACTCTCGTGGTTATCGCGATTATGCTGTTATCCTCTCTCTCTCCGCGAGTGGCAGCAGCAGCATGTATCGATATTCGCACCCTTGTACTATATTTGGCCTCGCGCTTATAGTTTCCGTCTGTGCAGTGTGCAGGCAGTTGGTCGGTTGGCGTGGAGCAGCGAGGAAGTCTCCGTGGCGCGTGTTTGTCCGAAGCCGCTTTCGGCGCCCACGCACGGTCGAAATGTGAGGGGCTCATGCCATTGCTACGAGGTCCGAGGCTCAACGATCCCGGACACGAAAGTTGAGTCTTACCTAATCTACCAGTCAGTCCCAACTGTTCACATTGTGTCGTTTGAAATTCTTTGGGCGCTGTTGGACCAGTCCCGCGAGCAACAACGTGTGTTTTCAAGTTGCTGAAATCCTAGCAGCCCTTCTGAGGAGTTAAACTTGATTATTTTGGAATTGAAGTGCAACAGCAGAGTCTTCTGCCTTATGGCCGTTAACGTTCCGTTTGCCTGCCCTGGCCATTGACAAAAATTCAGGCATGTTGTAGCTGTCCAGCACGGTGTGTAGTTTGACAGCTGAAATTGTAATTCATTGTGGGCGCCGATACTTTCTGCGTTGTTCCGTTGAACTCCCTGTTGTGTGCTGGTCGGGTGGAGCGGAAGTTATCCTGTCGCTTGGTCCGCTGACTGCCTGTCGGTTGTGTTGTCGTCTGATTGAGAATTATTGGGCCGACTGCCTGTCTCACCTAAGCGAGCATTAGTGTTAGAATTCCAGGCCTACCATTGGAAACTTCTGAGTGCCATTCGATGTGCTGCCTTTTCTTATTTGTCCATGTTGTTTGTTTATGTATGGCTTCTAGCCGATTTTAAATTAAAGTTGTTTTGCCATTTAGGCTCGAGATAGTTTGGGCCTTCAACCTTATTAAAGAAATTTTAGGATAAGGTCTTCTGCCTTTTAAAATTCAAATTCCTGTTTTGAGCGTTAAGTTATTGGCCTTCAGTAGATTTTAAATTAAACTTGTTTTGCCTTTGAGGTGAGAGATTGAATTGCGTATTTAGCCCGGAATTAGGATCTAAAATTAATGTTTGCCTTGCTCTGCTTTTAATGTTTTCTTTACTCTTGTAATGTTCGTCAAATGAATAAAGTAGTATGTTCGAGCGCAACTGACAGCCACTCATTTTGGCCCCTTTCCACAAATTAAACTACCTCCCCTGCCCTGCGGCTATAGCAGGGGATTTCACTGGAGGGCGGCTAGAATTTCGGCAACTTGAAAACACACGTTGTTGCTCGCGGGAATGTCCCTTTATTCAAACGACACAATATGAACAGTTGGCGCTGGCTGGTAAATTAAGTAAGACTCAACTTTCGCGTCCTGGATCGGTGAGCCACGGACCTCGTAGCAATGGGAACAGCCCCTCACGTTCCGACCGCACGCGGACGCCGCCAGCGGGCCCGGCCAGACACGCGCCACGGAGACTTCGTCGCTGCTCCACGCCAACTGACCAACTGCCCGCACACGGCACAGCCAGAAACTATAAGCGCTAGGCCAAAGATAGTACAAGGGTGCGAATATCGATACACACTGCTGCTGCCACTTTCGGAGATAACAGCATAATCGCGATAACTGTAGGAGACTTATCACAGAATAGCAACCAATGTTTAATCCAAAGCATAACATGAGCCAGTTATATTTCAATATGTGTTGGCGACTTTGGTGTAGCACTAAGACCTGTGGACGATACCACACTTGGGATTTAAAAATAACTTTTACCATAAAGATACTGATGAGGAGGTATTAAAAAGATACTGTAGAGCCTAATAGGACAAAACGATGAGACCATAACAATGTCTTCATAATTTCTAAATCACATGTATAGCGAAAATGTTTCGCTCCTCGTTACCTAGAAACCCTCAGACAGCCGTGCTAAGACTAGAACGTTAGTGCATTATCCAGGTAATTTACGCATGATGCGACATTTAACGACAAATCGTTGCTTCTGCTTGGAATCAATTCTTCAGCTGCACGAAGGAGAAGACTTTGTGACGTAGAGTATGGTAAGAGTTAGTCCCACCCACTGTAGGACTAGATAAAAAAAAGATGTAATCTCATGTGTGTGTGTGTGTGTGTGTGTGTGTGTGTGTGTGTGTGTGTGTGTGTGTGGTTTGAGGTTTTCGGGCGCTAAACAGCGTGGTCATCAGCGCCCAAACGCATAGAAACAAGAACACATGCGGTGAAGGGACGAAGACGGACAGCGAACACGAAGAACGGCTAAAAGACACAGACCTGACGCAGTTCCAAATCCTCACATACAGAGGCAAAACAAGAGGAGAAGAAACGCACTAAAAAGGAAAGGAAACACAAGGAAAAGAGAACAGAAATCGAAGTAAAACAAGGAGGTAATCGTGACTGGCGGACCTCTTACCTAAAACCTGGGTGAGCCAGTCACCCAGCAGCACATTAAAACCCTCTCCCTAAAATCCGAGGCAACAAATTGGACAGGACACAATACCGTAAGACCTTAACCACAGACATTGCGTCGTCGTGCAAAACAGAGGGCAAATCCGGGGCCAAGGAAACCACCGCCCTCTGGTCAATGAATAACAGTCAAGTAAAATGTGGCTGGCAGCAATCTAAACGCCACAAGCACTGCAGATTGGGGGGTCCTCCCGCCGGAGTAAAAAACCTTGCGTTAAGGGACTGTGCCCAATGCGGAGGCGAGTGAGGAGAACCTCATCCGCCTGCACGACTGGTAGGACGTACGCCATGGCCGCTTGGTGGCCTTGACCAGACGCAGCTTATTTTCACCGACTGCTAGCCACTCCTCTTCCCATTGACGCATAACACGAAAACGCAGGAGGGAGGTAAGAGCATGGAGGGGGATGGCACATTCAACAACGTGAGGGAGGGAACATGCATCTTTGGCAGCCACATCCGCCAGTTCGTCTCCCCTAATACTCACGTGCCCCTTCACCCAGCGGAAAGAAACCTCCTTCCCCTGCCATTGCAGGTGGAGTAGGGCATCATGGATGTTCTGGACGACCGTATCCGTTGGGTACAAGTGTTGCATGGTCTGAAGGGCACTCAGGGAGTCAGAACAGATGATAACCTTAAGACTGCTAACACATCTCATCTGCTCCAATGCCCGCAAGATCGCAAACAATTCGGCATCAAAGATGGTAAACGCCCGTAGGCTTCCACTGCCGGTGTTATTTTCGATAAAAAAATTAGGTACTGGGCCGCTTCGTTGTAACTTCTGAAACAGCTAAACTGCCGACGTTTCGACCTACCTGCTGAGGTTCCCCTTTGCTCCAGCCGGTGCACTCGTGTCGTGTATCGGTCCACGGTGGGGAACACTTCTGGCGCCTGAGCCGTGGTGACGCCGCGCTTCTGGCATGGCTGCTCTTCTGCGGCAGACGCCGCAAGGCGTGTCTCCAAATTACGCGCGCCGCGGCCCACGTGGCTGCATAATTCATCAGTGTTCGGTGTGACGGCCAGCGACAGCCGGGACAGCACTCCGCGCTTATGAATTGTGGATGAGTGGCGGCGCTCGCTCCCAGGAAGCGAGTATTTGGGAGTCGGTTTGTAACTCTTCTTGTAACTCGGCTGTTCAGTGAGCCGCCGGGAACGAAACGAAAGGGTGCGTACTCTAAAGAGCTGAAGAAGAATAGCGTGGGTGTAGTCTGTCGCTATCAGGCTTGCATGAAGCACAATTTGCACAGGCTGTACTCTTTGTTGTTGTTGGTCTCCGTTGTCATTTGCACTGAGTGAACAAAGGCATAGGATGTCACCATGACACCTGTCGGCTTCTGATGCCTATGCAGTGCATTTGAGGAGCATCGTATCAGAGCTACCGCTTACCCAAAAAACAGACTCGATCTTACTAAGTACTTTGCTTCCACCGACACCTACGAGGTGAAGAGTCGGAATAAAAGTACTTCTATTCTCTCTGTCATGCATTCAAATTTACTTACACATGGAATGAGGAGGTTAGGAGTAATGCTGAAAACTTTTCTAAATGAGTGAAATAAACACAGCCGGCTGCGGTGGCCGTGCGGTTCTAGGCGCTGCAGTGCGGAACCGCGGGACTGCTACTGTCGCAGGTTCGAATCCTGCCTCGCGCATGGATGTGTGTGATGTCCTTAGGTTAGTTAGGTTCAAGTAGTTCTAAGTTCTAGGGGACTGATGACCTCAGATGCTAAGTCCCATAGTGCTCAGAGCTATTTGAACCATTTTGAATCATGCCGCGATACCAGGGCGTTCCGTCTTCGATTCATACCGCACTGAATACTCTTGGTCAAAGTGCATATGAAAGGCTTCCATTAGATTCCTTTCGTGGTAGTTAAAATGTCTGTGTCATCATTCCTGTCCCTCGGTACTCAGTGATGTCAGTAGCAGACCTCAAGAAAGGAGAAGTGAAATAAACACATCGCCACACTTCTCCTTCCTACTGACATCACTGAGTAGAGAGGGACAGAAATGATGACACTGACGTTTTAACTACCACGAAAGGAATCTAATGGAAACCTTTCATATGCACTTTGACCAAGAGTATTCAGTGCGGTATGAATCGACGACGGAACGCCCAGGTATCGCGGCATGGTTCAAAATGGTTCAAATAGCTCTGAGCACTATGGGACCTGACATCTGAGGTCATCAGTACCCTAGAACGTAGAACTATTTAAACCTAACTAACATAAGGACATCAGACACATCCACGTCCGAGGCAGGATTCGAACCTGAGCCTGTAGCGGTGGCGCGGTTCCAGGCTGAAGCGCCTATAACCGTAAAATATTAGATACAGGCTTCCAGGTAGATGCCATTTTCCTTGACTTCCGGAAGGCGTTCGATACAGTTGTGCACTGTCCCGTGATCAACGAAGTAAGAACCTACGGAATATCGGACCAGCTGTGTGGCTGGCTTGAAGAGTTTTTAGCAAACAGAACACAGCATGTTGTTCTCATTGGAGACATGTCTACAGACGTTAAAGTAACCTCTGGCGTACCAAAGGGGAGTGTTATGGGACCATTGCTTTTCACAATATATATAAATGACCTGGTAGATATTGTCGGAAGTTCCATGCGACTTTTCACGGATGATGCTGTAGTATACAGAGAAGATGCAGCATTAGAAAATTGCAGCAAAATGCAGGAAGATCTGCAGTGGATAGGCACTTGGTGCAGGGAGTGGCAACTGACCCTTAATATAGACAAATGTAATGTATTTGGAATACATAGGAAGAAGGTTCCTTTATTGCATGATTCTGTGATAGCGGAACAAACACTGGTAGCAGTTACTTCTGTAAAATATCTGGGAGTATGCTTACGGAACGATTTGAAGTGGAATGATCATATAAAATTATTTGTTGGTAAGGCGGGTACCAGGTTGAGATTCATTGGGAGAGCCCTTAGAAAATGTAGTCCATCAACAAAGGAGGTGGCTCGTTCGGACTATACTTGAGTGATGCTCATCAGTGTGGGATCCGTACCAGATAGGATTGACAGAGGAGATAGAGAAGATCCAAAGTAGAGTGGCGCGTTTCGTCACTGGGTTATTTGGTAAGCGTGGCAGCGTTACGGAGATGTTTAGCAAACTCAAGTGGCAGACTCTGCAAGAGAGGCGCTCTGCATCGCGGTGTAGCTTGCTGTCCAGGTTTCGAGAGGGTGCGTTTCTGGATGAGGTATCGAATATATTGCTTCCCCCTACTTATACGTCCCGAGGAGATCACAAATGTAAAATTAGAGAGATTCGAGCGCGGACGGAGGCTTTCCGGCAGTCGTTATTCCCGCGATTCATACTCGACTGGACCAGGAAAGGGAGGTAATGACAGCGGCACGTATAGTGCCCTCCGCCACACACCACTGCGTGGCTTGCGGAGTATAAATTTAGATGTAGATGTATGATGAAATCGGCTACTCTTCTGCGCACCAAAAAGCGTCGGAACTTACTTTCGGAAGAGTCCTCGTACATGCCTACATCCACGAAAGTTCTTTGGCGACAGTATTATTTCTCGCAAAGCAGTACCTATGTAATGTTAAATTTACGCCCGCTATCAGATCAGAACAAGCGCCGATTGATACCCGGTCAGAAATACGTAGTTTTCCTAATATCTATCTATTTACCTGTACAGCGCTTTACTGTGCTATCACGAAACGATTACGTGCAAACTATTCCAAATAGACTATCGGTTAACATTGCTGCTCACTGGTCTAGAAAAATGTAATTACTGACGCGACTTCAGCAAACAGCGGTTCCACGCCACATAGCCGCACCAGGCCCATCAGGAGCCTGCGGCGGCTATAGCTCACTGTTAGCGGAGCATATCGAAGCAGAAACAAAGTTTCAGTTAATGGACGAGTTCTCAGCCGGAGAGAAATTAAGCGTAAATTTCAAATCCATTGGACCGTAAATTTCGCCCAGTAATCAAGCGCGTTAATAGTTGGTGAAATGAGCAAACAGGCCGGACGGCTACCTGCCCGGTTACGAGAGGAGAGGGGCTTATTGTCCCCTGGCCCACTCTCTCATTTGCGCGCAATCGAAAACAGAGATCCACTCGAGCACACAATTACATGAGAGCGAGAGAGAAGAGGACGGAGGAAAAGTAAGTGGGACTAAGAGACAGAGAAAGTGAGTGTGTGTGTGAGAGAGAGAGAGACAGAGAGAGAGAGAGAGAGGAAGAGAGAGAGGACCTAACAGTATGTTGAGAGGAGAAATGGAGAGTAAAACCAGTTTAATTCTGTGACTGATTTGCGTGTGTACATCTGTGTCGATGAAATAGCAATTCGCACGAAAAATCTGACGTGAGTTTAGCGTTAGCTGGTTGCTGAACGTTGCTGTCCCCTCGCATTTCTTTGTTAAACGTGCGAGTCATGTTGCGAACAACTCTTCGTTTCAGACAGCACAAGTTTCGCAGCAGCAATACATGAAAGATGCTTCTTTCGGTTGCTCTAATTCGTGTAGTCTAGAAGATGTTGTAACGCGGTGACTTTGTCAAGCACGTGAGGCACATTGCGAGGCCATAGCGTCTACCCACATCAGTGCCAACCACAAAGGAAATGAGAATAGTAAACTAACCCTTTAACATGTTCGTTGCCCCCCTCGTTCCCCCCCCCCCCCCCCCCCCACTCCAGGCGCGATAAATCGGGAGTGGGGGGAAACGACAGGTAGCCGGCGGCACGCTTGGCGTGTTCTGACTATCGCCGCCGTATGCCTATGTTTTGTTACTGTGTGAGTCGTATTTGCCTCAGTCCGTGCCTGGGCACTCTGCAGTGAACGTGGACGTGGCTTCAACCACCTGCCGTTGCCCGAAATACCAAGACTGGCGGGGCGGGGGCACCGAACGCTCTAATTCTGATCAAAAATGTGAATTCGCAGTAAAATTCCAAGGAAATTGATACCAAGTAGGGCAGACCGATCTATTAATTACCAAGTCATCAATCATAATTAATTAATACTACTGAAAAAATTTCTGATCTCCGCAGACTCTACCGAGGTATCGCCTACATAGAGGATTATCTGCTGGAGGGCGCGGGATAATTTTAGCACTCTCCGTTTGTTTGATACAGGAAACGCTGAAGATGGCAAAATCTTGCTTGGTTCCCTGGGCGGTATTTCGAATCGTCGTTCCGGGTCGCTCAACTTGAAGGCCTCTGCTCCCAGTAGCTGAGTGGTCAGCGCAAAAGAATGTCAATCCTAAGCGTCCGGGTTAGATTCCCAGCTGGGTCGGAGATTTTCTCCGCTAAGGAACTAGATGTTGTGTTGTCTGCATCATCATTATTTCATCCCCGTCGACGCGCAAGCCGCCGAAGTGGCGTCAACTCGAAAGACTTGCACCTGGCGAACGATGGGAGGTGAATACAATTGTAGTCGTGATGTCTAAGAGCTCAGAACTTGTGGTGTACACAGTAATGATTTTGAAATATTCACTGTCCCTACGGGTTCCGTCTTCTGGAAGTTGAACATATCACTATAATAATAGTCATTCTGGGATCAGCCTTACACCGTACGTTGCACTGAGCTGCCCGCACACTCACCAAAGGTAAATAACAGTTTGTCGGGTACATCTTCGTTGTCTCATTTACTTCTGGAACGAGAGTGAGCCGTGGCGGCTCGTTCCGAGTCGACTCAGCGCTGTTTGTGTATCTTTGGTTCGCTGCCGCGCCGCGTCACTGGTTGGCGCTCCGTGTCCGGGAGGTGAGCGAAGAGACGGAGAGTTGGCGTAGCGGCAGTGAGGCCAGTGTGAATCTAACGGCTCTCAGCACTATGGGACTTAACATTTGAGGTCATCAGTCCCCTACACTTAGAACTACTTAAACCTAACTAACCTAAGGACATCACACACATCCGTGCCCGAGGCAGGATTCGAACCTGCTACCGTAGCAGTCGCGCGGTTCCGGACTGAAACGCCTAGAACCTCTCGGCGAGGCCAGTGCTCCTATCTTAGCATGAGCGTTAGGAGGAACAGTGCGCTATTGGGCGTACTTCACGCCAGTCGTAGCTCCGCGGTCTTGGGGGCTGGCAGCATTCTGCAGAGCGCCTACTCTGGGGCACCGTATTTTGGTTAAGCGTCGACAGCCGAGCAGAACTGTTTCTTGGCGCCTTCCGTTTGTCCATTAAAGCCATATTTTCGGAGAAGGAAGTCGATCGCCTGGTAGTGAAGATATTACTTTCGCGAACTCTGGAGCCAAGGATTTTAACTGCTTCCTTCTACATTTGTATTGCTTGCGTGCATGAGAGCTGGCTTGAAATTGTGTTTTCGACGACTGCCTGTCTAGTGTCACCGCCAGACACCACACTTTGCTAGGTGGTAGCCTTTAAATCGGCCGCGGTCCGGCAGTATACGTCGGACCCGCTTGTCGCCACTATCAGTGATTGCATACCGAGCGCCGCCACACAGCAGGTCTAGAGAGACTTCCTAGCACTCGCCCCAGTTGTACAGCCGACTTTGCTAGCGATGGTTCACTGGCTTCTACGCTCTCATTTGCCGAGACGTTCTCAATTGCCGCGAAGATAGTTTAGCATAGCCTTCAGCTACGTCATTTGCTACGACCTAGCAAGGCGCCATTATCAGTTATTATTGATATTGTGAATCATGTACCGTCAAGGCCGACGGTAATCATTAATGGATTAAAGTTAAGTATCCCGCCAGCTACGTCCGTTTTTCTAAGTTCTAATTTCCTTGTCCTGTTCCAGACCTCACGCCAGTCTGCGTGAGGTAAGTCGCGTGCCTTTCGGCCTCCTCTAGTAACACGGTGTTGGCTCTCCTGCCAACGACAACAGCCTCCACCTGCTGTGGGTCCGGCTATGTGTAATGTGACTTCGTATACGTTTGCACATGAGAGATTTCTTTTAAATTCATGCATTTATTTGTATTAAGAATTGATAGACTTCTTGGTGTGTTTTTTGCCCATGTGGGCTGCCAAATGTAGACTACGGTCATGTCACTGGATGGCTGTTCCACTGGATGAAAATGATCTTTTATTTACTCGTGGGCTCACTGCTGGAACTGGAAGGTATTGAAGCTTACTTTGCATTGGATTAACTTCTGGAATTTTACGTTTAACATGTTGCGTAGCATTGCAGGTCTTGGTGATATAAATTTGTGAATTAGGTAAAATTTTATTGCAAATTATTTATTTGAGAATTCTGTACATTTCTTGAGCTGTTTGGTTGGTAGATTATTTATCTGAGGCGATATTGTTCATAAAATGCTAATTATGCTTGTTATTTTGATCGAGTTAATTTTCTTTAAGGGTGAAAGTTTTTATTCAGCTTGTTGTTTTTAAGGTCCTGGTTCCCTGTGGTAAATGAATTTGAGGTTTTTTTATTTTGATTTGGTAACAGAAAAAAAATTAATGTACAGTTTTATTCTGAGCATTAGCCAACCTGTGAACATTGATTTTATTGTTATCAGTTGGTCACATTGCATAGTCTTGAGACTGGTAAAGCAAATTCTGGGTTAACTGATGGTTTAAAGTAACCTTCTGTTAATATATTGATTGTTTAATTAAACTGTCGTTTACTGAATGGTTACGATAAGTATATAGTTGTATTTATAGTTAAACGGTGAATGCTTTTGAATAACGTGGGGTCAAGTCCTTCCATGTGAGTGTTTTCCTAGAAATTCTTTGGGAGTAATTTGACCAGTTCATAGAGAGATATCATTTCCACACGACTATTGTGCTGTAGACACATGGTACTATAACCATAAGACATACATCCTGGCTGAAACATTGCTGACCGATTTTCATGTATAGTTCCAAATGATCGGAAAGTTAAGCAACCCTTAATAAGAATGTCAAAATAAAGACCGCAGCATTCATAACTTTATAAATGAAACACGAGTTTCATAAAACTTCTTTGAACAGCCTTCTGTGATACATACTTGCAAACACGAACACAAACAGTGTAATTATTAGTTATATAACTTTTATTCGTAACTTTGACTGATGAATCTTCAAATTCTGGGCTTGCTAGAAGAATTGCGTCATTCACGTCAACGCCATCAGAGTGAACCACTGCAAAATCATCATTCCAAATCTGATGGGTGAAAGAAATGCTTGTCCGTACAGTCCAAATCCTTTTCCAAATTGTCAGTCTCAAACCATCCAATCAGAAAATACTGCACTTTTAAATTATTAAAAGGTAACATACTGCAAAGAAGAACTTGATTAGTGTGGCACAATGCTCCGTGTGTTTCTCTTGAAAGCGATGAATCCTTTATATTTAATGACTGCCACCTGGTTACCAACATTAGAAACTTAATATTTATTGTCTGCCATCTGCTGAACAACATCAAAAACTTACTAAAAAACTGTGCTGTACTCCCACTCTGCACTTTGAAACACATCAAAGTAACAATGGTTGTGTCATGAAAGACATTCTTTCCCAGGGTTATATTTGAACCCTGAAAGGTGTTGGGACACACACATCCGTAATTGAGCTTTGGAACTGGCTTTACAATGGGAGTGTCTCTACATTTTCCGCTACATAAGTTGACCACATCAGAAAACGTAGCTGTGAAAACCTGATGGCATATCTGATCAGATGATGAGAATGTAAATCTCTTGTCTGCATCTAATGAGTATATGCAATTACTTTAACAAGTGCTCAGTATCATACGTCACCTATATGATATTATCGTTACTGTCAAAAGGAATATAGAAGTGATAATTGCATTCAGAGCTTTATGTCAGTTTCAGGTAAAAGCTTCTATTTACAGCATTATTATCACAGATTATACGGGCATGGATGTGTGTGATGTCCTTAGGTTAGTTAGGTTTAATTAGTTCTGAGTTCTAGGCGACTGATGACCTCAGAAGTTAAGTCGCATAGCGCTCAGAGCCATTTGAACAGATTATACGAGGGGCGTTAAATAAGTAATGGAACAGATTTTTTCCTCCAACAAATTCGGTAGAAAAAATGTGGCGTTTGTTGTGAAACATCATGGAATATTACCGCTTCAGTTGCTGTGGTTTTATGAAATACCGATAGATGGTGTCGCTGTACGTAGCCTCCAAAATGGCGTCCTTAACGGTGGTGCGTTCCAAGCAGAGACCTGTCACTGAGTTTCTTTTTGCGGAAAACCAGAGCATCGCAGATTTCATAGGCGCTTACAGAATGTCTACGAGGGCATGACAGTGAACAAAAGCACGGTGAGTCGTTGGGCGATGCGTCTGTCATCACTGCAACAAGGTCGCGCAAACCAGTCAAATCTCCCACGTGCCGGCTCGCCGCACACAGCCGTGACTCCTAAAATTATGGAAGTTGCGGGCACTCTCGTTCGAAGTAATCGACCTGTCACAGTCAGACACGTCGCTGCACAACCGGATATCTCTTTTGGTAGTGCTGACACACTCGCCCATCTCTTGTATTTAAAGACGTGTGCCCGATGGATTACTCACAGCCTAATACAAGATCATAAAGCGTAATGAAGGGGCATCTTTGAGGATTTCCTTCGCGTTACGAGGCTGATCGTGACAGTTCTTTGTCGACCATCGTCACAGGCGATGAAACATACTTTCATAAACAAAACGTCAAGGTATCGAGTGGCGCCACAGTACCTCTCCCCCAAAGAAAACGATTACCCTCTGCCAGGCACTTAAGTGTGATTTGCAGAGCATCCATATAGATGTAGAAACCGCATCCTCAGCAGGTAAATTCATGGCGACAGCCTTCTAGTACTCAGAAGGGTTATTCTACACTCCTGGAAATGGAAAAAAGAACACATTGACACCGGTGTGTCAGACCCACCATACTTGCTCCGGACACTGTGAGAGGGCTGTACAAGCAATGATCACACGCACGGCACAGCGGACACACCAGGAACCGCGGTGTTGGCCGTCAAATGGCGCTACCTGCGCAGCATTTGTGCACCGCCGCCGTCAGTGTCAGCCAGTTTGCCGTGGCATATGGAGCTCCATCGCAGTCTTTAACACTGGTAGCATGCGCGACAGCGTGGACGTGAACCGTATGTGCAGTTGACGGACTTTGAGCGAGGGCGTATAGTGGGCATGCGGGAGGCCGGGTGGACGTACCGCCGAATTGCTCAAGACGTGGGGCGTGAGGTCTCCACAGTACATCGATGTTGTCGCCAGTGGTCGGCGGAAGGTGCACGTGCCCGTCGACCTGGGACCGGACCGCAGCGACGCACGGATGCACGCCAAGACCGTAGGATCCTACGCAGTGCCGTAGGGGACCGCACCGCCACTTCCCAGCAAATTAGGGACACTGTTGCTCCTGGGGTATCGGCGAGGACCATTCGCAACCGTCTCCATGAAGCTGGGCTACGGTCCCGCACACCGTTAGGCCGTCTTCCGCTCACCCCCCAACATCGTGCAGCCCGCCTCCAGTGGTGTCGCGACAGGCGTGAATGGAGGGACGAATGGAGACGTGTCGTCTTCAGCGGTGAGAGTCGCTTCTGCCTTGGTGCCAATGATGGTCGTATGCGTGTTTGGCGCCGTGCAGGTGAGCGCCACAATCAGGACTGCATACGACCGAGGCACACAGGGCCAACACCCGGCATCATGGTGTGGGGAGCGACCTCCTACACTGGCCGTACACCTCTGGTGATCGTCGACGGGACACTGAATAGTGCATGGTACATCCAAACCGTCATCGAACACATCGTTCTACCATTCCTAGACCGGCAAGGGAACTTGCCGTTCCAACAGGACAATGCACGTCCGCATGTATCCCGTGCCACCCAACGTGCTCTAGAAGGTGTAAGTCAACTACCCTGGCCAGCAAGATCTCCGGATCTGTCCCCCATTGAGCATGTTTGGGACTGGATAAAGCGTCGTCTCACACGGTCTGCACGTCCAGCACGAACGCTGGTCCAACTGAGGCGCCAGGTGGAAATGGCATGGCAAGCCGTTCCACAGGACTACATCCAGCATCTCTACGATCGTCTCCATGGGAGAATAGCAGCCTGCATTGCTGCGAAAGGTGGATATACACTGTACTAGTGCCGACATTGTGCATGCTCTGTAGCCTGTGTCTATGTGCCTGTGGTTCTGTCAGTGTGATCATGTGATGTATCTGACCCCAGGAATGTGTCAATGAAGTTTCCCCTTCCTGGGACAATGAATTCACAGTGTTCTTATTTCAATTTCCATTAGTGTATTTAACGTCCTCCTTCATGGTGCAATGATCAACTAGGAAATGTGTTGTGCTGCACCTCAGGAAATTGAAGAAACGTGTTTGCGAGTTAGTCAGCACAAAAAGTGCAAACGAGCTCCTGCTTCTCCATGAAAACACAAGGACTCACTCAAGCGTACGCGCCGGCCAGAGTGGCCGAGCGGTTCTAGGCGCTACAGTCTGGAGCCGCGCGACCGCTACGGTCGCAGGTTCGAATCCTGCCTCAAGCATGGATGTCTGTGATGTTCTTAGGTTAGTTATGTTTAAGTAGTTCTAAGTTCTAGGGGACTGATGACAACGTTAGTTAAGTCCCATAGTGTTCAGAGCCATCTGAACCATTTTTGAACCAAGTGTGCGCATACGAGAGGAGCTCACGAAACTCCGTTGGACTGTTCTTCCTCATTCACCATACCGCCGGAATTTCGCACCTTCCGGATTCCATCTGTTTGGCCCAATGAAGGCTGCAGACCGCGGGAAGCAACACATGGACGATGGGAAGGTTACTCATAGAGCAAGACTTTGGCTCTGAGGTCGACCAGTAGAATGGTACCATTCGCTCATACCAGCCCTCCCAATAAGGTGGTCTAAAGTCGTCACATTCAACAGAGATTGTGTTGAAAAATATGATTTTGTATCAAAAGAGTGCTTTCAAAATATAGATATGTGACATTGCCTGCGGTATGCCCCTCATAGTTACGACTTTAATTCCACAACATATTACACGTTGTAAGACTGCAAGTCTTTTTTCATACATTTTCTCCCCGACACGTTTTTCACTAGGTGCCACGAAACAATTTCTTTCATGCTGCCAAACGCACATGAAAATAGAAAAGTCAGATCCGTTGCATTTTCAGTTCTTAAGGAATTATCAGCATCACCATTTATAACACCGCCCTTAAACTGAAATTTTGGATTAACATACATCTCATCCAACAGTTAAAATACATACTGTTTTTACATCTTCAGGCAATCTGGCTACAACAGTCTTAATAAATTACCATTACTTGAATTATTATCTGCTTATATGTTAATGGAGGCGATAAGATTTTGAATTTGCTTGAACGAAGAGCATTATTTACTGCACTGGACTGTTCAGATACTAATAAAAGGCAGAGAAACTTATTGACGAAGTGCGTTTTGTTTTTCATAGCTTTTAACGAACTTATAAGAAATTGACATGACTGGTATTTCTGTAGTTTTCAGTAGAAGTTTGCTCCAGGTGTGCAACAAGTTCTTTAGTTTTGTGACACTCTCATGTTCACAGCTTTCACTGGTTAAACAACTCTGCAAAATCTTTTCTAGCCGTAACCATCGTGTTACTTTCAGGTTTAGGGGCACTTGTTGTTGTTGTTGTGGTCTTCAGTCCTGAGACTGGTTTGATGCAGCTCGCCATGTTACTCTATCCTGTGCAAGCTTCTTCATCTCTCTGTACCTACTGCAGCCTACCTCCTTCTGAATCTGCTTAGTGTATTCATCTCGTGGTCTCCCTCTAAGATTTTTACCCTCCACGCTGCCCTCCAGTACTAAATTGGTGATCCCTTGATGCCTTAGAACATGTTACACCAACAGATCCCTTCTTCTAGTCAAGTTGTGCCACAAACTCCTCTTCTCCCCGATTCTGTTCAATACCTCCTCATTAGTTTGTGATCTATCCATCTAATTTTCAGCATACTTCTGTAGCACCACATTTCGAAAGCTTCTATTCTCTTCTTGCCTAAACTATTTATGGTCAATGCTTCTCTTCCATACATAGGTACACTCCATACAAATACTGTCAGGAACAAATTTCTCTTCTTCAGAAACGCTTTCGTTGCCATTGCCAGTCTACATTTTATATCCTCTCTACTTCGACCATCATGAGTTATGTAGCTCCCCAAATAGCAAAACTTCTTTACTACTTTAAGTGTCTCATTTCCTAATCTAATTCCCTCAGCATCACCCGCCTTAATTCTACTACATTCCATTACCCATTTTTGTTTTCGTTGATGTTCATCTTATACCCTCCTTTCAAGACACTGTCCATTCCGTTTAACTGCTCTTCCAAGTCCTTTGCTGTCTCGGTTTCCTTTACTGCTTGCTCAATATACAGATTGAATAACATCGGGGAGAGGCTACAACCCTGTCTCACTCCCTTCCCAACCACTGCTTCCCTTGCATGTCCCTCGACTCTTATAACTGCCATCTGGTTTCTGTACAAATTGTAAATAGCCTTTCGCTCCCTGTATTTTACCCCTGCCACCTTCAGAATTTGGAAGAGACTATTCCAGTCAACATCGTCAAAACCTTTCTCTAAGTCTACAAATGCTAGAAACGTAGGTTTGCCTTTCCTAAATCTTTCTTCTAAGATAAGTCGTAGGGTCAGTATTGCCTCACGTGTTCCAACATTTCTACAGAAGCCGAACTGATCTCCCCCGAAGTCAGCTCCTACCAGTCTTTCCATTCGTCTGTAAAGACTTCGCGTTAGTATTTTGCGCCTGTGGGTTATTAAACTGATAGTTCGATAATTTTCAAATCTGCCAACACCTGCTTTCTTTGCGATTGGAATTACTATATTCTTCATGAAGACTGAGGTAATTTCGCCTGTCTCATACTTCTTGCTCACCAGATAGTAGAATTTTGTCAGGACTTGCTTCCTCAAGGCTGTCAGTACTTCTAATGGAATGTTGTCTACTCCCTGGGCCTTGTTTCGACTCAGATCTTTCAGTGCTCTGTCAAACTCTTCACGCAGTATCGTATCTCCCATTTCATGTTCACCTACATCCTCTTCCACTGTCCTCAAGAACATCGTCCCTGTATAGAACCTCTATATACTCCTTCCACCTTTCTGCTTTCCCATATTTGCTTACAACTGGGTTTCCATCTGAGCTCTTGATATTCATGCAAGTGGTTCTCTTTTCTCCAAAGGTCTCTTTAATTTTCCTGTAAGCAGTATCTATCTTGCCCCTCGTGAGATAAGCCTCTACATCCTTACATTTGTACTCTAGCCATCCCTGCTTAGCCATTTTGCACTTCCTGTCGATCTCATTTTTGAGACGTCTGTACAACTTTTTGACTGCTTCACTTACTGCATTTTTGTATTTTCTCCTTTCATCAATTAAATTCAATATATTTTTTTTACCTAAGGATTTCTACTAGCCATCTGTTTTTACCTACTTGATCCTCTGCTGCCTTCACTATTTCATTCCTAAAACCACTCGGCTACAACGGCCGGCTACGAAGATCTTCTTCCCGTTTCAGTATTCTTTCAAGTGTAACTTCCCTGGAGTCAGATTTAGATCGTTTGCTTAAACAGCGAGGTGAACTGGCGTTAGTTCTTGGCGTTGCACTGTCTCTTAATCTTAGTGGAGCTCGTGGGTATTTGTGCTCGTTTCCTAGTATATCCTTAAACGTATTAACGTTTATTATATCCTCGTCTTCGATAAGCTTAGTACAGACCACAGATCTTTTGGAAGTTAAGTAGTCTTTTCTTGGAATAGGTTTCAATCACACACGGTACGTGTTGGTATATGTTGTGAATAGGAACACCATGATGTAGCGTTTATCGCTACTAGAACGGTAATTGCTCCAACGTCCTGTGACACGGCACTTGTCTAGCATGGAAACATATCACGTTAACTAGCTGACAAACAGGGCATTGCCCGGGCATTCATTGCGCCAGTTTTCTATTAAAAGCAAAACTTTATGGGTCCTCCTGCGGTACGCTCATTGTGAGATGATCCCGGACAGCTTCTGTAAGCTGGGTGAAGCTGCTTCGCGTGCCGTCAACGCATTTTGCAGAAGTCTCTATGGCAAGGCCTTTTCACAGTTCTATCGGTGGCTATTATTTTCGCTTTTAGCCGTTTGCGCTTGGAAGTTGAAAGCTGTCAAAAGCGCTGCTATGTGTCAGGGATTCCTTAAGTTGGCTCTAGTCTAGACGTGTCTTAGTAGTAAAGACTAAACCCATTAAAACTTCATGTACAACGGCCGGCCGGGGTGGGCGAGCGGTTCTAGGCGCTACAGTCTGGAACCGCGTGACCGCTACGGTCGCAGGTTCGAATCCTGCCTCGGGCATGGACGTGTGTGTTGACGTTAGGTCAGTTAGGTTTAAGTAGTTCTAGGTTTCTAGGGGACTGATGACCTCAGCAGTTAAGTCCCATAGGGCTCAGAGCCATTTGAACCAAATTGCTGAGGTCATCGGTCCCGAAACTTACTCACTACTTAAACTAACGTAAACTAACTTACACTAAGAAGAAGACACACATCCATGCCCGAGGGAGGATTCGAACCTGCGACCGTAGCGGTCACGCGGTTCCAGACTGTAGTCCGTGACATGGTGCCTCAAACCGCGCGGCCACTCCGCGCGGCGATCATATCTCCTGAACTGTGTGTCGTACTACAATATATGTGTGTAGGTACATTGAACGCCTAAAATGGATGTAGTCTGCGAAATATTTTGCGAATCGAATTAGTTGCAAAGAAATAATAAACTTTTTCACTCATCTCAGTGTGGTTTATGTGTCATACCGTGATATAATTTTTTAGGTACATTGATGGGAATATGTGGATATGTCTTCAAAATGTGTTGCAAATAGTGTTAGTAGAAAATCAGTAATAAATTTAAACGTAAAGTACAATGCGACAATGCGGCAGTTTTCACATATCTCAGTGTTTAAGTCGTCATATCGCGCGGACTTTGTGTGGTACTATGATACGATTTTGTAGCTGTATTTAGGGGTATATGTGGATGTGGTCTGCGAAATTTATTGCGAATAGTAACATAGAAGTAAAAAATTTAATCATCGTGCCTGATGCCACAGTTTTTCACTCTTATCGGTGTTTATGACGTCATATTTCCTGAACTATGATAGGCAGGTGTTTCTTAGACCCAAGGCAGCTGTTGCCTGTCAGTAAGGTGGAGTCGGTTGAAATTGGTCCAGTGTTTTAGGAAGAAATCAGGAGCATACATACCTCCCCCCCCCCCAAACACACTAATACATACATACATGTTTATAATATGTACGGATTAACAGTAATACACATTTCCTGTAGATAACAAATTACTCTTCACTCTTTTACAATTATATTAAAATTTCGTTTCAATAAATACATGCCTGTCAGATAAATCGTCTTTATAGATAGACCAGAGTTTTATGGATGTCTACAGGAAAAGTTTAAGAGAAGTAGCGGATGTTACAACAAACGAAGCCAAACATTCAGAATCTGTACATCGCATAACATGGGACTGCATCAGTTCGGTAGGCCGCCTACACAGCGTTGCCACTTTAGTTGGCTTCGGCTTGCGAGGAGAAGGCTTTGCTCGGAGGTACGCAAGTTGTGTTTCGATAGCGCTGTCAGTAAGACCTAAGGCAGTGATAAATGAGTTAAAATCAAGTGCTCACCATAACGGGATAAAGTTGAACGGTAATACGGTAAAGAGTAAACATTATGTGACTGGAAAGCTATTGTTACGTCTAAATCCTTTTTTATTTTCTCTCAGCTATCTTACTTATTAACATCATTGGTGACCAGTTCTCATTAATGTCGGTCCACCGCTTTCCTCAGCTTTGCTTTGCCTGGCGTAATGTGGCAGAATTAAAATATCATAGACAATCGATACCACAATGTCGAAAGATATCCTTGTGAGAAAAATTCTTCCCCTTTTTCATCGTAAAATATGTATGAACTCAGTTTCCTCATCATCGTCTTCTTTGGTAACTGCTTTTCCCTCTTTCCGAATAAGTGAGGGCAGGTCGCACTGTTGGAGGAATTCTTCCTTTCCAGCCAAATATTCCATCAAACTGCGAGTGAGGAGTTTTTGATAGTGCTGAGTCAAAGTCGCACAGTATTTTTTAAATAATAAACCTCCATTTGGCTGCATATTACTGTATTTTTCTTTTGTACCATCTAGATTTCGGCTTTCACACCACAATCGAGTACGACGTTCTTAGATCTTTAACATCATTTTTCTGTGTACTGTGCAGGATGACAAATGCACAGTTCATCAAATTTGTTCAACATTGATATAAATGGTACATTTATTTTGCACCATTTATATCAGTACTAAGCAAATATGTTGAACTGTGTATTTGCATCCTGCACAGTGCACAGCAAAATGATGTTACCATATACACTACTGGCCATTAAAATTGCTACACCAAGAAGAAATGCAGATGATAAACGGGAATTCATTGAACAAACATATTATACTAGAACTGACATGTGCTTACATTTTCACCCAATTTGGGTGCATAGATCCTGAGAAATAAGTACTCAGAACAACCAGCTCTGGCCGTAATAACGGCCTTGATACGCCTGGTCATTGAGTCAAACAGAGCTTGGATGGCGTGTGCAGCTTCAACACGATACCACAGTTCATCAAGAGTAGTGACTGGCGTATTGTGACGAGCCATTTGTTCGGTCACCATTGACCAGACGTTTTCAACTGGTGAGAGATCTGGAGAATGTGCTGGCCAGGCAGCAGTCGAACATTTTCTGTATCGAGAAAGGCCCGTACAGGACCGGCAACATGCGGTCGGTCATTATCCTGCTGAAATGTAGGGTTTGGCAGGGATCGAATGAAGGGTAGAGCCACGGGTCGTAACACATCACGATGCTGTAAACAGAACCTGGATTCATCCGAAGAAATGACGTTTTGCCATTCGTGTACCCACGTTCGTCGTTTAGTACACCATCGCAGGCGCTCTTGTCTGTGATGCAGGGTCAAGGGTAACCGCAGCCATGGTCTCAGAGCTGATAGTCCATGCTGCTGCAAACGTCGTCGAACTGTTCGTGCAGATGGTTGTTGTCTTGAAAAAGTCCCTATCTGTTGACTCAGGGATCGAGACGTGGCTGCACGATCCGTTACAGCCATGCGGATAAGATGCGTGTCATCTCGACTGCTAGTGATACGAGGCCGTTGGGATCCAGCACGGCGTTCCGTATTACCGTCCTGAACCCACCGATTCCATATTCTGCTAACAGTCATTGGATCTCGACCAACGCTAGCAGCAATGTCGCGATACGATAAACCGCAATCGCGACAGGCTACAATCCGACCTTTATCAAAGTCGGAAACGTGATGGTACGCATTTCTCCTCAATACACGAGGCATTACAACAACGTTTCACCAGGCAAGGCCGGTCAGCTGCTGTTTGTGTATGAGAAATCGGTTGGAAACTTTCCTCACGTCAGCACGTTGTAGGTGTCGCCACATTTCGCGTCTGCAGTGCGTCATCTTCGTGGTGTAGCAATTTTAATAGCCAGTAGTGTATTATGGGCTATAAGCCGCTTAGTTTTAAGCAATTCTGTTAAAAAATAACATTTTTACCATTTTCATTATTTGTTTGCAAAGCCAGACTAGAAAATGTCTTAGCGTATAAAACGGAAACTGACCTTCAAAACCCCTGACAATCTTCATCTTGTAACGTAGCAATTTACTAGCGAATAACATTCCTTGCAGTAAAGCATGCAGCCTTCGAGCCCGGTGACAGCAGGATTGTGTCTTCGTTATGACTCACAGTGCAGCTGACGCTACTAACTTGAGACTGGTCTCAAGTAACATCTAGTAAGAACGTAAATTGATACCCCCTACGAATCTAAATAAACCATACTAATTATCATCCGTTTTTGCTTAAACTTGGTACACAATCGTTTGTTACTAAGTAAAAGATCTGTCAAAATTTCAGATTTTTATCTCTTATAATTCTGGAAACTGCCAAATTACTTAAATGTCCAAAACCTGACACTTATGTTGCAAAACTCAGTTAGGAACAGTAGCAGTTAGTATTATATTATCCTCTAAAGTCATAAACAGAGTTCTCAGTATATAGAATCACTTAACTTGAATTGTCTTTTCAAATCTATAATTACTCTGCATTTCGTAGTGTAAAAGAATGTCCTTATTATTTTTCTGTGTGTATTCATAGGAATGAATGAGAGAGTGTCTGTAGAACATACGAAAGAACTTAATACTATTTTATGTAAAAACATTGTGAAATGGAATCGTGGGAAAATTGTGGTGCAGCCAGGAAGCTGATTTATGTCGATGTGTGCTTACTTTTTAAGAGAGCAGCCACAATAGAAGTAGGAAGTGGAACAAGTTTCTCAATGAATTTTAAGATTATTATGTATTTTTGTCTATTTAATTAACTATTATATTAGAAATTTGCATTGGAATGACGTAAATGATTTTCTGATTAGTGATAGGCTCAGACAAGTTTTGCCACAAGAATGATCTAGAAAGATCGTTCTGAATGGTCATTTAAACCATTAACCAATCAGAATTGCACAGAAAGTTAGATAGGCATAGAGTGGGGTGACATCGAGAGAGTCGCTCGCCAAACGTCGTACGTGTAACATCATGCTAAATGAAGCCGAGAAAATAACTTGTAAAATGAAGAACTGTTGCATTCATTGCTGATAGCAAGTGTTGGGGCTTAGGCAGTTTGAGTTACGAACATTGTGAGGACAATTTGATTAATTAAGTGATGTGTTATGAGTGTGAGATATTTCAGTCTTAGTGATATTCCGCGTATCATATTCCATATACACTCCTGGAAATTGAAATAAGAACACCGTGAATTCATTCTCCCAGGAAAGGGAAACTTTATTGACACATTCTGGGGTCAGATACATCACATTATCACACTGACAGAACCACAGGCACATAGACACAGGCAACAGAGCATGCACAATGTCGGCACTAGTACAGTGTATATCCACCTTTCGCAGCAATGCAGGCTGCTATTCTCCCATGGAGACGATCGTAGAGATGCCTGATGTAGTCCTGTGGAACGGCTTGCCATGCCATTTCCACCTGGCGCCTCAGTTGGACCAGCGTTCGTGCTGGACGTGCAGACCGTGTGAGACGACGCTTTATCCAGTCCCAAACATGCTCAATGGGGGACAGATCCGGAGATCTTGCTGGCCAGGGTAGTTGACTTACACCTTCTAGAGCACGTTGGGTGGCACGGGATACATGCGGACGTGCATTGTCCTGTGGGAACGGCAAGTTCCCTTGCCGGTCTAGGAATGGTAGAACGATGGGTTCCATGACGGTTTGGATGTACCATGCACTATTCAGTGTCCCCTCGACGATCACCAGAGGTGTACGGCCAGTGTAGGAGGTCGCTCCCCACACCATGATGCCGGGTGTTGGCCCTGTGTGCCTCGGTCGTATGCAGTCCTGATTGTGGCGCTCACCTGCACGGCGCCAAACACGCATACGACCATCATTGGCACCAAGGCAGAAGCGACTCTCATCGCTGAAGACGACACGTCTCCATTCGTCCCTCCATTTACGCCTGTCGCGACACCACTGGAGGCGGGCTGTACGATGTTGGGGCGTGAGCGGAAGACGGCCTAACGGTGTGCGGGACCGTAGCCCAGCTTCATGGAGACGGTTGCGAATGGTCCTCGCCGATACCCCAGGAGCAACAGTGTCCCTAATTTGCTGGGAAGTGGCGGTGCGGTCCCCTACGGCACTGCGTAGGATCCTACGGTCTTGGCGTGCATCCGTGCGTCGCTGCGGTCCGGTCCCAGGTCGACGGGCACGTGCACCTTCCGCCGACCACTGGCGACAACATCGATGTACTGTGGAGACCTCACGCCCCACGTGTTGAGCAATTCGGCGGTACGTCCACCCGCCCTCCCTCATTCCCACTATACGCCCTCGCTCAAAGTCCGTCAACTGCACATACGGTTCACGTCCACGCTATCGCGGCATGCTACCAGTGTTAAAGACTGTGATGGAGCTCCGTATGCCACGGCAAACTGGCTGACACTGACGGCGGCGGTGCACAAATGCTGCGCAGCTAGCACCATTCGACGGCCAACACCGCGGTTCCTGGTGTGTCCGCTGTGCCGTGCGTGTGATCATTGCTTGTACAGCCCTCTCGCAGTGTCAGGAGCAAGTATGGTGGGTCTGACACACCGGTGTCAATGTGTTCTTTTTTCCGTTTCCAGGAGTGTACTTGATGGAGTACTTGGGCGAGCACTTCTAACTTTGAAGACCACTGTGGGTCAATAACCGTCAGATCTAACATTAATTGGGTCGGACTGGTAGATATTCTGGCTGTTTTTTTCGTGTGAGAACATTTTGTACAGACTGTGAGATGGGTATAGTAGAGCAGATAAAATAGTAAATTCGGACTTGATAGCAAATTTATGTGCTTCCTTAAGAATAAACACTAGTTTACTAAAATTTCCGAAGGTTTAGTGCAGGTAAAGTGCATTTTCCCACCACTCGATATTTGTTAAAATGAATTTACAGAAACTGATTCGCAACTTGAGTTACGCGGCCTCTGTGTGGGAGGTATTAGGTTACGGTTTCATCAACGCTGCTTTACACGGCCTAATGAGTATCTACTACTGCAGAGTGAAGTGACGTCATAAGGATGCCGTACTGAGGTAGGTGGACAATCAATGAGAGACTGTACGAACGCGTAACGACGGTCTACCCCGCCCCGCCACAATCTGAACTTTCTTCTTCTTCTTATTCTTCTTCCTCATCTTCGTCGTCATCGTTTTCCTCTTCATTATTATATAAGACGGTCTTTGCTACCACCGAGAGCGTTAATTATGTCCCACTTCTTGAAAGATTTAACGACAATGTCTTCTCTCACTCTACACCACGATTGTTTTATCCACTGAGGTACTTGTTTGAATGTAGATCGTTTTAAAGCTCCCTTCGGAGTGAATTCATGTTGGCTTTCATCCATCATCCATTTTTTTCATTCCTCTCTCATATACACTTTAAATAGGTTTATTTATGAAGTCATCATGATTTTGCAATTGTAAGCGGAATAACACCAAGCTCTCTATTTCTCTGCCCCAGTTTCTCTTTCACAGAATTTCCAAATGACTACTAAACTATTCTAGCACCAGAAAAGAACTGTTTTTCAATCAAGCATCTATCTTTATTGCCCACACTCTGTTAATTTCATACGAGCTTCGTCCATCCAACCCTTGTCATGTACGTGATCAGCAACTTCTGGCGGTATTTCAGGAGGTTTTTGCTTGAAAATGATCTTTGGATTAAGTATAGTACCGTCAACACAACATGACAGGACAACCGCGTGTGAATTTTTTTTTCATGTCCATTTGTTTTTGTAGCTACAGTTTTACCACATTTCATGGCAACAGTTCTGTTACTTCATATTATCTATCTGGCTTAGTACCGCACTGGTTTTCTTTCGATGTTGAGTCATACAGCGATGAAAAGGTAATATTTTCTTTTCGTACTCTTGTGGTATTTCTCAGATATTTTGATTTTGGTTCGGATGCTAAGTCCCTTAGACTGTTAACTTCCACTGCAGCGCTAGCTTACGAGTGTGTATTTGAATCTTATCTGTATTAACTGAAATGAAATTTGACTCCTGCACCCTAGTAAAATGCCCTCCCTAACAGAAGCTTCAATTCACACATAGCCAATCTTGACTTTTTTCCCTCTCAAATCGTGGACAGCACATCTGCGTTGTAAGCAGGAGACGCAAGTTCAACTCCTGGCCTTGGCACAAATTTTAATTCATTGATTTAGACCTTACGACTTATCTTAGAAGAAAGATTAAGGAAAGGCAAACCTACGTTTCTAGCATTTGTAGACTTAGAGAAAGTTTTTGACAATGTTGACTGGAATACTCTCTTTCCAATTCTAAAAGTGTCAGGGGTAAAATACCGGGAGCGAAAGGCGATTTACAATTTGTACAGAAACCAGAAGGCAGTTATAAGAGTCGAGGGCCATGAAAGGCAATCAGTGGTTGGGAAGGGAGTGAGACAGGGTTGTAGCCTCTCCCCGATGTTATTCAATCTGTATATTGAGCAAGCAGTAAAAGAAACAAAAGAAAAATTGGGAATAGGCATTAAACTCCACGGAGAAGAAATAAAAACTTTGAGGTTCGCCGATGACATTGTTCTTCTGTCAGAGACAGTAAAGGACTTGGAAGAGCAGTTGAATGGAATGGACAGTGTCTTGAAAGGAGGATATAGGATGAACATCAACAAAAGCAAAAGGAGGATGATGGAATGTAGTCGAATTAAGTTGGGTGATGCTGAGGGAATTAGATTAGGAAATGAGACACTTAAAGTCGTAAACGAGTTTTGCTATTTGGGGAGCAAAATAACTGATGATGGTCGAAGTAGAGAGCATATAAAATGTAGACTGGCAATGGCAAGAAAAGTCTTTCTGAAGAAGAGATATTTGTTAACATCGAGTATAGATTTAAGTGTCAGGAAGTCATTTCTGAAAGTATTTGCATGGAGTGTAGCCATGAATGGAAGTGAAACGTGGACGATAAAGAGTTTGGACAAGAAGAGAATAGAAGCTTTCGAAATGTGGTGCTACAGAAGAATCCTGAAGATTAGATAGGTTGATCACATAACTAATGAGGAGGTATTGAATAGAATGGGGGAGAAGAGGAGTTTGTGGCACAACTTGACAAGAAGAAGGGACCGGTTGGTAGGACATGTTCTGAGGCATCAAGGGATCACAAATTTAGCATTGCAGGGCAATGTGGAGGGTAAAAATCATAGAGGAAGACCAAGAGATGAATACACTAAGCAGATTCAGAAGGACGTAGGTTGCAGTAAGTACTGGGAGATGAAGAAGCTTGCACAGGATAGAGTAGCATGGAGAGCTGCATCAAACCAGTCTTAGGACTGAAGACCGCAACAACAACAGCTTCTATCCTTCTCGAAGATATAGTTGATACTTAGTTGTCTCCACGAAGAAGCATTTACGTCAGATAACTGATTTGAGTGATGTGAAATGTTGATAGTTGTAACTTCAGACACGTTTTACCTTTTATGAGAAAGTCCTTTTCGCCTTTTGATAGTAGCCGACTGCGAGCCTCGACGTGTCTTATCGAATCAATGTCCGATGCCAGCTGGACTTTCCTGCTGTCAGTCAGCTGCTCATGTATTCAGTTACGCAATCGCGCAAAGGTAACGTGCAAACAGGTTCTCGTAAACGATGAAACAGCTGCCAGTCTTGCACAATGTGACGGGCAGCAGGATTTATGTGTCCCTTATTTCTTTACACTATCAATGGAACACACGAGACACTTTAGGTAAGGTAAATGCACATTCCAAAGCCATCGATATACATGGGAACATTATGGTACATCGATCGTAATTAGTAATTGAGCCGTGGGCTGCAAGAGAAACCAAACGAGAGATATTACCTCCCGAAATCGCTTTTGAATCTACTTTGACCGACTGCATAAATGACGGCATTGGACATGCTGTGGGGAGTGTTACGCATCAAGAGTGTAAGGTGTTATGGCGTGAAGTCAGCGCGGCAGGCCAGTCGGGAACAAGAGAGAAGAGGCAGCTATGAGAAGAGGTCAGCCAATCATGCCTCCAGGACGGGAACGGGATAGCAGCGGCTCCCAGATGAAGAGGACATACGTGCCGCGCCCGAGTAGGGCACGTCCAACGTTAGCCACTTCGTTAGGCGAAGCATCGCACCCTCTATCATTAATACTCTACGTAGCACAGACTTGTGTTTGTTTATTTTGAAGTTAAGCATTTGTAATTGTCTTGTTGTAATAAAACTCATTAATACGAGTTGTTTGATTGTTTGTTTCGCAAGCCGAGTGTGCAGGATTGCTAGACATAACACACGGAAGCAAATGTTACCCAGTTGGTATTACAGAGAGAAATTTAGCTCAGACATTCACTGAAGTAAAATCCGCTTGCAAACCACGCAACTAGAAAAATTTAAGAAATCTTTAAAAATGCACTAATCAAATTAAACGTAGCTGTGGGGACCTTAGAAGTGATCGATGCCTGATCGAATTAAGACGATCCCATTTTCGGTTCAAACAAAACACCTAAGCGAAGCAGTGCTTATCGATCATCTTAGCTGCGTCCAGGAACACAGTATTTTCAGCTCGCCAACGCCATAGTTGAGAGCCTGGATATCCGCAGTTGGGTCATGGAGCGTCTGCATCTCTTCCGTTCGGCCGTTAAATAGCTTGTCGAATATCTCACCGGTCATCCGTACAATGCCGAAAAACTTTTCTGAACCCTCTTGCTCGCGTCCTCGAGAAAAAAAAGAAAAAAAGCGCGCCCAACACTCACAGCCTATGTGTAGTTGTCGGAATATGAAATCCTTCTTGCCCTGTTATGCTCCAGAGAGGTTTCCGGTAAAAATATCAGCGGCCAAAGAAGGCGCATGATCCGTTGTCCACCAATGACAGCGAAAGAAACTGCGCTCGCGTTTTCCCTTCGAAGATAATTTCAAAACAGCCTGCCAGACGGGAGGCCAGGGATGAAAACTGGTGCGTCCAGTAATTAATATGCTTGGTGCCATCATGCCGCCTAGATAACTGCAAGGGCAGGCGGATGTACTTCCAAAAGTCGATCTTTTGAGAAACTCTCAAGCGTGACTGACACAAGCGAATATCTGTCGTGCTGCGTCCACGTGCGGCGCCTTTCAGTCACAATCTCAGCAGTGTGGGCGGAGATTTCCCCTTTCGAAATCCGCTTTTGTCCACAAGTACTCGCGTGTTCAAAGGCGAGACACCGCGATGCCAGGTCCCCAGAGCGTGGGTAGAGACAACGACTCAAGGCCTCCCACAGACCAAGAGATTTCTAAATTAACAAACCAAACCTCATCTCGCCACTTGATGAAAACATTTTCTACTTGAAGTTAATATTAGTCCTGAACTGTCATGTACAGAAAAAGGTGGAAGGAGGACGCTACCTACTTGTTACTCTCCAGTTATTTCTGTAATGACTGTTATGAACTTGTTCTGCACCGAATTACTGGATGAATAAATGTTAAACACAGGCCAAAATTGGTTACGTTGAAGCTGTAGCGTCGTAGCTATTTGCACGGCTACAGAGTTTTACAGTAATTATTCATCTCACCTAAGAAACTAAATAACTATGGGAACTTTTATAATTTAGAAGAACAGTGTGTAAAATTTTCATGCAGATAACTTTAATATTTTTGAAAATATAAAAAACCTATTAAAAAACTACTCAACTGACACTTAGTAAAGTGAACTCAGATAGTAATCATGACAGTTTAAGTTTCTTTATCATTTGGAAATACTAACAGCACTCTCAGTGTGCACAAGTTATTTTTAAAGAATTTTAATTCTAAACTTTTAATAATTTTGCTTTCGTAAGGAAAATAATAGTTTAAAAGTGTGAGTAGATGAGAGTGAATGTGAGTGTGTATGTGGGGACAAACGTCAAATTTCAACTTTATAAAGTACCAAACCTCCGTAACTAGCAGGTGTTACGTAACCAGGATGTCCTGAAAACGGTGAATCCCCCTAACTGGTGGATGACGTATGTCTAGGAGCGTTTGCTTTTGTAATAAGGCAATCAGAAAGATAGTAAGAGGATACTTAGTTCTAAAGTATATTTCAAGCACAGTTTTCTTTTGATTTTCGCTTGGTTTGGTTTTGTGGAACTTTTGTGAAATTTTGCAATATGAAATGATGTAGAGGGATCGGCGAATGCTGATTGGAGAGAAGCGGTTTGCGCGCGAAATTGATCATGAAAGGTTAACCTGATTGGTTGATCATTTTGATCAACCAATGAGAGAAATGTCTTTCCCAGGTAATTGAAGTAGTTATATGTCCTGTGACCGACGGCAGTCAGTCAGTCGTGGACTCGCTGTCGTACAAGAAGGTCATGTTGAATGTGTCCGAAAAAATTATCTGCAAGATCAAGAAATGACGGTTAAATAGCGCTCGGTTTATATCGCCGTGCTAGCAGATGCAATTACGGACATTTCAGTGAAGTTTTGAGAGAAACTTCCTGGCAGATTAAAACTGTGTGCCCGACCGAGACTCGAACTCGGGACCTTTGCCTATCGCGGGCAAGTGCTCTACCAACTGAGCTACCGAAGCACGACTCACGCCCAGTACTCACAGCTTTACTTCTGCCAGTATCCGTCTCCTACCTTCCAAACTTTACAGAAGCTCTTCTGCGAGACATGCAGAACTAGCACTCCTGAAAGAAAGGATACTGTGGAGACATGGCTTAGCCACAGCCTGGGGGATGTTTCCAGAATGAGATTTTCACTCTGCAGCGGAGTGTGCGCTGATATGAAACTCGGTCGGGCACACAGTTTTAATCTGCCAGGAAGTTTCATATCAGCGCACACTCCGCTGCAGAGTGAAAATCTCATTCTGGAAGTTTTGAGAGGTTTGGAATGTTGGTTGGAGAATAAACCGCGCGTGAAACTATCGACCTTTGTGAATTATATGCGTGGCGTGTTCCGTATGCATGTACAAAACTTTTGGAGGGCATCCACTGAAAAGGACCGAATGTGAACTCGTTTTGTAACAGAGTATTGCCTGAGTGAATCTAGTAATATTTCGGGTTGGACTTAGCACATTTCTGGCTGTCTTGCGTGTGATATAAGCTGCATGAACTAGTAGTAGGTGTACTACCAACGTAAATGTGGGCTTGGTGACTGCACAAATGAAAAGGACCGCAATAAAACATCAGTCTCTGCAAAAAAAAAAACACTTTCAATGAAGGGAGGAAGCACCCACTTTGCCCGTTATTAATAGAGATTTACAGGTTTATCTTGTTACTCGAGTTACGCCGACCTTGTAATCGTAAGTATGGACGGTGGTTTTCTTCAATGCCGCTTTTCTCATCCTTTACATATTACCTGCGAATGCAGAGGGTGGTGAATGGACGCTATACTGAGGTAGGTGGGCATCGATAAATAAATCGATAAATAAATCGCAAAACGAGTCCCGCGAACTCCTCCCCGCCGCATAGCGAGCAATGAATTTAGCTTCGCAGCATGGAATAATAGTTTTTTTAAAACTAATTTTGAGAGTTTTGTACTGATCGGATCCAATGAATAATCACATTTTATTTGCAGAATCATCCGTAACAACTTCCAGATAGGCTTCCGGCTACAGGCTGTACTCAGTTTGGGATGTAGGACTGGAAGCTACAACTTTCACTGTTCAGTGGATGTGTAAAATTTAATTTCCAGAACGTAGAACTAGTATTTGCCACTGTATTCGCTCGTTTTGTTGTCGCTTCAGTATACATAGAGGAACAGCCCTCCATTTCGGAAACAACATTTTGTCTTTGTTTCGCTACAATTTTCATCATCAAACTGTTAGTAAAGACACAAGTTCCTGGACAAATCCACTCTTTTCTTACTATCATCAGTTGCTTTGTAAAAATGCGGACAGTATTTTTCTTCCGTTTTTGAAATTAGAAATGCGATGATAAATTGTATGCACACTTTCCACTGTATCGCAGCTCTGCCGTTGGATGCTTGCAGCTGTAGCTCAGCTTCCGCGAATGGAACTGTACATTTCAGTGTATCTAGCAATGTGGACTTATTTAACTACCGACAAAAGCTAGTCTGAATTTAAATAAAATATAATATGATCAAGAAGCCCCAGTTCTCCGGCGACGCGAAGCTAGGTATCTTGGAGTAGTAATAGACGAAAAATGGAATTACGCGACGCACATAGAAATGATTGCACAGCGCGCGATAGAAATCCTTAATAACCTAATAAACATAGGACACAAAAGATTTCACTTACCCCCCCACCTTATAAAATTATATCATAATAGTATTCTGACTTCCTTAGTAGGGTATGCCAGCGGGGTCTGGGCACACAGGCTCACGAGGGTGGCGCCTGCCGTGGCCGTGAGGAGGGTGCAGCGAAGTATGCTACTAAGGTCTGCTGGGGCATACAGAACTACTCCTGGGGGGGCGTTGCTAGTTATTATGGGATTATGTCCCCTTGATATAAAAATTAGGGAGCAGGCAGCGTGGTATTGGGTAACAAAGGGCAAAATTGAAAAGACTAGGGAAATCATGGGTGTGCAAGTAGGGGACAAATACGCAATCAAGAGAAGGGGGGAGGAACTATGGCAGAGTCAGTGGGAAGGGGAAGGAACAGGGAGACGAGTTTTTGAGTTACTTCCAGATGTTGCAGAAAGATTAAAAATGGGATACTTTCAGCCAAGTAGGGGTCTGCTGCACTTCCTGACAGGACATGGGCCATATCCGGCATACCTTTGCCGATTTGGTAAACAGGCGACACCAGCGTGTGACTGTGGTGCTCCGGAAGGAACTCCCGAACACGTCATCTACAACTGCACGTTGTATGATGGAGTGGCAAATGAACTTAGAGCGCAACTTCCCAGCCAAGATACATATACCTTGCTGCGGCGTGCCGACACATTCAAAGTCCTCAACAGTCTGGCAAATGAGATCTCGATGAAAGTCATGAGGGACTTTATTAGGGCAAGGAACTAATCAAGTACCAAACCGAACTTGACCGAGCTGCACCTGCACTACCGCCAGGCGCGGATCTGGCCAGCCATTTCATGGCTGGAATCCGCCGCGTCTTCGGACAAGGACGGCAGGTGCACTACCCGGACTTGGAATTATCGCACAACTATTTTTTGAGTAGAAAGTAGCTTAAGTAAGAACTAGAAATACTAACATACAAACAAGGTAGGGACTGCAGTGAAGTAAAAGTCGTAGCCAGCCCAGTGCCAGGGGCACGCCCACTGGGGTTAGCTCGGTGGGCAGGCTAAACAACAGTAGGTTTGTATGTATAACTTCTGGCACATACTGTAACACTGCAGATCACACTAGCTAGTCATGTAAGGTAGTCTAACAAGTAGCTTATTAATCATGCCCGTAGTTAGTGCCGGACAAGTAATACACTGCCAATTAGTAGTTTGTATTAAGGACCCACTAATTATTTGAGGTGGTGGGTTAATAGTATGGGAATAGTTTCTTGTATTTGACTTTTGTATCATACTTATTTATATATTAAGATGTTGTATAATTACATTAATGTTGTGTCGTATTATTAATAAAGGTGGTTTTTTTTTTAAAAAAAAAAAAAAAAATATGATCAAGAAGCAAAACAATAATGTACGGAAACATAGACGACTGGGCAAGAAAATAACGAAATGTTGCTTACTTTCAGAATATAAAGCTTTTAGAGTATTGTACAATTCGTTGTGCTTGCAATCACTTCTTTTCATCTGCGACAATCGTATCTTGAAGGAGAAAAGGACAGGGTAGCCGAGAAGCAGACAGTGTTTGACCACACCTTACATATACTCATGTGTCAAAAGTCAGGGGTTACCTCATGATATCGTGTCTGCCCCACTTTTTCCCGGCGTAGAGCAGTAAGTCGACTTGGCGTGGACGCAATAAGTTGTTGGAAGCCCTCTGCAGAAATATTTAGCTATGCTGCCTCTACAGCCGTCCATAGTTGCGAAACTGTTGCTGGCGCAGGATTTTGTGCACGAACTGACCTCTGGATTATGTCCCATAAAAATTCTATAGGATTAATGTCGGGTGATCTGGATGGTCAAATCAAACCAATCGCAGACAGTTGTGGCCCAGTGACATAGTGCATTGTCATCCAAAGAAATTCCAGGTTTGTTTGGGAACATGACGTCAATGAATGGCTGAAATAGGTGTCTAAGTATCCCAACATCCATAGGACCCCGTCCATTCCATGTAAACACAGCCCACACCATTATGAAGCTACCACCAGTTAGCACAGTGCCTTGTTGACAACTTGGGTCCGTGGTTTCATTGGGGTCTTCGCCTTACTCGAACCGTTCCATCAGCTCTTACAAACTGATATCGGAACTCATCTGACCAAGTCAAGGTTTGCCAGTCGACTAGTGTCCAACCGATTTGGTCATGAGCTCAGGAGGGGTTCTGCAAGTGATGTCGTGATGTTAGCAAAGGCACTCGCATCGGTCGTCGGCTGCCATAGCCCATTAACGCAAAATTTCGCCACACTGTCCTAACAGATACGTTTGTCGTATATTGTTTTCTGCAATTATTTCAGGTAGTGCTGCTTGTCTGCTAGCACCGACAACTCTACACAAACGCCGCTGCTCTCGGTCGTTAAGTGAAAGCGGTCGGCCACTGAGTTGTCTGTGGTGAGAGGTAACGCCTGAAATGTGATATTCTCGGCACACTCTTGAAACTGTGGACCTCGTAATACTGAATTCCCAAACGATTTCCAAAATGGACTGTCCCATTCCACTTTCAGTCTGTTAATTTTGCGTCGTGCAGCCATAATCATCGTTTCACATGAAATACCTGAGTACAAATGACAGCTGTACCAATGCACCGTCCTTTTATACCACGTATACGAGATATTACCGCCATCTGTATAAGTGTACATCACTATCCCAATGACTTTGTCATTCCAATTTAGTGCGTTGTACCAGAGTCAAAACGAAGTCAGTTTATTTTAAGAAGGTGGTGCCCCACAGCTCGTAAATGTTTAAAAACTCATGACTTCCCACGGGGGTGCTGCTCATAACAAGTTCTCTATTACACAACCTGGTTCTGTACACAACCCATCAGGTATTATAAAATGTATACAACAGTTTACAAGGCATCATAAAACAAATAGCGTCAATTAATATAAAATCCATGATGAGTCACTGTTGCTGAATAGTAATATAAATTGTGAACAGCAGACAATTGTAGTGTGTAGGTGCCTCCTTTTGTAGCTTCGTAAGCTGCTATATACCGCGAAGGAGAGCAGTTCAAATGGCTCTAAGCATTATGCGACTTAACTGCTGAGGTCATCAGTCGCCTAGAACTTAGAACTACTTAAACCTAACTAACCTAAGGACATCACACACATCCATGACCGAGGCAGGATTCGAACCTGCGACCGTAGCGGTCGCTCGGTTCCAGACTGTAGCGCCTCGTGCAGTGTCTCGTGCAATTTTACTATCGATGAGGTAATATATATTACTATTTGACGACAGTGACGAATCATTTGAAGGTGTTGGTTTATTTCTTCTTGTGAGCTGCTGTAAATATTTTGTGATTCGTGTTGATGGTCTGTGGACAAAAACTGGACACATAATGAAATATTTATCAGCAACTCTTAGCGTTTTTCAATACTAAATCAAGAGTGGAACACGTGGTTTATAGTGGCACTCAATACGAGATTGTTTATCTTTCTTGGAATTCTTCGTGTGGCCAGAGGTCTTGGATACATTAGCTCTAACTGTGTTTTGTGCGCACTTGACACACAGTCGAACCTGCCCCTAGAGATCAGGCAAGGCTCTTGGTGTTGCATTTCCCGTCAGAACGTATATTGTCAGCGTCAAGAGCTTTGTGTGTATGCATAGTGATCTGCCAGTTGCCTTCTGCTCACACAAAGGCACTGCGTGTCTTGGTGAAAATCATGTCTTGCACGCCGTTAACATCCTCAAGACAGTGGGTTATTGTCCTGTTCAGAGACGAGACGCACTTCTGGTTAGTTGTTGGTTTTTGCTGTCTGGTCACCAGACACCCCTCCATTCTGCCAACATATCTGTGAAGGTCTGATACGAAGGCGTTAGTATTCTTTTCTGAAGCGGCAGCATGCTAGGAGCATGTAAGCCAATGCTCGTGTTTCCTGCATTTACGGTGACAATTTTGTACTTTAGGGATTATATCTAGTTCTTTACTACTGTACGTCTGTCAATAAGGCTCAGGTTTAATATTGGAGAGCAACGCACCAACGAAAACCTTAACCACAGATAGAACAGTTCCTATCCTTGGGGTATCCGTATGCCGCAACCTCGCTGCTCGCACGTTGCCGGCAAGGCCCATCGATAATAAAACAAACTCACTATCACTGGTACGTTTAACACGCATAATTGCTGCACGCCGAGCTGCTTACTATAATCTTTGTCAGGCGAGGATAGAAAGCTGGTTTGCGTTAAAAGCTGCGACTATTGTCGGCGGTCCTTAAACGTGAGCTGTGATTGGCAGCTTCAAGGCCACTCCTCCAGAGTCGTTATTTAGAGAACTGCTCATTGTTTACGCGGGTTCCAGCACACTACACATCTAAATCTACATGTAGATTCATACTGTGCAAACCGCTGTTAAGTTCATGGCAGAGGGCATTTCCGACTGTATCACATTTTGTTATTTCTTCTCGTTCCAATCTTGCACGGAGCGCGGAAAAAGTCACTGTTTAAATGCCTCTTTGCAAGCTGTTACTAATCTTGCCCTTCAGATCTCCGCAAATGCCAGAATTAAGGGGGCTGTAGTATGTTCCTTGATTCCTCACTGGCGCTGGAAACTTTGTGAATAGTCTTCGGCAAGATAGAAGGCATGTATATGCAATTATCTGCTACCACTGGTTTTTCAGGATTTCCGTGACGCTCTCCCATTGCTTAAACAGGTATGTGACCACTTGCGACGCTCTTTTTTGTACTTGTTCAATATCTGCTGATAGTCCTATCTGGTACGTATGAGATGTATTTGCAGTTGTGAATACGAACAACCATCAGTTGTAGAGGGAATGATGACAATAAAAATTGGTGCCGGACCGGCTCTCGAACTCGGATTTCCCGCTTTACGTGAGCTGTCGCCTTAATCGCTTAGGCTATCCGTGCACTACTCACGACTTCACTGAAACCTCCCTATGTCGTCGTTCCTGCATCACAACCTGTACTCTTACACATATTGTGTAATTCCCGTGCAGGAGAGGACATTTTCAGTAAAAGCCGTTGCCTGTTCTCGGCGGATAAACACGATACTGCAGTGCCTTTATTCTTACGAAGCACGGTGTAATGCAATGTTCCTTCTGAAACGCCTGTCCCAAGGGATATTGTATCTTTCTTCTTAACAACACAGGCACTGCAATATTGTATTCTATTTGATATGGATTGTCTAACATTAAAGCGAACACACAGTTTGTTGGTCATTATCCACCGATCATAACGGATGAGTTTCTGACGATACAATGAATTTTCACTCTGCAGCGGAGTGCGCGCTAATATGAAACTTGCTGGCAGATCAAAACTGTGTGCCGGACCGAGACTCGAACTCGGGACCTTTGCCTTTCGCGGGCAAGTGCTCTACCGTGCGAGCTATCCAAGCACCTCTCACGCCCCCTTCTCAAAGCTTTACTTCCGCCAGTACCTCGTTTCCTACTTTCCAAACTTCACAAAAGTTCTCCTGCGAACCTTGCTGTTTCATATCAGCGCACGCTCCACTGCATAGTGAAAATCTCATCCTGGAAACATCCCCCTGGCTGTGGCTAAACCATGTCTCCTCAATATCCTTTCTTCCAGGAATGCTAGTTCTGCAAGGTTCGAAAGAGAACTTCTGTGAAGTTTGAAAAGTAGGAGACGAGGTACTGGCGGAAGTAAAGCTGTGAGGACGGGCCGTGAGTCGTGCTTGGGTAGCTGAGATGGTAGAGCACTTGTCCGCGTGAGGCTAAGGTCCTGAGTTCGAGTCCCGGTCCAGTACATAGTTATGATCTGCCAGGAAGTTTATGTAGATGTTCATTATGAGGATGGCGATCAGAACGGGGCCTGGTTGTTATGAAGATGTTCATTATGAGGATGGCGATCAGAACGGGGCCTGGTTTGAGCGCATCCTCTGCGCTGCTACTGAGACGCAGTACCCACCACGTCTGCAGTATCATTTCCATACACCAACAAGTGTCCATGTATTTCAGTTTTCCCAATTTTTTGTTAAGCAGCTACGGATTTCTGGTTTCCACACACCTTGATGTCGAAAGCCATTCTGGAACGCTACGCTATTACTACTACTGTTTGTCGCAAGACAAAGAAACTAGCAGGAAACTACCAGTTAATTTTAAAAACCTTACTAGTGCGAACAGGATACGCGTTTTGAGGGTACTGTCCGAGCTTACCAGTGTATGACTAACTGTTCTATGTTGAAGAAATTTGAAGGACCGATCTGTCTTACTCGGTAAAAAATTTTCTTAATCCAAGATCGCACAAATATTTCTTTATTTTCAACAAAGATATTAGATAGACCTTGCTGTCATCTTCAGAATGTTGATTACAATTAACACATTTTATAAGTAAATTTTCAGGACCTGAAGATTACAGCAAAGTCTGTCGAAACTGGTTGTTGAAAATAATGAAATATTTAAGCGATCTTGTCAGATAGTTCACTATAGTTTCTGATTACTACGTTTGCCAGTATCAAAATACCTGTCATAAATGACCGCATCTTTCTATTTCATTAACGCATAAGGTTAAAATTTTTTCACCGCCAAGGGACCGTAGAGTATTTGGCATGAATTTCAAATTGACACTTTTACCGGTTCCTGAAAAAAAGGGGGTCTAAAAAACGGACAGATTGACGGACGAACAACAAATGGCAAAAAAAGTTGTTTTGTGATAGAATCACAAATTAACAATTTTTGGATGTTTTCTGTTACTTGTATTGTGAAACCTATCTTCCTTCCAGATTTCATGATGCTAGGAGCACAGTAAGTACCCTATAGGTTTTACTGAGAGGATTTGCAAGCATGAAAATATACAAGTATAACATAAATGACCGTATCTGTTAATTGTACTGACGTAGATGCTTAAATGTTTTACTCCACCAACTCCATCGACTCTTACTCTCGATCTTAGCATTTAACATAAATTTCAACCTATCGCCTCTACAAGTTCATGAGAAAAAGTGGTGTTAACAGATGGACAGACAGGGACGACAAACTTACCTCGTAAGAGTTCCGTTTTTACCTTGAAGTACGGAGCCCTTAAAGAATGAATACTATGTCGACAAAATATGGCTTGGGCAATCAAATACAACACAAATAATAGGACGAGTTAGTTTCAGAATGAACCTGCTACAGTAAAAGAGTTTTGTTTACGAGATGGTCACTGTGTGACGTTAGGCAGTAATCTCAGCATGAGTAACGTAGCTGGCATGTCGTTGTCTCTTAACGGTCTGTGATTTGGCAATAGTTCTGGGGACTTTAAGACAGTTGTCAGTTTTGTGTTCTGTATGGATGTGAATACGCGATGTTCAGCTAGAGATTTAGACTGCACTAAAAATAAAATAGAAATAAAAATAAAAATCTTATGTCACCTTGTTAAGTTTCGTTTCCAGCCGATTACGTGGAAACTGTAAAGCTCGACAGACATTGGTAGTGGGCAACGGAATGTTACGAACTGTTTTGTCAAGAGTGATCAGTGGCCTCAGTCCCCAGAAATATAACGCATTCCTCCAGATGCCCTTCACGCGAGAGGCTATCGAATGCTCGGTTTTACTTGCAAGCCTTTAGCTGGTCTGCCGCCGGAGGACAACGTCCCACGTATTGGCTCAATTTGTTCCATATTAAGCGCATCGGAGGGGGCCAATCACAACAGTCACTCTGGACCGCGGGCGGCACGCACGACGGCAGCTGACAGCGCTGACGTTGACATGATGCGAGCCCCATCACGGACTCGTCCCTGCCCCAAATTGAGGCTCGCAGCGGGCACTCGGCCGCTTTGACGTCCCGCTGACACGTTGTTACTGCAAACAGAGTCCTGCTCTGGCCATGCACCAGCCGAGTGGCATCGACTGCGTGCTTGTAGGCGGCGGGTGCCACAGCTCATAGCCAGACGACCTCAGCTTACAGCCTACAGTGATGGGTAGGGATGCGTCAGGTTCGGCGCAACGCTTCTGGTCCGTTTTATCAGGAAACTGGAGAAAATTACATTCATTTGTTCTATTAAAATTACTAAGTTTTACTGCGAGTAGTACAGGATGCCATATATACAGGGTGTTTCAAAAATGACCGGTATATTTGAAACGGCAATACAAACTAAACGAGCAGCGATAGAAATACACCGTTTGTTGCAATATGCTTGGGACAACAGTACATTTTCAGACGGACAAACTTTCAAAATTACAGTAGTTACAATTTGCAACAACAGATGGCGCTGCAAGTGATGTGAAAGATATAGAAGGCAACGCAGTCTGTGAGTGCGCCATTCTGTACGTCGTCTTTCTGCTGTAAGCGTGTGCTGTTCACAACGTGCAAGTGTGCTGTGGACAACATGGTTTATTCCTTAGAACAGAGGATTTTTCTGGTGTTGGAATTCCACCGCCTAGAACACAGTGTTGTTGCAACAAGACGAAGTTTTCAACGGATGTTTAATGTAACCAAAGGACCGAAAAGCGATACAATAAACGATCTGTTTGAAAAATTTCAACGGACTGGGAACGTGACGGATGAACGTGCTGGAAAGGTAGGGCGACCACGTACGGCAACCACAGAGGGCAACGCGCAGCTAGTGCAGCAGGTGATCCAACAGCGGCCTCGGGTTTCCGTTCGCCGTGTTGCAGCTGCGGTCCAAATGACGGCAACCTCCACGTATCGTCTCATGCGCCAGAGTTTACACCTCTATCCATGCAAAATTCAAACGCTGCAACCCCTCAGCGCCACTACCATTGCTGCACGAGAGACATTCGCTTACGATATAGTGCACAGGATTGATGACGGCGATATGCATGTGGGAAGCATTTGGTTTAATGACGAAGCTTATTTTTACCTGGACGGCTTCGTCAATAAACAGAACTGGCGCATATGGGGAACCGAAAAGCCCCATGTTGCAGTCCCATTGTCCCTGCATCCTCAAAAAGTACTGGTCTGGGCCGCCATTTCTTCCAAAGGAATCATTGGCCCATTTTTCAGATCCGAAACGATTACTGCATCACGCTATCTGGACATTCTTCGTGAATTTGTGGCGGTACAAACTGCCTTAGACGACACTGCGAACACCTCGTGGTTTATGCAAGATGGTGCCCGGCCACATCGCACGGCCGACGTCTTTAATTTCCTGAATGAATATTTCGATGATCGTGTGATTGCTTTGGGCTATCCGAAACATACAGGAGGCGGCGTGGATTGGCCTCCATATTCGCCCGACATGAACCCCTGTGACTTCTTTCTGCGGGGACACTTGAAAGACCAGGTGTACCGCCAGAATCCAGAAACAATCGAACAGCTGAAGCAGTACATCTCATCTGCATGTGAAGCCATTCCGCCAGACACGTTGTCAAAGGTTTCGGGTAATTTCATTGAGAGACTACGCCATATTATTGCTACGCATGGTGTATATGTGGAAAATATCGTACTATAGAGTTTCCCAGACCGCAGCGCCATCTGTTGTTGACAATTGTAACTACTCTAATTTCGAAAGTTTGTCTGCCTGAAAATGTACTGTTGTCCCAAGCATATTGCAACAAACGGTGTATTTCTATCGCTGCTCGTTTAGTTTGTATTGCCGTTTCAAATATACCGGTCATTTTTGAAACGCCCTGTATCTTATAATGCTCTCCAAACTCTTTTATATCAAGACTGCGTTAGATTGTAAGACATGTATATTTCTATTGTCTATTGTCCAACCACAATTTATGAAAGGTGTTTATATTTAATTAATAGCATTAAGTAGGAATAATTAATATTATGTGACTGTAGGCTTCCCCGGCATAAACTATTGATGAAGGTTTCTCGGGTCTCCAGCCGGGTGGTAGCCAGAAGATGAGTAGTATGACACTTCCGCCGGCCGGAGTGGCCGAGCAGGTTCGAATGCTGCCGCGGGCGTGGATGTGTGTGATGTCCTTAGGTTATTTAGCTTTAAGTGGTTCTAAGTTCTAGGGGACTGATGACCTTAGAAGTTAAGTCCCATAGTGCTCAGAGCCATTTGAACCACTTTTTTATGACACTTCCCGAAACGTCGCGACATATCAACGTTACCACCTGGCTGGAGACCCGAGAAACCTTCATCAATAATTAAAGGGCGGGAGAGACCGCGCAAGGACACATTTTAAGAAAAGAGGAGGAAAGACCGCGCATTTTGTAATGGTAGCGAGGATTGTCTGTACCAGAAAGCATTGTTGGCGGGAGAGACCACACTTTTTAGCGTTCGTAGGAAGTCAGTAGTAAGCGAGATGTGAAGCGAGTCGGTAGCAGGCCTGAAGCGAGTCGGTAGCAGGCCTGAAGCGAGAGGTTGAGAGGAGTGGTATGCCTGCCAGCCACCATCTATGATTTACAAGATTATAAACGGATGTACAGAGACATCAGCTTACAATTATCATAAGAGGAACTAATATTATTGAATTATTTTCTTGAGAAACTCAAGACTACTGAAGATATCTTTGAACAATGCCCCCCATGAACCATGGACCTTGCCGTTGGTGGGGAGGCTTGCGTGCCTCAGCGATGCAGATAGCCGTACCTTAGGTGCAACCACAACGGAGGGGTATCTGTTGAGAGGCCAGACAAACGTGTGGTTCCTGAAGAGGGGCAGCAGCCTTTTCAGTAGTTGCAGGGGCAACAGTCTGGGTGATTGACTGATCTGACCCTGAAACACTTAACCTAAACGACCTTGCTGTGCTGGTATTGCGAACGGCTGAAAGCAAGGGGAAACTACAGCCGTAATTTTTTTCGAGGGCATGCAGCTTTACTGTATGGTTAAATGATGATGGCGTCTTCTTGCGTAAAATATTCCGGAGGTAAAATAGTCCCCCATTCGGATCTCCGGGCGGGGACTACCCAAGAGGAGGTCGTTACCAGGGGAAAGAAAACTGGCGTTCTACGGATCGGAGCGTGGAATGTCAGATCCCTTAATCGTGCAGGTAGGTTAGAAAATTTAAAAAGGGAAATGGATAGGTTAAATTTAGATACAGTGGGAATTAGTGAAGTTCGGTGACAGGAGGAACAAGACATTTGGTCAGGTGAATACAGGGTTATAAATACAAAATCAAATAGGGTTAATGCAGAAATAGGTTTAATAAAGAATAAAAAATAGGAGTGGGGGTAAGCTACTACAAATAGCATAGTGAATTCGTCATTGTGGCCAAGATAGATAGGAAGCCCACACCTACTACAGTAGTACAAGTTTATATGCCAACTAGCTCTGCAGATGACGAAGAAATTGAAGAAATGTATGATCAAATAAAAGAAATTATGCACATATTGAAGGGTGAAAAAAATTTAATAGTCATGGGTGACTGGAATTCGGTAGTAGGAAAATGGAGAGAAGGAAACGTAGCAGGTGAATATGGACTGGGGCAAAGAAATGAAAGAGGAAGCCGCCTGGTAGAATTTTGCACAGAGCACAACGGAATCATGGGTAACACTTGGTTCAAGAATCACAAAAGAAGGCTGTATACATGGAAGAAGCCTGGTGATACTAAAAGGTATCAGATAGATTACATAATGGTAAGACAGAGATTTAGGAACCAGGTTTTAAATTGTAAGACATTTCCAGGGGCAGATGTGGACTCTGACCACAATCTATTGGTTATGACCTGTAGATTAAAACTGAAGAAACGGCAAAAAGGTGGTAATTTAAGGAGATGGGACATGGATAAACTAAAAGAACCAGAGGTTGTACAACATTTCAGGGAGACCATAAGGGTGCAATTGACAATAATAAGGGAAAGAAATACACTCCTGGAAATTGAAATAAGAACACCGTGAATTCATTGTCCCAGGAAGGGGAAACTTTATTGACATATTCCTGGGGTCAGATACATCACATGATCACACTGACAGAACCCCAGGCACATAGACACAGGCAACAGAGCATGCACAATGTCGGCACTAGTACAGTGTATATCCACCTTTCACAGCAATGCAGGCTGCTATTCTCCCATGGAGATGATCGTAGAGATGCTGGATGTAGTCCTGTGGAACGGCTTGCCATGCCATTTCCACCTGGCGCCTCAGTTGGACCAGCGTTCGTGCTGGACGTGCAGACCGCGTGAGACGACGCTTCATCCAGTCCCAAACATGCTCAATGGGGGACAGATCCAGAGATCTTGCTGGCCAGGGTAGTTGACTTACACCTTCTAGAGCACGTTGGGTGGCACGGGATACATGCGGACGTGCATTGTCCTGTTGGAACAGCAAATTCCCTTGCCGGTCTAGGAATGGTAGAACGATGGGTTCGATGACGGTTTGGATGTACCTTGCACTATTCAGTGTCCCCTCGACGATCGCCAGAGGTGTACGGCCAGTGTAGGAGATCGCTCCCCACACCATGATGCCGGGTGTTGGCGCTGTGTGCCTCGGTCGTATGCAGTCCTGATTGTGGCGCTCACCTGCACGGCGCCAAACACGCATACGACCATCATTGGCACCAAGGCAGAAGCGACTCTCATCGCTGAAGACGACACGTCTCCATTCGTCCCTCCATTCACGCCTGTCGCGACACCACTGGAGGCGGGCTGCACGATGTTGGAGCGTGAGCGGAAGACGGCCTAACGGTGTGCGGGACCCGTAGCCCAGCTTCATGGAGACGGTTGCGAATGGTCCTCGCCGATACCCCAGGAGCAACAGTGTCCCTAATTTGCTGGGAAGTGGCGGTGCGGTCCCCTACGGCACTGCGTAGGATCCTACGGTCTTGGCGTGCATCCGTGCGTCGCTGCGGTCCGGTCCCAGGCCGACGGGCACTTGCACCTTCCGCCGACCACTGGCGACAACAGCGATATACTGTTGAGACCTCACGCCCCACGTGTTGAGCAATTCGGCGGTACGTCCACCCGGCCTCCCGCATGCCCACTATACGCCCTCGCTCAAAGTCCGTCAACTGCACATACGGTTCACGTCCACGCTGTCGCGGCATGCTACCAGTGTTAAAGACTGCGATGGAGCTCCGTATGCCACGGCAAACTGGCTGACACTGACGGCGGCGGTGCAGAAATGCTGCGCAGCTAGCGCCAGTCGACGGCCAACACCGCGGTTCCTGGTGTGTCCGCTGTGCCGTGCGTGTGATCATTGCTTGTACAGCCCTCTCGCAGTGTCCGGAGCAAGTATGGTGGGTCTGACACACCGGTGTCAATGTGTTCTTTTTTCCATTTCCAGGAGTGTACATTAGAAGAAGAATGGGTAGCTTTGAGGGATGAAGTAGTGAAGGTAGCAGAGGATGAAGTAGGTAAAAAGACAAGGCCTAGTAGAAATCCTTGGGTAAGAGAAGAAATATTGAATTTAATTGATGAAAGGAGAAAATATGAAAATACTGTAAATGAAGCGGGCAAAAAGGAATACAGATGTCTCAAAAATGAGATCGACAGGAAGTGCAAAATGGCTAAGCAGGCATGGCTAGAGGACAAATGTAAGGATGTAGAGGCTTATCTCACAATGGGTAAGATGTACACTGCTTACAGGAAAATTAAAGAGACCTTTGGAGATAAGAGAACCACTTGTATGAACATCAAGAGCTCAGATGGAAATCCGTTTCTAAGCAAAGAAGAGAAAACAGAAAGGTGGAAGGAGTATATAGAGGATCTATACAAGGGCGATGTACTTGAGGACAATATTATAGAATTGGAAGAGGATGTAGATGAAGATGAAATGGGAGATACTATACTGCGTGTACAGTTTGACAGAGCACTGAAAGACCTGAGTCGAAACAAGACCCCCGAGTAGACAACATTCCATTGGAACTACTGACGGCCACGGGAGAGCCAGTCCTGACAAAACTCTACCATCTGGTGAGCAAGATGTATGAGACAGGCGAAATACCCTCAGACTTCAAGAAGAATATAATAATTCCAATCCCAAAGAAAGCAGGTGTTGACAAATGTGAACATTACCGAACTACCAGTTTAATAAGTCACAGTTGCAAAATACTAACGCGAATTCTTTACAGACGAATGGAAAAACTAGAAGAAGCCGACCTCGGGGAAGATCAGTTTGGATTCCGTAGAAATGTTGGAACACGTGAGGCAATACTGTTCCTACGACTTACCTTAGAAGCTAGATTAAGGAAGGGCAAACCTACATTTCTAGCATTTTAGACTTAGAGAAAGCTTTTGACAATGTTGATTGGAATACTCTCTTTCAAATTCTGAAGGTAGCAGGGGTAAAATACAGGGAGCGAAAGGCTATTTACAATTTGTACAGAAACCAAATGGCAGTTATAAGAGTCGAGGGACATGAAAGGGAAGCAGTGGTTGGGAAGGGAGTGAGACATCTCTCCGCGATGTTATTCAATCTATATATTGAGCAAGCAGTAAAGGAAACAAAATAAAAATTCGGAGTAGGTATTAAAATACATGGAGAAGAAGTAAAAACTTTGAGGTTCGGCGATGACATTGTAATTCTATCAGAGACAGCAAAGGACCTGGAAGTGCACTTGAACGGAATGGATAGTGTCTTGAAAGGAGGATATAAGATGAACATCAACAAAAAGCAAAACGAGGATAATGGAATGTAGTCAAATTAAGTCGGGTGAAGCTGAGGGAATTAGATTAGGAAATGAGACACTTGAAGTAGTAATGGAGTTTTGCTATTTGGGGAGCAAAATAACTGATGATGGTCGAAGTAGAGACGATATAAAATGCAGATTGGCATGGCAAGGAAAGCGTTTCTGAAGAAGAGAAATTTGTTAACATCGAGTATAGATTTAAGTGTCAGGAAGTCATTTCTGAAAGTATTTCTATGGAGTGTAGCCATGTATGGAAGTGAAATATGGACGATAAATAGTTTGGACAAGAAGAGAATAGAAGCTTTCGAAATGTGGTGCTACAGAAGAATGCTGAAGATTAGATGGGTAGATCACATAACTAATGAGGAAGTATTGAATAGGATTGGGGAGAAGAGAAGTTGGTGGCACAACTTGACCAGAAGAAGGGATCGGTTGGTAGGACATGTTCTGAGGCATCAAGGGATCACCAATTTAGTATTGGAGGGCAGCATGGAGGGTAAAAATCGTAGAGGGAGACCAAGAGATGAATACACTAAGCAGATTCAGAAGGATGTAGGTTGCAGTAGGTACTGGAAGATGAAGAAACTTGCACAATATAGAGTAGCATGGAGAGCTGCATCAAACCAGTCTCAGGACTGAAGTCCAAAACAACAACTGTTGTAAGATTATTGTAAAAAGTAAGTCCCATTTGAACGTTTGTAAAAATCATTTCATTCAGAATATAATTAATTTTTGCGAGCAATATTACATTACTGATTATAATCCATCCCAAAAAACGTTGTAAAATTCTATTGCTGTCAAGAAAAAGTATAACTATAAATTACGTAACTTGAGTCAAATTAATTGTCAGCTTTGGTAATAAATACAGCCACTTATTATGACAGCCCACCAGCAGCTAATAGAGTATAGTAATACAGAGTAAGTATATTCATGTCGCAGTTCGATGTAGTGGTCAGATGGCGACCCAGTAACAGTAAAAATGGTAAGAAACAGTTTTCGATTGTTGCAGGTAACGACTGAGCGCCACGACGACGACATATTCTATGTTTCGTCGAAATAATCTGAAAATCACTTTTTATAAGCAGCATTTAAGTTTGTATGCGAAAATTGAGAAGGAGAATTAATTTCAAATGGAAGATTTCAGTTTTTATTGTTAATCAAGAGATAGAAATCCTAAGGAAAGGTCTCATAGGTTATTCCAGAAGGGAAGGTTGCGTAACAAAGGAGATATAGAGGAGGCGGGAAGGTTTCAAGCTTCATCAATAAAATGAACCAAACTGCAGACTTCCTCTGCTTTTTGTTTGGAATTACGTGTAGGCACAGCATATTAACTGTGCTTGGATCTTCTTTTGAAAGCAAAATTATATTTTTAATTTAGTGATTAAGGACGCAGTGAAATTAAGATTCAATTCAGAACACGTTTAGTTGCGTCGTAGTGCATAATACGGTATGCATGACTTGACTAGCAGAACTCAACAGACGGACTGATTTGCTACATAATCACATTTCCCTTTGAAACAAAGAGATTTCCATTTTTTAATTTTACCATAATTTCATCAATTAGCCGTCAAAGAATACAGTCGTCGGTAGGACCTTCATGTTCTAGCTGGCCGTCGCTTCAGTTGTGACAGTGAGTAGATACATGATGTCTGAGTGCCGCCAACGAAGATTCTACAGTCGGCGTACTGATCCAACACCGAAAGGCCGAACGACTGCGAGAATTCGAAGTTTTGATGTCAGCGAAAAGCGGCGAACGTCAACAGCTGCCTTGCGTTGTGCTCGGCACAAAAACTCGTTGTGATATGTGATTGTTAGGATATTGTCATTTATGTGCACAGAGGAAATATTGTGTGTTAGCAAGTTGTGTTTATGTGAGATTAACGAAACACAGTATGTGCATATACAACTTTGTCTTCATTACGATTATGAAGAGTTGTGGGCCAAAAGCTGAAGGAAATTACACATCATGAAAAAACAAGGCTAATGTGTTTAAGTTTCCTAAAGCCAAGGTAAGGGTACAGAAATTGTTCCACTCAATCCCAGGGCAGGATCTTACAGTTACTGATTATTCCGTCGTAACCTTTGTTCTGCCTGTAATTTAGTACTGCATGTTTTACATTATGCTATAATATTATTTGTTAGATCACTTGGCGAGAATATAATAAAATTCAGGTCTCATTTTTCAGGTGTGCCACAAGAATTCCAAAGCCAACTAATTTCTGCACTACTAGATTCAAATGCTACGCCAGGCTTTTTTCATTCTGTCCAGCCTACCGTATTTAGCTGCAGGACCACCCAGAAAGGGACCAGAATAAAAAGCAGTATTGCAGGAAAGCATCAAAAGCAGTGCAGCCAGCAATAATGAATATTTAAAAAGAATTTAATAGGACAGCATTCTAACTAGATAAAGTTACTGGCGAAAATAGTAAAAGAAGGGTGGATTATTTTTTATGTGTCGATCTATCTGCGCAAACCCATTACTTTATGTATATTGTGGTTGACAACCATTTGAAATTGGATGTATATTCAAAAGGAGTGTCTTTAAACAAAGTTATAGTCATTGAATTTGTTCTTGATCTTGTACTGGTAACAGAAAACTGTGTAAGTACCATCCACTGTGATGTGCATGTCTGAGTGTGATTGTATGAAAATATTATTTGGAAATGTGTGAATGTTTTACGAAATAATTACTGTACGCCACACTTAAAAATGCCCCAGGTGTTCCTAACTGCTTATATGCAGGAAAATAACGCTTTTTTTCAAGACGTTAGCAACTATATTTATAAATTTGTTAGTTATGTTATAAATGCTTTGCACGAAATTAATCGCAATTATTTGTTCTTCGTCAGGCCTGCAAGATGAGTGGTCTGCCAAGCGAGTGGACTCATTTATCGAGTAACATGAACTCTAGTACTCACAATTAAGTTACAAGTTATTCTACTGTTTGAAAATCACGCAACGGAAACGTAAAGGCACATCTGACTATTAGTAATTTACACAACTCTAACTGTTCACTACGCAGTGGCAGTACCACATTTTATTTCTTATTTAACGGCTTTGATCAACACTTGGACATCGCACTGAATATGAATGGCGCACACATTATAAATTCTAGATATCATGACAACATACAATTCGAAGGAAAAGGCCACCAATCTTTTTCTTTTCACTATCTTTTTTATTCCGATAAATTCTATAACTTAAACACACAACAATTGCACATGAGAAACTTCACCCAGTGGTCATGGCCTTAGATTGGTGATTCTCTATCTTATGGTCTCGTAATTATCTAACACTACAGTGCACTTTCTGGATAGGATGGTGCATCTTTTGCTATATCTCACACTTGGACTCTCACACCCATCATCACGAAAATTTCCTCCAGGCCGAGCGGTACAAAAGGAACATGCATAACCCACTACCTCTGAAACTATCTTGCTACTCTCCCATGCTAACCACACACACTTAAATTACATGAAATACCCCACACTGGCAACATACAATATAACACCAAGAATAGTCACAACGTTATATACACATCACTTTCAGCTTTCCCAATTCAATTAATATTCATCCCAGTTTCACACGTCACTGCCCCACTTCGTAACTTTCCTTTCCTACTACGAACTCTGGAGGATATATGCACGTCTTCCTGTGCAGTGCAAGCCAAGTGGCGTTGCTGGATAGACGGCTGACTCACCTTGTTTCTCTCTCAGAGTATTATAGTTTGAATCAAGCGTCACACGGAAACATAACACACAAAGTAATATTAAGAACATATTAATCACACACGCGAGGCCTCAACTGATACCATGGACGAGTACTTCTCTTCATCCTTTGTCTTACACACAGATTGAGACTCACACAGTACTCACCACGTGGAAGTACTCGTCTCTAATTTCAAGTCCTGCACACGCCCTTTCTTAAATATTTCCAACTTACAGCACACACACTAGTAGTTCAGCTTAACTTAAGCACTGGGAAGTATTTCAACTTATTGCTACACGTGGTTTAATTGTGACCGTTGGTCACTTCCGCAGATTTCTACCAACCCCTTCATATTACCTGCCTGACATTTAATTCTCCCCACAAAAGTTCCTGAAATAGAGTAATTATTATTCCAAAGTATTTCGCATGCATACCATGTCTCCACTCTTGTCTTTACGGAGCACACCTAAGACAGGTCTTACCAACACTAGGTCCAGCGGCAGAGCGCTGAAACATGGCCGTTCTTCAGGTCATCTCGCACCTCCGTTGAGGTGGGGGAAGACCATGCTACCCATTGGTCAGCCACATTTCAGGCGCTCAAAGCTCAGGTAAATTTCATCTCTTTGGTTCCACCAAAGGTGACCAAAGGACCGTCTCAAAGATGATCACATATTGCACATTCACTATCTGCGGTTAGCAGACGACCATACATTCATTCATTTCGCAGATCTCACCAAATTGGATGTAGAGATTTATTCTGTCGGAGTGCACATGTCATCAATTAAATAAATAAAGTGTCACTCTTTCCTACACTGGTATCCGCCTTCAGTGTATTAAGTGAAATTAAATTTCTGTTACAAAAAATATGTTGTTCTGACAAGAATAACGAAGAATGTTGTATCTATTTTCAATGTCGGGTGGTACTGTACCCTTTCAAGGTAACAGACCTCATTCGAGTATCAACTAAAAAACACTAAATTTACGAGCCCTGCATTCGATAGGGGCGGAAAGAATGTCGGTATGACACCATCCAATATCCGATCTTCAAGTAGAGGTGCCACTACATGCAGAAGTATCTGAGTTTAATCCTAGTAGTAAAAATAATATTCATCATTGCACTTTAATAAAGATGTGGGGAAGGTATCCCACTGAATAACTAAGACTCTGACATGGAAAAGCGTTTGGTGATGATGGTGACAATGTCTTATGCCCATTAGGCCAGTCCTTCACTGTAAACCAAGCATTCTGCAATGCCGTTCCTAGCTGCGTATGATGCTCTTGTCCTGATGTAAATTAGTTCTTCTTTCTTCTTCTTTCCCTCTTCCCAGTCTTCTAATGGATGCTTTATACATCCAGCGTCCCGGCTGATTTCTTTTCCCCCACTCAGATTTTTCCAGTATCTGTCTTCTCTCATTTACCCTGTGTAACACAATTTCATTCCTTGATTTTTATCTGTCCTTTTCACATCTTCCATTCATCTGCACACCAACATTTTAAAATTCTCTGAGCATTTCTTGTGTCTCCGTTGGAGTACTCATACACATATTTCGACATAAATAAAAAAAGGGGAAAACTACATGAATAGCACGACGTGTCCTTCAATGGAAAATATGCAAGTAAAAAAGGTCAAAAAGTGTTTTTTTTAATGGAAAACAGTGAACACCGATGCTAGTGGCATATTGAAGCCAGTATGTTGCTAGATTGAATACTTTTCCCTCTGAAACTCTCGAGAGATAGTTTCAGTGGCAACAGCGAAGACCTTGGCACGAAGATGGCAGTGATTCCCGATCACTGAACAACAATCTATGTGAGATTAACTTTCACAGTTTTCGTTGTTGTCTCCACAGTTTTTTATTTTATTTTATTAAATTGGCGCCTTTGTACACCAATACTTACAGGGCTGCCTCTCCACAAACTGGTAAACAGTTTAAAATAAGAATTTCATCCATTAAATTAGATACGCACAGCGGTAAAAAAAAGTCTGTTTCTTAGGCGAAAAAACTAGTTTCTAAACAAGTAAAATAAACTTACAGTCATACTCATCCTCTCTCTCTCTCTCTCTCTCTCTCTCTCTCTCTCTCTTGTGCATAACACACACACACACACACACACACACACAAACCCGTAAATGACTGATAATATTTTAAAGTTAGCTTTCAATAATAATCCCACAAAAAAATTACCAAAATGTACATTCGCTGTTGTCATAAGTTTCAAAACATTGGAGAGATGTTAACCTTGCATTTCAACCAGGTCTGCAGGTAACCAGTGTGATGTTTTCCGTATCTAGAGCAGCTTAAGTATATGTAACTGATGTCCTGTATGTCACCACATTGCAGACCGGTGATGGTATTACAGAGGCCCGAGCAGAGACACCCCGCATGAAGTCAGGATATCTACTGTAAAACTGTGAAGCGCCTTCGATGCTAGTAAAACATTGTTAGAGTTCAGCTGTTATATGTAAATGTCGTGTGACTAGGGCCTCCCGTCGGGTAGACCGTTTGCCGGGTGCAAGTCTTTCGATTTGACGCCACTTCGGCGACGTGCGCGTCGATGGGGATGAAATGATGGTGATTAGGGCGACACAATACCCAGCCAATGAGCGAAGAATGATCCAGCCAGGAATCGAACCTGGGCCCTTAGGATTGACATTCTGTCGCGCTGGCTACTCAGGTACCGGTGGCGGACTCCAGCAGTTTATTCACCATATTTAGAAGTCGTCTTTCTTCCGCTTCAGCCTCGGCTAGTACTCAGTCCGCTGAGTCAGCTCAGCGATTGCGCACACAGGAGATGATGTCAGCGACCCTGGCGCCGAAGCGGACTGTTGGCGAGCGGGAGCGACCGTTTCCGTCTGGCTACTGGATGACCCATGATGACCCATCCGCGACGTTCCTGATGTCGGTAGTCGTATGGTCGTTTGATCTGCTCCATACCTGTGGTAGGTGTCATCACCCGAAGGCGCCTGTGTGTTGAACAGGAACGTAGACCCCTTGAGGCAGCGTTACTGGCTTCTGCGTTGAAGTCCAGTAGTGGCAGCTCTCTGCGATGTGGTGTTGTTGGAAGACAGTCAGTTTCTCCATCATTAGATGGTAAGCGACGAGCAGCATGCAGTTCATAAGGTGAAGGCCATCATCTTGAGTACACCTTCAGCTCGTTCATGGACTGTGCTAGAACATCCAGAACATAGATGCACTACAGTACCGCAGTCATCGTATCTAGGGATATTGCCCGTCCGGTTAGCCGTGCAGTCTAACACACGGCTTTCCAGATTGTGAAGGAGCGCCTGGTCCCTGGCACGAATCCGCCTGGAGAACTTGTATCGGGATCCGGTGAGCCGGCCAGTCTATGGAATGTTTTTGGGCGGTTTTCCATCTGCTTCGTCGAATGCGGGCTGGTTTCCCTTATTCCGCCTCAACTACGCTATGTCGGCGGTTGCTGCGTAAACAAGATCTCCACGTACGCGTACACCACCATTACTCTACCACATAAACATAGGGGTTACACACGTCTGGTGAGAGACATTCCCTGGGGGGGTCCATCTGTGACCGAACAGCACAATAACCCTGAAAGAGTGGTTCGGTGTGGGGTGGCGGAGGGGTGAAGTGGACTGTGGTAGTCGTCGTGGGGTTGTGGATCACTGCGGCTGCGGCGGGGACGGAGCCTCTCCGTCGTTTGTAGGGCCATCATACAATACAATAAAATCTAGTGTTACTGCTATGAATACTGTCGATGCCTATGATCGACTCATAACGAGAGCTGGATCATTTAACGGGAGACTTGAGGCTCGGTTCGTAATCACCGAATGTGTCCTCCTTTTTCTGCTGTACTCACTTAACAGGTTGTTAACTGCTATGTCGGTCCTTCGCTGTGTGCTGCTATCAAAGAGATGCAATTTCTTGGAACATGTTTTACGAGCTAACAAATATGACTGTCTCGCTTCCCTTGGTTTTCTGTCGCAGTTTGCTTTCTGCTGAATGCGTATCCTTACACTGCATACAGTGTCGCCAGCCGGACCCACTTGCGACGCACTGGCTTGCTTCTTGCTGCTTGAATTTGGCTGTGGCAATGTGAGTGAGTTTCAATCATTTTTTTCCTCCTGACTGTTTTGTACCTGAACAGTGTGACGTAATTTTATGGAGGTAAAGTGTGTGGCTGACTTCCAGTTTGGCAAAGGACATTCTGAGCCGCCTTCTTTTCCCTGTTCAGTGGAGCAACATTTTACACCCCTCTTTTCAGTCAACCATTGTTCCCTCTGTATATGCGAGTCGATTTGTCTGAACCCGGTGCCCCTGAGCTCATGTTCGGTCTCCAAGTCCTTGTTCATTTCGCTTCCGGCCAAGCCTCTCGAATAAAGCAATTAGGTACCCAGATGGAATCTAGTTTTCTTATATTATACTCTCGACTGAATTCTTTAATTAGCGGTTATCATTCCCCACAATACTACGAATGATGTACCGTTTAATCGTTGTTTTGATGCAGTAGCCACTTTCTGTTGTATCAAATAACAGTTCAATTTGTGTTTACCAACTGATGGTAGTAGATAGGTAAAAATTGACACACATGCTTGGAATGACACGGGGTTTTATTAGAACAAAAAAAAGAGAAACAAAGTTCACAAAAAGTCCGACAGACGGCGCTGGACAGCAAAACGTCAGTGACTGCGCATGACAATCGTGTATAAAAGGAACTGTAATGAGAGAATCAGATGCGCCAGATGTTGCAGCATGTTGACGTTACCTAAAAAGGCGCTTTTAATGGAGCTCTATTATCAGAATGGGGAATGTGCTAGTTCAGCGTTACGGTCCTATCGCAATAGGAAGGGGATTCGAACGGGTACAGGTTTGTTGAAAATGCAGCTGTGGCGAAAATGATTTCGAAGTTCGAAGCCAAGGGTTGTTTAGACAATAGACCCCATTGTGGCCGACCGAGCACAAGGGGTAATGCTGCTGAGGCCGTTCAGGAAGAAATGGAGACTGTAGCGGGTTCGTCTATGCACGGGGAAGTCAGCGCTCTTGCAGTCGAACGTCCCACCGGCATTCCATACACTACTGTTTGGTTGGCACTGAGGCGTACCCTCCGATGCGATCCGTACAAAATCCATCGGCATCATGAACTGTTACCTGGCGATTTAGTGAAGCGGAGGGCATTTGCGGTGTGGTCGTTTCAAAAGATGGCGGAAGATGACGATTGGTTGAGTAACATGCTGTGGATCGACGAAGCTCATTTCACGCTCCGAGGGTCTGTCAACGCCCACAACTGCAGAATTTGGGTTACCGAAAACCCTAGAACTGTCGTGGGAACTCCATTGCACGACGAGAAAGTCACGGTATGGGTTGGATTTACCACATCAACCGTTATCGGGTCTTTTTTCCTCGAGGAAATGCGTGATTCTGGTTTTGTAACTGCTACCATGACGGGTGAGAAGTACGCCAATATGTTACAGAATCACATCATCCCCAGCCTGGCTGATAAACACCTGCTGGAACGTACGATTTTTATGCAGGATGGCGCTCCACCCCCCTATTGCTAGACGCGTGAAAGACTTCTTGCGCTCGTGGTTTGATGATGATCGTGTGCTCAGCCGCCACTTTCTTCATGCTTGGCCTCCCAGGTTCACAGACCTCTGTCCGTGCTGTATCCTGATCAGCCGATATCTCTAGGGATGCTGAAAGACAACATCCGACGCCAATGCCTCACCATAACTCCGGACATGCTTTACAGTGCTGTTCACAACATTATTCCTCGACTACAGCTGCTGTTGAGGAATGATGGTGGACATATTGATCATTTCCTGTAAAGAACATCATCTTTGCTTTGGCTTACTTTGTTATGCTAATTAGTGCTATTCTGATCAGATGAAGTGCGATCTGTCGGACATTTTTTAAACTTTTGTATTTTTTTGGTACTAATAAAACCTGATGTCATTCCAAGCACGTGTGTCAATTTGTACCTCTCTATCTATCATTACCTCTATCTATCATTACCTATCTATCATTACCTCTCTATCTATCATTATTCCATGATTTATTCAGTTTTCAAATTTATTCTGACTTTCTGATCACCCGGTACATGGGCGGTGTCTATGGAGTGGTCATATTTGGGCCCATCAAGGCACACGCACCCAGCACTTGGCCACTGTTGGAGAAGGCTTCCTTAATTTATGTTATTGATTTCAGGGTTATCTGAGTAATCCATACTAATACGTAAATGGAACGTAACATACACTCGTAAGCCATACAATATTACCACTGCCCACCGCCGTGCTGGATGCCGCCTGGTGGCGTGGCGGCCTCGTGACACGGTAACCAAAGTTCCTTAGCTGAGCAGACACAGAAGCGGGATCGCCCTAGCGAAAATATGGACTAGAAATGGGGAAATCCATTGAGATAAGCGACTTCGACAAAGAGCAGATTATTATTACGCAGAACCTGTGAACGAGTATCTCGGAAACGGCGAAGATGGTCGAATGTTCGCGTGCTACTGTCGTCAGCATCTACAGAACGAAGTAGAAGGACAGTGAAACAACCACTAGGCACTGAAAGGTTGGACGTCCACAATTCTTCACAGAATGTAGGCTTCGAAGACTTGTCTGCTCGTACAATGCTTGTGCACGAAAAAATGTTTCTGTGCACACCAATTCATCGTACCTTGTTGCAAATGGAGCTCTGTACCAGATCACTCCTATGTGTACATATGTCGACGCAACGACATCGTCAGTTACAATTGCAGTGGACACGAGACCATCGGGAATCGACAGTCGATCAATGGAAAAGTGTCGGTTCATCGGGTGAATCACATTTTTGCTGTACTAGGTCTATGGTCGTCTCCACAAGCGCCGTCATCGAGGTGAACGGCGGCTCGAAACTTGCAGAGCGCACAAGCTGGTGGGATAAGTATTATACTATGGGAGACATTCTCCTTCGCTTGCTGGGACCTGTGGTAGTAATCGAAGATACGCTGACAGCTGCGAATCATGCTTCATGTCTTCCCTGACGGCGATCTCATCATTCAGCAGTATAATTGTCCGTGTCTCGGAGCCAGAACCGTGCTACATTGGTATGAGGAACATTTAGTGAACTCACGTTGATGTCTCGGCGACCTAAATCACCTGACGTGAGTCACTATCTGGGCCACTATCGGGCACCATCACCACGTACGTAAATCTGCTGCCCGTTATTTAAGCGAATTACATGACCTGTGCGTAGACATATAACGCCACATACCTCCACATTAACCTACCAAAAACTGCAGTATCAGTGATGTATTTTGTTCCAAAGACGAACAGACAAGCTATTAAGCAGGTGGTCATATAATGTTTTGGCTCATCGGTGCGTAATTGTAGCACGGGGTTAAGTAACACGTAATGACAGTGAACGACTGTTAGAATACCGTTTCTGCTATGTTGGAAAATGACTTTGTAAGACTACTTCTCTCCCTGCCTCGACAGCGAAAAAGTAGCTTCATACTTTTTGATCGCATTTCTTGCTAGCTAACTCAGAAGTTGATATGTGCTTTCGTGAAGAATTTTACTGAGAACCGTGCCGTAGGAACGCAATAAATTATTCACTTTCACATAGCTGACATTACACACGGATACAAGAAGAACGGTAAAGAATGCCTCGACAGTCAAATAACGTCTTTCTCTCTGGTAATTTGAATACAATTTTGTTTCTGCCAGGAATACGAAGGTATGAGAAACATAAGTCAGCTGTTAACCACAATTACATATCACACGATATTTAGGAATTAATTAGAAAACTGTACAGTTACCTAAGTCACATAACAGATCCTTACAGAAGTGGGTTTGATTTATGGTGGAATATGTAACAATGAGGAACAACCGATACAATTTTGAGAAACACCAAACGGCTGGCCACAAGGGCAATGGAATCGTCACTGCCTAAATATAATCCAAATAAAACTACGAGGGAAAGCAAAGCTGGTAGCTGACGCCACTATTACCGCTTTGTGACTGCGTTGCAACGGCTTCGAAATTGCTATTCTTCTCTTTGAAGCAGCAACCAAGGGAGCTCGAGGGTGACAGATTGGAAACCATTCCCGTCTAACACCGACAATTACTCTTAACAATTTTCACTATTTCGGAACACCAGGAGCCGGTGTCCAATACGCTCCTAAATTATCAGTTGACGGGAGCTTCTTTTTCTAGCTGAACTTTTAAATTAAGTTCGAACGATGCACGCGATGAATGTAAGATGATCTGAGTTGCAAGAGACAATGAGAATCAAATCAGATTCTTCATTTGATAACTTTAGTCCTGGAGGATCGACATATGAAGTCATCCTCTCTGATGCCAACAGAACACCCGAGTTGTCGAAGATGGCACCGTTGTCTGTTTCTATAGGGTTAAATGGGGGAGGGGGTGGGGAGGGGGTGGTCTTTTTTCCGAGTCTAGCAGGAAAGAAGTTAGATAGTTAGACAAAGGAGGCCGAAACTACCAGAAATACCTTCTACGCTACGACCGTTTTGTGCATGCTGTAGTGTGTCGAAGAAGCAGAAAGCTTTCGAAATCAGTTCTCCGCCATTCTAGCTAATTTCTTAGATAAGTAACTGTGGGACCGTAACACTTGCTGAATACACATTAACACTCAGTAACGGTAAAGGGGCACCAAATGGTTCAAATGGGTCTGAGCACTATGAGACTTAACTTCGGGGGTCATCAGTCCCCTAGAACTTAGAACTACTTAAACCTAACTAACCTAAGGGCATCACATACATCCATGCCCGAGGCAGGATTCGAATCTGCGATCGTAGCGGTCTCGCGGTTCCAGACTGTAGCACCTAGAATCGCTTGGCCAACCAGGCCGGCCTGCCGGTAGACTCTGTCTGGACGTAATATCAACTGATGTCAACTATGTCAGAGTCCTCGTGAAAGAAGTAAACGAAAAATTGATACTTTTAATTGTGGGTTTATTCCGTCAGCCTGATTGGTTGTCTTTCACAATTTAAACATACAGCGCTCTCGGCAGGTCATTAGGGGTACAAATGGAGATATTTTACTGGTGACAGAAGACAGTGTGCTGCACAACATTACCTCAGTATTTACTCAATTTGCAGAGTAGTATGTTTCTAGGTTGGTTAGTAGCTCCAAGTACATGTGGCAAGAGCAAGCAATTAATGCTTATTTTCCCCTGGGCAGAAGATCAGGTGCTGAAGTGTGTACGCATCGCTGCAAATCGATTAGTGTATACTGACAGGCGTAGTCTACTGAGTGGTGCAGTTACGACCATGCAGAAAAATTATGTGACGTCTGTACGTATTATAGGTCAATGATCACACTATCCTCACTTGTACCTCTAGAAAACTGTATATCAAACTTATTAAAAATTTATAGTGGATTTATGCAATTGTAAGTGCTGCCCCTCGTGCAGATAGCAATAAATCATACTAGGCAATAACTCTGACCCACCTCTTACCAATAATATAATATAGTATCGATGACTATAAGCAAACATCTGCTTCCTTCGCCGGATTGAGCTTGGGACGCCATGCACGTTCCCTCACCCTCATACAAGATAATGTTGTTACGACTAGTGTCCATTCTAGTTTTCTTGCAGTCGTTCAAACTTCGATTATAGTGGGCGCTGATTCGCACTGAATTCGTGCTGTTGCATCGTGAGAGAACTGAGAAGAGTTGAGGTCCCGTTACTCCGCTAAACCTCCTGTATCCGCGGAGCATGGAAGGGGTAGCTTTGTGCGCCAAACTCCACCTGACCGTTTCTGGCCAGCCTGTGCCGTTTGAAGACTGTGTACCTCGTGCTACAGGGGAGTTGCGCTTGAGCTGGTCACATAGGAATTATGCAGGCAATCGGAAAAACGTATCTGGAGATATCCTGGAGAATTTCTGCTATTTGCGGTAACTTTGAAGAGCTGACTAACTAAACGTAAAAGTAAGTATAATGTGCAGATCGTTCTTTGTAAGAAGTAAATTTTACTAAAAGCGAAAAAAGTTATTTCCGTATCTTATAGAGATGACATTGTGACACCACACTCACCTGCAGAAACAGGTGTGACAGTTAAAAGGTTAGAAATGTTTCATTAATGTAATCCGAGATATTTGTGAATGATTTACTATAAAAACAAAGTTTTATTTCGCATTCTAACTTTGTTTCTAAATACATATTGAATGTGCCGTGAATTTGTTTTCTCCATCACTGAACTTATAATCAACTGTGTAACGGTTTGAATGGATTATCTTGTTTAGAAGATACTGTATCAAATGCACGTTCCTGAACTACACTCCTGGAAATTGAAATAAGAACACCGTGAATTCATTGTCCCAGGAAGGGGAAACTTTATTGACACATTCCTGGGGTCAGATACATCACATGTTCACACTGACAGAACCACAGGCACATAGACACAGGCAACGGAGCATGCACAATGTCGGCACTAGTACAGTGTATATCCACCTTTCGCACCAATGCAGGCTGCTATTCTCCCATGGAGACGATCGTAGAGATGCTGGATGTAGTCCTGTGGAACGGCTTGCCATGCCATTTCCACCTGGCGCCTCAGTTGGACCAGCGTTCGTGCTGGACGTGCAGACCGCGTGAGACGACGCTTCATCCAGACAAACATGCTCAATGGGGGACAGATCCGGAGATCTTGCTGGCCAGGGTAGTTGACTTACACCTTCTAGAGCACGTTGGGTGGCACGGGATACGTGCGGACGTGCATTGTCCTGTTGGGACAGCAAGTTCCCTTGCCGATCTAGGAATGGTAGAACGATGGGTTCGATGACGGTTTGGATGTACCGTGCACTATTCAGTGTCCCCTCGACGATCCCCAGAGGTGTACGGTCACTGTAGGAGATAGCTCCCCACACCATGATGCCGGGTGTTGGCCCTGTGTGCCTCGGTCGTATGGAGTCCTGATTGTGGCGCTCACCTGCACGGCGCCAAACACGCATACGACCATCATTGGCACCAAGGCAGAAGCGACTCTCATCGCTGAAGACGACACGTCTCCATTCGTCCCTCCATTCACGCCTGTCGCGACACCACTGGAGGCGGGCTGCACGATGTTGGGGCGTGAGCGGAAGACGGCCTAACGGTGTGCGGGACCGTAGCCCAGCTTCATGGAGACGGTTGCGAATGGTCCTCGCCGATACCCGAGGAGCAACAGTGTCCCTAATTTGCTGGGAAGTGGCGGTGCGGTCCCCTACGGCACTGCGTAGGATCCTATGGTCTTGGCGTCCATCCGTGCGTCGCTGCGGTCCGGTCCCAGGTCGACGGGCACGTGCACCTTCCGCCGACCACTGGCGACAACATCGATGTACTGTGGAGACCTCACGCCCCACGTGTTGAGCAATTCGGCGGTACGTCCACCCGGCCTCCCGCATGCCCACTATACGCCCTCGCTCAAAGTAGGTCAACTGGACATATGGTTCACGTCCACGCTGTCGCGGCATGCTACCAGTGTTAAAGACTGCGATGGAGCTCCGTATGCCACGGCAAACTGGCTGACACTGACGGCGGCGGTGCACTAATGGTGCGCAGCTAGCGCCATTCGACGGCCAACACCGCGGTTCCTGGTGAGACCGCTGTGCCGTGCGTGTGATTATTGCTTGTACAGCCCTCTCGCAGTGTCCGGAGCAAGTATGGTGGGTCTGACACGCCGGTGTCAATGTGTTCTTTTTTCCATTTCCAGGAGTGTATTTTTTCTCATACTGTTCCACTGAAACAGATGCGTAAATATGTGTGTAAAAGATTTATTTAATTACCATGCTAAAGTCAGTTTACATTTTTCTCAGTCTAATTTTATTTCAACGAGGAGACGCCAACGACTGTTTGGATTTAAAGAAGACTAAACAAATAAATCTCATCAAACTGACACACTTTTCAGTGTGGGTATAAAACAAAATTCATAAATCCGGAATAATTTGTAACAAAGTAACTGTACGTCGTAAACAAACACTATGCCAACCTATGGTAGGGACCGATTAATTTAATCCTAATTTCATAGACATCACGTCACAATGTTGTCATGAGATGGGAGCGGAGGGAGAGGGTGGGGGGAATTCGTGACAATTATTGTTCCATATTCTGAATACCTCACTACTTCTATGAAACTTTATTTTCATAAAAAGTGATAGGAACATACACGAAGTCTGGTGGAAGAGCAAGAAATATCTTTGGCGTAAACAACTCACCTTGTATCTCGACAGTCCCCTTTGAGGGATAAACACATGGTCCAACGACCCTCCAGTTTTTTCATTCCATTGGAAAAATAGGTTCTGTCACACTGCCTGCAGCGATCACGTCCTCATTTGATGGAAATTTCTTCACAGTAAGGGGAAGTTTCAAGTTAAGAAACAGAAAGAAGTCACTTGGGGCTAAGTCTGGTGAATATGGGGATGAATGAATTCAAAGCCCAACTCATAAAATTTCACCAAAGCTATCGTTGATGTGTGGAATGGTGCGTTATCCTGGTGAAAGGCTAGTTTTTTATGTGCCAGTATTGGTATTTTTCAGGCACTGCAAGTTTCAAATCATCCTATAATGAAGCGTGATAGGGTAAACATATAGATCTACCCTTTCTCAAGCAATCTGTAAGGGCTATTCCTTGGGACTCCCAGATAAACTGTGGCGATCACTTTACCAGCTGACAAAACGGTCTTCGCCTTCTTTGGTGCACTTTCGTCACTTTTCGTGCACTGTCAAATGGTTCAAATGGCTCTCAGCACTATGGGACTTAAAGTATGAGGTCATGAATCCCCTAGACTTAGAACTACTTAAACCTAACTAACCCAAGGACATCACACACCTCCATGCCCGTGGCAGGATTCGAACCTGCGACCGTAGCAGCAGCGAGGTTCCAGGACTGAAGCACCTAGAACCGTTCGGCCACAGCAGCCGGTGGTGCACTGTCGTTTTGACTCTGGTGAATAATGATGGATCTAGGTTTCATGAACAGTCGCAGAACTGCGCAAAAAATTTTGCGAATTGCGGTGAAACGTCAGCAGACACTGTGTTGAAAAGTTGTGCCGGATGTGTTTTTGTTCAAATATGGCAATGGCCTCACCCACTTTGCACACAGCTTTTTCTCAGCCAGTTCTCCGTGCAAGATATTATGCACTCTCCCAGTTGAGATGTCTACGGTCTCAACAATACTAGGAGTTTTTATTCGGTGGTCTTGCTTTACCATATCATGGATTTTGTCAATGCTTTCTTCTGTGGTGACCTCAGTTGGCCTGGCGGAACGCACTTCGTCTTCGGTGCTTGTCGAAGCGCATTTTAATTCATTAGCCAATAAGGTAAATGATTTTCAATGATGGTGCAGAGAGCGCGTGAACTTCATCCAGTTCTGTTTTGATTTATGGGGCAATCCAACCCTTCAAATGAAAATGTTTAATTACAGCACGAAACTCTGTTTCCTCCATTTTCAGTCATAGTCAACACATTGACCAATTAAGATGACATCGATTCGATATTGCAGTGCAGTATTATTCCAAATTACAATGCAGGCACTACGGTGACTACAACCGTTATGAGATACAATTGCGAATATGGACTGTTCCGGCATAAGGTCAAGCGCCGGCACGACGGTTAAGAAGGTCAGAGCAGAGAGGGCTGTGAGACGACGTCAGCCAATGGTACGCTGACCGACCCCTCTCTAGGAAGACACCGAGACAGCAGCGGCCTCTAGGTGTAGGGAACATATCCGCCGCTCCGCCTGGCCGCAGCCCAGTTGAAGACTAGCCGTTCTATGAGCACTCCAGCAGTGACTTACGAAATGTATTGTTTCACTTGTATTACGAATTGTATATACTGAAGAAACTTCTTATTTGTCTGTCGCCATTGCTTGTGACATTGCTGTTATACCCAAAGTTAAGTACTGTGTAAGTTAGCTTGCGTCATTGTCACTATGTGTAAGCTGCGGAAAAAATTGGCGTTACGTGTAAGTTGCGTGAATCTCACTTTCATTAAGAAAATTCTATCTGACATGTAAAAGATTCTGTCTCCACCGACTCTAGCCACACGAAATATAAAGGGTTCGGCTGAATCGGACAATTAATTAATTTAATCCTAAGAAAAAAGACTCATAAAAGAACATTCATTGTGGTATCACTCATAAAGAATGGGATGTAATTATTAGTTTGGACCAGGCAATGTTCAAGTAAATCAAATATTAAAATAAAGTAAATAATGGGTGAACACTGTGCATAAGAGCAGCTTGCAGCAGCATGCCTGAAAACAACATATTTCTTTCTGTACCGCCTTTATCCCGCATTGTGCTCACGGTTAAGTACGGAATTGGCATGGTTAATTTTAATGGGTGGCAGGATGCCCTTCGTGCCACCACCCCATACACCACAGGACAGAAGTCGTGTACCCCAGCTGCCTGCGTCTAGTGTAAATCGTGAAATAGTGGGAATGTGTTTCAAATGTCCGCGAGTCGTGTAACTGAGGCGGGACGTGGGGACCAGCCCGGCATTCACTTAGTAGGATGTGGAAAACCGCCTAAAAACCATATCCAGGCTGGCCGGCACACCGGCTCTCGACGTTGATTTGCCGAGCGGATTCGATCCGGGGCCGACGCGCTTACCTGAGTCGAGGAAGCAGCGCGTTAGCGCTCTCGGCTACTCTGGCGGGCTCCTGAAAACAACATCTATTCTAAAGAATTTGTTTTAAATAAAAAGGGAACACTAAATATAGGACCTGTGCGCATGGAAACGCTATGGACGGGCTAACAAGGTAACTACAAGGTAAATGGCGTAGGTAATACAGACGTACCATCGGTACACAGGACAAGATTGGTGGCAAAATTATTTATTCCTTGAACATTGATGTAATGCACCTACACAACTGCTGTTGCCTGGTAACTAAGTAAAATTTCTTGTGAAACGGTACACGATTCACAACACACTCGTATGCGCACGTGGTTTGCGGAGACAAAATTCTACAAATCGTCGCCAAGTTTTAAACACATTAAACCACGCAGCCACGAACAATTAACATTTTTCAGAAGGCATGTTTGAATGGACGAAGGGTGATGGCAGTGGGCCAACAAACTCTAATATTAAACCACGTGGATGGCTTCCAACGGACATAAGGTAAATGAGCCAAACAAAATTCTCGAAGCAGCAAAATTATTAAGGTTCAGGAAAGATTAGAACGTATGCACACGCAGTTGCAGGCAGACAAACATTCACACTGAACCGAGGACGGCAGTTCCTACATATGCAACAGCTTTGTGTTACGTTCTTCTTACGGATCAGAGTCTGCATTAAAAATGAAACTGAAAGTCTGCCAAAGCCTCGCATTCCTTGCTGCGAAAAGGTTAAACAATCTTTATAAGAAGAGACGCGAGACCAAAAGCTGAAAGCTCCCCTCTCGGTACGAGACAACGCGCCACGCGGTTAAACCAACTCACCCTCCTTCGTAGAGAGCTCGGCTGGAGACCCTCGGTGCGCTGGAAATAGACTGACCGTCTCACCAACTCCAACGTCTCTCACGCGATTCCGTGGCTAGGAAAACCCAGAGATGAGGCTTCCGCCACCAACCTAACACCGGTAACTTTCACGCAAGGAGAGCAAACATCTTTGAATACCTGAAAACTACAGGGGTTGTCCATTCTGTACGACTAACGCTGATTCTCTGCAGCAGACTAACCCACCATACAGCAACGTGAAACACACCCGCCCTGTTGGCCGTGAGGCATTCCGCGCGGGAAGGAGCGCCTGGCCCCTGGCACGAATCTGCCCGACGCATTTGCGTCGAGGATCCGTGAACCAGCCACTCTGTGGATGGTTTTTAGGCGGTTTTCCATTTACCTCGGCGAATGCAGGCTGGTTCCCCTTATTTCGCCTCAGTTACATTATGTCGCTGATTGCTGCTGTGACGACCTCAACCCATAGGAAAAATAATTATCAAAATCTGAAATGTGAAGTCATCTAAAATTCTAGTTGGAAAACCACACTCTTTGTTATACTTCTCAATTGCTCACGATCCCACTTTGTTTATGAACTGAAAACTCTAATATTCACGAGGAAATAACCTTAACCGACAGAATTATGTATATATTCTCTGAAACTTCAAAGACATCTAAGACAATATCTGAAACGAATAAGAAAAAGTGACCAAATCTCGTGAATCACACACAATACTGTTAATAATTGCATGAACACTGTGTCTCTTAACACTACGACTCGTAGCAATACAATATCAAAAACTTTGATTACTGTGTAAACAGTCCCTACGTGATTTGACAGCTGACATTTATAATTCGCTCTCACGTCGAGAAATGCACCAACACGGGAATAGCAGCTTTTACGTTATTGGTCAGAACGCAAGCAATTATGGCGGTCGCTGTAATTTTCGCGCGAAGCCATATTTCGCCACAAAATACTCTTATCACTGTCATATATCTAGTCTCATAACAATACATAAAAGTAAATAAAATAACTACAATAATTTTGACATGCAAGGAGAATTGGTTCTAATGAGAGAAAGAAGTTTACATTTACTGGTGTTTCAACAATGACAACCAGGCAACTTTTAATTCACTGCTTGTAATTTTATTTTCGTTAGCGGAAAGCAAACATAAACTAAACAGAGAATTTATTTGAATAGAGTTTGTAATTCTTATACTTTTAATAGAGAAAGAAAGTTTCCAGGTCAGGGGATAGCGTTCGGCGAAATCTCTTAACTTTTTGTTGCATACGGAGCGTTGCGTTGGGCAGCATGATGTCGGCGGGTTACGCTGATGAGAGCAGGATACAGGCAGTTCCGCTGGTTAATGTTCTCCGGCGAAACGCAAATAAAGTTCCGGCACAGCTGTATCATTTAGCCCGTGGTGATTAACAAACCACAAGACGCCAGTATACGACCGTTGTTGACATGTCATCTCTTTCAAATTACATTACGTAGACATCCCTCGTTTTTAGACTTTATGCACTGTCCGTGACGCTATCGTGCATAATTACACAGTTCGTCACATCATATAGTCTTACCCACAAATACACAGTTCATAGAACTGTTCTTGTGTGTGAAATACACCGTAAACAATGTCCACTCTTTTCTCGCATTTCAAACTTCGACAACGTCACTGAAAGTCATTTATACTGCACAGTTAATTAAAGTCTTCACTTTCACGGCTCGATAGAATGTGATAGACATCAGTTCCACCACCCAAAACCAATACCAGCAAAGTTCATTCGCATAAAAACACTGTCCGTGTCGGCCAGAACAAAGTATTGTTAGCACCACTTTCACAGTCCGGTTTATTTGCTCTTAAAGTTCGCTGGCGATGGTATAACATACCGCAGTGGCAAAGAGAATTAACAATCTGATAGTTCGGTATCACTGTCCATACAATTACGTATGCCTTTCATAAAACACAGTATTACTTTTGCCCCGAACGCTTCACAGACACACCAGCCACCATCCCCTCTGCTACACAACAGCCTTGCGACTATCGATATCACTATCGCTGTGCCCTGCCTATAGATGTTATATCGTTATCGTAAATTACATGAATCTTTATAAATGTTATTGACTGCATTTTTCACAATTAATGATACACCACCATTACTCTACCATGCGAACGTAGGGTTTACACTCGTCTGGTGTGAGACGCCCCCTGGTGGGTCCACCGGGGGCCGAACCGCACAATAACCCTGGGTTCGGTGTGGGGCGGTGTAGGGGTGAAGTGGAATGCAGTAGTCGTCGTAGGGTTGTGGACCACTGCGGCTGTGGCGGGGACGGAGCCTTCCGTCGTTTCTGGGTCCCCGGTTAACATACAATACATACAATACAATACAACGTGAAACACACCCACATTCATTCATTCACTCCTGCCAGAGAGTTTTGTATCACTGGAAAGTAAATAAAAATGGTAATGAAAGGGGACTACAAGACCCTTTCAATTGTAATCATTTCCTTTTCTAATAAACTTAATTAATATGACTTGCTTGAGTTGTTGTCTAGCGATCCGAGAAAACAGGTTTCTTTTGCACCCCACATTCGACGAGTAGGCAGGACCCAACATGGACAACCATCAGCTGTATAATGGAATGACGACAATCAAAATTTATTCCGGACCGGGATTCGAAACCGGATTTCCCGCTTATAGCGAGTGGTCGCTTTACCATTTGGGAAACCGAGCACGACCTACGACCCGAATCAAAATTCCATGTCATCAACCATGTGTCTACAGCCCGTACCCGTACAACCAACATGTATATTCCCGTACATATCCGAAGGAACATTGCATCGTACCTCGGAATAACACAGGCACTGCAAAGTCGCCTTTATCCTCTGACACCGGGCAAGCGGTTGTCGAGTAAAATGTCTCCCCTGTACGGGAATATACGTAATGGATGTATCAGTACAGGCTGTAGACGCTTAAAGCGGTTACTGCATCGACGATTTCGGCTGTAAATAGAAATATTAAACAATGTAGGAAGCTTTTTCTGTCAGCAAAAGTGAAAAAAAGCAGATTTCACAGTACTTGACGGCTCAACACCAAAGTTTTATCTCAAGAGCAGATAGTGTTGAGAATCAGTAGACAAAGTTCAAAAAAATCGTACAATATGCATGAGATGAGTATGTGCAAGATCATAAGAGATGGAAAAGAGCCACCGTGGTACAACAACCGAGTTAGAAGACTGCTACAGAAGCAATGGGAACTTCACAGCAAAAATAAACATAGCCAAAGCCTTGCACAAAAGCAAAAATTACACGAAGCGAAATGTAGCGTGAGAAGGGCTATGCAAGAGGCGTTCAATGAATTCGAAAGTAGAGTTCTATGTAATGACTTGGCAGAAAATCGTAAGAAATTTTGGTCTTATGTCAAAGTAGTAGGTGGATCAAAGCAAAATGTCCCGACACTCTGTGAACAAAATGGTACTGAAACAGAGGATGACGGACTAAAGGCCGAAATACTAAATGTTTTTTTCCAAAGCTCTTTCACGGAGGAAGACTGCACTGTAGTTCCTTCTCTAGATTGTCGCACCGATGTCAAAATAGAAGATATCGAAATAGGTGACGGATAGAAAAACAATTAAATTCGCTCAAAAGAAGAAAGGCTGCTGGACCTGACGGGATACCATTTCGATTTTACACAGAGTACGCGAAGGAACTTGCCCCCCTTCTTGCACCGGTCTACCGTAGGTCTCTAGAAGAGCGTAGCGTTCCAAAAGACTGGAAAGGGGCACAGGGTATCCCCGTTTTCAAGAAACGTCGTCGAACGGATGTGCATAACTATAGACCTATATAGTTTAATCAACAAAGTAAGAGCATATGGACTATCAGACGAATTGTGTGATTGGATTGAAGAGTTCCTAGATAACTGAACGCAGCCTGTCATTCTCAATGGAGAGAAGTCTTCCGAAGTAAGAGTGATTTCAGGAGTGCAGCAGGAGAGTGTCGTAGGACCGTTGCTATTCACAATATATGTAAATGACCTTGCGGATAACACCGGACGTTCACTGAGGCTTTTTTCGGATGATGCTGTGGTATATCGAGAGATTGTAACAATGGAAAATTGTACTGAAATAGAGGAGGATCTGCAATGAAATGACGCATAGTGCAGGAAATGGCAATTGAATCTCAATGTAGACAAGTGTAATGTGCTGCGAATACATAGAAAGAAAGATGCTTCACCATTTAGCTACAATATAGCAGGTCAGCAACTGGAAGCAGTTAATTCCATAAATTATCTGGGAGTAGGCATTAGGAGTGATTTAAACTGGAATGATCATAGAAAGTTGATCGTCGGTAAAGCAGATGCCAGACTGAGATTCATTGGAAGAATCCTAAGGAAATGCGATCCGAAAACAAAGGAAGTAGGTTACAGTACACTTGCTCGGCTACTGCTTGAATATTGCTCGCCAGTGTGGGAACCGTACCAGATGGGGTTGATAGTAGAGATAGAGAAGAGCCAACGGAGAGCAGCGCGCTTCGTTACAAGATCATTTAGAAACAGCGAAAGCATTACGGAGATGATGGATAAACTCCAGTGGAACACACTGCAAGAGAGACCCTCAGTGGCTCGGTACGGGCTTTTGTTGAAGTTTCGAGAACATACTTTCACCGAGAAGTGAAGCAGTATATTGCTCCCTCCTACGTATATCTTGCGAAGAGACCATGAGGATAAAATCAGAGAGATTACTGTCCACACAGAGGCATACCGACAATCTTTCTTTCCACGAACAATACGAGACGGGAATAGAAGGGAGAACCGATAGAGGTACTCAAGGTACCCTCCGCCACACACCGTCAGGTGGCTAGCGGAGTATGGATGTAGATGTAGATGTTTGGCGACATGTGAAGTTTGGCTCTGGCCCTGAATCGTGTGCAAATATTTTGTGGTAAGGCAACCGCTCGCGATAAGCGGTAAATCCAGTTTCGAGTACCGGTTCGGCACAAATTTTCGGTTTCGTTATTCCAGTATACAGCTGATGGTTGTCAATACTCGCAAGTCCAAATACATTTCGTGTAATTCAGACGGCATCAACAATGAACTGTACTCTATACATTTTTGTAAATCTGTATAAGATTATTATAATAATGAAGCTTACCCACCATAAAGGCGCAAAGGTATTCTACACTTTCGTGGAAATTTGGAAGACTAATCAAACAAATACGCGTATGGAAGTTAAAAATCACAGTAGATATTTGTATAAGTTACGTTACAGGTGCTGAAAGTTCAGGGTGACACATGGGAAACGGACGATTTTTAAGGAAATAATACTTAGCCAACTTTAAAATTAATGCATGATTATTTACACAAAATCAAAGCTCACTACTTGATATTTTAGTTAACAAAGTTATTTGTGAAAAATAATGTCGTCAAGGTGATATCCATCATTTAGAATGCAGGACTCAAGTCTCTTCTCAAAATCCTCCATCACACGGACTAAAATCTCTTCAGGGATGGCAGCAATTTGTTGAATGATTGCATTCTTCAACTCCTCCAAATTTCGTGGTTTGTGCTTATAGACAAAGTTCTTAAGGTACCCACACAGAAAAAAAGTCACATACTGACAAGTCCAGAGACCTGGGAGACCAAGAAACATTGCCAAAACATGAGATAATTCGGCCAGGAAACATGCGTCTAAGAACTGTCATTGAAGGGTTTGCGGTGTGCGATTTTGCCCCATCCTGCTGGAACCAAACGCGCTTTAAAGGGATTCGTCGTCTTCTTAGTTCTGGGTTCAAGAATGTTTGAAGCATACGAATGTAACGAACCGAATTAACAGTAACTGTCGCCCCGTTCTCTTCAAAAAATAAGGTCCAATAATGCCAGCAGAAGATAAGGTGTGAATGCTCTAGGCCAAGTAACGTAGGTTTTGTTTATTCACGGTCCAGTTTAAATGAAAATGAGCTTCATCGCTCATCAATAAAAATTTCATTTTCATTCGATCACAAAGTTACTTGCATTCTGTAAGCGAAGCCTTCTCGTAGAGCAGAATCCGTATCCTTAAGTTGCTGGACAATTTTGTAGGGAGGGAATTTTATTCTTTACGTAAAATTCGTCTAACCGATTCACGATTGATTCATAACTCACTAGCATGAAGTCTAGCTGACCGTCCTGGGCTTCTGACTGCCGCTTGCCTTAACCTTTCAACTTCTGGTGTCGTTACTCTGCATCTAGCGCCAGTATGCTTCTTATCTTGTATGTTTCCACTTTTCCACCCATCTGAGGACTGTGTTACGGCTCGGAGCAGCTCCATGTCGACCGACATTAAACCGCGCATGAAACAATCGCTGCGTAGCAATAATAGACTCACCACTTTTCACGAAACTGTCCTAGACAAACACTCGACGTTGCAAGTCCCACTGCTCCAGAGTGACTGAGTAAATAAAATGGCGTCTTGTGTGGATCAGAACTATCCCCACCATGACCACCTCCCACTACCGCGCCCTCAGTACTACGCAGTTCAAAACCGTACGTCTCCCATGTGTCACCCTGTATCACAATGCTGGCCAGACCGACTGTTACACGAAATCTTAAATAATGGCAAGACACAGATTTAGGAACCAGGTTTTAAATTGTAAGTCATTTCCAGGGGAAGATGTGGACTCTTACCACAATCTATTGGTTATGAACTGTAGATTAAAACTGAAGAAACTGAAAAAAGGTCGAAACTTCAGGAGATGGGATCTTGATAAACTGACTAAACCAGAGGTTGTAGAGAGTTTCAGGGAGAGCATAAGGGAGCAATTGACAGGAATGGGGGAAAGAAATACAGTAGAAGAAGAATGCGTAGCTCTGAGGGATGAAGTAGAGAAGGCGGCAGACAATCAAGCAGGTAAAAAGACGAGGGCTAGTAGAAATCCTTGGGTAACAGAAGAAATATTGAATTTAATCGGTGAAATGAGAAAATATAAAAATGCAGCAAATGAAGCAGGCAAAAAGGAACACAAAAGTCTCAAAAACAAGATCGAAAGGAAGTGAAAAACTGCTAAGCAGGGATGGCTACAGGAAAAATGTAAGGATGTAGAGTCTTATCTCACTAGAGTTAAGATAGATACTACCTACAGGAAATTAAAGAGACGTCTGGAGAAAAGAGAACCACTTATACGAATATCAAGAGCTCAGATGGAAACCCAGTTCTAAGCAAAGAAGGGAAAGCAGAGAGGAGGAAGGAGTATATAGAGGGTCTACATAAGGGCTATGTACTTGAGGACAATATTATGGAAATGGAAGAGAATGTAGATGAAGATGAAATGGGAGATAGGATATTGCGTGAAGAGTTTGACAGAGCACTGAAAGACCTGAGTCGAAACAAGGCCCCAGGAGTAGACATTCCATTAGAACTACTGATGGCCTTGGGATAGCCAGTCCTGACAAAACTCTTCCATCTGGTGAGCAAGATGTACGAGACAGGTGAAATACCCTCGGACTTCAAGAAGAATATAATAATTCCAATCCTAAAGAAAGCAGGTGTTGACAGATGTGAAAATTACCGAACTATCAGTTTAATAACTCACAGCTGCAAAATACTTACGCGAATTCTTTACAGACGAATGGAAAAACTGCTAGAAGCCGACCTCGGGGAAGATCAGTTTGGATTCCGTAGAAATTTTGGAACACGTAAGGCAATACTGACCTTACTCCTTATCTTAGAAGAAAGATCAAGGGATAACAAATTTAGCATTGGAGGGCAGCGTGGGTGGTAAAAATCGTAGACGGAGACCAAGAGATGAATACACTAAGCAGATTGAGAAGGATGTAGGTTGCAGTAAGTACTGGGAGATGAAGAAGCTTGCACAGGATAGAGTAGAATGGCGAGATGCATCCAACCAGTCTCAGGACTGAAGACCACAACAACTACAATTAAATAAGAAATAATAATTTTAATACGGGTGACTGCTTTCACATTCACTGCTCAGACACACCTGAGAACTGCCGTTTATCATTCCTCGTGTGTCTCACAGCAGTGATGCTTCACTCTACCCCTGCTGGTTCTCTGGTAATCTCAGTTTCCATGCATATTTTAAGAGGCGTGGCTTCACATACTAATACGTAGGGATCGGGTGGAACGGGAAACCTGCTCTGCTAACGTCCCGAAACTACTCTTGACGTGCGCAGCCGTCGCCTCCACCGGAGAACGCAGTCGCCTTTGCTTCATTCTCAGACCGTCACATCAGTACATGTCCTCTGAGAGCTCCACCGTAAGACGCGCGGGCGCGTGTCGCTTCCTCAGAGCGCCCCATTGTACGCCGATCCCTTTCCGCGAGCCGGCGAATAATTTACGCCGTTCCGTTGCGTCCCCTGTTCTCCTGCCGCGCCGTCGTCGTCGCCTCGCAGACTCCGGTCTGACACCGATGACGTTCCGCAGGGGGTGGGGGTTTCGGTCTGCGGCCGAAAGGAAGGGGCGAGGACACCGCGAGAATGAATCTCATTAGCGGGCCAGAGCGGCGCTGGCGTCTGGCTTCATTACTTGTTCATTTAGTTTGCGCGCGGCGGAGGGCGCTATAAATGCATAAACGGTGTTCTTCCTGAAAACGTGGCTGGGTCTGATATTCCCGTCCCTCCTCTGTAGGAGGTGCGGAAGGAAATGAGCTCTTTAGAGCCACGATTTTCCAATTGGAGCCCTCTAGTCGACTCTTTTATAGCAATTTCAATACAAGTAACGGAGAAAAGTTCTCTTAATTTGTGTCTGCAATTAGCCGGCTCTTAATTATCCAGAAACACAGCCCTTTTTCTCTGTTTTTTCCTTTCTTCGGTTTCCCGCGATAATACATTGGGATATCTGTTGCCACCAAATGTGGTATAAGTAACACACATTAATATTGTATAACGGTAAAAGAAAACTAAAAATAGCTTTCTGGAAATTAATGAACCCCCGTGCGCGGGGTAGAGAAAAGATACGTTGAAAGAGTAGATGGAGAACCCCCGCGAGGGGGACGAACTGTCTGCTGACGTGATAGAAGAACAGTGTTGATTTAGAAGACACAGGAGATTCAGTACGAGAATCAGATTCTGACAGAGGTCTGAAAGACTTGCGAACAAACAAAGTAGAAACGACACTTGTAATTCCTTCTGGATGTCTAAAATCATTGTTAGAAGTGTCAGCAAAAACACTAACACGATATTGCAGTCACTGTGTTGTTAAGAAGAACCGCGGGAACAGCTAAAAAAAAAGAAAAAAAAGATTATGATATCGAGGTGATTAGAGAAGGAGCACAAGCTCAGATCGTTGTAATGATGGGGAAAGAAATCAGCTGCAAGTTGCCGCACAGGTTAACCGCGCGGTCTGGGGCACCTTTTCACGGTTCGCGTGGCTACCCCCGTCGAAGGTTCGAGTCCTCCCTCGGGAATGGTTGGTTGGATGTTTTTGGGGGAGGAGACCAGACATCGAGATCATCGGTCTCATCGGATTAGGGGAGGACGGGGAAGGAAGTAGGCCGTGCCCTTTCAGAGGAACCATCCCGGCATTTGCCTTGAGTGATTTGGGGAAATCACGGAAAACCCATATCAGGATGGCCGGATGCGTGTTTGAACCTTCGTCCTCCAGCATGTGAGTGCCGCGAGCAGAAACTACAGCCGTTACCAAATACATGGCACTTACTCGCAACTGCCCATACGAATAATCATCACCTCTATAAGGGAATGACGTCAGTAAAAATTTGTGCAGGATCGGGGTCATCTTACCATTAGACTATCCGAGAACGCTGCACGGCCAGTCAGCCATTATCTACACTACTGGCCATTAAAACTGCTACACCAAGAAGAAATGCAGATGATAAACCGGTATTCATTGGACAAATATATTATACTAGAACTGACATGTCATTACATTTTCACGCTATTTGAGGCATAGATCCTGAGAAATCAGTACCCAGAACAAGCACCCCTGGCCGTAAAAACGGCCTTGATACACCTGGGTATTGAGTCGAACAGAGCTTTGACGGCGTGTTCAGGTACAGCTGCCCATGCAGCTTCAACACGATACCACAATTCATCAAGAGTAGTGACTGGCGTATTGTGACGAGCCAGTTGCTCGGCCACCATTGACCAGACGTTTTCAATTGGTGAGAGATCTGGAGAATGTCCTGGCCAGGGCAGCAGTCGAACATTTTCTGTATCCAGAAAGGCCCGTACCGGACCTGCAACATTCGGTCGTGCATTATCCTGCTTTAATTTAGGGTTTCGCAACGATCGAATGAAGGGTAGAGCCACGGGTCGTAACACAACTGAAATGTGTCGTCAATGCGAACAAGAGGTGACCGAGACGTATGGCGATGATGAATACACGCTTCCAATGTGCGTTCACAGCGATGTCGCCAAACACGGATGCGGCCATCATGATGCTGCAAACATAACGTGGATTCATCCGAAAAAAATGACGTTTTCCCATTCGTGCACCCAGGTTCGTCGTTGAGCACACATCGCAGGCTCTCCTGTCCATGATGCAGCGTCAAGGGCAACCGCAGCCATGGTATCCGAGCTGATAGTCCATGCTGCCGCAAACGTCGTTGAACTGTTCGTGCAGAAGGTTGTTGTCTTGCAGACGTCCCATCTGTTGACTCAGGGATCGAGACGTGGCTGCACGATCCGTTACAGCGATGCGGATAACATGCCTGCCATCTCGATTGCTAGTGATACGAGGCAGTTGGGATCCAGCACGGCATTCCGTATTACCGTACTGAACCCACCGATTCCGTATTCTGCTAATAGTCATAGGATCTCGACCAACGCGAGCAGCAATGTCGCGATACGATTAACTGCAATCGCCATGGCCTACAATCCGACCTTTCTCAAAGTCGGAAACATGATGGTACTGATTTCTCCTCCTTTCACGAGGCACCACAACAAAGTTGCACCAGGCAACGCCGGTCAACTGCTGTTTGTGTATGAGAACTCGGTTGGAAACTTTCCTCATGTCAGCACGTTGTAGGTGTCGCCACCGGTGCCTACCTTGTGGGAATGCTCTAAAAAGCTTATCATTTGCATATCACAGCATCTTCTTCCTGTCGGTTAAATTTCGCATCTGTAGCACGTTATCTTCGTGGTGTAACAATTTTAATGGCCAGCAGTGTATAAGCTGCATGGTTTACGACATCTGGAAGTTTAGGTCTCGTCGTGAAGTGCGTTCAGATAGCCTAATAGTAAGGCGAGCACTCGCAAATAAGAGGAAATCCGAGTTCGAATCCCGGTCTGGCACAAATTTGCATTGTCTTTAGTCCCTAACTGTTGTGTATAGTCGCAGCTGCGAATACATTTCGTATGTTTTACGACGGCTGCAGACGTCGTGGTGCCTGTTCCTTCGTAGATGCATTCCACCGTTCTTCTTAACAGCACAGGCTTTCAAATATCGTATTTATTCTCCGATACCTGGCAGCGACTTTTAATTAAAATGTTCTTCCCTGTACGGGAATTATGTAATGTATGTACGAGTACAGGTTGTGATGCAGGATCGAAAACAGATAGAACCTTAGGTTAGACGGTGAGTCGTGCAGGGATAGCCAAAGCGGTTAAGATGATCGGTCGTATAAAGCGGGGAATCCGGGGTCGAGTCGCGGTCCGGCACACATTCTTTTTGTCGTCATTCCCTTCTAAAGCTGATGCTTGTTCGTATTCGATCGGGGAATACATTTCATGAAAAACAATTATCAAGTCAATGTGTAGAATCTATGAGATAGGAGACATACAATTCGACTTGAGGAAGAAGACCATCCACAAAATCCCGAAGAGAACAAAGGCACGTAAATATTAGATCTTAAAATATGCTTAACAGTTGATTCATCTAATCTGCTGCAAAGAATAATGTAGTAACGAATGACGAAGAGAAGAACTGTCACGTGACGATTGCTTTAAGGACGCATTTCTGACGTTGCGGTTGTTAATCTAGGGAAACCTTAAAAAAAGTACGACACTTTCCTAGTATTTGTCGACCTAGGGAAAGTGTTAGATGAAGTTGAATGGTGAAAAATTACTGAAATTCTTATAAAACTACCTATAAGGGTAAGGGAAAGACGATTATTACGAAATATGTACAAGAACCAAGGGAGAACAAAAAACAAAAAAAAAATACAAAACCAACAGAGAAGTGCTCGGATTAAAAAGGTAAGTATAGGACTTGTCTCCCCCGTTTTTCTGTTTGTCCATTGGAGATGAAATGGTGAGAATAAAATAATGCTTCATTGGCGGGATTAAAATTTAGTATGAAACTACGTAAGTGGTAAGATTAGTTGATGGGATTGCCGTTGTTGCTGTTTTTTTCAGTCCGAAGACTGTTTTGATGCAGCTTTCCATGCTGGTCTCTTCTGTGCAACTCTCTTTACATAATCAGCGTAACATACATCACTTTAAAGATTTTTACTGTATTCACTTGGTCTCCTTCTACAATTTTACCCTCAACGTCACCCTCTCTACTTCTGCCAAACTGACAGTGTATCCTATCAACTGATCTCTTCGTTTAGTCAGGTCGTGCTGCAAGTTTGTTTTTCCCCAATTCGACTCACTACTCATCCAGTCATCAGCAATATTCTGTAGCACCACATGCTAAAAACTTCTTTTCTCTTCTTGCCTGAACTGGTTAAGGTCCAAGTTTAACTTTCACACAAGGCTACACTCCAGAAAATATTTTCAGCGTACGACGTTGCTATCTCCAGTTAGAGTGAGTAAGAACTACAGAAGCTGCCGGATTGAGCGAACAGCCTTCTGAGCACAAAAGATAGAAAGAGAAAATCAAAGAAGGTTGAAAATAATGAGTAAAAGCAGAACTAGATTATCTGTAAAATTAACAGCAGGACCGGGAATCACGTAATGGACAAAATGAAGGAATTCTGCTACCCTTAAGGCAAAATAATGCGTGATGGACGAAGGGAGGATGACACACGAAGACCAATATAGGCACGAAGGGTCTTAAATTTGCGAAAGAATTTTTTTCAGAGTGTACGTCTGGAGCTCAGAATCGTATGCAAGTGAGTCAGAGACTATGTGAAAACAGGAAAAGAAAAATTTCGAAGCTTTTCAGATGCAGTGTTACAGAAGGATGTTGAAAATTAAGAGAACTAAACAGATAGGAAATGACGAGGTTGTTACCCGAATAGGCGAGGAAAGGAGAGCATAGAAACCAACTGAAGAAGAGACCAAACGGTAGAGTATCTGTTAAGACAACAAGGAACAATAAATTGCTTGTCTGAGTGCGAAAGCACGAAGCGGACAGGCTGTGGTCCAAGAGGTGTCTTGAGGAGGGATGGCAGAAGACGCACAGTTCGGCGCAGCTGTTGCGACCGTTTAAGTAGCAGCTTTGTGTGTCTACAAGCTGGTGTCGCTTCTAACGTCAGATCCATAAGACAAACTGCACATTTCAAAAAAAGTTTTGCATCATTCCGGTCCCCGGAAGACCTGAAGATAGACGTTGACTGTGGATGTTGCGTCACAGACACAGTCCCTTTGACTGTTCAGAGATATCACTAAACCCATGCATGAGCAGCGCCTGTTAGACGGAGGGGGTCCGACAGCCGCTCAGTTCCAGTCATTCCACCAGGAGGGAGGTAAACGGCTCGTGCTGTCTGTAGTTCAACCCTGCCTAGATGGTCAACACAGCGGTTCGATCGCGTCCGCATTGCTACTATATTCCAGGAAAGGCTATCAACAAAGAACATGTCCAGGCGTCTCGGAGAGAACCAAAGCGATGTTGTTCGGATATGGAGGAGATACAGAGAGACGGGAACTGTTGATGACATGCCTCGCTCAGGCCTCCCAAGGGCTACTAGGGCAGTGGATGACCGCTTTCTACGGTTTATGGTTCGGAGGAACCCTGAGAGCAACGCCACCATGTTGAATAATGCTTATCGTGCAGCCACAGGACGTCGTGTTACCACTCAAACTGTGTGCAGTACGCTGCATGATGCCCAACTTCACTTCCGACGTCCCTGGCGTGATCCATCTTTGCAACCACGATACCATGCAGCGCGGTACAGATTTGCCGAACACCGTGCCGAATGGACCAGTCAGGATTGGCATCACATTCTCTTCTTCGATGAGTGTCGCATATGCCTTCAAGCAGACAATCATCGGAGACGTGTTCGGAGCCAACCCGGTCAGGCTGAACGCCTTAGACACACTGTCCAGAGCGTGCACCAAGTTGGAGGTTCAAAATGTGCGTGTGAATTCCTAAGGGACCAAACTGCTAAGGTCATAGCTCCCTAGTCTTATACTCTACTTAAACTGACTTACGCTAGGAACAACACACACACACACACACACACACACACACACACACACTCATGCCCGAAGGAGGACTAGAACCTCCGGCGGTAGGGGCCGCGCAATCCGTGCATGGTGCCTCAAACCACGTGGCCACTCCAAGTGGAGGGTCCCTGCTATTTTGGGGTGGCATTATCTGGGGTCGACGTGCGCCGCTGGTGGTCACGGAAGGCGTCGTTACGATTGTACGGTATGTGAATGCCATCCTCCGACCGACAGTGTAACCATATCGGCAGAATATTGGCGAGACATTCGTCTTCACGGGCGACAATTAGCGCCCCCATCGTGCACATCTTGCGAATGACTTCCTTCAGCCTGCCACGGTAACCGGGCGGTTCTAGGCGCTTCAGTCCGGAATCACGGGGCTGCTACAGTCGCAGGTTCGAATACTGCCCGGGCATGGATGTGTGTGATGTCCTTAGGTTAGGGGACTGATGATCTCAGATGTTTTAGTCCCAGCCGGCCGGGGTGGCCGAGCGGTTCTAGGCGCTACATCTGGAACCGTGCGTCCGCTACGGTCGCAGGTTCGAATCCTGCCTCGGGCATGGATGTGTATGCTGTCCTTTGATTAGTTAGGTTTAAGTAGTTCTAGGGGACTAATGACCTCAGAAGTTAAGTCCCATTGTGCTCAGAGCCATTTGAACCATTTTTTGAACTTCCTTCAGGATAACGACATCGCTCGACTAGGGTGGCGAGGAAGTACTCCAGGCATGATTCCTATCGAACATACCTGGGCTAGACTGAAAAGGGCTGTTTATGGATGACGTGACTCGGCAACCACTCTGAGGGATCTTCGCCGAATAGCCGGTGCAGAGTGGGAAAATCTGGACCAACAGTACCTTGATGATTTCAGAATGAAATTTTCACTTTGCAGCGGAGTGTGTGCTGATATGAAACACCCTGGCAGATTAAAACTGTGTGCCGGAACGAGACTCGAACTCTGGACCTTTGCCTTTTTCGGGCAAGTGCTCTATCATCTGAGCTACCCAACAAGACTCACGCCCCGCCTTCACAGATTTACTTCCGCCAGTACTTCGTCTCCTACCTTCCAAACTTCACAAAAGCTCTCCTGCGATGCTGCAGAACTATCACTTCTTGATGTGGATAGTATGCCACGACGAATACAGGCATGCATCAGTGCAAGAGGACGTGCTACTGGGTATCAGAGGTCTCTGTGTGTACAGCAATATGAACCACCACTTCTGAAGGTCTCGCTGTGTGGTGGTACAACATGCAATGTGTGGTTTTCGTGAGCAGTAAAAATGACGGAAATGATGTTTATGTTGATCTCTATTCCAATTTTCATTACAGTTTCGGGAACTCTCGGAACCGAAGTGATGCAAAACTTTTTTTGATGTGTGTTGCTTGCTTTATACAATAATGGAAATTAGGAAACTCTTTTGATCCAGCCTCGTCGGCAATCTTTTGTGTCTAGGAAGCCTGCTTACGGGGTTTGCTAGACAAACAATCAAACAGCTTCTATTAATGCGTTTTATTACAATTAATCAGATGCAGCACTTAACTTTGCTCATTACATAGATGTTTCGCAAGCATACGAAAGAAACATTCTTTTCAGTGACTGCTGATCTGTAACTGACAAAAGTATTCCCTGAACTGCTATCGAAGTCGCTGCTTTTGCGCTGAACCGAATATCCCGTCGCAGTAACTTAGCAACGATGTCTGCAGCAGGGGAAAGAAAAGGCAATCTCCTAACCAACAGGCTTCACAACAGCCTAACCGTGTACCTAATATCGATGGTTTGCCGCTGATCAAATTATAAGTTCTTCCCCAGTTAACTTGAAAAATCGATAAGAAAAACGTTAAGCTGTAGCAGATTCAACATAGAAGATAAGGATAGACGCAGCAAAATTCACCAGTCCTTGTTGTAGACAAGTTTTATCGTAAAAAATTTTTTAACAGTTCAACAAAGTCACAGAGTTTCTATATGTTCGTTGTGTGGTCTGAGACTCCTTGATATCTTTGCCAGAATAAATTGAAATTCTCCTAATTTTTCCTTAAATAATTAATTAATAACACTAAAGAATCAATCTTGTTCTCATTTAACGAAATATTCCACTTTATACCCGATCTTCTTGACCACAATCGCCGATGAAGTTTTAAAACAGAATTTTAATGCACTACAAAGTATCGATTATTTTCAAAATGTCAATACGTGTCGATTTCTCATTAATAAAACTTTAAACTAGTTAATTATTGAAGGTAGTCCACACTCCTGATAAAATTCTGCCAGAATCTCTTCAAGAAGTCTGAATTTTAATAACATTTTTCAAATTTCACACATAAGTAATATTTACAATGTATGTCGTAACAACAGAATCAACTGACTGTTTTAACTTCCAACTCGAAGTGTATTTCACAGTTGATAACCAGTTGACATCCAATTACAAGCTTTATCATTACACATTCAACATTGAACCCGTTTCCCTTTTATAAAAAAACATAAAACATATTTTAATAATGGTCAGCATGATGTTTCAACGGTTCTTCCAGCCGCCGGCCGCCGACCACGATGCAATACTGGTTAGCTCTCGTCGTCCGCCGCGTGTGGAGTCCACAATGGATCATTTTGCTGCCACGCTCGACAAGAAAGAAAAGACACAAAATCTTTTTAAATAACAAGTCTTCATTAACATTTCTTACCTGGCGTCGCTCAAGCGGTAAAAAAACGCGATGTTTCCTGATTAGACTTTTGAAACACCACACTATCCAAATCGCTGATCTTGAATCTCCTATTGAACTGGGCAGCGACGAGTCGGGGTGGCGCTTATGTCCTCTTCACCTAGGGGCCGCTGCTGCCGCGTTGTCGTCCTGGAAGGGAGGTCAGTCAGCACGCGATTGGCTGACCCCATCTCACAGTCTTCTTTGCTCTATCGTTCCCGACTGGCGTGCAGGCAAATGACTTTACGCCGTAACAGAAACAGTTTCGAGTTTCACAGGGAAACTATATAACTCCCCACTTTTGTCGGTCTCGTCATGAAAAATCCCACCGCTGTTTTTTGTATCACCATCTGCATTATTGGTTCAAATGGACATATGTGAACTCGGCTGCATAATAAAATAAGTATCTAACAAGAACAAAATACTGGCAGAAGTAAAGCTGTGAGTACCGGGCGTGAGTCGTGCTTCGGTAGCTCAGATGGTAGAGCACTTGCCCGCGAAAGGCAAAGGTCCCGAGTTCGAGTCTCTGTCGGGCACACAGTTTTAATCTGCCAGGAAGTTTCAAGAACAAAATAGTCTACCAGCTACTCCTAGTTGGCATCATTACAGTGAATCGACTCTAAACGGGTAACATCTGTTTTGACCCTCCGAGATAACTTTCCCAGCAGCACTGGTACTTATTTCGGTAGTTACATTTGAGGCTGGAACACAAAACGTTCTCCTCGCGGAATTAGAAAGAGCGGGAAAGAGACTACAGTTACGCTTTCACCTCTCAAACTGAGCACAATCGTCACCACTATTCATTAGTGTGAATACAAGTCACTTCACTCAACGCCACTACATAGATATTTACAGATATAACAAAAACGGAGTAAGGTATTACTGCCACGTTAAATTCTTTTCTAGCTGATATTTCATCACTCATTTGACACGCCGTATAGAAACATACATCATTTTAAATAATCGGAAAGCCGACCACAAAGTTTTTACTATTCACGGCAAAGTTGGAATTTCGACTTTCTCATCTGTGTGACGGAGACAACGATCTTTTAGCACACGTAGTATGTACCAGTTAATAGATGGTAAAACGAACGTTGTACTGCCAAGATACTGGTTACAGTGAAACCGACGTTTTGCAATTAACCACTGTTTTCATGAGATGGACACGCAGAGCGTCTACAGTAATTTAAACATTCGTCTGAATCTTCGGGCCCTGTACTGCAATGACTTTTCAGCTTGTGCTCCCATTACAAAACAAACTGAATTGTAGGAAAGTTCTAACTTTGCAGCATCTTTGAATGGCGCTAAAATGTCACGAGTTCTCTTTTGCAGTTTTGTTGCCACAACCAGTAGCTACAGACTGTAGCATTCTAAACAAACTGTTCACGCTTGCTTCAAGCTTGTCTGTATCGAATTTACGTCACCAGTTCTGTTCATGAAACGGACAGTATTCTTGGCGACGTTAAGTCGCCGCGAAAACACTGCAACCCTATTTATCAAATAATCTTTATGTAAAATATGTTTCAGAACTGTATTCAAATCATGTGTAACGGATGCATCATGCTGAAAGGATTGCAGTGCCTTGCATGTATTAATGTTTCCTCGATGTAGTTCTCTATAAATTACCTAAATTTTTTTTCGTCTCAGAAGAGTGAATATATTTCGCAATGCCTAATTTTGATAAGCAAAGTTCGCAGTAATAGATAGGTAACACAATTTGCGTTATGTATCTGTCCATAAATCACTGTACATCCAGATGCATTCAAGCGTATGGCCTGGATCTTGCTGGGCATTATATTCACTCGTATTTCATTGGTTTGTCTTTCACTGTTTCGTGCTGCTATCAGAATGAAGAAAAATGTTAGAAACGTCTACGTCTTAGGTGGAGATTTCAATTTACCAGATATAGACTGGGACACCTAGATGTTTAGGATGGGTGGTAGGCACAGAGCATCGAGTGACATTATACTGAGTGCACTATCCGAAAATTACCTCGAGTAATTAAACTGAGAACCGACTCGTGGAGATTACATCTTGGACCAACCGATAACAAACAGACACGAACTTTTCGACTCTGTAAGTGCGGAACAGGGAATCAGTGATCATAAGGCCGTTGCAGCATCCCTGAATATGGAAGTAAATAGGAATAAAAAAAAAGGGAGGAAGACGTATCTGTTTAGCAAGAGTAATAGAAGGCAGATTTCAGACTACCTAACAGATTAAAACGACAATTTTTGTTCCGACACTGACAATGTTGAGTGTTTATGGAAAAAGTTCAAGGCAATCGCAAAATGCGTTTTAGACAGGTGCGTGCCGAGTAAAACTGTGAGAGACGGGAAAAACCCACTGTGGTTCAACAACAAAGTTAGGAAACTACTGCAAAAGCAAAGAGAGCTTCACTCCAAGTTTAAACGCAGCCAAAACCTCTCAGACAAACAGAAGCTAAACGATGTCAAAGTTAGCGTAAGGAGGGCTATGCGTGAAGCGTTCAGCGAATTCTAAAAAAAAGCTTCTATGTACCGACTTGACAGGAAATCCTAGGAAGTTCTGGTCTTACGTTAAATCAGTAAGTGGCTCGAAACAGCATATCCAGACACTCTGGGATGATTATGGCATTGAAACAGAGGATGATACGAGTAAAGCTGAAATACTAAACACCTTTTTGCAAAGCTGTTTAACAGAGGAAGACCGCACAGCAGTTCTTTCTCTAAATCGTCGCACAAACGAAGAAACGGCTGACATCGAAATAAGTGTACAAGGAATAGAAAAGCAACTGGAATCACTCAACAGAGGAAAGTCCACTGGACCAGACGGGATACCAATTCGATTCTACACAGAGTACGCAAAAGAACTTGCCCCCTTTCAAACAGTCGTGTACCGCAAGACTCTAGAGGAACGGATGTTGTTATCAATGGAGAGACGTCTACAGACGTTAAGGTAACCTCTGGCGTGCCACAGGGGAGTGTCATGGGACCATTGCTTTTCACAATATGTATAAATGACCTAGTAGATAGTGTCGGAAGTTCCATGCGACTTTTCATGGTTGAGGCTGTGGTATACAGAGAAGTTGCAGCATTAGCAAATTGTAGCGAAATGCAGGAAGATCTGCAGCGGATAGGCACTTGGTGCAGGGAGTGGCAACTAACCCTTAACATAGACAAATGTAATATATTGCGAATACATAGAACGAAGGATCCTTTATTGTATAATAATATGACAGCGGAACAAACACTGGCAGCAGTTACTTCTGTAAAATATCTGGGAGTGTGCGTACGGAACTATTTGAAGTGGATTGATCATATAAAATTAATTGTTGGTAAGGATGAGATTCATTGGGAGAGTCCTGAGAAAATGTAGTCCATCAACAAAGGAGGTGGCTTACAAAACACTCGTTCGACCTATACTTGGGTATTGCTCATCAGTGTGGGATCCGTACCACATTGGGTTGACGGAGGAGATAGAGAAGATCCAAAGAAGAGTGGCGCGTTTCATCACAGGGTTATTTGGTAACCGTGATAGCGTTATGGAGATGTTTAGCAAACTCAAGAGGCAGAGTTTGCAAGAGAGGCGCTCTGCATCGGGATGTAGCTTGCTGTCCGGGTTTAGAGAGGGTGCGTTACTGGATGAGGTATCGAATATATTGCTTCCTCCTAATGATACCTCCAGAGGAGATCACGAATGTAAAATCAGAGAGATTCGAGTGCGGACGGAGGCTTTCCGACAGTCGTTCTTCCCGCGAACAATACGCGACAGAAACAGAAAAGGGAGGTAATGACAGTATCACGTAAAGTGCCCTCCGCCACACACCGTTGGGTGGCTTGCGGAGTATAAATGTCGATGTAGATGTAGATCTCCTCACTGTAAAACCGACATTTACAAGCTCCTGGTACAAAGCGCGAAATCATACACCTAATGCTACTGTAAATGGATGGAGAGCTCTGGCAAACATTTCTACACACCTTTTAATTATAGTAGCTTCCACTGGTAATGCTTCAGAACTTACACTTTGTCGTATTCTGCAGGCACGTGCCTTCGTATGTGTGATGGCAGACCTATAAGACAGGAGAGCAGCGGACTTGTCACAGTACATGTAGCTGACATGCTTATCAGACACTAATGAAAATCTCTGATACAACCACCGTCTTTCGCACTCGGGATATATTCATTCTAATCATGGTTCAGTTTAACGCTCTTGTAATTCTCACTTTCACGTGATGTTGTCTACAATGGGTGATCGAGCGGCGCTCGGTCAACTGCAGAGTGTCTGATAAGTCACTCCCTATTCTTAAAGTGTTATGATTTTTTAAATTTATGAATCAATTCTCTTAGGACTCTTACGTTAGAAGCAGCACTCTCTGAGGTTGGGTTTAACATCATTTTCGTCCTCCGCATAAGCTACAGCATTCTGTACACATTTTTTTAAAAAAACGAACTGGTAGGCTCTACGTGCGACTCTACTGCCCACGACACGTTAGGTGGTACAGTGGCTAACACATCAGGTCTTACTGCTTCCAATTTATCCAAGTCCGTGGCTTTCTCTTGCAAAGCTTCTCCTTTGCCCATCTCCAGAGGAAAAAATCGCAAGACGTTAAATCAGGGTTGCGGCGAGCCTATTCCTCTGCACCACGTCTGCCATTCCAACGACCTGGGAAATCATCATGCAGCGACTCGTGGACATCATCTGCAGAATGTGCTGGTGCTCCGAACTGCATGAAGTGAAGCTGTTGGTTGTTCCATAGTGAAACGATTGGCCATACGCGATCTTGCAGAATTTCGAGGTATCTCTCGCCATTCATTTTTCTCCGCAGGAAGAAAAGACCAACAACTTTGGATGAGGTGATACCAAGCCATACTGTAACCTTCTGACGCCCCTGTGCTTTTTCATCACATTCGTGTGGGTTTTCGACTGCCCAGTAATGCCTGTTTACAAATCCTCCAATGTGGAAAACTATATTATGGTTCCACAGAATGTTCTCTTAAAAGTTCGGGCCAACCATTATTCCAATCCAAGAAATTATCTCCAAACTCCATTCTCCTGTCACAGCCGTCAGGAAACAATTACTCCACATAACGTGGCTTTGACGACGTGAAAGTGAAATCTTTCTTAAGAATCGCTGCAACTGAGTGATCTGAAAGAACATTTTCACGAGGTCCTTGATGCAGTGAACATTTCACATACTTTGTCAGCATTCTCTGGTAACCTCGCAATTGACCTTCTTGCATCGGCGACGCTCCCTGTTGTCAGTAATTTAGAATGCCAATTTTTAACTGATTTTGTATTCGATGTTGCATGAATCCCTCGCTCAGCCCTCCAACACCTTTGTCCTCGCACTGCAGATCTCCAGACTTCATACCGAGCTGCTATTTTGGCCCGTTCGTCCACAGTCAATAGAGACGGCATTTTCCAATTGAAACCAAAGCAAAAATGACGTTAAACACAACCTCAAGGAGTGCTGTTTCTAACAAAAACAGTTCTAAGAGAATTGGTCCACAAATAAAGATATTGTGACTGTTTAAGAGCCTTATACACCCTGCATAGTACACGGCCTGGTAATTTGGGAGCGCGCCGGCCGTAGTGGCCGAGCGGTTCTAGGAGCTCCTGTCTGGAACCGCGCGACCGTTACGGTGGCAGGTTAGAATCCTGCCTCGGGAATGGATGTGTGTGATGTCCTTAGGTTAGTGAGGGTTAATTAGTTCTAAGTTCTAGGGGACTGATGACCTCAGTTGTTAATTTCCATAGTGCTCAGAGCCATTTAAACCATTTGAATTCGGGCGCGCGACGCTCGGACGACAGTTACGGAAATCGAGTGTTGTTCAAAGTGGCAGTATTGACATGCACCGAACAGTTCGAGAGAGCGTATATGTCAAATGCAGACCTTTACTGTACAGCTATCCCTGCCTAGAGCGCGTATGGTGAATACACAGATGCATTCATGAGAAGAGAGCGTAGCGCCGCGTAGCACGAAGTCCAAGGTCCACACACTCAAGTTTTAAGTATGTAAACCATACAAAAAGTTTCTCAAACCATTAATTTTTCACACTGGACTCGTATTTGGGAGGACGGAGGTTCAATCCCATCTCCGGCCATCCTGATTTAGGTTTTCCGTGATTTCCCAAAATCGCTTCAGGCAAATGCCGGGATGGTTCCTATGAAAGGGCACGGCCGATTTCCTTCCCCGTCCTTCCCTCACCAGAATTTGCGCTTCGTCTCTAATGACCTCGTTGTCGACGGGACGTTAAACACTAATCTCCTCCTCCTCCATTAATTTTTCCGATAACGTGCAATTCATATCGACATCTAAGCTGTGGCACATGTAATTCTTGCTGAAGTGACTAGCAGAGGAAAGAGGTCAAAACAGTAAATGATACTACATTACAAACGACCAATCTCCATGGAGACTTTAATTCGTTGACATTAAATATTTTATAATGATGCCTAGCACAATTCGGACGATAATTTTTGAATAATCTGTAGTTTCCTAACAACGAAATATTTTGTTGTTTATTTCTTATAATCGTCACAAAAATGCGAAGTATCTATTGAATGGCGAAAACACACATTTTCCTTACGCCAGCACATATGACTGAAGAAAAATTAATAGATTCAGACGCTTCACAGTAACTACTTTATTGGTTTTATTTAGATAGAACTGGAATATTGTATGAAATGGTCATGGCCGTTTTGCTGCTTATTGTGCTGCCTACCAGGAATACTGGATCAAATTCTCAAAATGTGGTGATATAAACTGACAATGGAGAAATGACAGAAGGCTGACAATACTGTTACGCTGAAAACCCTGAAATGACAGCGAGCTAACGGAAATTATACTACGTGACAATTCTGACATAAATCCTTTAGGCTGCTGCATTTTTTATATCGAGAGGTTGAATCACTCTATCAGTTCCGGTTGGAATCCGAATTATATTGTGAGTCTTTCCGCCGTCCTAAAGGCAGTGGTTTCTTCACGTCCACGCCCAAGAGTACAACAAAAGCAATGAATTATTTTCTGCAAATGGTAAGTATGTAGCACTGAAAATTATTCATTCCCATTTTTCCAGATTTTGCTACGTCGATTTCAAGATTCTTGCAAGTAAGCAGTCATTTTCATTACAATTTTGATCATAATTTCCCTTGATGATGATGATCTGCGGAAACAGCAATCTGCTGGCACTCATCACTGGAATTGATGTATACAAATGTGTCACAGCATCTGTCGCCTGCGCTAGCACCTTTGTCTATTTTTCCCTCGAAATGATAAGATTAGGTTTGCACGAAACATGATTGATGGCCATCTAAGCAGCGTCTTAGGGAACGACAAGAAACTTCGCCTTCAGGCCAGCTACGAATTTCTCTATAGTATTAACAATTAGCGACAGCTACTTTCCGTGTATATTGGAAGTGAATTTTGTAATTTTGCGACTTCCTTTTACATATAATTTCCTTAGTCTGTTTAACCAGGTCGGAAAGCCTGGAGATCAACGATGTTAATGTCGCATGCAATTCAGAGCGCGCGGTCTCATAGATCTCCTTCGGTAAAGGTGCATTGACTCTTACGAGCAGTTCTAAATCTTTCGAATAGTTTTTCTTTCACACTTTTGCGAATTGCATCGTGGAACGTATTTTGTACTTCGCATAAACGTTTCATCCAGTTATATGCAATTCATATTAAGATTTTACTAAGCGAAACCGGCTTTGCACACTGCTTATATATAAGCGTTTTCTTCCTTCATCGTTTTATTTGTAATAATTTTTTTGTAAATTATTTGTAATTTATAGCCTTTTCTTTCTCACTGAAAGCTGTTACTTGCATGTTCTCTTTGGGCTTAGAAGATGCTCTGATTTTGTTCTGGACTTTAATTAGCATAACAATCGGCGTTCGAACCACAGTTCACCGAATCGAACAAGTCATTTCGTGCTTCCTCTACTGATTCCACCGTTTCCTACGAAATGACGACATCATTCGAATGAATATGTAGGTCTTCAGGAGAAGTAGGTGATTTCTATTGCCTACCGAGTTCTTCATATTTCATCTTTTCAGGATTGAAAGCATAAATTGGATTCCACATTACTGTGTAACTATGGAACTCTCACAAAGACATGTTATTAGCCAGCATATGCAAATAAATCACAAAGATAATTAATTCAGAACGAAATTTTCTCTCTGAAGTGGAGTGTGCGCTTGTATGAAACCTCCTGGTGAAACTGTATTCCGGTTCGTGAATCGAACTCAGGATCTTTGCCTTTCGCGCCAAATGTTCTGCGAACTGAGCTACCAAAACACATCTCTTGAACCCTCCTCACAGGCGAACTTTTCCTGGTCTCCTACCTTCCAGACTTCTCATAAGTTTCCTTCGCAGAGGTGTACATCTCTCAAGCCATGTAGCGAGCGAATTCATCAAGTTTTAACGTTTTTTTTAAGAAACACTTGGAATGTGTCTTACACTTAAAAATTTGACTTTGGGTTCCCTTAGGTGTATTCATCGTGTACAAAAAATATCAGGTTGGGTTTCGAAATGTCAGACTGGACAGTTGCCTTGTAAAAGGAAGATTGATGACAAACACACACACACACACACCCATACACACACACACACATACACACACACACACACACACACACACACACACACACACACACACACACATACAAAACTGAAGGCAATGCACTTGGTTCCCCATACTGGGTCCTGGGACCTCAGTTGTTCCTGATCTATATAAGTGACCTGGGGGACAATCTGAGCAGTTCTCTTAGGTTGTTCGCAGATGATGCTGTAATTTACCGTCTAGTAAGGTCATCCGAAGACCAGTATCAGTTGCAAAGCGATTTAGAAAAGATTGCTGTATGGTGTGGCAGGTGGCAGTTGACGCTAAATAACGAAAAGTGCGAGGTGATCCAAATGAGTTCCAAAAGAAATCGTTGCAATTCGATTACTCGATAAATAGTACAATTCTGAAGGCTGTCAATTCAACTAAGTATCTGGGTGTTAAAACTACGAACAACTTCAGTTGGAAAGACCACATAGATAATATTGTGGGTAAGGCGAGCCAAAGGTTGCGTTTCATTGGCAGGACACTTAGAAAATGCAACAAGTCTACTAAAGAGACAGCCTACACCACACTCGTTCGTTCTCTGTTAGAATATTGCTGCGCGGTGTGGGATCCTTACCAGGTGCGATTGACGGAGGACATCGAAAGGGTGCAAAAAAGGGCAGCTCGTTTTGTATTATCACGTAATAGGTGAGAGAGTGTGGCAGATATGATACGAGAGTTGGGATGGAAGTCATTAAAACAAAGACGTTTTTCGTCGCGGCGAGATCTATTAACGAAATTTCAGTCACCAACTTTCTCTTCCGAATGCGAAAATATTTTGTTGAGCCCAACCTACCTAGGTAGGAATGATCATCAAAATAAAATAAGAGAATTCAGAGCTCGAACAGAAAGGTGTAGGTGTTCGTTTTTCGCACTCGCTGTTCGGGAGTGGAATGGTAGAGAGATAGTATGATTGTGGTTCGATGAACCCTCTGCCAAGCACTTAAATGTGAATTGCAGAGTAATTACGTAGATGCAGATGTAGATGTACCTCTTGATACTAATAGATTAAATGTTAGATGCATAACCTAATCTTAGAACTGTTAAATTTTAATAAACGAGAATAACAATCTCTAGGTAGCGAGGACAACTTTGCAGCTTTGGGCAAAATGTAGTACGTTGAGTGATCAGTTCTGGGCATTTCCAAGTTGACACTGCCCTTAAGCACCACATGGTAGCACTGGAAAATGTCGGCTGTCAAAATTGTACTGATTTTCATAAATAATGGGGAAAACATAGACACACTTATAACTGTGAAATATGCTGCTGTCACGAAAGTGAACAATGATTCCATCGCAGTGCTGGACAAAATTACCACACGCGAGCCAGTAGATCTAGAGATGCTTGTGTCAAACATACGAAGTAGACAAGTCCATGTTAGAAGCAGAACAGTGAGAGAAAGTTGGGACAGCACGCATCTGCAAGTTGTAGCCAGACCAGTTCAGACAGAAAACACCAAATGCTACTATCTCTCTTGTTTGTAGTTTCCTGACTGTTGGTTCACATCCAGCAGATTTAAACAAGTATGATGAAGCGCGAGGCAAGCCGATGACTGACGGCTGCTTTTACACTCTCCTTATGATACTCTAGGTGACTTACAGTCATTGGCAGCCCATTTGTCTTTGTAGAGGTATGGTAGAAATGGGGTCCTTAGGACCTACAACCATGTCGGCAGCCATCAGATTGATAGTAGGACGTTGATCGGCCAATGTGTCTTATTGGAGGCTAAGTGACGTCCATTGTACGCAAATAAGTCAAAACATTATGACCACTGTCAACCGCGACGTTCGATGCCGTATGATGGTATTGCGGGTACCTGATGCAATAACAAAAGTATGTAAGCTGAGCAGACACGGACGCGGGATCACCTTAACAAAGATATGGGTTGTAAATGGAAAAATCCATTGAGATAAGCGACTCAGAAAGGACAGATTGTTATTACGCAGAGCTTGTGAACGAGTACCTCGAAAACGGCGAAGTTGGTTGGATGTCCGAGTGCTACTGTCGTGAGCATCTACGGGACGAGATAGGACAGTGGAACTATCACTAGGCGCTAAATGGCTGGGCGTCCACGACTCTTCATAGAGCGTGGTGTTCTGAAGTTTGTCTGCTCTGTAAAGTAGGGTAGATGGTGATCTGTTGTATCGCTGCCGAACGAGCATAATGCTAGTGCACGCACAAGTGTTTCGGAGCACACCGTTCATTGTACATTGCTGAACACAGAGCTCTGCAGCAGACCTCCCCTACTCGTTCACATGTTGACCCAACGAAGTTGTGTATTACACTGCAGTAGGCACAGAACCATTGGGATTCAATCGTCGATCAATGGAAACATTCCGACCCTTCGGATGAATCATATTTTTGCTTCACTAGTTGGATGGTCGTCTCCACAAACGCCGAGGTGAATGGCAGATCGAAACGTACAGCACGCCATGGACACACGCTGTTGGAACCAGTATTAGGGTATGAGAGACATTCTCCTACGCTTGCTGTGGTAGTAACCGAAGACACGCTAACAACTGCGAACCACCTGCATCCCATCATGCTTGATACTTTCCCCGACCGCTGTGTCTTCTTCCAGACAAATAGTTGTTGTGTCTCGGAGACAGAATCGTGATACAGTGGTTTTAGGAGCATTGTAGTGAACTCACGTTGATGTCTTGGCGACCAAAGTCGCCTGATGTAAATCGCTAATGGGTCGCTATCGGACACCATCACCGCTTATCCGAATCAGCTACCCATTATTTACTCGAGTTACATGATCTTGGCGTGGAAATCTAATGCCACAAACAACCCACAATTCTCCCAACAAACTGTCGGATCCGTGATAAGCAGAATCAGTGACATATTTCGTTCCAAAAAACTGGCGTTCTACGGATCGGACGTGGAATGTCAGATCCCTTAATCGAGCAGGTACGTTAGAAAATTTAATAATGGAAATAGATAGGTTAAAGTAGGATGTAGAGGCTTATCTCACTAGGGGAACTAGTGAAGTTCGGTGGCAGGAGCAACAAGACTTTTGGTCAGGTGAATACCGGGTTATAAATACAAAATCAAATAGGGGTAATTCAGGAGTAGGTTTAATAATGAATAAAAAAATAGGAGTGCGGTTAAGCTACTACAAACAGCATAGTGAACGCATTATTGTGGCCAAGATAGACACGGAGCCCACGCCTACTACAGTAGTACAAGTTTATATGCCAACTAGCTCTGCAGATAATGAAGAAATTGAATAAATGTATGATGAGATAAAAGAAATTATTCAGATAGTGAAGGGAGACGAAAACGTAATAGTCATGGATGACTGGAATTCGAGTGTAGGAAAAGGGAGAGAAGGAAACATAGTAGGTGAATATGGATTAGGGGTAAGAGATGAAAGAGGAAGCCGTCTGTTAGAATTTTGCAAAGAGCATAACTTAATCATAGCTAACACTTGGTTCAAGAATCATAAAAGAAGGTTGTATACATGGAAGAATCTTGGAGATACTAAAAGGTATCAGATAGATTATATAATGGTGAGACAGAGATTTAGGAACCAGGTTTTAAATTGTAAGACATTTCCAGGGGCAGGTGTGGACTCTGACCACAATCTATTGGTTATGAACTGCAGATTAAAATTGAAGAAACTGCAAAAAGGTGGGAATTTAAAGAGATGGGACCTGGATAAACTGACTAAACCAGAGGTTGTGCAGAGTTTCAGGGAGAGCATAAGGGAACAATTGACAGCAGTGGGGGAACGAAGTACAGTAGAAGAAGGATGGGTAGCTCTGAGGGATGAAGTAGTGAAGGCAGCACACGATCAAATAGGTAAAAAGACGAGGGCTAGTAGAAATCCTTGGGTAACAGAAGAAATATTGAACTTAATTGATGAAAGGAGGAAACATAAAAACGCAGTAAATGAAGCAGGCAAAAATGAATACAAATGTCTCAAAAATGACATCAACAAGAAGTGCAAAATGGCTAAGCAGGGATGGCTAGAGGACAAATTTAAGGATGTAGAGGCTTATCTCACTAGGGGTAAGATAGATACTGCCTACAGGAAAATTAAAGAGACCTTTGGAAAAAAGAGAACCACTTGTATGAATATCAAGAGCTCAGATGGAAACCCAATCCTAACCAAAGAAGGGAAAGCAGAAAGGTGGAAGGAGTATATAGAGGGTCTATACAAGGGCGATGTAATTGAGAACAATATTATAGAAATGGAAGAGAATGTAGATGAAGATGAAATGGGAAATACGATATTGCGTGAAGAGTTTGACAGAGCACTGAAAGACTTGAGCCGAAACAAGGCCCCGGGAGTAGACAACATTCCATTAGAACTACTGACGGCCTTAGGAGAGCCAGTCCTGACAAAACTCTACCATCTGGTAAGCAAGATGTATGAGACAGGCGAAGTACCCTCAGACTTCAAGAATAATATAATAATTCCAATCCCTAAGAAAGCAGGTGCTGACCGATGTGAAAATTACCGAACTATCAGTTTAATAAGTCACAGCTGCAAAATACTAACGCGAATTCTTTACAGACGAATGGAAAAGCTGGTAGAAGCCGACCTCGGGGAAGATCAGTTTGGATTCCGTAGAAATATTGGAACACGTGAGGGAATACTGACCTTACGACTTATCTTACAAGAAAGATTAAGGACAGGGAAGGGAGTGAGACAGGGTTGTAGCCTGTCCCCAGTGTTATTCAATCTGCATATTGAGCAAGCAGTATAGGAAACAAAAGAAAAATTCGGAGTAAGTATTAAAATAAAAACTTTGAGGTTCGCCGATGACATTGTAATTCTGTCAGAGACAGCAAAGGACTTGGAAGAGCAATTGAACGGAATGGACAGTGGCTTGAAAGAAGGATATAAGATGAACATCAACAAAAGCAAAACGAGGATAATGGAATGTAGTCGAATTAAGTCGGTTGATGGTGAGGGAATTAGATTAGGAAACGAGACACTTAAAGTAGTAAAGGAATTTTTCTATTTGGGGAGCAAAATAACTGATGATGGTCGAAGTAGAGAAGATATAAAATGTAGACTGGCAATGGCAAGGAAAGCGTTCCTGAAGAAGAGAAATTTGTTAACATCGAGTATAGACTTAAGTGTCAGGATATCGTTTCTGAAAGTATTTGTAAGGAGTGTAGCCATGTATGGAAGTGAAACATGGACAATAAATAGTTTGGACAGGAAGAGAATAGAAGCTTTAGGAAATGTGGTGCTACAGAAGAATGCTGAAGAATAGGTGGGTAGATCACATAACTAACGAGGAGGTATTGAATAGAATTGGGGAGAAGATGAGTTCGTGGCACAAGTTAACGAGAAGAAGGGACCGGTTGGTAGGACATGTTCTGAGGCATCAAAGGATCACAAATTTAGTATTGGAGGGCAGCGTGGAGGGTAAAAATCGTAAGGAGACCAAGAGATGAACACACTAAGCAGATTCAGAAGAATGTGGATTGCAGTAGGTACTGGGCGATGACGAAACTTGCACAGGATAGGGTAGCATGGAGAGCTGCATCAAACCAGTCTCAGGACTGTAGACCACATCAACATTTCGTTCCAAAGACTAACAAACAAGCTATTAAGATGATGGTCACAATGTTTTGGCTCGTGAGTGCAGAAACACTTGTGGTCCTCCTGCGCGGCGGTTTACGCCAATGTAAGCATTTACTCTGCGATATTGAAGATCCACTGTACACAATGTGGACCTCGGATACCCGAATTGTTGTGTATTCTGTGATGTGCTACGACACAACTGTTTTGCGCCGTTTATCATCGCACATTCAAAGTCGGTTAACTCGCTACGACTGCGATGTTCGGCACAAACGTGTCTGTAGCAGATAGCTTGGCTATCGTGTCTGCATTACCGCAATACATTGCATCCAACTGCAACATTTGGGGATCATACATCCACATCTTCCAACATGACAACCCTTCGCATGACGTTTGTCCAAGGCGTCTGCATTCCTTGGTTGACTACACCAGAAGGATAACATTATCGATGACTGTGCTTCATGAACGTGCTACATGGGTGTTGGGGCACTTCAAGGAGGATCGAATCTTGTGCTTGGAACGGCAGATCAAAGTAGACTCGAGCCCTGATATAGCTTGAAAAGTGACTGCATGTCTTCTGAGCTTGGAAGAAATCTCACGCGTGCAGCATAAAATAACGCTCCGTGAATGGAATACCAACGGATGAGTCAGTGTTCGAAGGTGAAGTAGTACATTTTTAAGCAGACAAATAAATATTCAAGTCCTTTCACGTCTAAGTAAGCTAACAGACAAAACAAATGTCAGTCAAATTAACACTGTTTTGGGTAATTCCTTTGATGCATTTTCGTCGAGTTTGCGTGCACCTGTCAATTATAAATGTCATTAGACTGCTTTAGGTCCATAACTAGAAGCTATTGTTAATGTGGTATATAGTTTTCATTTAATGACAAACTTATCGCTCTTCTGCTTACGAAACCTGTGCAGCGGTGCCTTTAAATGGTCGAAACATATCTGAATTAAACAGCCTAACATGGTTGGTTGGTTGGTTGTTTCGGGAAGGAGACCAGGCAGCGTGTTCATCGGTCTCATCGGAGTAGGGATGGATGGGGAAGGAAGTCGGCCGTGCCCTTTCAGAGAAACCATCCCGGCATTTGCCTGGAGTGATTTAGGGAAATCACGGAAAACCTAAATCAGGATGGCCGGACGCGGGATTAAACCGTCGTCCTCCCGAATGCGAGTCCAGTGTCTAACGACTGCGCCACCTCGCTGGGTAAACAGCCTAAGAGTATCCTATACCGTACTACAGCACGTCTATCGGTTCAGAAAGTTCGAGCGTCGTTTCTTTGTCTTCTAGGTTCTCGGGCTCTCGCAGCTTTACCTGGTATTTCCATGACAGACGCAGCGTCAATACGTGAGGGAACATAGGTAAAGAGATCGCTGGTATGTAATTGCAGCTGGCGGCTCTCTACCGAAGAGCGACGAAGCGCAGCTGTAGTTGTGGGATCTACCCAGCTGTAGCTTTCACTGGGCGACGCTCTGTCAGCTGGAACAATGGGAGACTGCTGCGGCTCATCCAAGCGTCCAGCTTGCAGGCGTTTAATCTAGGGTCATGGGTTCGTTGAGAAAGCCACTACAGGTGGAGCCAGGGGCTTACCAAACTCTTTAAGGGTTCAAATGGCTCTGAGCACTATGGGACTTAACTTTTAACTTCATCAGTACCCTAGAACTTAGAACTACTTAAACCTAACAACCTAAGGACATCACACAAATCCATGCCCGAGGCAGGATTCGAACCTGCGACCGTAGCGATCGCGCGGTTCCAGACTGTAGCTCCTAGAACCGCTCGCCACACCCACCGGCCCTGTAAAACTCGCGTCTTGATTCACCCTATCGGCAACAAGTCAAGAAGACCGCCTCTGAACTGCTTCTATGTCTTCCTTGAATCCGACCTGATGGGGACCGCGTATACTCGAGCAGTACTTGTAAGTAGATCACAGTGTCCTATACGTGGTCACCTTTACAGACGTACCATGCCTACAATTCTCGCCTGCACTACTACAACGACGTGGATGTATCAAGTAGCTACTAATGCTGTATTTGAACATTACGGGATAATTTTTCAAACTCATCTCAATCAACTTACATTTCCTAAATTTACAGGAAGCTGCCATTCAGCATACCAACTAGAAATTATCTCTAAGTCATTTTGTATCTTCGTGCTGTTACTCAACTACATCTTCCTCTACACCGCAATGTCATAAGCAAACAGTAGCAGATTGCTGCTCACCTTGTCCATCAGAGTATTTACGTATATAGTGTGTCCTATGACACTTCTCCTGGACTTTCCTGACGATATCATTGTCTCCGATGAACACTTGTCGTCGAGGGGAATGTACTGGACTCTATTACTTAAGAAATATTTGAGTCACGCAGATATCTGGTAATATAATCCGTATATTCGTACCGTAACAGTCTCCGGAAAGACATCGTGTCAAATGGTTTCCGAAAATTTTGGAATTTGCCGTCCTCCTATGACTCGAAGAAATTGTGCGACAAAAGGGCAAGCTGACTTTTGGATGAGTGATGCTTTCTAAGTACGTGTTCATTTGTAAGCAGAAGCTTTTCCGTCCCAAGGAAATGTATTATATTCGAACTGAGAATATGTTCCGTGATTCTGCAGCAGACCGTTGTTATGGATATTGGTCTCTAATTTCGTTGGTCCGCCCTTTTACCTTTCTTGTTTACATGAGTTACTTGCGCTTTTTTTTCCTTTCACATGGGTGTTTGATCTGGACGAGAATTTACCGATAAATGCAAACTGAAAAAGACACCAATGCGACAGAGCATTCTCTGAAAAACTGAATGGGCTTCCATCTGGACATGGTGAGTTATTTGTTTTCAACTCTTTTCAGTTGTTTTTGTACCACACGGGTGCCATTACTATAGAAGCCATTTGGGAGTGTGTGTGACAGTCCTATGGAGGTATGTTTGTAAGATATTCCTGTGTGAACGATTTCTTAAACGCGAAATGAAAAATTTCAGGTTTATTTTTACTGTCTCCTATTGGCACACCAAACTCGCCAACGAGTGATTGGATACAAGCCTTCTAGCCACACAGCGATTTTACTTAGGACCAGAATTTTCTCTGGTTCTCATATTAATGATGTCACTGTTTAGCATGATGACGTCACTGATAAGACTTCCCGTGCATGTAGTCAACCCACATTATTATTTGCATTTTTTAAGGTCGACAAGTGACCGTCATCCTGGAGTGTAACGTCAGTGGTATCGTATACTTCAATACGGCGTTAAAGTGTAGTGTGCGCCAGAAGCAGCATAGATATACTACGTGGAACTGTACACTTCTTTATGTGGCTCTTTGAAGATACTTAAGCGAGGGTTGCGGCATAACATGTGCGAAACTTGATGAAATAGTTACGAGATGACAGCGTTTTGAACCACTGTCTTGCTGACGAGATAAGAGGACTCGCAATCATCTGCCCTATCCTACCAAATGTAAGAAAACACGTAGCTCGCGTTAGATTCGTGTTACTAGTATTACACCAGAAGCCCATGCTTCTGTGTTCTGCTGTTATAGGGGTCAGACAAATTACTGGTGACGCTATTCAGACTCTCACAGGGTATACATGCTAAAATTGGGTATGACACCGCTATTCAGACTCTCACAGGGTAACCATGCTAAAAATTGGGTATGACTCAGCTATTTGCTGAGGAGTACACTGACCGTGCCAAATTTTCGCGGCATGTCTTTGTAACCATCATAAAACAATTTCAAGAAAATGGGTGTATAAAGAACAAAATATGAAGATGAAAGGAAGAGCGACTGATGGAAGAAATGCAATGAACGTTTTAAGAGCGGTAGCACAAAGTTGATATGTCCGTTCGGGCACTTCATTTGTGTGAGAGGAATGAGTAAAAGCGTTTTCTGCAAATAGTAGATTCCCACGTATTTCATACTTTACACATATCGCTCCAACACCCGTTCTGTGGCAATGACTTTCAACATCGGTTACTATTCTCCAAATGCTGTCTGCCAAAACCTGCAGTGCGGTGTAACGTTTCCATCGAAGATGTTGTTTACGGGTGATGCATCGTTCAGAGATCATGGGCAAATCAATCTCAGCAATATGAACTACCGGTTATACTTAAATCCACACTCGCCGAGAGAAGTAGATAAACCTTGACCTGTGAAGTACGGCGTCTGTTAAATTGGATTTTACTCCACGACTAGCCGTACTGATGGAAGTTTTCCTCTTTACAAGTGAATAAAGCCCAAAGGAAATAACATTAGTAGGTTATCTGACTGTACTCAGGGTTAACGAAACAGCTTTTGCCCTGAACCTCTCGACGTAAAATTACCTTTCTTGATCTCAAAATAATTTACTAATGCTACGACAGAGCGTAGCATAATATTTGAATTATTTTCTCGGATCAGAAGTGGTTCCAAACCCAACTATCGGTCGAATTAAAGCACAAGAATAATTGTGTAATTGCCTCTGCGTAAGGTGTCTGTACAAGCCTCTTGGCTACTCATTGCTACTGTCCTGAAAATATAGTAATTTCCATTTGAACTGATGAAAGGAATAAAATAGCAATAAAGACACGCAATTTCCTTTCAAACTTCAGAGTTATTGGTTGGTTGGTTGTTTGGGGAAGGAGACCAGACAGCGTGGTCATCGGTCTCATCGGTGTACAGAAGGATGGGGAAGGAAGTCGGCCGTGCCCTTTCAGAGGAACCATCCCGGCATTTGCCTGCAGTGATTTACGGAAATCACGGAAAACCTAAATCAGGATGGCCGGACGCGGGATTGAACCGTCGTCCTCCCGAATGCGAGTCCAGTGCCTTACCTCTGCGCCACCTCGCTCGGTTCAGAGTTATTGTTTGATCCCAAAAAGAATAATGATTTTACGCAGAACAACCAGATTAATGTTACACGATTTGCATTACACTCTAAGCAGAATCATACAAAAATCTGCTGTATGGCGTGGATTTAAAAAAAACATATAAAATGCAAAATCCTTTGGTGAAAGAGCAAGCCGCTTGCTAAGCCCGGTCATGAGTCAGATGAAACTGACTCTGCTCCACATTGATTATAATGTAAGTGCCACTCCTCTACTCATCCGATTATGATATCCAAGAAACCACAGTGTTGCAATATAGCTCACCAAGTCGTACAGATAAAGAAATAGATTACGCAGTATTCTGAAGTCAGCGTAAAAAAAAAAAAAAAAAAAAAAGAATGACACCTCGAAGGGAGACAACAGTTTCAGAAAAATTGAATGATTTGTTCAAGAGAAATACCGTCACGACTTGAGCAAGGCAGTAACGCATTGGTCCTCTTCTGGCCGTTCTGCGAGCAGTTATGTGGCTAGGCATTGATTGATACTGCTGTTGGATGTCCTACTAAGGAATATCGTTCCAAATTCTGTCCAACTGGAGCGTTAGACCCTCAAAATTTCGGGATGGTTGGAGGGCCCTGCCCATAATGCGCCACACGTCTTCACCCGTCATCGGTGCTCCCAAAAAAAAAAAAGTTCAAATGGCTCTGAGCACTATGGGACTTAACATCTGAGGTCATCAGTGGGGTTCATCGACTAAGACAGTTTTCCTCTAGTCCAACGAGATTACAGGTCGAAGACAGGTCTCGAGACGCCCCAGACAGCGGTGAGACAAGAACCTGACTGTCGCCCGCCATATGGACCGACATCCAGAAGTGATGGTCTGGGATGTTATTTCGTATCGCAGCAGAACTCCTTTGGTTGTGATCCGCAGCACCTTTACAGCCCCGTTTTGTTGCTATTCAAGGCAGGCCATCCTAGGCTTACGTTTTAGCAAGATAATGCCTGCCTGAACAAGGAGAGAGTTTCTGCTGCTCGTCTTCGTCCTTACGTAGCACTCTCTTGACCAGTAAGGCCACCGGATTTCTCCTCAATTGAGAACGTTTGGAGTATTATGAGCACCTTTTTTTGAAATTGTAATCATTTGTTTATCTGTGCATGTACATCATATTTACAGACTCCTTCCTACTCGGATAATTCCTTCACAGTGTGTTTTTTTTCTTTGGAGTGCATTATGTTCGAGTCTTAGCACAACGTCGTGAGTACAGGCCATTAGCTGCTTTTAGTTATCGCTATCATTCTTCATTAAAAGCGCTCCATATCCCACACCGAGCAAAACGCAACTGTACTGCAGAGCAGACCAAGCGTAACAGTGTGAAACGGAACGCCTTGTTTGCCTACAAAATAAGCAAGACGATTGTGATCGACCATGCACTCACTCGACATTGGACGAAGCCACTCTCGCCGCAAAGACCCCATGCAAACACACTTCTGCAGCCGAAGCAGCCGTCAAAATACATACGTCGATCAATGTGCCACTGATGTAATAACAACGAAAACTGCTCAGAGAAAACATAGGTTAACACAGAATATTAGTAGGATGAGAGATTATAATGGACAAACTTTTATTGATGGGACTCTAAATAACACAAGGATCTGTACTTCCTAGGAAATGTTGTGCCACAGATATTGGAATATGTGATTTAAGGCAATCGATGGATAGCAATGGGATGGATGTCCTGCCCATCGCACACATGTAATTATAAAATATTTGAATTAAAAACAGTCTTGATTGGAGTTTATTATATTAGATGTATTTTTCATTCCATTTGATTCTTAGTGAGGAAATTCTCTGGGATGTAGAACACGTCAGAAAACAAGAATATGCAGTAAGTATTTATAAAATAAGTACAGGTATGGTAATGTACTTTCCACAGATCCCAAATGAAATTCCTCTTGTGCATGTGGAATCAGTAAAAGAAAGCCTAAAAGCATTAAAACGATATAAAAATTGTCACCAAATATTAAATGTTCACTACACTTAGATGTATATGATAATTCTTAGATTTGCATCATCAAATAAAAAAATGCAGCACTTATTTACAATGATTGCACAAAATCTGTTAAGAAGTCAGATTGTACACAATACCAACATTATATGATATTCTTAATAATATACATGCATCAATTGTTCAGAAAACTTTAGGATGATTTGATGAGTTGCCCCATGACATTATGGAATGAAATAAGCATAGTATGCTAGTATTTTGATTATATCACTTATGTCTGACAACATTCACATAGAAAATAGAGATTTGTTTAGGTACTTCAGCAGTTCTCTGGTATACTCCTCCTAGTTAAATTTATTGTGAAGCTTTAATCCCAAGAATTTAATGTGTCAACTTCTTGTATCTATGTGTCGGCTTATTTTAGGCGTATACTGGCAGTAAGCCTTTTACAAGTTCAAAAGTGCATACACTTTGTATTTTCTAGGTTTAGTGACAGAGAATTTGCTACGAACCATTTATTAATGTCCATGAAAATTTCATTAGCCGCCCTTTCTAAAGCTATACTTGATATATTATATGTTGCAATGTTGGTATCAACTGCAAACAAAACAAATTTGGGGTCTGGTAATGGTACTAATGAAAGGTCATTGATAAACACAAGAAAAAGTAAGGGCCCTAAGATGGAACCTTGGGTGACACGACATTCTATTTATTCTCAATTTGATGATGTACAATAGCTTAATACACGCCTCTTTCCTATAGAATGTTTTTTGTCAGAGATATAGGATTTGAACGGCTTTGTAGCATTTCCTGTTACACTGTAATATTATAATTTTCTTAAAGGAATATTGTGACTTACACAGTCAGATGTCTTTGACAGATATAATTAAATCATAGATATGATTGAAACTCATATCTCTCAAGCAAAATTTAATCATATAAAATCCATAGATCACTTACATCTGAAATACAGGCAAGATTCTCCATTATGTACAAAACTGAGATGCTATTCCAATATTGGAGGGTCTCGACAATTCTGGTAATTTAAGAAAGGGAAAATATGCAGTAGGCTTGAATTGAAGTTTGTGTTATGGAGGGCACTGGAATGGGGTAGATATCACTCCACATGTCTTTGAGGGTTTTCCTAAAACAATCAGTTTATGGCGTATTGACTACCCTTTAGAAACCAGGTTTAGTAGATCTCATATCCTGATTAGTATTAACATTTAGCAAAAGGAAGTGCATTTCATGGTCTGAGAGCCTACTTGTTATTGGTTGTATTATATAATTTTGTTAATTAGATATTTCTGTAAAGATAGTAGCAATAGCTGTCTTTGAGTCCTTACCTGTTCTAGTTGGAACGTTGATGGTATGAATTAAGTTGAATGACAATGATGCTGTCTGCAATAAATTCATACTGGAAGAGTTTTCAAGAAAATCTACATTCAGATCACCAGAAACCTTTAGTTATTTCTTTTTTGTTGTTTAATAGGACAATAGAGCTTCAAAGTGATTTATGAACAAATTACAATTACCTGCTAGTACTTGGTATACACTTACTATTTTGAATGATTTATTATGGAATTCTGCTTCTGGTGCACATGTTTAAATACGCTGCTCTAAGTAAAATTTATGATTGTCTATTGCACCAAATGTATGCAATTCCTAGTGAATGTGGCAAGTGATCCATCCACCATTTCTGCCCTATAAAAGTGAGAAGTTAACCTAAATCCTGTAACACTTATCACATCCATGCTGGTGGTCACATAATGCTGACAGAGGAGGATTAATTTTACTTCTTAGCCGTCGATTAGTTAGATGCGATAAAGCCAGTTGGAATTTAATTTTGACTGAAGTGAAACTAGGGCGAAATAAAATTTCTGATGATTTGTGAAAATTTTTAGCCAATAGCTGTGTTTGCTGATCCAGTGAGCTAGAATTATGCTGTTAATTTCTTTCTCAAACAGAAGTTTCGTTTCAATCCTAACCTCTCTTAGAGGTTCACTTCTTTGTGACATACCTATCTTAAAAAAGTGCTGCTCCATCATCTGCGACCACTGGTATTTTACCACTAACAGTAGTGCTTCCTCTCCCCTCCGGCTTAAATTTGCTGATACTGTCCCAGCAGCTTTACCCTCCCCTTTCCTGTTAGGTGTAGACCATGCCTAGTGTAATTCACCTACTGACAGAATCAACATCAACCACACCAATATGTGACCCCACCCTGACCCAGTCAGTCGTTACAACTCCAAATTCATTCTCCAGGCAGAAGAGTGCAAATGAGGTCAGTCATGGCGTTTCAGAACAGAAACAAACTCCACATTGGTATCTGTCGTTGCTGATACAGTCTTTACCAGGTCGCACTCTATACTGTACACATCCCTCAGTAGTGTTGACTGACCCAATTATAATAACCACGACGTCTTCCTTGGCAAAGTCTTCATGGAGTGAACCTAAGCCCTCTGTCACCCGACCAGTAGTAGGTTTAAAAAGGTTGGTGACCTGGTATTCTGACCCTAATTTATCCTGCAGAAATTAGCCTAGACCTCCGGCAGTAGAACAGCCTAACGACAAAACTTTCTTTCTCTTTGCTGCCTTCCCTACGTTATTACTCTATTTTCTACAGAAAGTTTCATGGCCCTATCTACACCTACCTCTGCATGAGGCTCTTCAGTTTCTAAATGGAGTAAAAGGTGAAACTTAAATTTACATTAACCACACAGCTGTATGACGAAGTTCTATCGTAAGTTACTTCTGTTGCCTGTTGCCACTTCCCACCTCAATTCATCCTTCTCTTTCTTTAACCTGTCCAAATCTTTCCTAGCCTGACCTTATTTAGACTCAAGGGCAGAAATTTTTCTCCGTCGTCTCACTGTCTTCCTATCCCTACTACATACCTTACAAATCCAGTCAAGAGCCTGGCCGGCAAGAGTGGCCGAGCGGTTGTAGGGGCTTCAGTCTGGAACAGCGCGACCGCTACGGTCACAGGTTCGAATCCTGCCTCGGGCATGGATGTGAGTGAAGTCCTTAGGTTAGATATGTTTAAGTAGTTCTAAGTTCTAGGGCTTCCCCCATGAACCATGGACCTTGCCGTTGGTGGGGAAGCTTGCGTGCCTCAGCGATACAGATAGTCGTACCGTAGGTGCAACCACAACAGAGCGGTATCTGTTGAGAGGGCAGACAAACGTGTGGTTCCTGAAGAGGGGCAGCAGCCTTTCCAGTAGTTGAAAGGGCAACAGTCTGGATGATTGACTGATCTGGCCTTGTAACAATAACCAAAACGGCCTGGCTGTGCTGGTACTGCGAACGGCTGAAAGCAAGGGGAAACTACGGCCGTAATTTTTCCCCAGGGCATGCAGCTTTACTATATGATTGAATGATGATGGCGTCCTTTTGGGTAAAATATTCCGGAAGTAAAATAGTCTCCCATTTGGATCTCCGGGCGGGGACTACTCAAGAGGATCTCGTTATCAGGAGAAAGACAACTGGCGTTCTACGGATCGGAGCGTGGAATGTCAGATCACTTAATCGGGCAGGTAGGTTAGAAAATTTAAAGTGGGAAATGGGTAGGTTAAAGTTAGATATTGTGGGAATTAGTGAAGTTCGGTGGCAGGAGGAACAAGACTTCTAGTCAGGTGCCTACAGGGTTATAAACTCAAAATCAAACAGGGGTAATGCAGGAGTAGGTTTAATAATGAATAGGAAAATAGGAATGCGGATAAGCTACTACAAACAGCATAGTGAACGCATTATTATGGCCAAGATAGATACGAAGCCCACACCTACTACAGTAGTACATGTTTATATGCCAACTAGCTCTGCAGATGACGAAGAAATTGAAGAAATGTATGATCAAATAAAATAAAGTTTTCAGAAAGTGAAGGGAGATGAAAATTTAATAGTCATGGGTGACTGGAATTCGGTAGTAGGAAAAGGGAGAGAAGGAAACGTAGTAGGTGAATAGTTTCTTCTGTTTTAATCTACAGGTCATAACCAATAGATTGTGGTCAGAGTCTACATATGCCCCTGGAAATGTCTTACAATTTAAAACCTGGTTCCTAAATATCTGTCTTACCATTATATAATCTATCTGATACCTTTTAGTGTCACCAGCCTTTTTCCATGTATACAGCCTTCTTTTATGATTCTTGAACCAAGTATTACCTATGATTAAGTTGTGCTCTGTGCAAAATTCTACCAGGCGGATTCCTCTTTCATTTATTAGCCCCAATCCATATTCACCGACTACGTTTCCTTCTCTCCCTTTTCCTACACTCGAATTCAAGTCACCCATGACTATTTAATTTTCGTCTCTCTTCACTATCTGAATAATTTCTTTTATTTCATCATACATTTCTTCAATTTCTTCGTCATCTGCAGAGCTAGTTGGCATATAAACTTGTACTACTGTAGTAGGTGTGGGCGTCTTATCTATCTTGGCCACAATAATGCGTTCGCTCTGCTGTTTGTAATAGCTTACCCGCATTCCTATTTTCCTGTTCATTATTAAACCTACTCCCGCATTACCCCTATCTGATTTTGTGTTTATAACCCTGTAGTCACTTGACCATAAGTCTTGTTCCTCCTGCCACCGAACTTCACTAATTCCCACTATGTGTAACTTTAACCTATCCATTTTCCTTTTTAAATTTTCTAACCTACCTGCCCGATTAAGGGATCTGACATTCCACGCTCCGATCCATATAACGCCAGTTTTCTTTCTCCTGATAACTGCATCACTGCATCACTATAAAAGTGGAATCCTCGAAGTATTGGAGCCAGATGAAAATCGAATAATGGGGCTAAGTCTGGAGTGTATGGAAGATGACCGATGACACTGAACCAGAAACGTCGGATTGTTGCAGTGTTCGTATTGGATCTGGCATTTTCATGCAACAGAAGAGGCTGCTCGAACACTTTGAATTAGAAACTCGATTAGAGCGTTCTGTTAGTCACGCACGGACATAGTTATGTTAACATCCAAATGTTACACGTTGCAATTTGGACCTTCTGGCGGCAGAGTGTTGCAACTAGTTATACATGAAGAATAAGGGTGTTGAATGTTAATAATGTTCGTTTTATTTTAAAAACCTAAAGAGTTTTCACACCAAAAATTTGGAGGAATTAGCTTTCAGCATGCCCTCGTAGATTTATATTGCGTCAGCCTTGACCGCTCGCAGAGTATAGTCTGTTGGCTACTTTCCTAACGTTATTATATAATGACGCAGTTACAACACTGTTGCATGATGAAACTTTGGAACCCTAGAAGCACGTCTTACACTGACCGTTCTAGGAGCACAAGTGCCCGAGCCAGAAAATGCGCTTTTGAAGCACAGGTTACAATAAGTATTTCTCGTAAGCCAGTTCGCGTTTCACATCACAGTAGGACCGACACCTCGCCTTAGCTGTGCGATGAGTTCGAATGGCATCTCTATGAAAACTGTCTGCCAAGATTACAATTGCACCTTCCAGAAAAAAATATCCTTCACGAATCGCAGAAGATGGTCTGTATTCATGGGTTCGGTAGGACACAGGGCGAGACCACTACGACGGGGCACTCCAGATACATCCACAACGCCGTAACAAAAACTAGTGGTTTGCACATACAAATATGACATCAAATCTCCTAAACTGTGTGCCGTATAATTATAATGCTCTGCAGGTATATTCAGTGACAAATGTAGATACAGTCTGCAAAGTGTATTGAGAACGGAGTTACATAAAACACTGAACGGGGAATTTCATCTTATCTTTTCAGTAATACTGGCCCGTGCTATACAGTATTTCGTATCTTCGGTAACCGTCGGTGTTTCCTCGTACATTTTTGGCTTTAATTTTCCCCTCAGGGAAACGTCCTAAGCTCTTAAGTGTGGTGGGCATACTTGACATTTTCTGTTTACTGATCGACCGGTCCAGTGACCTGCAAATGTTCTGCTCAGAAGATCTGTAATTGTGAATTTTAAAGATAGCGGCCGTTCCATATTCACATTTAGAATCGTGCATGCTAACACGATACCCTCATTTTAGCTTATTTTGTTACCCCTATAGATAATCTGAAGATGCCCTACGAAGGAAAAACGCATTGTCAATAAAAGAATTGGAAGTGTTGGTAGGCCTGCGTCAGGCTAGACGTACGAGTTTTGTGGTCTCTTACAGATAAATGATTTAGACTGAAATAAAACTTAGTTAAATTAGTTTAATACCGTCAACTAACTGAATAAGTTACTGGAGAGTTTTTTAAGCATACCATTAAGAATTTCACTTTTCTTTCAAAGCTTTCACTTTTCTTTGCTTATTACTCCGGAACACGCGAGAAGACCAGAAAGTATGGTTACAGTCGTATTTTTATTTCCGTTTGGAGCAGTAAACTTAAACTATCTCATTTAATTGTTCTTTTTTCTTTCCAGAAAGTCAGTACAGCGTATCGCCTCATCGTTTCAATTCTTATTTGTGAAACGCAGTGTAAATTTTAATTTGCTGGATCTAGAAACTTGGCACATAGTAGCTTTGTAAACATGCAGTTGCGAGTAGGCCTAATTTTCGTAAAAGTGTTTCCTTGTTTTTCGGTAATTTAACTGACGTATTCTCACTAAAGTGTTACGTATACCATGAGTGAAAAGTGTTTGATTTGCTGTAGAATTGATACCTCCGGGATATGGTGTGATGGATACAGTTGTTTTCTCTCTTTTGTTCATTTGGGTGACTGTAGTGGCGTGATATCTGGGAAAATGAATCAAACTTTTTAAAAAAATGGTTCAAATGGCTCTGAGCACTACGAGACTAACTTCTGAGGTCATCAGTCCCCTAGAACTTGTTGTTGTTGTGGTCTTCAGTCCTGAGACTGATTTGATGCGGCACTACATGCTACTCTATCCTGTGCAAGCTTCTTCATCTTCCAGTACTTACTGCAACCTACATCCTTCTGAACCGGCCTCGGGAGAGCCAGTCCTGACAAAACTCTACCATCTGGTGAGCAAGATGTATGAGACAGGCGAAATACCCTCAGACTTCAAGAAGAATATAATAATTCCAATCGCAAAGAAAGCAGGTGTTGACAGATGTGAAAATTACCGAACTATCAGTTTAATAAGTCACAGCTGCAAAATCCTAACACGAATTCTTTACAGACGAATGGAAAAACTAGTAGAAGCCAACCGCGGGGAAGATCAGTTTGGCTTCCGTAGAAATGTTGGAACACGTGAGGCAATACTGACCCTACGACTTATATTAGAAGCTAGATTAAGGAAGGGCAAACCTACGTTTCTAGCATTTGTAGACAATGTTGACTGGATGGTCACTTTCAAATTCTGAAGGTGGCAGGGGTAAAATACAGGGAGCGAAAGGCTATTTACAATTTGTACAGAAACCAGATGGCGGTTATAAGAGTCGAGGGACATGAAAGGGAAGCAGTGGTTGGGAAGGGAGTAGGACAGGGTTGTAGCCTCTCCCTGATGTTATTCAATCTGTATATTGAGCAAGCAGTAAAGGAAACAAAAGAAAAATTTGGAGTAGGTATTAAAATCCATGGAGAAGAAATAAAAACTTTGAGGTTTGCCGATGACATTGTAATTCTGTCAGAGACAGCAAAGAAGAGCAGTTGAATGGAATGGACACTGTCTTGAAAGGACGTTATAAGATGAACATCAACAAAAGCAAAACGAAAATAATGGAATGTCGTCGAATTAAGTCGGATGTTGCTGAGGGAATTAGATTAGGAAATGAGACACTTAAAGTAGTAAAGGAGTTTTGCTATTAGGGGAGCTAAATAACAGATGATGGTCGAAGTAGAGAGGATATAAAATGTAGACTGGCAATGTCAAGGAAAGCGTTTCTGAAGAAGAGAAATTTGTTAACATCGAATATAGATTTGTGTATCAGGAAGTCGTTTCTGAAAGTATATGTATGGAGTGTAGCCATGTATGGAAGTGAATCATGGAGGATACATAGTTTGGACAAGAAGAGAATAGAAGCTTTCGAAATGTGGTGCTACAGAAGAATGCTGAAGATTAGATGCGTAGATCACATAACTAATGAGGAAGTATTGAATAGGATGGGGGAGAAGAGAAGTTTGTGGTACAACTTGACTAGAAGAAGGGATCGGTTGGTAGAACATGTCCTGAGGCATCAAGGGATCACAAATTTAACATTGGATTGCAGCGTGGAGGGTAAAAATCGTAGAGGGAGACCAAGAGATGAATACACTAAACAGAATGAGAAGGATGTAGGTTGCAGTAGGCACTGGGAGATGAAGAAGCTTGCACAGAATAGAGTAGCATGGAGAGCTGCATCAAACAAGTCTCAGGACTGGAGACCACAACAACAATGAGTACTAGATATAGAAAATATAAATTATGAAAACGTTGAAAACAATAGACTGGCTGGGTGAGATTAAGATATGTAAACACAAAAAAGCAGTCTTGCATATGCGGATGACTTAGTTGTGATGGCAGATTCGATTGAAAGTTTGCAAAGTAATATATCAGAGCTAGATCAGAAATTTAAGGACTATGGTATGAAGATTAGCATCTCCAAAACGAAAGTAATGTCTGTGGGAAAGAAATATAAACGAATTGAGTGCCAAATAGGAGGAATAAAGTTAGAACAGGTGGACAGTTTCAAGTACTTAGGAAGCATATTCTCACAGGATGGCAACATAGTGAATGAACTGGAAGCGAGGTGAAGCAAAGCTAATGCAGTGAGAGCTCAGCTACGATCTACTCTCTTCTGCAAGAAGGAAGTCAGTACCAAGACAAAGTTATCTGTGCACTGTTCAATATTTCGACCAACTTTGTTGTACGGGAGTGAAAGCTGGATGGATTCAGGTTACCTTATCAACAAGGTTGAGGTTACGGATATGAAAGTAGCTAGGATGATTGCAGGTACTAGTAGATGGGAACAGTGGCAGGAGGGTGTCCACAATGAGGAAATCAAAGAAAAACTGGGAATGAACTCTATAGATGTAGCAGTCAGGATGAACAGGCTTAGATGGTGGGGTCATGTTACACACATGGGAGAAGCAAGGTTACCCAAGAGACTCATGGGTTCGGCAGTAGTGGGTAGGAGGAGTCGGGGAAGACCAAGGAGAAGGTACCTGGATTCGGTTAAGAATGATTTTGAAGTAATAGGTTTAACATCAGAAGAGGCACCAATGTTAGCACTGAATAGGGGATCATGGAGGAATTTTATAAGGGGGCTATGCTCCAGACTGAACGCTGAAAGGCATAATCAGTCTTAAATGATGATGATGATGATGATGATGGTGATGATGATCTCGTAAGTATACTCCAGATTACGATTAGTAGGCAAGACATTATGGATTCAGTTATAACATTTGGCCGTAAGGATCCGGTAATACAACGTTCCCCAAAAAAAACACTGTGTCAATACGACGAAAGAGCACCTGGTCTTTCACGAAACAAACTTTCCTTCCGGAATGTGGAAGCAGTTCACTAAAGTAATAGAAATACTTTCTGTCCGTACAGTTCGTATCACGTCAGAAGTGCACTAAAGTAATAGAAATACTTTCTGTCCGTGCAGTTCGTACGACGTCGTAAGTGGTTATGATAATTTTTGAAGTTATAATGGAACGTCGGTGATTGTATTTAACTGTATAACAAAAACAATCAATCCAGATAGCAAGATTAATTATCTACTTATTTTGGTAGCCAGCTTTGCAAAAAGTGACCATCTTCAGATCAGTAGTTCTGAAATTGACAAAATGGGCCAGGCATGACACAACTATTTGCCTAACAAACTAACATACATGGAACAACGTTACAAAGTAAAAGCGTAGCCTTAATAATGCGTGGAGCCGGTGTATGTAGCAAAAAATAAGTAGGAGTGCGTTTGTAAATCAGTTTACCTCTGTGTGCTTGTATTTTTCTAGGTCCTAAGGTGGTCTTTACTGACCAAAATTAGTTACCTGATTACAAATAAACGCTGTGATCCAAGACTAGAATTATAATAAAGCAAATATTTAGGATGAATTCGGATGGACTGATAACTGCTTTGGAAAGTGCGTCAGATAGACAGATAGTATATTATGTAATAACCAAGTAGTCAGGATTGGAGCAACAAAAAGTTCGTGAAATCAACAAACTCTCAAGTGCTTAAAAACCCCAGCATTAGGCAAACGAGGGGCCACTTCAAGCCCTAAAACATATTAGTATTTGCTTTTTATAGACTCCGACGTAGTAGTACATTTGTTCGTAAAAAGTGATAATAAAAGATATACAAAAAGCTTTTCACTATAAAAACCCGCTACAATGTTTACACAAGAATGTATAAACTATGTTGCATTAAGTCAAACAAACTAGCTACGTTCTAAAAATCTAGAGAAAGTAAAAACAAGAAGCTACTGGTCTGAAGATGGTGGAATTCGACTATAACCAGTTCCCAGAATTAACAAATAAATAATTATGGTCATCTGTAGTAACTGTTGTTGCTACACAAGTGGTTAACATAGGACTAATGACCGCTGAAAGCACAAGATAGTTTTTGTTATTATTCCCATTCAAGACATTAATAAAAGGCCTCATGGTCAGTACAGCGTTCTTTTATGTGTAATTCCCTTACGTCAAACAAGAACATAAATTCATAACAATTTTCATACGTGATATACTAATTATGAACCAAGTCGAATTCATTACGAAATAATATATACATTTTGTAATGTCGTAATATCGACACCAAGGAAGTGATACAGCGATACAAAAGAAACCAGCTTTCATACATAAAACTATCTCTTTGACAATCATCGACACTCTCAAATGGTTTTGTAATTGGCGTTTAACTCGTAATAAATATGCAACCAGTCGCTTTTTTAAGATTTATTTAATGATTTCTAATTATTCAGAACTGTCTGTCGGTAGTCCTTTCTCAGCAATGTGTAGCACAGAAAGACTGTCACTGATATCATAAACAGAGTGTTCATGATGAGCAACATGTTATGCAAAACTGGACTTATTTAAGTTTTTGAGTCGAAGGACATCCATATGTTCTTTGCAGAGGGTTGCAAAATTTCTCCCTGTTTGGCCTATGTAAAAGGAAGAATTGTCCTTCTCATCTTTCTGGATGCTAAATAGAGTAGACGTAAGTGTTAGGTAGTACGTTGCTTTCTGAAATAATAATAATTTTGTGAGCTAAAACTGCTTTCATTTCAGCACTGGTTACACCAACGTTCCTTTCCCGACAAATAAAACAGTAAGATATAATCTTCAGGAGTTGAAAATGTACTGGAGATGGACGTTTGATGATACAACGGTGGAGCGCCTGACGCGCTTTATCGTTAAATACTCTGTTGTTTAAATTCAAGCTGCATTACCTAAAGTAATCTGATAATCTTGTTTGGAAAGTCTTTTTACATGTATGTGGTAAAATTAGTTAACTTATGCTGTTAGTTGTCGTCGTGCAAACTGCACACCAAGATTTCATTTTGGCCTTTAACAAAGGAGAATAACTTAAGGGTACGTACTAAATGTAAAGTTCTGTTTTTAAAGCATTCCATCATTCTGTTAAGCTAAGAAAGCCAGTTCCATAGGATTCTCGAAGTTTTTCCTTTCTATAATTATTATTAATAATATCGTTAATTCTCCCTTAAAGAGAGCGCTTGCAAACACCTATTTTCATCTCTTTTTTCTGTCTTTTTCCTTTTTGCTTCCCAAAACCTTTCATTTATTTACTGTTTTCTTTTCCCTCTCTTCTGTCCCCTTATTTCCAGTTTTCTTCTCTTTAGATTTTAGTTCAAATTATTGTTTTCTAATTTTTTCTCTCTATTTTTCTCTGTCTGCCACACCTACTGCGGATTTGTTCAATGTCTTGATGTCTTCAACGATTTACTTTATCCAGTTGGTATTTCTCTGTATTAGTTGTCACTGCGTTAAAAATCTTCTTGGTCAGTCCGTTTTCTATCATCGATGTATATGTCCGAAGAACTTCGCCCTTCCCTGGTTCGATTCCCAGCGGGGTCAGGGATTTTCTCTGCCTCGTGATGGCTGGGTGTTGTCTGATGTCCTTAGGTTAGTTAGGTTTAAGTAGTTCTAAGTTCTAGGGGACTGATGACCATAGATGTTAAGTCCCATAGTGCTCAGAGTCATTTGAACCATTTTTTTGAACTTCGCCCTTCTTTTCCTGATGTGGATTGTAACCATTTCTCTCTGTTCGTACAGTTCTTTTGTCGAACTCTTTATGCAGACCCTCTCTTTCTGAACCGGCCCACGGATTTTTCTCAGTGTTTTCGTCTGTTGTTTTTCCACCTTGATTTTCGTTCTTCCCTTGATTACTGTTGCTTCTGAGGCACGAAAGGCCTCTGGTAACTCTTACGTACTATAGTGTCTTATTAGACATTTCTTTTGTTGTAACGGTTCCATGTGAGTTCCTGTGCTTTTCATAGTTTTGTGAGCCCTTATTCACTAGTTTTCGAGTTCAGTCCTATTTTCTATATAGTCTTTCCCAGTTATTGAGAGTTTCTACTTGCGTTATCTTTCCATACACCTTTACCAGTAGATGTCTCTGAGAAATTTGGTCGATGTGCTGTGTTTTCTCATATCCGATTTTTGTTTTGGCTGAGATTTCGTATTGTGTCTGTAGAGCTTCTTTGCCTTCTTTCTCTTTTATTTGTGGTGATTGCTATATCATCAACAACGGCCAGTCATTTTATGTTGACGGTTCCATCCTTGTTTTTTCCCATCTGTTCCCCAGTGACTCCTTTGTCCTGTGTTGTGATTGTTTGCCATAGAGAGAAAAATTTTGAAATTAAAATTTGTTGTGCAGAGCAACATATAGAAGCATGTATGTGTTGGCTTAAACAAAATAATGATACCGGGAAATTTTCAGCTGTTTTTGATAAACTTGGATTCGTTATTGTGCTATCTGTCAGACAGGGGGAAACAAATTATCGTTTGTGTGGATTTCAATGTAGATTTTGTAAGAGTACACTAGGAAGCTTGATTTTGAAGTATTACTTGGTTCTTACGATATGACGTCAGATATTGATTTTCCAACTGAGGTGGTACAGGAAAGCAGCACACTGATACATTATGTTTTTATAGACCAAGATACATTTAATCAAATAAAAGCTTTTCCTGTTAAGAATGGTTTGTCTGATCATGATGCACAGCTAGTTACAATACATGACATATTTCTATACAGTAATGCAAAACAGCCCTTCAAAACAGCACACTCATCAACGATTGAACGACTGAAAATTTTAGGGGAACTTTGTAACAGTTAGACTGGAATGAGGTGTACAGTGAACCTGATGCTAATTTAAAATTTAGCCTATTTCATGATACCTCTGTGAGCATATTCGAAAACAGTTTCCCTAAGAAAACAGTGAAGTTTTAATTGTAAGAAACCGTTAAAAAACCCATGGCTTACTAAAGGGATAAAAATATCTTGTAACCAGAAAAGGGAAATGTATCTTATAGCTAGGAGGAGTTACGATCCAGAAACAGTGAATCATTATAAAAACTACTGCACTGTATTAAGAACAGTTATTGAACAGACCAGATGTATGTGCATTATGTCTGAGATTGGCACATCTGATAATAAAATTAGACAATTTGGAAAACTGTTAAAAGGGAAACAGGAGTACTGAGAGCACAATAAGACTGTATTTCTGTCAGACTCAATGAAAACTTTTCTAACAAAAAGTCAGAAGGAGAAAACATTTTTAACAATCATTTTTAAGTGTTGTAGAGAACATACGATCCAGCTATTTATTAAAAGATGCAGGGTAGTATATGGAAGAGGCAATAACAATGCAGTTTGATAAAACTGAAACTCAACCCACTTCTCCTACTGAAATTAGGAAAATAATAAATTCATTCAGAAGTAAGAATTCACATGGAATTGATGGCATTTCCAACACAGTACTAAAAACTTTTGAAAAAGTAATGTATGCAAGAGTAACATCACATATTTGTAAAAATAAAGTCCTAAAGTCCTAACAAAGTGTCAAGTTGGTATTCAGAAATGCTTTTTAACAGAAAATGCTATATATGCTTCCACTGATCAAATATTAAATTCACTGAATAGCTGAACATCACGCACTGCGATGTTTTGTGATCTCTCAAAGGCTTTTGATTATGTGTATCATGAAAATCTTCTGGATAAGCTTAAGTTTTGTGGCATGAGTGGGACAGCACACAAATGCTTTAATTCATATTTAATTGGAAGAATGCAGAAGATTGAAATAGACAGTACATATAGTCTGCAAAAATCATTAGAGTCCTGTAACTGGGGAGGTATCAAGAATGGTGTCCCACAGGGTTCAGTCTTGGGTCCCTTATTGTTCTTAATTTATATTAGTGACTTGCCACTCTGTAGTCATGAAGATTCAAAGCTAGTTCTTTTTGCTGCTGATACAAGTATAGTAATGACCACTATACAATCAAGAATCAGCTGAGGAAATTGTAAATGATGTATTTCAGAAAATTATGAAGTGGTTCTCTGCAAATGGACTCTCACTAAATTTTTAGAAAAAGCAGCATATACATTTCTCTGTAGTAAATGGTATAAAACCATTGATAGAATATGAACAGATGTCTGTTGCTAAGAAGGAGTATTCAAAATTTCTGTTTGTTTTCATTGATGAGAAACTGAATTGGAAGAAACACGTTGATGAGCTGCTGAAACAGTTAGTTTCAGCTACTTATGCTATTAGGGTTATTGCAAATTTTGATGATAAACACGTCAGAAATTAAGCCTAGTATGCCAATTTTCGTTCACTACTTTCAAATGGCATCATATTTTGGGGTAATTCATCATTAAGAGAAAAAATATTCATTGCACAAAGGTGCGTAATCAGAATAATAGCTGGAGCCTGACTAAGATCACCTTGCACACATTTATTTAAGGAACTTGGGATATTAACAGTACCTTTGCAATACAGGGTGATTCAAAAAGAATACCACAACTTTAAAAATGTGTATTTAATGAAAGAAACATAATATAACCTTCTGTTATACATCATTACAAAGAGTATTTAAAAAGGTTTTTTTCACTCAAAAACAAGTTCAGAGGTGTTCAATATGGTCCCCTCCAGACACTCGAGCAACATCAACCCGATACTCCAACTCGTTCCACACTCAGCATTTCAGGCGTAACAGTTTGGATAGCTGCTGTTATTTCTCGTTTCAAATCATCAATGGTGGCTGGGAGAGGTGGCAGAAACACCATATTCTTGACATACCCCCATAAGAAAAAATCGCAGGGGGTAAGACCAGGGCTTCTTGGAGGCCAGTGATGAAGTGCTCTGTCACAGGCTGCCTGGCGGCCGATCCATCGCCTCGGATAGTTGACGTTCAGGTAGTTGTTGTTGTTGTCTTCAGTCCTGAGACTGGTTTGATGCAGCTCTCCATGCTACTCTATCCTGTGCAAGCTGCTTCATCTCCCAGTACCTACTGCAACCTACATCCTTCTGAATCTGCTTACTGTATTCATCTCTTGGTCTCCCTCTACGATTTTTACCCTCCACGCTGCCCTCCAATGCTAAATTTGTGATCCCTTGATGCCTAAGAACATGTCCTACCAACCGGTCCCTTTTTCTTGTCAAGTTGTGCCACAAACTTCTCTTCTCCCCAATCCTATTCAATACCTCCTCATTAGTTACGTGATCTATCCACCTTATCTTCAGTATTCTTCTGTAGCACCACATTTCGAAAGCTTCTATTCTCTTCTTGTCCAAACTAGTAATCGTCCATGTTTCACTTCCATACATGGCTACACTCCAAACAAATACTTTCAGAAACGACTTCCTGATACATAAATCTATATTCGATGTTAACAAATTTCTCTTCTTCAGAAACGCTTTCCTTGCCATTGCCAGTCTACATTTTATATCCTCTCTACTTCGACCATCATCAGTTATTTTACTTCCTAAATAGCAAAACTCCTTTACTACTTTAAGTGTCTCATTTCCTAATCTAATTCCCTCAGCATCACCCGATTTAATTTGACTACATTCCATTATCCTCGTTTTGCTTTTGTTAATGTTCATCTTATATCCTCCTTTCAAGACACTGTCCATTCCGTTCAACTGCTCTTCTAAGTCCTTTGCCGTCTCTGACAGAATTACAATGTCATCGGCGAACCTCAAAGTTTTTACTTCGTCTCCATGGATTTTAATACCTACTCCAAATTTTTCTTTTGTTTCCTTTACTGCTTGCTCAACATACAGATTGAATAACATTGGGGAGAGGCTACAACCCTGTCTCACTCCTTTCCCAACCACTGCTTCCCTTTCATGCCCCTCGACTCTTATTACTGCCATCTGGTTTCTGTACAAATTATAAATAGCCTTTCGCTCCCTGTATTTTACCCCTGCCACCTTTAGAATTTGAAAAAGAGTATTCCAGTCAACATTGTCAAAAGCTTTCTCTAAGTCTACAAATGCTAGAAACGTAGGTTTGCCTTTTCTTAATCTTTCTTCTAAGATAAGTCGTAAGGTCAGTATTGCCTCACGTGTTCCAACATTTCGACGGAATCCAAACTGATCCTCCCCGAGGTCTGCATCTACCAGTTTTTCCATTCGTCTGTAAAGAATTCGCGTTAGTATTTTGCAGCCGTGGCTTATTAAACTGATAGTTCGGTAATTTTCACATCTGTCAGCACCTGCTTTCGTTGGGATTGGAATTATTATATTCTTCTTGAAGTCTGAGGGTATTTCGCCTGTCTCATACATCTTGCTCACCAGCTGGTAGAGTTTTGTCATGACTGGCTCTCCCAAGGCCGTCAGTAGTTCTAATGGAATGTTGTCTACTCCGGGGGCCTTGTTTCGACTCAGGTCTTTCAGTGCTCTGTCAAACTCTTCACGCAGTATCGTATCTCCCATTTCGTCTTCATCTACATCCTCTTCTATTTCCATAATATTGTCCTCAAGTACATCGCCCTTGTATAAACCTTCTATATACTCCTTCCACCTTTCTGCCTTCCCTTCTTTGCTTAGAACTGGGCTGCCATCTGAGCTCTTGATATTCATACACGTGGTTCTCTTCTCTCCAAAGGTCTCTTTAATTTTCCTGTAGGCAGTATCTATCTTACCCCTAGTGAGATAAGCTTCTACATCCTTACATTTGTCCTCTAGCCATCCCTGTTTAGCCATTTTGCACTTCCTGTCGATCTCATTTTTGAGACGTTTGTATTCCTTTTTGCCTGCTTCATTTACTGCATTTTTATATTTTCTCCTTTCATCAATTAAATTCAATATTTCTTCTGTTACCCAAGGATTTCTAGCAGCCCTCGTCTTTGTACCTACTTTATCCTCTGCTGCCTTCACTACTACATCCCTCAGAGCTACCCATTCTTCTTCTACTGTATTTCTTTCCCCTATTCCTGTCAATTGTTCCCTTATGCTTTCTCTGAAACTCTGTACAACCTCTGGTTCTTTCAGTTTATCCAGGTCCCATCTCCTTAATTTCTCACATTTTTGCAGTTTCTTCAGTTTTAATCTACAGGTCATAACCAATAGATTGTGGTCAGAGTCCACATCTGCCCCTGGAAATGTCTTACAACTTAAAACCTGGTTCCTAAATCTCTGTCTTACCATTATATAATCTATCTGATACCTTTTAGTATCTCCAGGGTTCTTCCACGTATACAACCTTCTTTCATGATTCTTAAACCAAGTGTTAGCTATGATTAAGTTGTGCTCTGTGCAAAATTCTACTAGGCGGCTTCCTCTTTCATTTCTTAGCCCCAATCCATATTCACCTACTATGTTTCCTTCTCTCCCTTTTCCTACACTCGAATTCCAGTCACCCATTACTATTAAATTTTCGTCTCCCTTCACTATCTGAATAATTTCTTTTATTTCATCGTACATTTCTTCAATTTCTTCATCATCTGCAGAGCTAGTTGGCATATAAACTTGTACTACTGTAGTAGGTGTGAGCTTCGTATCTATCTTGGCCACAATAATGCGTTCACTATGCTGTTTGTAGTAGCTTACCCGCATTCCTATTTTCCTATTCATTATTAAACCTACTCCTGCATTACCCCTATTTGATTTTATGTTTATAACCCTGTATTCACCTGACCAGAAGTCTTGTTCCTCCTGCCACCGAACTTCACTAATTCCCACTATATCTAACTTTAACCTATCCATTTCCCTTTTTAAATTTTCTAACCTACCTGCCCGATTAAGGGATCTGACATTCCACGCTCCGATCCGTAGAACGCCAGTTTTCTTTCTCCTGATAACGACATCCTCCTGAGTAGTCCCCGCCCGGAGATCCGAATGGGGGACTATTTTACCTCCGGAATATTTTACCCAAGAGGATGCCATCATCATTTAATCATACAGTAAAGCTGCATGTCCTCGGGAAAAATTACGGCTGTAGTTTCCCCTTGCTTTCAGCCGTTCGCAGTACCAGCACAGCAAGGCCGTTTTGGTTAATGTTGCAAGGCCAGATCAGTCAATCATCCAGACTGTTGCCCCTGCAACTACTGAAAAGGCTGCTGCCCCTCTTCAGGAACCACATGTTTGTCTGGCCTCTCAACAGATACCCCTCCGTTGTGGTTGCACCTACGGTACGGCCATCTGTATCGCTGAGGCACGCAAGCCTCCCCACCAACGGCAAGGTCCATGGTTCATGGGGGGTTCAGGTAGTTACGGACAGATAAGTGCCAATGTGGTGGCGCTCCATTTTGCTGAAATATGAATTGTTGTGCTTCTTGTTCGAGCTGAGGGAACAGCCAATTTTCTAACATCTCCAGATACTGTAGTCCAGTTACAGTAGCACCTTCGAAGAAAAAGGGACCAAAAATTTTATTGGCTGAAATGGCACAGAAAACGTTCACCTTAGGCGAGTCACGTTCATAGTGAGTCGTTTCCCACTGATTCTCAGTGCCCCATGTACAGATATAGTGACGTTTGACTTTCCCGTTAGTGTGGAAAGTTGCTTCATCACTAAACACAATCTTTGAAACGAAAGATTCATCTGTTTCCATTTGAACAAGGATAAAATCACAGAAATCGATTTTTTTAATTTTATCGGCTGCAGACAGTGCTTGAACCAATTTCAGACGATAAGGTTTCGTAACTAACCTTTTTCGTAGGACTCTCGATACAGTTGATTGTGGAATTTATAGCTCTCTGCTAGCTCTGCGTGTCGACTTTCCTGGGCTGCGAACAAATGCTTGCTGGATGCGTGCTACATTTTCATCACTCGTTCTCGGCCGTACAGAACTTTTCCCTTTGCACAAACACCCATTCTCTGTAAACTGTTTATACCAACATTTAATACACCACCTATCAGGAGGTTTAACACCATACTTCGTTCGAAATGCACGCTGAACAACTGTCGTAGATTCACTTTTGCCGTACTCAATAACACAAAAAGCTTTCTGTTGAGCGGTCGCCATCTTAGCATCAACTGACGCTGACGCCTAGTCAACAGCGCCTCAAGCGAACAAATGTACAACTAAATGAAACTTTATAGCTCCCTTAATTCGCCGATAGATAGTGCTTAGCTCTGCCTTTTGTCGTTGCAGAGTTCTAAATTCCTAAATTTGTGGTATTCTTTTTGTAGAACCCTGTATATATATATATATATATATATATATATATATATATATATATATATATATATATATATACACACTTATGAAATTTGTTATTTTTGAAGCTGCCCCAATTCAAAAATAACAGCAAAGTGAGTAACTACAAAACTAGAAAAAAGGATGATCTCCACTATTATAGGTTAAATCTGACTTTGGCACCGAAAGGGGTGAATTATGCTGCCACAAAACTCTTTAGTCATTTGCAAAATAACTTTAAAAGTCTGAAAGATAGCCAACCAACATAAAAACAAATTAATACAATTTCTGAAAGAAAAGTCCTCCTACTCAATAGATGAATTTTTAGATACAAAGTAGTAAATGCAAAAAAATAAAATGAAAATATTAATTATTTTCTGTAAAGAAAACTTATGTTAAAGTGACACATTCCACGTTTCTACGATGTGTCGTATTCATGATCGATGTAACAAGTATTAATGTATTTATGTATGTAGCTATGTTTTCTCCAAAACTGAGTTAAATAGAATGGGTGACAGGCCATATCTGTATCTTACTCCAGTTGTTACACCTCTCCCATTAACTTTATTTTGGATGTCGTATTTGTTAATATTTCCTGGATTAGCTTTCTGGTCTTCTTGTTCATCTTAGTTTCTACCAGTTGGTTAGAGAGTATTTCTCTGTCTACAGAGTCATAAGTTTTCTTGAAGTCGACAAATATAGTTGTGGTGTTCCTGGACACTCTTTGTGTCCGTATTGGTCTCAGGCACCAGTTCTGTTCACTGCATCACGTTTCCTTTCTGAACCCTTCTTGGCCTTCTCCTGTCTATTAACCTATCTCAGACTGTAGCCGAATTAGCAGGGCTTTGGATAGAATGTTATATATCACCAGCAGTAGTGAAATCCCTCTGTAGTTATTAGGGTCTATTTTATCTCCTATCTTGTGTAGGGAGTGTGTTAGGGCTGACTTCCATTCTTCTGGTACCTTTCCTATTTTACAGATGTTTTCGATGATTGTATATATTTTGGTTGCAAGGTTTTTATAGTCTAGTTTCTAGGCCATCTTCACCAAGTGCTGTGTTATTTATCAATGTTTTTGTTATTTTCACGATCTCATCGTTTGTTGGAGATTTGGAATCGGTTTGGGCTCTGGCTCGAACTGTAGATTTCGCATCTGTTCGTCACAGTTTAGTAATAGTCGAAGTATTGCACTGTTATTTCACAGTTTTTTTGTCTTCAGAGTTCCATCTTGACTTTTGAAGCATAAAGTTGGTGGCTGTTGTCCTGGCATACTTTCTCTGTTTGTTATGTAAAATTTTTGTGTAGTTTTTCGTTGAAGTCCTCTTCTGTCTCTTTCAGTCTGTTGTTTTCGTGACCTTTTTTTCTGTACAGATTATTTTCTAAATGGTCTTTCTGTATCGTGATGAATTCTTCCAAATTTTCGGATGTTCTATGACTGTTAAATTTTTTTCTGGGCTTGTATTCTGTTATCTGTGGCTGCGTCACATGTCATGTTCCATCATCTATGCTTCCTTTTCCTCGGAATACCGCAATTTTATCAGTTCCTTCATTTTTCTGACAGTTCTGTCCAGTTATTGGATAACTATTTTAAACTTTGTAACTGCGTTAAAAGCTAACTAAAGCTCGAAAGGAACGTTTCAGTACTAACTGCCACCATCATGAAAAAGTTTATCTCATTTAACTGCATCGGTGAAGGATTGAAATGTAAATAAAGGCATGAGATTCTCTTTTGACTCCTGATTATTGAATCTCAAAAAATACAGACGCTTTAAAGTGTATGGTAATATTAATGTTACATGAAACTCATACTATACACGCAACTACCACACAAAGAGCTCGTATTCAGGGTACTGGTGAAATATGCAAAGATAAGGAAACCTTCCGTGAATAAAATACCAGATTGGTGAACTCCATTATGAATCAAATGCAGCATGCAAACAAAACGCAAACTGCCTCACAGTAAACCTAACCAAGAATACCATTCTGCTACACATTCTTCTTCAGTAGCCGAAGAAAATTAATTTTCCAAAATAGCTCACCAAATTCGCAGTTACAGAAAAAACACAGAGTAGCAAGAAGGAGAAATGTTGCACACAATTCCCAGGATATCTTCATGACTAAGAACTGAAGGCTTCTGTCATACATTGCTCTCCTTCTTCCTCAAAGTAACGCAATGCATCCATGCCAATTAGCACACCATACCAACCGCAACTAGCAGCACACCATCACTGCGGAACAGAATAGAAGAACAAGAAGGCTTTGTTCCACTTCAGTCTTGTAAACCACGTGGGCCATAACAGCAGCCTCAGTCCTCAATAGCCTCAAAGATCTTACCAAAGATAAACTACTATATCAGAAGTACCAGTGAGTATAAGAAAAGTTAAAGGTGGAGATATGACATACTCATGAGTAGTAGCCTCCCCCCATTAACCACGGACCTTACCGTTAGTGGGGAGGTTTGCGTGCATCAACGATACAGATAGCCGTATCGTAGGTGTAACCATAAGGGAGGGTATCTGTTGAGGGGCCAGACAAACGTTTGGTTCCTGAAGAGGGGCAGCAGCCTTTTCAGTAGTTGCAGGGGCAACAGTCTGAATGATTGACTGATCTGGCCTTGTAACAATAACCAAAACGGCCTTGCTGTGCTGGTACTGGGAACGGCTGAAAGCAAGGGGAAACTACAGCCGTAATTTTTCCCGAGGGCATGCAGGAGGAACAAGACTTCTGGTCAGGTGAATACAGGGTTATAAATACAAAATCAAATAGGGGTAATGCAGGGGTAGGTTTAATAATGAATAAAAAAATAGGAGTGCGGGTAAGCTACTACAAAGAGCATAGTGAACGTATTATAGTGGCAAAGACAGACACGAAACCCATGCCAACTACAGCAGTGCAAGTTTATATGCCAACTAGCTTTGCAGATGACGAAGAAACTGAAGAAATGTGTGATGAGATAAAAGAAATCATTCAGGTAGTGAAGGGAGAGGAAAATTTAATAGTCATGGGTGACTGGAATTCGACAGTAGGAAAAGGGAGAGAAGGAAACATAGTAGGTGAATATGGACTGGGGCTAAGAAATGAGAGACGAAGCCGTCTATTAGAATTTTGCACAGAGCATAACTTAATCATAGCTAACACTTGGTGCAAGAATCATGAAAGAAGGTTGTATACATGGAAGAATCCTGGAGATACTAAAAGGTTTCAGATAGATTATATAATGGTAAGACAGAGATTTAGGAACCAGATTTTAAATTGTAGGACATTTCCAGGGGCAGATGTGGACTCTGACCATAACCTACTGGTTACGAACTGTAGTTTAAAACTGAAGAAATTGCCAAAAGGTGGGAATTTAAGGTGATGGGACCTGGATAAACTGAAAGAACCAGAGGTTTTACAGAGTTTCAGGAAGAGCATAAGAGAACAATTGACAGGAATGGGGGGGGGGGGGGTGAGAAATACGGTAGAAGACGAATGGGTAGCTCTCAGGGATGAAGTACTGAAGGCAGCAGAGGATCAAGTAGGTACAAAGACGAGGGCTAGTAGAAATCTTTGGGTAACAGAAGAAATATTGAATGTAATTGATGAAAGTAGAAAATATGAAATCCAGTAAATGAAGCAGGCAAAAAGAAATACAAGCGTCTCAAAAATGAGATCGACAGGAAGTGCAAATTGGCTAAGCAGGGATGGCTAGAGGACAAATGTAAGGATGTAGAGTATTATCTCACGGGGGGTAAGATAGATACTGCCTACAGGAAAATTAAAGAGACCTTTGGACAAAGAGAACCACTTGCATGAATATCAAGAGCTCAGATGGAAGAGTTGTAAGCAAAGATGGAAAAGCAGAAAGGAGGAAGGAGTATATAGAGGTTCTATACAGGGACGATGTTCTTGAGGACAATGGAAGAGGATGTAGGTGAAGATGAAATGGGAGATACGATACTGCGTGAAGAGTTTAACAGAGCACTGAAAGACCTGAGTCGAAACAAGGCCCAGAGAGTAGACAACATTCCATTTGAACTACTGACGGCCTTGGGAGAGCCAGTCCTGACAAAACTCTACCATCCGGCGAGCAAGATGTACGAGACAGGCGAAATACCCTCAGACTTCAAAAAGAATATAATAATTCCAATCCCAAAGAAAGCAGGTGTTGACAGATGTGAAAATTACCGAACTATCAGTTTAATAAGTCACAACTGCAAAATACTAACACGAATGGAAAAACTGGTAGAAGCTGACCTCGGGAGAGATCATTTGGATTCCGTAGAAATGCTGGAACACGTGAGGCAATACTGACCTTACGACTTATCTTAGAAGAAATGCTGGAACACGTGAGGCAATACTGACCTTACGACTTATCTTAGAAGAAAGATTAAGGAAAGACAAACCTACGTTTCATGCATTTGTAGACATAGAGAAAGCTCTTGACAATGTTGACTGGAATACTCTCTTTCAAATTCTAAAGGTGGCAGGGTAAAATACGGGGAGCGAAATTCTATTTACAATTTGTACAGAAACCAGATTGCGGTTATAAGAGTTTAGGGACATGAAAGGGAAGCAGTGGATGGGATGGGAGTGTGACAGGGTTGTAGTCTCTCCCCGATGTTATTCAATCTGTATATTGAGCAAGCAGTAAAGGAAACAAAAGAAAAATTTGGAGTAGGTATTAAAATCCAAGGAGATGAAATAAAAACTTTGAGTTTCCCCGATTACATTGTAATTCTGTCAGACAACAAAGGACTTGGAAGAGCAATTGAACGGAATGGACAGTGTCTTGAAAGGAGGATATAAGATGAACATCAACAAAAGCAAAACAAGGATAATGGAATTTAGTCGAATTAAGTTGGGTGATGCTGAGGGAATTACATTAAGAAATGAGACACTTAAAGTAGTAAAGGAGTTTTGCTATTTGGGGAGCAAAATAACTAATGATGGTCGAAGTAGAGAGGATATAAAATGTAGACTGGCAATGGCAGGGAAAGCGTTTATGAAGAAGAGAAATTTGTTAACATCGAGTATAGATTTAAGTGTCAGGAAGTTGTTTCTGAAAGTATTTGTATGGAGTGTTGCCATGTATGGAAGTGAAACATGGAAAAGAGAATAGAAGCTTTCGAAATGTGGTGCTACAGAAAAATGCTCAAGATTAGATGGGTAGATCACGTAACTAATGAGCAGGTATTGAACAGGATTGGGGAGAAGAGACGTTTGTGGCACAACTTGACTAGAAGAAGGGATCGGTTGGTAGGACATGTCCTGAGGCATCAAGGGGTCATAAATTTAGCATTGGATGGCAGCGTGTAGGGTAAGAATCGTAGAGGCAGACCAAGGGATGAATACACTAAACAGATTCAGAAGGATGTAGGTTGCAGTAGGCACTGGGAGATGAAGGACCTTGCACAGGATAGAGTAGCATGGAGAGCTGCATCAAACCAGTCTCAGGACTGAAGACCACAACAACAATGAGTACTAGATACAGAAAATATAAATTATGAAAACTGGCAAATTGTAACAGACAAATTTCCACTACCTTTCAAGTCTAAAAAATTTTGCCTCTAGGGCTGACGATTCTAATAAGTTATTCCGATCTTATAATAGCTCACAATAAATTTCATTTACAGATCTCTCGCTTTTATTTCCCGACAGATTGGAGTCTGCGCTTGACATGTCTGGTGAGTGTGCAGGACATTTTACGTTTCCCGAACGACACATCCAGAAACCTCAAAATGTACTGTTACGAAGTTCTGTAATTATCTGAGCAGAATGAGTGGAACGTCTATGATGGTACCTAACGGATTGCTTTATCTCCAGTGAAATGTCTTCCACGAACTGCAAAATCATGTTTGTTGGAAACTGTAGATACACTGGACATATTAGTCTTATCAATGAAATAAGAATAAATGATTCGATTCTTGAAAATACCACACTTTGACAGATGAGGGCTGTTTTTCTGCACATCTCTGAGTCAGTGTGGAATTTCAACTTATATTGCGGAATTTGATTTGTCCATGTACTTCGTCAGCTAAACGCCGGGTTACTTTTCACATTTCGTGTGTGTGTGTGTGTGTTTGAGATTTACGGGCGCTAAACAGCGTGGTCATCAGCGCCCAAGCGCCTAGAATCAGGAACACAGGCGGTGAAGGGACGAAGACGGACGCCGAACAAGGAGAACGGCTAAAGGACACAGGCCTGACGCAGTTCCAAATGCGCACATACAGAGGCAAAACAAGAGGAGAAGAAACACACTAAAAAAGGAAAGGAAACACAAGGAAAAGAGAACAGATACCGAAGTGAAACAAGGAGGTAATCGTGACTGGCGGACCTCTTACCTAAAAACTGGGTGAGCCAGTCACCCAGCAGCACATTAAAACCTTCTCCCTAAAATCCGAGGCAACAGATTGGACAGGACACAAAACCGTAAAACCTTAACCACAGTCGCTGCGTCGTCTTGCAAAATAGAGGGCAAATCCGGTGGCAAGGAAACCACCGCCCTCTGGTCAGAGAATAAAAGACAGTCAAGTAAAATGTGGCGGACAGTAATCTGGACGCCACAAGCACTGCAGATTGGGGGGTCCTCCCGCCGGAGGAAAAAACCATGCGTGAAGGGACTGTGTCCAATGCGGAGGCGAGTGAGGAGAACCTCATCCCGCCTGTATGACTGGTAGGACGTACGCCATGGTCGCGTAGTGGCCTTTACCAGACGCAGCTTATTGTCAGAAACTGCCAACCACTCCTCTTCCCATTGATGCATAACACGAAAACGCAAAAGGGAGGTTACAACATGGAGGGGGACGGCACATTCAACAACGTGAGGGAGGGAACATGCATCTTTGGCAGCCACATCCGCCAGTTCGTTTCCCCTAATACCCACGTGCCCCGGCACCCAGCAGAAAGAAACACATCTCATCTGCTCCAATGCCCGCAAGATTGCAAACAATTCGGCATCGAGGATGGTAAACACCGCAGGAAGCCGTAACTTGACGACTCGATCAGGGAAAACAACAGCACAACCAACAGTGTCCCCCTGTTTAGAGCCATCTGTGAATACAGGTACATGGTCCGGATGCTGGTTTAAAATATCGTAAAATAAGGAGGTAAAAACAAACGCCGGAGTGCAGTTCCTCCGGTTCTCCGACAAGTCTAAAAGGATGCTGGGCCTCTGGAGCAACCAGGGAGGCAGGCGAGTAAAACCTTGTCGTTGGGGGGCCACACGCTCCACACCAAGGGCCTCAAGCAAATGCTTGGCACGAATCCCAAATGGTTTTGTTGCCCTGGGACGACTGGAAAAGAGACGTTCCATAGGCGGTCGGGCAACGGTAGGGTACGCAGGGGAGGTAGGACAGGCAAGGAAATGACACACCCGTCGCACCATGAGGAGTTTCCGCCGGATGGCGAGCGGCGGTTCCCCTGCCTCAGCACACAGGCTGGGGATGGGACTGGTACGGAAGGCACCAGTGGCCAGCCTGATACCCTCATGGTGTACTGCGTCAAGGATCTTCAGATACGAAGGCCTTGCTGACCCATACACGGTGCAAGCATAGTCAAGACGCGATCGGACGAAAGCCCTATAAAACTGCAGCAGACGCGCCCGATCTGCTCCCCAGGACCGATGGCTCAGACACTTCAAAATATTCAGTGCCTTCAGGGCCCGCACCTTGAGGTCTTTAAGGTGAGGCAACCACGACAACTTGGAATCAAAAGTGAGGCCCAGGAACCTCACAGTGTCTCTAAAAGGAAGAACGGTGTCGTTCAGGCGCAATTCAGGGGAGGTAAAAAGACGCCGAGAACGATTAAAATGAACACACACAGATTTGTCTGCAGAAAAGATAAAACCCGTCTTTGCAGTCCATGCCTCTAAGCGCTTTATCGTAAGCTGTAACTGCCGACTAGCACTGACAAGACTGGAGGAAGAACAGAAAACAGCAAAATCGTCCACAAACAAGGAGCATTGGGCAGGACTCCGGATAGTGGACGTGATACTGTTAATAGCAACGGCAAGGAGGGTGACACTTAAAACGCTGCCCTGAGGAACACCATTCTCCTGCACGTACAAATCCGATAGCACATTACCAACCCGATACCGAAAGAGGCGATGAGAAAGAAAGGACCGAATGAAGATGGGGAGACGGCCACGAAAGCCCCACTCATGGAGTTGATTGAGGATAAGGCGGCGCCAAGTAGTGTCATACGCCTTATTAATGTCAGAGAAGACCCCTAGACAATGCTGGTTACGTAGAAAGGCCTGCTGGATGGCGGCCTCAAGCAGGGTCAAGTTGTCTATGGTGGAACGACATCTCCGAAAGCCACACTGAGAGGGGCTAAGGAGCTGCCTGGTCTCGAGCAGCACATTTCGTAGGTACCATTGAGAGAACTATAAGCGATATTGAAAATGATTTGCTCGAGGCTGTTGATGGGGTGAAATGTTTTACAGGATGAAAGGAGCTGGAATATAGTATGCAGAGAACACTCTTCCTGCTGCTCATTATGGGGTACAACCATGCCTTACCGACGAGTACGTACTCCAGTTGAACAAGTACAGCCATCGTAGAGGGCCTGCAGGTAGTTGGATGGAGATTTCGACGGACTCATGTTGGGCACAATGTCTCGAGAGTGTGTCGCTGCTTGCAGCAATGTTCTGTGGAATCTTCCCATATCCAAACACCAGGTTCTGGACGTCCACGTAGTAAAAACGCACGTTAAGATCGACATATTTTGCGTGCATTGGTGGCAAACGGAACATCATCCAGGGAAGAAATCTGGGCACACTTTTCACCTGATGTGTCACCGAGGACCATTGGGGACAGTCTGCTTGCAGAAGCTCTAAGACCACGTGTGCCTCTGACCAGGTTACCACTGGCATCACAACACCGCCGAGCACGGATATTCTGGTGTCGCGGAAGTTGAATGGTGCTCTGTTGTCTTCAGTGATGGGAGTAGTTTCTTTCTGTACGGCTCTGAGCACTATGGGACTTAATGTCAGCACTGTGGGACTTAACGTCTGAGGTCATCAGTCCCATAGAACTTAGAACTACTTAAACCTAACTAACATAAGGACATCACACACATCCACGCCCGAGGCAAGATCCGAACCTGTGACCGTAGCGGTTGCGAGGTTCCAGACTGTAGCGCCTCGACCACCCCGGCCTGCCTTTCTGTATGTGAGGGATGAATGTATACATGTACGACGTTTACATGGGGAGTGTCCTTTTCCGGAGCGTATTTGCCAGCTTCACACAGGTCCCACAGCAGGCTTCATTGTGTCTGTATGTGTGATTGTGGAGGGACATCCGTTACAATTCGCTGTCACATTTGATGTTTCTGCTCTATAAAGTAACCAGTGCCAACTACACTGCACAGGTTGTTATTCCCCATGCCACTGCCATTTCTTCGATAGGAATGTGATGTGATATTTCAGCTTGACAATGAATGTCCGCATAGGTCTGCTGCAACGCAAGGCGTTCTTCATGGTGTAGAACTGCCCTGGCCGGAAAGATCATCGGACCTCTCGCTAGACGAAGATGTATAGGTGCAGTGAAGTGGAAAGAACCTCTCTCGAACTGGAACAAAAGGTACAAGATGCTTGGGAAAATTTATCGCAGAACTATTAGACACATTATGGCAGTTTGCATGCTAGAATACACACCTACATTGCTGCCAGAGGAGGGGCGGGAGGGAGGGGGGTAGACTGCTGTCATGTCTGGGCGTCCGTTACTGTGATATGTGTGTATCATTTGGTCTGGATTTACACTCCTACAATGATTAACTACCTGACTACGTCACTAGTCAGTAAAATGATGTTGTCATTCACGGTGTAGCATTTCTTACAGCGGTAAATGTAGAAACATTAAAAGAAAAGTCGGTACTATAAAAGTAACTTGCTTACATCAGATAATTCGTCACATGTCCGCTATAGTTTACCAAAAACTTCGTCTTGAAATATTTACTTGTTCTTGATGTATCTGGGGTCGTGCTCCCTGCATATGAAGGTATAAATCTGAAAGAATGAAATACAACCTGTGATCTCCATACTTTTCAGGTAAGGACACAGGAAGGAGTAATTCAATGTCTTGACATCGATAACATTGAAGACTAAGCACAAGCTCAGCACGATCCTATTGCTGAAAGAAAATCGGCCATCATCTTACCAAAGAACACATCTCGGCGTCGGTTTTTAATAATTACTGTTTAATATCTCGTCGATAATGAGGTCATTAGGCACGGAACATAAACTTGTGTTAGAGCAGAAGTGTGAAGCATTTTGGCAGCTTCCATTTCAAAGGTACCATCACGGCGTTTGCCTTGAACCCTTTAGGGGGAACCACGGAAAACATAACTATGTAATTACAACGACCGTACTCCTGAACGCGAATACAGCGTGTTAACAGCTCCATCAGCTCGGTCGGTGGCATTGATCGGTATAAGCATTGAAAATCTAACTCGAATACCGGAACAGGGACTTACGGTCCTTTCATCCAGATAATGATCTATCTTTCTTTGTTGAAACTCATTCTGTCGACATTTACATCTGACTCCGCCGCAAGACCTGTGGTTTTATTTTTTATCCTGGAATAAACAGAGATGTGTTGACAGCACCCATTATGAAATTCTGTTCGGAGCCATCTGCGTCCCTTTATGTAAGTTTTGGGAATGCTTGAACGTGTCCAGCGGTCAATTTGTGAGTGAAACTGTATTCGGAACAACAACAGTCCAACGAAGAATATTTTACACCTGATGATAAGCCCAGTACTGCCCCATATGCTGCCACTGACATTGAGGTGAACTTTTGTTGGCCTCACGTTTCACGCTGTATGCTGAAGTTAACTTTGTTAGGTGCTCTTTTGGGAGACATTTATTTGATTCTGAAGTAAATTCTGGTTTTCATCACACATAGATTAATTACATTAATTTCATTTGCTAGTAAAAACTACGCACCTAATTGCACCATTTGTAAAAATAATAAAAAGCTGTTCGCATGTGACTTTAGGGCCTGCCGAGGAATGAAGCAAGGATTGGTAGTTGACCCTGCGCGTAAACAAATGTAACGTTTGGCGCATAAGTAGGAGGAAAACCCATAATTCTATATTTACGCGATTACCAACTATCTCTGGAAGATCACATCCATTAAGTAAGACGAAACTTAAAAAAAAAAAAACGTAATTTATCACATGCTGACAAGTGGCACATTCTGTGATGAGAGTACAAGTCATATGTTTCCTGTGCACACTGTTATGGTATGGTGCAGATAAAAGGTGCATCGCAGTGCGGGAGTGAAACCTCGCGGTAACTGGAAACGTACTCCAAAGTTGAAGTCCGCGGCACAGTGCGACTGCTGTGTGCAAAACGTCTGAATTGCACAAAGGTTCAACATGAAATTCTAACTGCATATGGATCAAATGCAATGTCGCATGCAGCCGTCGTGAAATTGTGCCAACTATTCGATCGAGGTGGCACAGAAGTGGGTGGTGTTGATCGGGATGAAAGGCCATCGAATTACAGACGACAACGTCAGGGCATTAGAGCAACAAATCTGTAGGAATTGCAGATTTTCCAGCGTTGAGAAAGTTCACACAGCGATTCTAGACTCGATGCCTGACCAAGGAACATATTTCTGCCATCAAAGAATTGAACGATTTGCAGGACTTGGAACTTGGCACGCACGGTGGAGGACTATAAAATACATTAATCAATCCTACCTCTCGGAAATCGGGAGAAAGCGATTTTATTTTCAAAATCTAAACATAAATGTAATTGAATTGTAGCGGCTGGATGCCAGTAACCATTTACTAGAGTGCACTGGTGCCACTCTCTTCATTTATTAGTCCGGGCAGCACGCCAATAACCACCTCACATTTCCGAAATGCCGCGAGCGTCATAGACCCTATATTTCGCCATCTCGTTTAACAGAGAACCAAGGATAGCCCTGCTAATCTGTTCTCGTAGGTACACTGTGTAATTATCCAAATCATAATTAAATTATGATGGCCCGGGAAACTAGGATGGTTAGCCACCAGTAATTGCAGCAGAACTGCAATAAATCTTGAAGGCAACTGAGTGGCGCGTTTTTCTCTAATAATCAACAGTTTCAATAGCAAGGGACTGATAGCTACAGTAATGTTTGGCAGCTATTATATAAGACGAGAGCACACGAAAGACAGCGAAGGTCTTTCATTTCCTGCCATGTATGGTACTTCTTAAATATAATTCTCCTCACAAATCAAGTATTCACTACAAAGACTAGCTTTACTACTAAAGAGACTGCCTAAACCACCCTTGTCAGTCCTGCGTGGTATGGGATCCTTACCAGATAGGACAGAAGGAGTAAAATGAAAAAGTTCAAAGAAGGGCAGCACTTTACGTATTATTGAGAATAGGGGAAAAGGGGCACTGAAATGATACAGGAATTGGAATGCACATAATTAAAACAAGGGCGTTTTTCCTTGCTGATTAATCTTCTCACGAAATTCCAATCCCCAAATATCACCATGATAAAGTGGAGGAAATCAGAGCTCGCACGGAAAGATATGGGTGTTCGTTCTTCCCGAGCGCTATACGAGATTGGAATAACAATGAATTGTGAAGATGGTTCGAAGAACCCTCTGCCAGGCACTATAATGTGATTTTCAGTGTCTCCATACAGATGTAGATGTACTCACATTAGCCATTTCTGGAATTTCAGAAATCTGTATCAAGCACTTGGTAGTTTAACGTAGTTACTACACGTAAAGAAAATACATAAACGAACTTTCACTTGTATTAATCAGTTTTAAATTGCCGAATTTTTATAAACTATGCACTTACTCGGCTGCACATAATAAATGAAATAAAGATTCGGGATTCAATACTTCCATCACGCGACCGGTCAACCATCTGTGTGGTTAAACCTTGAAGATAAAACCATAAAAAATCTCGAATGTGCCAACCCATACGCCGAAATTACGTACCCATTATGTTGGACGGCATAACGATTTTCGAAAGTAGTTCTGCTGTCGTTACAGTAATAGTCACAGTTGTAAATAATACTTGTGCGCATATTCGAAGTCACTTCCCACTCGTAAACGATATTGCGTGTAATATTTTCCGAATAACCTATCGATGAGGTGCTGTTTCAGACACTCGGAGTAGTGTTAGAAACGCGATAGTATTCTGGAAGTAATATATTGTCCACCTCGGTAGCTGCGCTGCTGGCGCTGCGGATTGCTAACCGGAAGGACGGGGTTCTATTCCTGGTCGGATTGGACATTCTCCGCTCGGATACTGGGTACCGTGTTATCCTACGTTCGTGTTGTTATAATTGACATTACATCGTTGAGGCGGCTGCATGGACACTTCCTGAAAGCCAGTAGATTAAAAAAATGCTATATTAAACCAGATATGAATAATTTTTTTTCGAGCGTTCATTTACCTGAACTGCTTCTGAGGCAGCCAACTAGCAAGTTAATGATCCCAGCTGGCCAGTGCCCTGGCTGGTTCCACCCTGCACTGAAAAATTTAGGCGAAGCTTTCAGTTATTTTTATTATTATCAGATGCAAATAAAAAGAAGGATATAGGAGCAGACATCAATACTCGTACGCTACTACGTAACTTAGGCGCTGCGATACAAAAATTCCTACCGTTGCTTATAGAGACTTGTGGCCATACTGAAAAATAGAGTCAGGTATCTGTGTCACTTTAAAATGTAGTGCAGCGTACAGTGAAATTTACGTGGCCTTCCATAATAGTGTGCAACTTACTCCTTAGTTTGCTAATACTTTCAAATGGCTATTCAGTCCGTCACCTTCACCGGGTAGGATTGAAAAAGGAAAGAGAGATGTTACGGAGAAGAACGGCGTATTTCCTCAGAGGTTTATCTAGTATGTGCGAAAAAGTCACTGAGACGTTCATGTGACTTAAGCGGAAGACGCTTCAAGAGAGGTATCACTAAGATGTTTCATCCAACTATAGCAGAAGACAAAATAATAGAGGTGGTCTACGTAATGGTGTGGTTTACTGTAGAATTTTGTACGTCGTACGTTCCTAGAAAAATATACTAACGGATTGCTAGCTCCAATATATATCTAGCGACCTGAACATATAGGTAAGAAGGCCGATCAAACAGTTTCCGTTCGAATGGTGTTAACCCCTTGCCTACTTGTCGGCATCGAGCTGGGTGCTTATATACTGGAGCAACGCTCTTAATTGGAAACTTCTTCATCACTCATAATATAGTTGGAGATACTCGAACTCACAGTGACAATGATCAACAATACTTTTCCTCTAACGGTGTTCGCCACTGGATGCAGAAAAGAGGTGGACTGACAGTCGTACCCTCCGCCACACACCGTATGGTGGCTTGCCGAGTAGGTGAAGGCGAGGGCGGAAAAAGTCTACATTGCACATTTTTGGCGCTGAACTGTGCTGATGCCTGTAGTGAAGAGGCCAGATTAGTCTAGTACACGCCATCATTGTTGTCAGTGTGTTTGAAAGAAGAAGCCCGTTCCATTATTTTGTAGGAACAACTTTCCTGGTTTTCAGGCGTTTGACGTAAGATATGTGTATTATTCTTGTTACTTCACTTAAACATAGAGTAATACTTTTTTTACGTCTCTTGGCTTACAAATTTGGTTCCCTGTTGTTTCTTTCAGTTTGCTAGTCTTACATGTGAAACAATAACACTTTTCGGCGGAGAAAGCGACTGACACACTTAGCCCATGAGAGTTACTTGTTGCCATATATCATACGTGATACTAAAGATTTCCTTCTAAATCCTTTGCACACAAAGATATAATCTGCCATTATGCACCTTTGTGAAGATTTTGAATTACTTAATTAAAGAAGAGTTCTTACTGGTTCATGTTCATGGTAATGAGGGGACAAAGTCACAGTAAGGAAGACATTCCCGAAGAATGGAGAGCCCAGCTCCACACAATTTGAGTTAAACATGTCATTGGGCCGTCAGTGAACACGACCCTTTGTAACTACACTACTGGCCATTAAAATTGCTGCACCACGAAGATGACGTGCTACAGACGCGAAATTTAACCGACAGGAAGAAGCTGCTGTGATATGCAAATGATTAGCTTCTCAGAGCATTCATACTAGGTTGGCGCCGGTCGCGACACCTACAACGTGACGACATGAGGAAAGTTTCCAACCGATTTCTCATACACAAACAGCAGTTGACCATCATTGCCTGGTGAAAGGTTGTTGTGATGTCTCGTGTACGGAGGAGAAATGCGTACCATCACGTTCCGACTTTGATAAAGCAAACTAGCAGTCGAGATGACAGGCATCGTATCCGCATGGCTGTAACGGATCGTGCAGGCACCTCTCGATTCCTGTGTCAACAGATGGGGATGTTTGCAAGACAACAACCATCTGCACGAACAGCTCGACGACGTTTGCAGCAGCATGGACTACCAGCTCTGAGACCATGGCTGCGGTTACCCTTGACGCTGCATCACAGACAATGTGGTGTACTAAACGACGAACGTGGGTGCACGAATGGCAAAACGTCATTTCTTCGGATGAATCCAGGTTCTGTTGTAGCATCATGATGTGTTACGACCCGTAGCTCTACCCTTCATTCGATCCCTGCGAAACCCTACATTTCAGCAGGATAATGCCCGACCGCATGTTACCGGTCCTGTACGGGCCTTTCTCGATACAGAAAATGTTCGACTTGTGCCCTGGCCAGCACATTCTCCAGATCTCTCACCAATTAAAAACGTCTGCTCAATGGTGGCAGAGCAACTGGCTCGTCACAATACGCCATTCGCTACTCTTTATGAACTGTGGTATCGTGTTGAAGCTGCATGGACAGCTGTACCTGTACACGCCATCCAAGCTCTGTTTGACTCAATGCCCAGGCGTATCAAGGCCGCTGTTTCGGCCAGAGGTGGTTCTTCTGTGTACTGATTTATCAAGATCTATGCACCCAAATTGCGTGGAAATGTAATCACATGTTAGTTCCAGTATATTTGTCCAATGAATACCCGTTTATCATCTGCATTTCTTCTTGGTGTAACAATTTTAATGGCCAGTAGTGTAGTTTTTGTGTTGTTTGGCCCAATGATGACATATAGCTCTACGTGCTACTCTGAGAGATGGCATTTTGCGAGGTACCAGATTTCAGATGTCCACTGAGTGCAATACCAGCTGTAATGTTTGTGAAAACTCCACTTTTTTAATGGCAAATTAAGATATCGTTTAAGTCAAAACTCTTCCTGACGTCCATGGTGTGAGTTGACTTTGGTAATATCGGATACTACTCCTTCCTTCTGTCTGTCAGGCAACACGAGTAATCTAAGTGACTGTTACCTTTCAGCTACACCACTATAAAACTATGCATTATGGCAATCTGACTCCATATAATGTTTGGGCCACTAAAGGTGAAACTGAAGTGGAAATCATGTAACAGAATTTCATCAGATTTAAGTATCTTTCACATTAATTAATCTAAAAAGGTTGTAGGGCCTGGTTTCTGTTGAAACTAAGATGTGCAGTGTGATTACACAGATTTACTATTAAACAAAACAAAGATGATTTTCGATGTGCAAACATAAATAACTCTTCAATGGAATGTATACCAGCTGCAGTGGCGAAGTTAGAAATGGGTGGAGTCCCTACACAACGATTCACACATAGAATGTGGATGACACTATCTTACTATAATTCAATGGACTAACGAAGATTGTGGACAGCAAACTACACGCTAATAAGCCACATATGTACTCATGTTCAGAAAAAATAGAACACCCTGAACAACTAGAGACAGGACGTTCATGTTCAGAGGACATGTAAATTAGTGTGTTCTGCAGAGATGATTAGGGTTTCAGTCTTCTCAGTTCACACTTTTCCTGTTGCCTGGTAGGAAGATGGTCGACCATGGGCCCTGATAAATTGTTTCAGGAGTGATGGCATCCACGTGCATAAGGTGTGAATAGCGTCCTGTGGTACAACCACCCATGATGCATTCGACTGGCTCCAAAGTTCATGTGTAGGGGTTGGCATTGGGTCAGAGTGCTCCACCTGTCATTTTACTATATCCCACACATTTTCGGTTGATGACAAATCCGGTGAGCCGGCGAGGCAGGGTGAAAGGCTGACATTCTGTGACATGTGGGAACGTGTGGCTGTGCATTGTCAGTATTTTAATAGACTAACATAAAATTTTACGTAACAGTTGTTTAATGTAGCTGCCAACATTCTTCTTTCATCAATATTAGATTCAAGAAACAAAAAGGAATTCAGATTGAAGTCATATTGACTGCAGTGGTACTCAGTGCGAAAACCAAGACAAATTTTAATGTTTTGCAAATACAGGACTGAATAAAGCATTGTGGTAAGCAATTGACTTCTTGGAAGAACGTCATGTATTTTGAAAATAATACTTTGGAAACAAGAGAGATATACATTCCCAGAGTGTTCATGGGCTCATACTGAACCCAGTGGTTCTAGGATCGCTAAGGAATATTGGTTTGAATGTTACGTAATAAATTTCTATGTCTGAAAAATATAGTTTCTTTTATTTGGAGTAATTAATAATACGAAATGCACTGTAGGCTATGAATTATGAGAAGTACGGAATAACATACATCTGTTTGTTTCACAACACGAAAAAGCATTATAGTTTTGTTAATTAAAAGTGAAACTGATATCTTATGCACACTAGTGTAGACTTTTTTACGTGTTAATCTATTTTCAGCTGTAATTAAAACTGATGTGGTGTTACAGAAATGAATAAGATAATGACTTTAAGAAAAAAGTATTTGACTTGAGGTTCTCTAGAAGATCATTTGTATGCCGTATATGATTAGCTATGTGGAATGAATCATAGTCGTTTCGATCACATTCCACATCTGTAATCGATTACTTTGGGATCAGCTGAACTTCCACATTTGACTGAATTTATTCCGGTACATGAGTTACTATCATAGAGCAAAGAAGACAAAGTATCACTTGTTTTCATAGGTGACGCATGGCTACTTTAGTTAAACTAGTAGATTTTACGAACAATCTTGTAATGGACAGCCAACAGCCACTTTATAGATATAGTGTTCACATGGATCGTTCAGTCTCAAATTATAAGACGTAATTTCGCTAGTGCAGCCCTGAATGTAGACCTCGCACATGACTTTAGGTAAGTGCCATATTGTTTCCTGTTTTTGGCAAAAAGTCGCGAGTTTGGTACACTATGTGGTCAAAATTATCCGGACATCTGGCTGGAAATGACTTACAAGTTCGTGGCGCACTCCATCGGTAATGCTGGAATTCAATATGGTGTTGGCCCACCCTTAGCCTTCATGACAGCTTCCACTCTCTCAGGCATATGTTCAATCAGGTGCTGGAAGGTTTCTTGGGGAATGACAACCCAGTCTTCACGGAGTGCTGCTCTGAGGAGAGGTATCGATATCGGTCGATGAGGCCTGGCATGAATTCGGCGATCCAAAACATCCAAAAGGTGTTTCTATAGGATTCAGATCAGGTCTCTGTGCAGGCCAGTCCATTACGGGAATGTTATTGTCGTGCAACCACTCCATCACAGGTCGTGCATTATGAACAGATGCTCGAGCGTGTTGAAAGATGCAATAGCCATCCCCGAATTTCTCTTCAGCAGTGGGAAACAAGAAGGTGCTTAAAACATCAGTGTAGGCTTTTGCTGTGATAGTGCCACGCGAAACAGCAAGGGGTGCAAGCCCCCTCCATGAAAAACACGACCACACCCTAACACCACCGTCCCCGAATTTTACTGTTGGCGCTACACGCGCTTTGAAGATGACGTTCATCGGGCATTCGCCATACCCGCACCCTGCCATAGGATCATCACACTTTGTAGCTTGATTCGTCACACCAGACAACGTTTTTCCACTGTTCAACGTCAAATGTTTACGCTCCTTACACCAAGCGAAGTGTCGTTTGGCATTTGCCGGCGTAATGTGTCGCTTATGAGCAGCCGCTTGACCGTGAAATCCAAGTTTTGTCACCTCCCGCCTAACTGTCATAGTACTTGCAGTGGATCCTGATGCAGTTTGGAATTCCTGTGTGACGGTCTGAAGAGATGTCTGCCTCTTACACGTTACGAACCTCTTCGACGGTTAGCGGTCTCTGTCAGTCAACAGACGAGGTCGGCCTGTACACTTTTGTGCTGTATGTGTTCCTTCACGTTTCCACTTCCGTATCGCATCGGAAACAGTAACCTAGCGATGTTTAGGAGTGTGGAAATCTCGCATATAGACGTATGACACAAGTGACACCTAGTCACCGGACGACGTTCTTCTAAGTCCCTAAGTTCCACAGAACGCTACACTCTGCTCCCTCGCGATGTCTAATGACTACTGAGGTCGCTGATATGGACTAAGAGGCAGTAGGTGGCAGCACAATGCACCTAATATGAAAAATGTATTTTTGGGTGTGTCCGGATACTTTTGACCACATAGTGTATATTTTAGCAAATGATTCACCTTGACCATGTAAAGCTTTTTCCTCAGTGTGACGATGTGACAGCACGGACTGTTACATCTCTACTGCGAGAAAAGCAGACCTTCTTGCGCGTCTGCGCAGAGGTCACAATTAGTACCAAGCACCAGCATCGGGGGCGTTCCTTCTGCGTAACCGCGCATTCTTCTCTCTCCGGTAAACCAGAGTTCTCTCTCTCCAGCCGCTTTAAGAACCTAGCGCAATCTTGTGCAGTGCGGACGGAGAGACGTACTGGATAATCTCATGAAGGAGCCCTTTCACAGCAGGTTCGCTGGAGGTTGTGTAATTAGAATTCCGTGCGGTGTAAGACAATTGGAAGGGACTGGAAAGGCGCACATCGAGGTACTTCGACTTGTGCTTGCTGTTAAGAGAAGTTGGGGCCGTGGGGGGTAGGAGATTGGGCTTTAACTTCCCGTCGACGACGAGATCATTAGGCGCAGGTCACGAGCTAGATTTGGGGTACGTTGGTGCTCATTTCTCAAAAACTACTTGTTCAGATCAAAACAAATCTATTCTTCTTCTTGCTTCGTCATGGTCTAGGCCATAGGCCTGTTCCGTCTCCAAAGGACCCAGCTATCTTTTTTTATCTTCATACGGATCCTGTACCTCATGGTGAGAAATTTAAGGCTTGATTTGGTGGTCTTGAATATGGAATTCTTTGCATATATTATAGCCAGCTTTCTCAATTAGACTTGATCTTCTCATTTATGGCATATGCACCAAGCTCTGCTCTTATGTTTTCGTTTCTCATTCTATATATTGTTGTACAGCCGCCGACTCCTCTTAGAAATTCAATTTTACGTCCTTCCTTTTTAGTAGTTATCCAAGTTTCACTTCAAATTAGGAATGTGGGGGCGGTTATTTTCATATAAAACTTTATTCTCGTTATATTGATTTTTTCGCATATCATTTCATAATTCTGCAGTTTATTGTCAATGTCGAGTACATTCTGGCACCTTACAATATATCCCTGGTGACTGAAATGACTGATTTGTTCAATGATTTTGTTTCCTAAGATGATCTTAGTCCTCATCACTTCTGTCCTTTTGCCAGCCATCAATTTTGTTTTTATAATTGATATTTTCATACTATATTACTCATAAATTTGATGCAGTCTGTAGACGGATCTTTGTCTCTATCCTGTACCCTTCCAAGTTCGCCTTCAAAAAATATCGTATTAAAAAACATCTTCTCAAGCTCGAATCAATTTGTTGTTTTCATACTTAAGTTATATCGTCTATTTAAAACTGTGGATGATATGCTACACGCGTCTCGATCCCTTGGTTTATCGCTATATATCTTCTGACAAAGGATAATTAGTGTTTAATCTTATTTTTGTACCTCTATAGAGGTTTTCTGTCGTCTGTATTATTAGCTGACGATACCCTTCTTCTGTGATATGTTCCATAGGAATTTGCTCCCTGCGTAGTCGAAGGCTTTCTCTAAGTCTATAAGCTGTTTTCAGAGGAAACTGAACTCAAAGATAAAAATTCGTAACTGTTCAGGTATTGCATTTAAAGTTGTTGATAAGTCTATTCATCCTGCATTTGAAGTTAAAAATCGTCAGGTTTCTATGTCATTCAGCTTACACGTGGAGGCCATCTTTTGAATTCTGATTTTGTCATTTTTAGGGTACTTTTCTTCACCTCTCGCACGCTCCGATGGTTAGCTGACACAAGAGCGCTCTTCATATTCACTCGAAGTTCTATGCCCGTATCACTGAAAACTTTCAGCCTGCTGACTGAAGCATCACTGACACAAAACACTGCATCCATGACACCGGTTTTTAGCGTCTTCAGGTCCACAGATACCAGTTTAGGCAAGGGTTCTCATGGGCTGTAATTGAAACTTTCGTTTTATTGTTTCTCCCATGAATGCATTTTGTAAGCAAGTATTTCTTAGCTATATATCTATAGATAAGTTTTATTATATCCGCTATTGAATATAGATCATTAGTTAAACTAGTTCTTCGATATTTACGCCATGGCTCGGTTTGTATGGACAGAGAGAGAATGACAGGGATTTTTATCTGTAGAAATCCTGTTAAAGATGGCCCACACAGCTTTTTTCATTTCTTATAAATAGTTAGTATTTCTCCGTATTATTGTACCTATACTTACGATCTATACGCATGCAGTATAAGTACTGCAAGAAAATTTATTGAACTGAAGGATCTCCTTCAAACTATTACAACGAGTGAAACTTGAACAAAACACTGAATTAATGTTCAACATTTACTCACACTCGTTTATCACCGGGGTGATCAATTTTTAAAGCAGTGTGTAATGTATCATGTCGACATCACTTATTTTGCAATGTCTTTTATTCTTGTTGCTGTTAACATTCACGTAAAAATCCAGGGGCGCTATGTCCTTTTGTATTGTACTCAATGGAGTGAAGAAACAATAAAATTGATGAACAGTCTTTTTCGAACCCAATTTTGTGTCTGTTTTTCACCTTGGTTGGTAAATACGAGAACGTACTGCTATTTTATGTAGCTTAGGCAATGAATGTGATAGTTGAAACACTTAAGAATGTGTTAATAATTTAAATTAAACTTTACGTCATTAATATAAATAGGCAATATTTAAGAAACAATATTCACTGTTCAGCAGGGGTTTCAGAAAGAACAGAATACTATAGTGTGTCATGCATTTAAGTTTCTGTCTGTCACGTGTAGTAATAGAGACGGTATACACCCAGTTTTCTTAAGGCGCGATTTAGAACCTGCAACTTCGTGGTAATTTTCAGAGATTATATTCAGTTTTTTTAAGTTTTGTAAGGTTCAGAAGTGTACTGCCATGGACAGTCAGTTCCAGCACAAAGAAATACATATATACTCCTGTGCCAATCCGTATAGGAACCGAAAATTCGTAATAGACTAAGTAATAGTGCGAAGGCAACGGGTTTTTAAGGTACAAGACGTAATGGTGAAAAGAGGAACAGAGTGTGGCTCCTAGCATTTTACAGTCATGCAAGAATTGCTTTCCCGATTAAGCCCAAGACAAAACAGTAGGAGAAAGGTGAGGATGCTGGATGTACAACCGTAGTGAATCCAAAATATAGGATACATCTGCTACAAGAAAACAGTTAGAAAATTGTGGGTCAGCAAAGGTTAAATCTAGTACTGGATGCAGTGGAGGAGGACTGGAGTACAAATGAACTATACCATTTCCTGAAACAGTTAATTACGGAAGAAGCTGAGGAGGCTTTAGGAAGGAAAACAGAGAAGAGTAAAAACTGAATGGCTCACCAGGGAGTTGTTGGAGGTGACTGAGGAAAAGAAGGAACTATATTACACATGGTTAAGCTCTTGGAATAAAGAGGACTGGATTAGGTACAAGTTATGTAAAAAGAGGGCTAAGATAATAACAAAAAAGTCTAAGGAAGAGGCATGGAAAGTATTATGTAGGGAGAAAGAGCATTCGCTTTGATATAGATCAGCAGAGACGTGAAGGATGATACGGAAGTCGAAAATGGCTAGCAATCGACCCCACACACAATACAAACTACATATTTTATAATTTTGTTGCGAGGCTGGTGCAGCAACTTCAGGATGAAATGATCTTTCAGAAATAATAAACAGCCAATCATTTGCAAAATGGATGGTTTATTAAAACTCCTTTACCATGGTTTAAATGTTTATAGAAACGTCTTCTTCAGAAGGAAATACTGACAACCTAAACAAGTTAAAAGAGAGAACATTGTATATATGTCTCGTTACGAATAGAAAAATTATTCAGACTTACTACATTATATATTGTGGGACAGGTACGTTAAAATATAGCCGAAATTACATAGAACACAAGTGAGATATACAGAGCACCTGCTATCAAGGGAAACTTCCCACCGCACTCCCCTCTCAGATTTAAAGGTAAGAGAGGCGACTGGACGGCCCGTCAAAAACTGACCACAGATCAAGCATAAAAACAGGAAGAAGCTGTATTAAAAAAAGCAAAGTAGAAACAGTGAACGGTTCAAGTAAAAGAAGTGCCACGTAGAGCAGTCCGCAAAAGCCACGGCCTTGTGCGTAAATGGGATGATGATGGATTGCAACGCAGGCGAGCGGTATTCAAGGCTCCCTACTGTCAATTTTTGTTTTATTCCGCTGTACGCTGTATTCAAATATGTGACTGTACCGTGGTGTAACGTCCGTTTACAACAGCGAGGGAGGGTCCTATAACGGAAGTTGATTCTACACTACTGCTCTGTTAGCAGCTGAAAGGAAGTGGCTTTCGAATGGGAACCCCAAACCTTTGATGAACAGGCGACAAGCCAACCAAATCCTCCACTGGAGAACACGTCTGGTGTGCCATACACCGCATTAGTGACAGAGCGTGTGTCATACGATAGGAATCTCTTATCGACGCACCTAATTTGTACTCCTGGTGAGTGAGTGGGATGTGTCCCGTTGTCCGGTTTAGGTGTTCGTATGAATGTGAATGCAATCAGTCCCAAGAAATGATGATAACATAACAGTTTGTTACATAAGCTGCAACAAATGAACACAACAGTTTCACAATAACACAGTTTCTCTGTGCTCTGTCAAAACGAATACTTTTAAAGGTTTTTTGAAGTTGCATTCCGTTTTGTATGTTTTGATTCTTGAATTCCTTTGTTGTAACATAGTTTACAACCGTTTATTTCTTGTTTTCAATTCTATGAGGCGCCTATGAAGTATCTCGTCTGCCCTTGTACAATTCACAGTTAATTGCTGCGGTGAAGTATTCTTACCACATGACTCATATTCTATAACCAATATATAGTAAGACAACTCTCAAGACTATAGAAAGAGAACAAATATATCAGTGACCGGACGGACAGTTCACAGCGCCGTGGAAAAAATAAAATAACACGAGGGACTTTTTGAATTCAACTCGACCGCTTAGTAGTGCAATATCATGACCAAGTTTCTTTTTTATCTTCGCTGGGGAGTAGGAAAGGAATTAAAAAAAAAGGAATATCGAATTTTCCTATCTGATTAATAGTGTGTTCGGGACCGAGACTCGAACTCGGGACCTTTGCCTTTCGCGGGCAGGTGCAGGAGACCTTCTGTGAAGTTTGGAAGGTGGGAGACGAGGTACTGCCAGAAGTAAACCTGTGAGGACAGGGCGTGACTCCTGCTTGGGTAGCTCAGATGACACAGCACTTGCCCCCGAAAGGCAAAGTTCCCGAGTTCGAGTCTCTGTCCGGCACACAGATTTAATCATATCATCATATCAGCGCACACTCCGCTGCAGAGTGAAAATTTTATTCTCGAAACATCCCCAGGGCTGTGGTTAGGCCATGTGTCCGCAATACCCTTTCTTCCGGGAGTGCTAGTTCTGCAAGGTACGCAGGAGAGCTTTTGTGAAGTCTGGAAGGTAGGAGACAAGGTTATCGCAGAAGTACAGCTGTGAGGATGGGGCATGTGTCATGCTTGGGTAGCTCAGATGGCGCCGGCACGGTAGCTCAGCGTGTTCAGTCGGCTTTTGGCAGCCGTGGTGAGCGGTCCTCCGGTGTGTGCTGTGCGCTAAGGTCTGCTGCGCTCCACTCGTTAAGTCAAAGCACCTGTTGCAGTAGTTAGCTGCGTTATTTGAGACTCTTGATAGATTCATATTAGAAGAAGAGATGGATCAGCATAATAGAAGAGACACGTACAAAATCTGTGTTCGACCAGAAAGTTCAGAGACAGAATTCATTCGAAATTGAGACACGGCTAGACGAAGTTGTGAAAATTTCGTTTGAGGCTATCATAGTATTCACCTTCGAATTGTGAGCAGCATCGTGCACGTAAAGCTTAAAAACAGAGAATCGTGAGACAAAATTGTAGATTCTAGTGCCAGAACATTTAAGTACAAACATCACGACGGCATTATTAGTGAAGTCTGTGTTACACATGCTGGATTTGGATTAAGGACGGTCCGTATCATTGTGCTACCATTTGTAACGATGAGCAGATCAATTCAGCGATAGCTCCTTATGGGAGAATAATGAGTAATTTTACAGAAAAGTGGCCTGGTGTTCACAACTTCCCCGTCCTCAATGGTACTCGGCAAATGGGAGTTGATTTACACAAGTACATACCCTCGTATATAAATGTTTGTGATTATCGTGCTATAGTAATACACTCCTGGAAATGGAAAAAAGAACACATTGACACCGGTGTGTCAGACCCACCATACTTGCTCCGGACACTGCAAGAGGGCTGTACAAGCAATGATCACACGCACGGCACAGCGGACACACCAGGAACCGCGGTGTTGGCCGTCGAATGGCGCTAGCTGCGCAGCATTTGTGCACCGCCGCCGTCAGTGTCAACCAGTTTGCCGTGGCATAAGGAGCTCCATCGCAGTCTTTAACACTGGTAGCATGCCGCGACAGCGTGGACGTGAACCTTATGTGCAGTTGACGGACTTTGAGCGAGGGCGTATAGTGGGCATGCGGGAAGCCGGGTGGACGTACCGCCGAATTGCTCAACACGTGGGGCGTGAGGTCTCCACAGTACATCGATGTTGTCGCCAGTGGTCGGCGGAAGGTGCACGTGCCCGTCGACCTGGGACCGGACCGCAGCGACGCACGGATGCACGCCAAGACCGTAGGATCCTACGCAGTGCCGTACGGGACCGCACCGCCACTTCCCAGCAAATTAGGGACACTGTTGCTCCTGGGGTATCGGCGAGGACCATTCGCAACCGTCTCCATGAAGCTGGGCTACGGTCCCGCACACGGTTAGGCCGTCTTCCGCTCACGCCCCGACATCGAGCAGCCCGCCTCCAGTGGTGTCGCGACAGGCGTGAATGGAGGGACGAATGGAGACGTGTCGTCTTCAGCGATGAGAGTCGCTTCTGCCTTGGTGCCAATGATGGTCGTATGCGTGTTTGGTGAGCGCCACAGTCAGGACTGCATACGACCGAGATACACAGGGCCAACACCCGGCATCATGGTGTGGGGAGCGATCTCCTACACTGGCCGTACACCTCTGGTGATCGTCGAGGGGACACTGAATAGTGCACGGTACATCCAAACCGTCATCGAACCCATCGTTCTACCATTCCTAGACCGGCAAGGGAACTTGCTGTTCCAACAGGACAACGCACGTCCGCATGTATCCCGTGCCACCTAACATGCTCTAGAAGGTGTAAGTCAACTACCCTGGCCAGCAAGATCTCCGGATCTGTCCCCCATTGAGCATGTTTAGGACTGGATGAAGCGTCGTCTCACGCGGTCTGCACGTCCAGCACGAACGCTGGTCCAACTGAGGCGCCAGGTGGAAATGGCATGGCAAGCCGTTCCACAGGACTACATCCAGCGTCTCTACGATCGTCTCCATGGGAGAATAGCAGCCTGCATTGCTGCGAAAGGTGGATATACACTGTACTAGTGCCGACATTGTGCATGGTCTGTTGCCTGTGTCTATGTGCCTGTGGTTCTGTCAGTGTGATCATGTGATGTATCTGACCCCAGGAATGTGTCAATAAAGTTTCCCCTTCCTGGGACAATGAATTCACGGTGTTCTTATTTCAATTTCCAGGATTGTATATGATGGGCAGCCAAGAACCTGCGCCACTTGCGGTGGAACTGGCCGTGTCCGCTCGCTGTGTATACGACGCCAAGTGGACCAGCTACCTGCGGGCGAAGCAGTGAGATCTCCAGCCATGTCAAAGTTGCCTTTAACTTACGTAGCGGCAGCCGCTGGACAACTCCATACGTGTCACGCTCCTGTCGCTACTAAGGATGATGCTGCTCGCGACAGTGAATTGATAATGGACATTAGCGACTCGACAGTGACCACACAAACAAAGAGTCAAGAGAAAGAACGTAATATCAATGTTTAAATAGAACAAACCCCGGAACCGACTAAAGTCTTTCAGAAGGAGGAGACTCCAGAAACCTACAAGGAAACCGAGGCACCACTTGCCAGTGAACAGGACCGAGAGCAAGAAACACACGAGGCAGTGGGAGACGCCGAAACCTCCCCAAGAGGCAGTCCTGTAGCGAAGCATAAAAAGAAGACACTGGCTCACAAGGGCGCTGAACAACTGACACCGCCTTTGCGAGAAAAAGCGAAGCAGAGCAGCAGCAAACTACACGAAGAACAACATAGTAATCCGGTTCTGAGTATGCAGGCGCCTGACCCATTGCAAGCCAAATCAAGTACACCATGCCCCACGTCACCGGACCATTTGTCACACGAAAGACTGAAGCTGATAGCCAATTTCGATACAGAGATGGTTCTCCCTGAGAATAGAAATGTAGAAAAAGATACATCGACAGTTAAACAACACAAAAACTGGGCTGATGAATCGGACGAAATGAACCAAGATGAAGAAATGAATGAAACTGGAGGAAGGGGACAGATTCCTGCCCAGTAAGATCAATCGAACACTATGGATACATCATTGCCGGAACATACATGTGAAAAAGGATATAAATCCGACCGTACTTCTTGTGATTAACACTGACTTCCATAATGAATAACACAATATGAATCCAGCTCGAGCCTACAAAATCGCCACGTTGAACGTTAATAAGATACGCTCTTCCTTGCATTTACATCTGCAAGACTTCCTGTAGCAGCTGACATTGATGTGATATTGTTACAGCAAGTAACAGATATTAAATTAGAAAAGATACGCAGGTACAACGCCATAAGTAACACTGGTATCGGTGCTGAGCTGGGAATCGTCATTCTCACGAAAGAAGGCATCCGTGTCACACAAATAGCGAAACTTGAAAATACTTGAGGAACTGCAGTGACTGTTAATGACGCCCGCATCATCAATGTTTACGCACCGTCTCGCATTAATAACAGGTGTGCCAGAACGGATTTTTTAAAAAGTGAAATTGTTCACCTACTCGGTACACGTCAAGATTATATAATCCTAGCCGGCGATTTTAATTCTGGTCTTAGCCCGAAAGACCAGACACCGAATTTCAACAATTCCTTAGAACTGGAAAGAATAGTCCACCAATTGCAGTTAACCGACACTTGGGAACATACCCATGGCGCACAGCCTGGTTTCACATATTTTACCAGTCACTCAGCAAGCAGGCTGGACAAATTTACGTATCGTCCAACGTAAAGAACCATATCCTCCCGTCTGAGGTCTGACCCACATTTTTTCTGACCACGCCGCGTACATCACCACAATAAATTTGGAAAAACAAGAGACTTACCGAGCGAGGGGCATATGGAAACTCAACATTACACATCTACAACATGAGTAATGTCGTGAGGTATTTACTAACCCATGGAAAGAATACGAAAAACGATTCGCGCTAAGCAGTTCTGCGGTAGCTTGGTGGCTACTATGTGCTAAGCCTAAAATAAGAAGATTGCTGATCTATTACACACGACAGAAAAACTTATGGATTAAAAAGACGACTGAGTTTTATTTTAGCTACCTTAGAGACCTGTACATACTGGACACACGATTAATGGAGAACTATACATGGATTCAGAAAATTAAGTAAAACTTTTAGCACTGAAGCGGCGACAGTCAGAGCGAGAATACAAAACATTGTAGAAGGGGAAGAAACAGCTATGTAGCATGTAATGCGTGAGAATAAGAGAGGAAACAGAAAAATATTGACAGTTATTTACCTTATGCGACCAATCTCACAAAACAGTGAAATTCAAGACGCGGTTCATACATATATCTAAGATATGATGTCCAACAAACCTACCGAAGACGAGGCTCGGCGAGATATTGTTAGAAATGTACCAGGCAGAATTAGCACAGAGCAAGAAGAAAATATCACGGCTGAAATAGAAGAGGAAGAAATGAAAGATGCAATAGCACAGAGTCCCAAAAATAAATCTCCAGGACCTGATGGTATCTCCGTGGAATTCTACCAAGTGTTCTATCCATACATAAAAAGCAAGTGCTATACATGTTCAACGAACGCATCAACGGAAATGTTGACGTTCCCAAAGAATTTCTTGAAGGGACCATACTTCTAATAATTAAAAACTCGCTTAGCAAAGGAATTGAAAACCTTCGCCCAGTAACATTAGTCAACAGTGATTACAAAATTATGGCTCGCGTATTAGCAACAAGAATAAAAATGGTTATTAACTCTATAACTGTCCCGTACAAAACATGTGTAGGCAAAGACAGAAACATCTATCAGAATATATGCGAATATTAGGATATAATGTCAACAGCAAATGTCTGCCGAATAAAATGTGCAGTAGCGTCCTTAGACTTCGAGAAGGCGTTTGACAGATTAGATAATAAGTATCTCCTCGGAATTTGGAAAGTAAAGGGATTCCCACCAAGATTCGTGAAGATTATTCAACAAATATTTAAAAAAATGTATAGCACGAATAATGATAAACGGACAACTATGCAAAGAAACTGAGATGACTGGATCCGTACGACAAGGTTGCCCAATGTCAATGGCCCTTTTCGCAATAGCAACAGAACCTCTCCTCGCGAAACTGACGCATCACCTGCAAGGATTGCATATAAACAGCAAGAACAAAGTATGCCACGCCTACGCAGATGATGTGGGCGTCCTGGTTATAAATGAAGATGAAATGGCGAAAGCTCTTCATATTGTACACACATATGCATTTGCTTCTGGCACCAAACTAAATGAAAGAAAGTAGGGTATCACGAGCGTAGGCAGAGGAATACGCATGCAAAATTAGGGACAATGACGGAAGTAACCAAATTGAAAAGTTTGGGGTATTGAATTTAGGAGCCACATCCAACACACCATTGCCATCAATTATAACAAACTACTTACGAGCATACGAGGCCACTGGACAAGATACAGAAAACCACTCTAGTAAATATATATACAGGGAGAGTCACCTAACGGTACCGCTGGATATATTTCGTAAACCACATCAAATACTGACGAATCGATTCCACGGACCGAATGTGAGGAGAGGGGCTAGTGTAATTGGTTAATGGAAACCATAAGAAAATGCAATGAAGTATGTTTTTTAACACAAACCTAAGTTTTTTAAATGGAACCCCGTTAGTTTTGTTAGTACATGTGAACATATAAACAAATACGTAATCAGTGCCATTTGTTGCATTGTAAAATGTTAATTACATCCGGAGATATTGTAACCTAAATTTGACGCTTGAGTACCATTCCTCCGCTGTTCGATCGTGTGTATCGGAGAGCACCGAATTACGTAGGGATCCAAAGGATGTTCCACGGGCGTTTCATAGGACATGGAGGACGTATGGCCAGCCCGTTCTCCTGATCTTACACCCCTGGACTTCTTTCTGTGGGGTACGTTAAAGGAGAATGTGTACCGTGATGTGCCTACAATCCCAGAGGATATGAAACAACGTACTGTGGCAGCCTGCGGCGACATTACACCAGATGTACTGCGGCATGTACGACATTCATTACGCCAGAGATTGCAGTTGTGTGCAGCAAATGATGGCCACCACATTGAACATCTTTTGGCCTGACATGTCGGGACACATTCTATTCCACTCCGTAATTGAAAACAGAAACCACGTGTGTACGTGTACCTCACCCTTCATGGTAATGTACATGTGCGTCAGTGAAAAAGACCAATAAAAAGGTTTTAGCATGTGGACGTAATGTGCTGTTCCACTCTCTTCTGTACCTAAGGACCATCACCGTTCCCTCTGGATCCCTACGTAATTCGGTGCTCTCCGATACACACGATCGAACAGCGGAGGAGTGGTACTCAAGCGTGAACTTTAGGTTACAATAGCTCCGGACATAATTAACATTTTACAATGCAACAAACGGCACTGATTACGTATTTGTTCATATGTTCAGATGTGCTAACAAAACTAATGGGGTTCCATTTAAAAAAAAAAAACTTAGGTTTGTGTTAAAAAACATGCTTCATTGCATTTTTTTATATTTTCTATTAACCAATTACACTAGCCCCTCTCCTCACGTTCGGTCTGTGGAATCGATTCGCCAGTATTTGATGTAGTTTACGAAATATATGCAGCGTTAATGTTATGTGACACACCCTGTATAACATCCAAATTTAACTATGTGGCACAAGCATTGCCGAAGCCATTAGAAACAACCTGAAGAATTATGTCTGCGATAGGAAGCTTTGTAAGCCAAGGCAACATTTTCCAAGTGAAGTTCGATACACGAACACTCCTCACAAGGAAAGGAGGCTTAAACTTCGTTGATGCAAGTTACAAGTCAAGGGCGTTATACGTGTCTCGAATGTACAAGCAATGGAAACCGGTGCCAGACAGCTTAACGGCCAATTTGCTGAATGCCGGCCGCGGTGGTCTCGCGGTTCTAGGCGCGCAGTCCGGAACCGTGCGATTGCTACGGTTGCAGGTTCGAATCCTGCCTCGGGCATAGATGTGTGTGATGTCCTTAGGTTAGTTAGGTTTAAGTAGTTCTAAGTTCTAGGGGACTGATGACCACAGCAGTTGAGTCCCATAGTGCTCGGAGCCATCTGAACCATTTTCATGAATGAAACTGTTCCTGCAAGCATGCAGCTGCCAATAGATGTGCAGATATACTAGCTGGTCTTTGTCACCTAAAATCTTTTCTCGTTGAATACAGCTATATCTCATCGAGGCTCTCAGAACGGCAGTTGACGAAAGTAAACGACATCTATAAATATTTGTGGGAGCTAAGGAAGGAAATATCAATTAAAGAAAATACCGTAACAACGACTGGTCTGCAGTTTAGAAAAATATCCACAATCGGAACTTACCCTACAAGGCGAAAGCAGCTTGGTATAATACATTCAACATGAAAATTTCAACTAATTCCAAACTGCATTCTATACATCTCACAAATTCGCCCACATGGGCGTCATGTATCCTTCTTGATACTGAAGAACACGGATTTTTGTGTGAAAGAGTAAGAGAAATTTGTCACATAGTTAAGCAGGAATTAGCGACCGTAAACAGAACATCTCCAACCATCTTCACCGCCGCAGATTTTTTACTCCAGAATCAGTGCCTTATCTTAATATGAAAGGAAACGCCGTTTACTGGCTGAAACGAAACACGCTGCGTTATATCTTGAAGGCAGAAAATAAAAGCAAGGAAGATTACTGGGTGTACCTAACGACTCAGCACCATCATCTCACGCGAACAAAAGACTGCAAGAAAAAAATTACGCTTGCTTCTTCAACAGATTCAAGGAATAAAATGCTACAGAGAACAATAATAGATTAAGATTGGTAAAGACTTCAGAGACGTTAGCCTCGCCCGATTACAGATAAATGGCAGCAGAATGTTTTAGATCATTTCACGATATATTGCAGAAAAGAATTAAATTCTCGTGAAGAAATTAGACAAAAAAATTATTTCATTTCATTTTTTAATCACCTTATATGATAAGAAGAGAAGTTTTATGTTCTCAAAAGCTTTTCACTTCAAGGGGATACAAGATTTTATGTTTTCGTTATGAAGATGAGAGATTTCACGTTCAGTTTATTTTAATGTTCTTGACTTTCCATTATCAAGAGGAAGATTGATTTACTTTAATTAGTATTAAGAAGAAATATTAATTTTCTTTATGCTAGCAGTAAGAAAGAAAGAAGATTGTGGTTATGGCACCTGGCCTTTAAAAAAATGGGAAGTCGACCTGAAGAAAAGAAGAAAAAGAGACAGAGAACTGACCCCCAAAAAAAAGTAAGAAACGTTTGGATCGCCTTAAAAAAAGCGTGTTCGGTCAAGGGCTGGTTGATCTTTGTAATAAAGCAAAACTGAGTAAAGGAAGAAACGATGAACTTGAACGATGTCTTGAGACGTCCGCCCAAACAAAACTCAACTTACAAAACCTAACAAAATGAAGAGCACTTGAGCGCGAAAGCGAAAGGCCCATAGTTCGAGTATCAGTCCGGCTCACGATGTGTTATCTTCCAGAAAATTTCATATCAGCACACACTCCGCTGCACAGTGAAAATTTCTTTCTGGAAGGAACATTACCACCGCCACGTTTGCCATAAAGAACAAGTAGTCTCCTCAGGTGTCGGCCCCTATCTAAACCTACTCGCAGTATGACTAACCTAGAGCTACGAAAGGGCGAGATAGGGTAAAGGGAAGGAAACTTCAGGGTAGCCAAAGAAATTAAATACAACGAGCGCGGGTTGCGTAGCGGGTTCTACGTCGGCCAGCACGTCCAAACGTGTCCTCTCGTTGAGTAGGCGTAGATTCTGATATCAATTCTGTTCGGTTCGGGTAGGTTTAAATCAGTTTTCAGCTTCTCATGGCTTGGAAATTCTAGCTGCGAGGCGGATCATTAAATGTGCTCCCTTAGAAACTGAAGAAGTGTTTCTGAAGCGTGGGTTGCGTATTAGGAAGCAGTGCTGTTCGTTAAGATAATTCGAGTATCCTAGCACTGACGTACGGCCAGAAAAAAAGGATAACAGATCATGTGGCCACAAATACAGTTCACAAAGTGAGTTTTGGGAATAAAAGTATGTGGATGTCGATTTGAGTGGGTGTTCAGGGTGAAGAAACGCTAAAATACGCCTTGCAAGCGTCCAGACATCGGACTTGGACCACAGTGGAACTGTAGATGTCGTCCCCTCCACTGCGGGTCTAGTGGAGTGAGTCGGCTAGATGGATGCGATGCAGTCGATGTCGGTTGTTTGCCATTCACTGTGATGTACCACACTGACTGACGTCGGATTCGAGAAAGCGGGAATGGACCTCTCTCCACATGTGCCGCCACACATACTGGACGGAGCGAGGTGGCGCAGTGGTTAGCACAGTAAGACCCGCGTTCGGGAGGACGAAGATTCAAATCCGCGTCAAGCCATCCTAGTTTAGGTTCTCCGTGATTTCCCCAAATCAACTAACCAAAGTAATTCTATGGGGATGGGTGGGTGGGACTGTTGTAACACTTTGTAAACCGTTTTCATCTGATAAAAATTTGCAAGTGATAAAAACTGGTAGACATAGCTGAAGTCCACGGAAAATCAACGGATGTAATAAAAGGGGGATGGGATGGTCGATACCAAAACTGGGTCAGACAAAGAGACGGGCCCAGAGGCTTGCAATAGGAGTCCCCAGCGTGGCTCTGCAGGAAACGATGCCAGAGTCTGAGTTGGGAGCTGACATCAAGTGTCGTGACTCTGGTCGGCCTCGTGTAAGTTCTAGGGAGTCATATTGAAATTTGAATAACATCCCTAAGCTGATGAAAGTGCCCAGTGACATCAACAGACGACGGGACAGAGAGTTTGGACTTGTGGTATACAGGAGGCATGGATGGTGTTCACATATTACGCTTGTCTGATAATGTCGAGCGCTCGTAGCCGGTGCAAGGTTTGCTCTGTAGCAAGCGCCTGCTGTTAATAGTCGCTGAGCGCTGGAGATCGGCTGTGAATTCAGTGCCAATACATCGAACGATGGCGACGACGCTAAGGGGTGTGACCCTTCTCTCCGATAGGCCCTCAGCAATGAGCAAGAATTTGGATTTGGACACGCTGAGGGAGCGGCCCGATGTTTCGCCTCAAGTCGCCACCCATGTCAGGACTGCTCGAACATCATTCTCATTGCGCAGATAAAGGACTAGATCATCTCCATAGACCATGCAACAGAAATGGTGCCCTTGCAATGTCATACCTTCCAAATGTTTGCGCAGTCCCTGGTGCAGGAGCTCCAAAGCAAAAGCATATGAAATGGTGGAAAGGGGGCAGCCTTGCCGGACAGATCGTGCTATGACTAGGAGCTTCGTGAAGCGACCGTTGCACATGATTTTAGAAATAACGCCGCTCAAAAGGCGCGAAACTATCGTGACAATACCGCGAGGGATACCCATATGCTGAAGAACAGTCCACAAATAGCAGTGGTCAGCACGGCCGAAGACGTGGCTGACGTCCAGTGATGCCAGTCCACCGGGGAGACATTGGCGTTGAACAGATCATGTCTCGGTATCGTCAAAGGGTCGTAAGGATAACATTGTCGCCCACTATGGAAGTCAGGTAGCAGGATGGGTAAATAATTTCATATCGCTGCTGAGCAACGCGATTGGTCGATAATCATGGACCGTCGACGGCCCTTGCGGTTTGTGAATGGGGATAATGATGCCATCGAGGAAGGAGTTAGGGACCATTATCATCGAGGACATCAGCTCTTGTACGATGGTTGTCCATGTGGAAACCAACAAATTGTTAAAATTTTTGTAAAATTCGATGGGGATACTATCGGGCCCAGGTGATCTGTTGTCAGATCCCATCTTGATAGCATCGAGTACTTCACGTGCGGTCACGTCTTCCTGGAGTTGATGTGCTACCTCCACTGGGAGAGCCCTTGATGTAAGCCGTGCGACCTCTGCGGTCAGTTCTATGGAATGCGGTCCGGCTCCATACAGTCTGGCGAAATGATTGTGGGGAGCGCGACCTATGGTTTGTTGGATCTCATGTCGGTCACCTTCTACATCACTGAGGGCATGGATCAGAGCCCTGCATTGTTGTCGTCTTTCTTGGAGGAGATAGTACACTGACAGATGTTCCTGATCTATGTGATTTGAGTTTCGAAATAGGAGTAGAGTTCATTCTATGTGATGGCTCCTGATCAAGGAGATCTACGCCTTTGTTCTGGGTACCACCGTTTGCTGGCTGGTGAGAATGGCATCTTCGCACGGTCACGAAGAATGGAGTAATGGAAGTGCAAGGTATTAGTTCTCCACGCTTTGACTTCCTTACCACAGCTCATCAATGTCTTATGGAGGGTCAGATTTGCACAGGAAAGCCGCCAAGACAAGGTGGAGTCAAGGGCATCGCCACGACGCCAGTCGTACCCACGCATCCTCGACCATATGGCGACGGCCTGGGAAGGTCAGGTGGGCGACATTGAATTTCCTCAGATCACGAATATGCCGGACACACTGTCGGGCGAGAGTGACGTCGCAGATGTCTGCTTCGTAGTCAGAACAAGCCACGGGCCAGACTTCTGCAAGACAGATGCCATCAGCAAGGGGGGTGGCTGGATAGGTAGATGCGGTCTATGCAGCTTGACGGGTGTGCGTTGCAAAACGTGTAACCTGGCTGGGTTACGTGGAGCTTCATCAAGGTGTCAACGAGTCTCTACTCTGTACTGCCAGTACTTGTCCAACGGTAAATAACAATGTATAGTTAGTACCACGCTAGAAAGGAATACCTCCACACGACTGAGACCACCGTTCCAATGTACATTGTATATACATTTAAAAACAGGGCCAGAGACACACTGCTCTAAACATTCATGGTGGTGTCTGTTTGTTCTATATCGCGTCTCCCTACCACTTCCGCGCAACGACGCTCTGAGCGTGTTTTTTTTTTTTTAGGGAATTAACTAGTTTGAACCTGGGACCTGTTGCTGGTAAGGAGTCGCCAGACCACACATGACGTGTAGAATTCAGAAGAGTTCAGTGAGACTAGCGATGATATAACCAAATACTTAATGATTTCAGCGTCAGCTCCACTGCACTCCCTGTAAAACAATAGTAATACTAACTAAATTTACTGGAAGGGGTTCAAGGCTTTCCTATTTTTAGTTAGCTGGTAAAATAACGTCGAAAAAGCAGTTAAGTTTACCATTGGAAATTTTGTTCTACTCACAAAACATCGTTTATAAATTGCACTATTGATAAAAGGAAATGTTTTAAGACAGAATGGTAAAAACCAACTGCGTTCAACAAAAATGTGAACGAATATTCCTTGAATGGGTTTCCAAGTTCTACAATCGATCGAAGGATGACCTATGCCATATCACATCTATAATCTAGGTTTAATTTAAGTTTCACAAAAGAGAAAACTATCAAAATGGTCTACATTGACCCTCAATTATCTTTAATTACTATCTAACTTGTCGTAAATTACAGTGGCTGATGTAGCTTCTCAATAACTACATAACAGAAAAATTCAGATTTTCACTTCAAGTGGCAAATGTGAACACCATGAGCTTTAATTGACGATCGACACTAGTATTACGCAAAAAGGGGGTGTAACAGATGAGACTTGTGCAGTTCTGAGTGAAGCTTTATGCACTGTTATGTGGCATAGCGTGCGTTCATTACCTTGTCGGTGTTTAGGCAGTGTCAGGGCGGCAGCGGGCAGCACAGCTCCGCTCACCTCGCCATCTCGGAAGCAATTCTCCCTAACTTCTCCTTACTACAATTTACGGAAGTTGGTTTAAAAAAAACTATCTGTCTGTGTTTTAATCTGACCAATCAGGGTCTCAATGTTAACCTTAAGCTCCGCCTACAAAAATTCTGTCTATCCAATGAGAAACGTTATACTTTTCGTGGTGGGGCAATGTTTTTAAAGTTTGCAACGTAACAGAGACGCGAAAAAGTCTGACGCTAAAACCTGCAGCTGGTGTGGTCCTTTTAGCGTTATCGTAAGATCTATACTGTTCTTCTGGAGGGCTCTAACTTTTAACATGGGCTGGGGGGTTGTCCTAATGTAACAGACACGCGAAAACGTCTCACGCTAAAACTTGCGGGTGGTAGTGGCCCTTTTTGTGTTATCGTAAGATCTATTCTGTTTTTATGGAGGGCTCTAGCTTTTAACATGGGCTGGGGGGTGGTCCTTGACGTAACAGAGACGCGAAACAGTCTCACGCTAAGACGTGCGGGTTGTGTGGCCCTAGTGGTTAGCTGGCGACGTGGGTGTCCAGTCCGTCCCTTATCGTAGGGCCTTCTAGCTTAACATGGTTCTGCTCTCGTCTTCTGTTCTCGTTTCTCCCCTCAGAACTGCGTCGGTCTCACTGTGGGAAGGTACGACATGCATTTAGGAATTCTTGTGTTAGTCTATGGTATTCCATTTGCTCACTCGTTACTCGTATTACTTTGGTTAATTTAATGTCACGATTTATTTGGAGCTATGTGACATACTACTGGATTTGCTTATCATGTCAGGGTTTTCATGGAAGGTGTTGGATTTGCCTGACACCTTACACTGCAACCCTGTCTAAGTCCTTTGGGTGCTTGGATCGGTCCACTCAACTCTCTACCTACTTTAACTGCTGCGTACGATTGTTGATATGTTCTCCGAACTAGGGATATTCCCTGTACTACTACACTCCTGTACTTCATCGCTTCCTATAGTGCGTTAATGGATACAGAATCATACTCTTTTTCTAAATCCACAAATATTAGATTACTTCCTGACCCTGAGAATCGGCCTTCTCACTTATTTGTTCAAGGCTACAAAATATTACCCATACAAGATCGTCCAACCGTAGAATCTGCCCCACCCTCTCGCCGTCGAATCTAGGATTTTCGTGTGCACAGCGGAATATCCTCATAGTCGCAGGCAATCGATGAACACCGAGAGAGCTGCAGAAGGTGAATGCATTGCTTGTGGTCTGCCTTAAATAACTGAGAAGGCATATTCTCAGGGTCAGGAAATACACCTAATATTTGTGGATTTAGAAAAGCTCATGATTCTGAACCCGTCAACGCACTTTAGTGAGCGATGGAGAATAAGGATGTAGAAGTACAGGAAATATCCCTAGTTCGGAGAACATATCAGCAATCGTACCCAGCAGTTAAAATAGGGAGAAAGTTGAGGTGAGGCATTCCAAACATTCAAAGGATTTAGACAGGGCTGCAATATGTCTCTGACCCTGTTTAAAATGTATGCAAATATATATTGGAACGATGGTATCAGTCGTGTTATTTGCTGTTGATAGCACAGAGCAGAGATGATGTCACGTTTATGGTAAAGTTAATGGAAGCATTTGAAAGAGGGGGACTTAGAATAAATTTGAGCAAAACGGAATATCTAGTAGTGAGAGGAGATGGAAGAGATATAGTACTGCCATAAAGAGCTACTGAAACCGCAAAGAAGATTACATTCTTGGGACTGATTATCGATTCCTCGGAAAGCCGTGATGGAGCTGTGAAACGCAGATTCCAATAAGCGAGGGGAGCAGTTAAGATGTTCTAAGGCCCAGGGAATATCAAAATAAGAACATTCAACATCGCAGCGCGTCGGCAATCGTTGGTTAATATAATAAAAAACTAAAAACCCGCCTCGATTGCGAAAAAAGCACCTAGTGTTAAGAGTTAAACCAGGTTTCGGCGTCGATAACTAAACCTTCTTCAGAACAACAATAAAACCCACAAGTGCCTAGGAAAACCTTTGTCAGTAATAAAAAGAACACCATAGCTATACATTTATAAACGAAAAAGAAAAGGAAAACACAAACAGTACATGTGTAGAAAGGCAAAATCATTTTTTAACCTAATGGTGTACTCGAGAGTACGCCATTAAGTTAAGTAGTGGCTTTGACTTTCCTTGTCAACTTCCGGTCTGGGAGCTATAGCCCGCGCGCTGCCTAGTAAAACTAGAGGCACATGCAGTAGATATGAAGGAAATAAAGAGGGCAGTTAGGATGTCCAGAACAGGGAGGAGAAGAAATGAGGAAATTGAGGGGTTAATGGAAACAGTCATGCAAGGAATTGAGAATAGGGTTCTTCAATGGTATGGCTACATATGGCAAATGGAGAGATTATGGTGGCCAAAAGCAATCCTGGAATGTGACGCCGGGAAAGAGGAAGCGCGGACGGCCGAGAATAACATGGACAGATGGTGTAAATGAACTGACGAGGAAAAGGGGTCTGAAACAGGAAGACTGCCAAGTTCGCGAAAGTTGGCGACTGGGAGTATAGGAGAACTTCTGAAGAGCGGAAAAGCTCTTAAAAGTAAAGGTCAAAGTAATTACCCGTAAATTCACGACTGCCTCTGCCGTACAATGAAGTTAAATTGTTTTATGCGGTATAGCATCAGACAGAACTATCAAATATATTACATTTGTTCTGCTTACCGCATACTTGAACATTATAAGTGGTTAAAGGGCAAATAAAGTGAAGGTAGAGGAAGTCTGCTGCAGCCGTTGTAAACACAGCCGAATCGACAACAGCCAAAAGGGAGCATGCCGTTGTTTAGAAAATGCTCTGTCTTTTCTACCAGCATACAGCACACATTCGAAAATGATACATAATATTGTTGAGGAATGCCCCGGTAAAACTTGACAGAATAAAAAAAAATTATTACTCCAATTATATTTCACTTCCATGTGTGGTGTCACCGCCAGACACGACACTTGCTGGTGGTAGCCTTTAAATCGGCCACGGTCCGTTAGAATACATCGGAACCGCGTGTCGCCACTATCAGTGATTGCAGACCGAGCGCCGCCACACGGCAGGTCTAGTCTAGAGAGACTGCCTAGCACTCGCCCAGTTGTACAGCGGACTTTACTAGCGATGGTTCACTGTCTACATACGCTCTCATTTGCAGAGACGACAGTTTCGCATAGCCTTCAGCTACGTCATTTGATACTACCTAGCACGGCGCCATATTAATTTACTATAATTACTTCAAGAATGTATTCTGAACAGATAATATTGTCAATCATGTACCGTCAAGAGCGACGTTCACTAAAGTTCAGTTGATGTTGTTGTTGTCTTCAGTCCTGAGACTGGTTTGATGCAGCTCTCCATGCTACTCTATCCTGTGCAAGCTGCTTCATCTCCCTGTACCTACTGTAACCTACATCCTTCTGAATCTGCTTAGTGTACTCATCTCTCGGTCTCCCTCTACGATTTTTACCCTCCACGCTGCACTCCAATGCTAAATTTGTGATCCCTTGATGCCTCAAAACATGTCCTACCAACCGATCCCTTCTTCTAGACAAGTTGTGCCACAAACTTCTCTTCTCCCCAATCCTATTCAATACCTCCTCATTAGTTACGTGATCTATCCACCTTATCTTCAGTATTCTTCTGTAGCACCACATTTCGAAAGCTTCTATTCTCTTCTTGTCCAAACTAGTTATCGTCCATGTTTCACTTCCATACATGGCTACACTCCAAACTAATACTTTCAGAAACGACTTCCTGATACATAAATCTATATTCGATGTTAACAAATTTCTCTTCTTCAGAAACGCTTTCCTTGCCATTGCCAGTCTACATTTTCTATCCTCTCTACTTCGACCATCATCAGTTATTTTACTTCCTAAATAGCAAAACTCCTTTACTACTTTAAGTGTCCCATTTCCTAATCTAATTCCCTCAGCATCACCCGATTTATTTTGACTACATTCCATTATCCTCGTTTTCCTTTTGTTGATGTTCATCTTATATCCTCCTTTCAAGACACTGTCCATTCCGTTCAACTGCTCTTCCAAGTCCTTTGCTGTCTCTGACAGAATTACAATGTCATCGGCGAACCTCAAAGTTTTTATTTCTTCTCCATGAATTTTAATACCTACTCCAAATGTTTCTTTTGTTTCCTTTACTGCTTGCTCAATATACAGATTGAATAACATCGGGGAGAGGCTACAACCCTGTCTCACTCCTTTCCCAACCACTGCTTCCCTTTCATGCCCCTCGACTCTTATGACTGCCATCTGGTTTCTGTACAAATTGTAAATAGCCTTTCGCTCCCTGTATTTTACCACTGCCACCTTCAGAATTTGCAAGAGAGTATTCCAACAAACATTGTCAAAAGCTTTCTCTAAGTCTACAAATGCTAGAAACGTAGGTTTGCCTTTTCTTAATCTTTCTTCTAAGATAAGTCGTAAGGCCAGTATTGCCTCACGTGTTCCAACATTTCTACGGAATCCAAACTGATCCTCCCCAAGGTCCGCATCTACCAGCTTTTCCATTCGTCTGTAAAGAATTCGCGTTAGTATTTTGCAGCTGTGACTTATTAAACTGATAGTTCGGTAATTTTCACATCTGTCAGCACCTGCTTTCTTTGGGATTGGAATTATTATATTCTTCTTGAAGTCTGAGGGTATTTCGCCTGTCTCATACATCTTGCTCACCAGCTGGTATTGTTTTGTCATGACAGGCTCTCCCAAGGCCGTCAGTAGTTCTAATGAAATGTCTACTCCGGGGGCCTCGTTTCGACTCAGGTCTTTCAGTGCTCTGTCAAACTCTTCACGCAGTATCGTAACTCCCATTTCATCTTCATCTACATCCTCTTCCATTTCCATAATATTGTCCTCAAGTACATCGCCCTTGTATAAACCTTCTAAATACTCCTTCCACCTTTCTGCCTTCCCTTCTTTGCTTAGAACTGGGTTGCCATCTGAGCTCTTGATATTCATACACGTGATTCTCTTCTCTCCAAAGGTCTCTTTAATTTTCCTGTAGGCAATATCTATCTTACGCCTAGTGAGATAAGTTTCTACATCCTTACATTTGTCCACTAGCCATCCCTGCTTAGCCATTTTGCACTTCCTGTCGACCTCATTTTTGAGACGTTTGTATTCCTTTTTGCTTGCTTCATTTACTGCATTTTCATATTTTCTCCTTTTATCAATTAAATTCAATATTTCTTCTGTTACCCAAGGATTTCTAGCAGCCCTCATCTTTGTACCTACTTTATCCTCTGCTGCCTTCACTACTGCATCCCTCAGAGCAACCCATTCTTCTTCTACTGTATTTCTTTCCCCTATTCCTGTCAATTGTTCCCTTATGCTCTCCCTGAAACTCTGTACAACCTCTGGTTCTTTCAGCTTATCCAGATCCCATCTCCTTAATTTCCCACATTTTTGCAGTTTCTTCAGTTTTAATCTACAGTTCATAACCAATATATTGTGGTCAGAGTCCACATCTGCCCCTGGAAATGCCTTACAACTTAAAACCTGGTTCCTAAATCTCTGTCTTACAATTATATAATCTATCTGATACCTTTTAGTATCTCCAGGGTTCTTCCATGTATACAACCTTCTTTCATGATTCTTAAACCAAGTGTTAGCTATGATTAAGTTGTGCTCTGTGCAAAATTCAACTAGGCGGCTTCCTCTTTCATTTCTTAGCCCCAATCCATATTCACCTACTACGTTTCCTCCTCTCCCTTTTCCTACACTCGAATTCCAGTCACCCATTACTATTAAATTTTACGTCTCCCTTCACTATCTGAATAATTTCTTTTATTTCATCGTACATTTCTTCAATTTCTTCGTCATCTGCAGAGCTAGTTGGCATATAAACTTGTACTACTGTAGTAGGTGTGGGCTTCGTATCGATCTTGGCCACAAAGTATCAGGCTAATTACATCCGCTTTCTGAATTCTCATTCCTTGTCATGTTCCAGACCTCACGTCAATATAGTTCTTCCCTCCTCATGCCAGCCTGCGTGAGCTAAGACGCGTGCATTTCGGCCTCCACTCGTAACACGGTGTTGGCTCTTCTGCTAACACAAAACTATGTTCCCTTAAGCAATTTAGGGTAACCAGCTCAGAGTCCCCATGCCGGGACCAAAGGGCTCAAAACTTAGTAGGAAGGCTCAGAGGTATTTCTATGCACATCTATTCGTTCGCGAGTGATAGTCGTGTCCAGCGTGATTTATTTAGTGTTAGGAGAAGAGCGACACAATGCAGTAACACCGCACCTTCCAGTTTAACGTCTGCAAAACATAGTATTCGGCATGGAGAAGCGATATACATCAGAACACTAGTGTTTCTGTAATAATCGAGCTAGTCATTACAATTGGAAATCAGAAGTGTGGAAGTGTGCATCCAGACTGAATGTAATGATGGTAATGTCGTCTGCTGTCTGAAAGTTGTCGAGCAGTTCGTTGTTGGCAACAGCTGAGGCCCAGTAAGCCAACTATCCAGAGAATGGCACATCTCCTACCTTTTCGGCTGCGGTGAGCTTTGGTTTTCCGCTACCCTGCCTCTTTTCTCCTCAGAGCTCTGCGTCTTCTCGACGGTCACAATCTACCCGTGACTGTAATCTCAGCCACTATGGAGACTGGGAATGCTCAAGCGGTGCCACTTACCATAAGGCCACATATCCTCTGAACCTCAGAATCCAACACACCGTGGCAGGGAATTTGGTACATCAGGGGAATTTGTCTTTTGAGCCTTATACAGTTAAAACGGTATAGTGTTTACCTACAGTTACAAGCATCACTATGATACATGATGGAGAGTGCTTCTTACATTCGCTTAGCGCAGTTGACTACGAATGGGTGGTAATTGTGAGAAAAGATGTCAGGAAGTTGAAGTAAGTTGGGGTGCAGACGGATCGATCGACAGAGAGTGAGAGCCGAGATGATTCCGTAGGCCGCAAATGGGCGAACGCGTCTGGTATTTGTGACAAGTGAATATACACAGAAAAATGGACATCAAGAGAATGGTAGTTGCAATGATAGTCACAGAGCATCTGGGCAGATGTGGCCCAGAGGGGTAAGTGGGTTAGTGAGGACTGATGTAACCCAGTTGTGCAGATGTAGCCTGGAGAGGTACAGAATGTTACTTAGCAGTGGATGTACTCACGAAGCGTCCACTACACTAGTTGAGCGATGTAGTCCCGAGAGGTACATTGCATTAGGGTTTTATAAGATGTAGCCCTGAGAGAAAAGGGTGCTGTCGTCGTCATCCAGGGGACAACTGTGTGGAAACAGTCACTCCACTGCAGCAGCTACCCGCTCCACTGCGGCGCTAGGTCTTCTCCGGAGAGAGTACCTACGTATGCCTTGTCGAGCATGAACTTAACGAACTTTCCAACTCTGTTGCACTAAGTTCTTCGCTGCGAGTACTTTAAGTGCACTTGGGGCTTTCCTTATAAATTCCCCTTATTGTCGGTGTAGACTGTTTAGTGAACAGTAATTGTTGCTCGTTTACCGCTGCCTGAGGGACACACTTAAGGCAAGTGGAAGATAAATCCTAGGAACGTGAGCAACGGCCATCCCCGATGTCAATAACAACCACACCAACAGTCAACTGTAGTCTCAGATGGGTTGCTTTAAACGACACATTACTTGATGAAACTGAGCAATAGGCATAGAAATTTACGTGTTATCAACTTTTAGGGGCAGCCATAAAAGTCCTTTCTAATAACATGTGAAAAGTAAGAAGTTGTATTCCTTCTCTAAATATATTTGAGGCTTTAGAGATACTAGAACAATGGTTGGTATTATTCAACGGTTGTCTTGAGACAGAAATATTGTCATTAAAGTTCAGAGACTATATTAATTATGAGAATATGAAATGGATAACGTTTCTGTCGTTGGAACATGACCTCACTGGAAACATTTATTCAAAGAACTTTTGATATCACATATACTTCATGTTAACAGCGTTAGTTATGCACAAAAAACTGTCCATAAATACAAAGGAGACTATAGAAGGTTAAACTTTAATTTTCCGAAGCCATTAAATTTTATTTTTAGATGTTGGTTTCTTTAAGCAATTTTTTTCGCAGTTACATACAAACCTTTCAGAAATCATGTACCTTCTGTATTGTCATCTGAGCAAAAAATTAAGTTAATTCTAGCTCACTAGTGAAGAAAAAGCGACGCTCAAATAGCTGCAAAATCACATCAGGAAACCCATCAGTTTAGCGACTCTTTCTGGTTGGAAATGCATTGTGCATTTTAATCGAAACGAAAATTGTGTTAGTGACGGCGATGTAATTACGTTTACGTAGCAAATCAAAACAGTTATTATCGGGCACAGTCACTGCAATAAAGGCACTGTAGATGGAGAATTAACGGCAGAATTTCAGACAAGGCAGTCGATCCAGCACTGGCAACTGTATCGATTTATTTTCTTGTAACTGACTGTAAACTGAGATTTATCGAATTTTACTTTATTTGGTAGTGCAAATTTTGAATGACACGTGTTTTAAACCTAAGGATATAACAAATTGAAATAACGAGCAATGCCGGCCGTTGTGGCCGAGCGGTTCTAGGTGCTTGAGTCTGGAACCGCGCGACTGTTACGGTCGCAGGTTCGAATCCTGCCTCGAACATGGATGTGTGTGATGTCCTTACGTTAGTTAGGTTTAAGTACTTCTAAGTTCTAGGGGACTGATGACCTCAGAAGTTAAGTCCCATAGTGATCAGAGCCTTTTTTATTGATAACGAGCAGAATACGATTTTCAGCCATATTTACGAAACGGAATAAATAGAATAGAACACCAAAAATTGCAAGACATAGAAAATGATTTCAAGGTAAACAATTCCCGAAATTTCTACAGAGTATTCAAACAAAAAGTAACAAAGTACTCTCCTCCATCACTCCAGTTGCAAAATGAACATGGGGAAATTGCCCATACTAACATCGAAAACTGAAATTCTTGCAAAATACTTTTATAAATTACGCAATTGTGGAAAGCCTGCAGGAATATTTGAGTTCAGTCATACACAACGAAACCAAGGCCCCACCAAGTTTACAGGATATTAAAGAGATAATTCAGTACTGAAAAATAACAAAGCATTAGGAGAAGACCAAATCATCGAAGACTTACGGAAAAATGCAGGAGACTTGCGAAACTCAAAGAAATTATTCATGAAATCTGGAAAACTAAAGAATCCCCACAGATAGGAAGACAGCAAACATACATCCTCTGTACAAAAAAGGAAGTAAAACAGACCCCAACAACTAACGTGGAATATCTTGTCAATAACATACAAAATTCTGTCTAAAGCCCTGCTAAACCGAGCAGAAACTCAGCTGGGTTCAAAACTAGGCGAATACCGAGGTGAATACAGAAAAGGTCGATCATGCGGAGAACAAATCCTTAACTTCAAAAACTCGATGAAATATTTGCATAGTACTTCAAACAAAAGTTACGTTATCACGTTCGTCGCATTTAAAAAAGCATATGACAGTATAGACCGAGAATCCCTTTTTGAAGTGTCAGCAGAATTTGGACTAGATCAAAAGACGACAAACATCATAAGGGAAGACGAAATCCAAAGTAAAATTTATGGGAGAATTGAACACAGAATTTGAAATAGCCACAGGAGTACGACAAGGAGACTGACTGTCCCCAGTGCTCTCCAATTGCGCTCTTGCAAAAGTTGTTCGAGAATGGAGAAAAGCAGGTGCACCAGCACACAGACTGGGATCAAAGCGTAAGGGCAGAGAATTAGACTGTTTAACATTTGCTGACGACGTGGGACTAATCGCACACGACATTACCGATGCACAGAAACTGCTAGAATTATTAAAAGAGCTGGCAGCAGAAGTAGGATTACAAATTTCATTTGAAAAAACAGAATTTATGACTGACATCAAAGATGCACTTTCTGATCTCAAAATTGGTAATAACTACACCTCTCGTGTAAAAGAATTTAAATATTTAGGTGAATGGATTGCAGAAAACTGTAATAAAAAGAAATCTGTCAGATCAAGAGTCCAGAAAATGGAGACGGCATTTCAGTTAATATACAACTTTTACGACAAAAACAGTCTCTCGTGGAACTGCAAAATACGACGCTACAGAACAGTAATGAAACCCGAAGCTCTGTACGCATCTGAGACACTAAACCGTCAACACAGAACACTAAAATGGGAATTAGAAGTGAAAGAACGTAAAACAATGAGGAAAATCCTAGGACCAAGAACTAAAGATGGTGTGCATTATCCAAAACCCAATGCAGAAATATATAAAAATATATCCAAAACAAGGGACATAATGCGCACGAGAAGAATCCAATTCATGGGGAATTTAGAAAGAATGGACTCAAACAGGTTAACGCACAAAATTCATACATTTTTAAAGAACTAAACTACGAGACCGAACTGGTACAAGCACACGGAAAAAGACCTGAGAGAATTTGGATCCCCAAATATACATGACAGAAATGAGATCAGAAAAATCACAAACATACGGGGTTTTGAGGAAGAAGAGAGAAAAACTTACCGATATACGTGGTCTTAGCAACGAAAGCTAGCACATTCGTTGCTTACGAAGGAATGCTGGGCGAAAAGGAAGACCAACAAATGTTGATTACGCGTGGTCCTGAGCCATCCACCCGCGATGAAGAAAGAATACCGAAATTATGTTTACAGCACAATCCAATCTCTAATATGCATAACAGCGTTGGTTGTGTGGTTTGCAAACACAATATATACCAGGTCGATTTCTTGTTAAATACAGGTTTTTATTCAGAACGAACAGGTGGAATGAGTGATCGTACTTAAGGAAGGTGTGATTACGCAGGAATCTGTATTCTGTGGGAGTTAAAAATTCGTTCTTTCGTCGATGTCAGCCTCCTTCAGACAGTAACCTGCGACTGGTAAACCATCACTGCGTTAGTGTAACCTTTCAGTGGGGGGATAATATCTGAAGTGAAACTGGTGCTGTTATTCCAGTGTTAAGGTATCTCTGCACTGTCAATGGACTTCCAGAACAATATCATCCACACAATCCGAGAAACAGCAAAGGCAGGTAATAGCGAGAACTACCACAGACAGCTTACAGGTCCTTACTGACTTGGATAATATACAAAAGAATACAGAAGGAAATAAGGATCTATTAGATTAAGATCACTTCGTCTTTACCTTTAGATAAATACACTGGTGAGGCAATTCTGACATTTCACTTGTCAGTGGAGACGAGACACAAGGGGAAAAAAACAAACTTTTCTAGGATTTGTTGACTTAGAAAAAACTTTCGATGAAGTAAAATGGTGCGAGATATTATGTATATGGAGGGACGGGTGATCTAGATTATGTAAAAGGCGGAGGGGTAAAAATGAGAATGGACGATCAAGAGAGAAATGGTAGGCCAGAAAAGGACGTAAGTGTTCTACTTGTACATCGGAGAAGTAATGAGGGCAATAAAAAAATTCTCACGTTCAGTATGAAATGATGCCAGTGATGACATTCTTCGGTGATACTGCTTTTCTAAGTAAAAGTGATGAATAATTACAAGATTTCTTGAATAGAATAAACGGTCTAAAGACCGTAGCACTTTATATGGATTGGTAGTAAATCAAAGAATGACCAAGGCAATGAGAAACTGCAGAAAAGTGATTCACAACAAGAGTACCATAAAAATACAGACCTTGTAGTAGGCGAAACAACGCTGGACAGAAAAGTTAGGAGGACGTAAGTAAGAGACTAACGCGGACGAAGAGGATACTACCCGGTAAAAGCAATCTACTAGTATTTAACATAGGTTTTAATCTGAAGGAGACACATCTAAGATTGTATCTCTGGAGTTCAGCGCTGTATGAAAGTGAGTTAGAGACTGTGTGAGAGTATTTAGATATTTGAGATGTGACATATGCTGAAAATTAATTTGAGTAAGACGGTAGGAGATTTTCCAGAGAATCGACAAGGAATGGAATGACATGATAACACTAATAAAAAAATAACACTAATTATAAGACAGAACAAAATGAGAGGGCATATGATAAGATACCAGGAGCCGAAGAGAGAATAAAGTATAAATGAAGACAAAAGACCAGAATATATGGGAAAAATAATTAAAGATGTTGGTAATAAGTGCTTCTCTGAGGGTCAATATAATGTAGTACTCAATCGTAGACGACAGAGATTCAATTTTATTCTGTAAAATCTTGTATACGTTTTTTAAAGAACGTGTTCGAGGAACAGCAGCATAAATTTTGAAAAAAGGGTTCCTCATGTAACAAAAGATAGAAAAAAATCTCCGTCCTTTAACAGCTTTCTTTTTGGGTCATCAGTCTTCTGGATGGTTTGATGCGGACCGCCACGAATTCCTTTCCTGTCCACAGCCTCTTCATCTCAGAGTCCCATTTGCAATCTACATCCTCAATTATTTGCTGCATGTAGTCCTCTACAGGTCCCGTTAATACCATAGAAGTCATTCCCTCATGTCTTAACAGATATCCTGTCATCCTTACCCATCTCCTTAACAGTGTTTTCCACACATTCATTTCCTCTCCGATTCTGCGCATAACCTCCTCATTCTTTACATTATCAGTCCACCTAATTTTCAACATTGTAACATACACTGTTGCACTCCAGACGTACATTCTCAGAAATTTCTTCCTCAAATTAAGGCCGATATTTGATATTAGTAGACTTCTCTTGGCCACCTGTTTTGACTGTCCCGTATACTGAGTCTGTCCGTCTGACAATCAATTATTTTTCTATTTCTTCACAATTTTTTCATGTAGCCATTTCGTCTTAGCTTCCCTGCACTTTCTATTTATTTCATTCCTCAGCGACATAAATTTCTGTATTTCTGAGTTTTCTAGAAAATTTTTTTACTTCCTCCTTTCATCGATCTCCTGAAGTACTTCTTCTGTTACCCATGGTTTCTTCGCAGTTACTCTCTTTGTACCTATGTTTTTCTTTCCAACTTCTCTAACAGCCGTTTTTAGAGGTGTCCATTCCTCTTCAACTGTACTGCCTTCTGAGCTGTTCCTTACTGCTGTATCAATAGCCTCAGAAAACTTCAAGCTTATCTCGTCATTCCCTAGTACTTCCTTATCCTACTTCTTTGCGTATTGATTCTTCCTAACTAATCTCCTAAACTTCAGCTCTTCATCATTACTACATTGTGATTAGAGTCTATATCTGCTCCTGGGCAAACCTTTAAATCCAGTATCTGATTTCGAAGTCTCTGTCTGACCATAATGTAATCTAACAGAAATCTTCCCGTATCACCCGGCCTTTTTAAAGTATACCTCCTTCTCTTGTGGTTCTTGAACAGAGTATTCGCTATTACTAGCTGAAATAAGTATTTATCCTCTCTCATTCCTTGTCCCAAGCCCATATTATGCAGTAACATTTTCTTGTACTCCCTCCCGTACAACTGCATGCCAGTTCCCCATGACTATTAGATATTCATCTCCCTTCACGTGCTGTATTACCCTTTCAGTATGCCCCTATACTTTCTCTATTTCTTCATCTTCAGCTTGCGACGTTGACATGAATACCGGAACTACCGCTGTCGGTGTTGTTTGTTGTCGATTCTGACAAGAACAACCCTGTCACTGAACTGTTCAAACTAACACACTGTCTGCCCTACTTTCTTATTTGTACTTCCTACTCCTATTATACTCTTTTCTGCAGCTGTTGATATTACCCTGTACTCATCTGACACAATATGTCATATTTCGTATACAAATCCAATTCAACACATGAAGTGCCTCTACATTACCATCTAGATACAACAGTGAAAAGAAATTCACGACGGATTTGCATTAACGCCTGAAATATTAATTGATGAGTGGAAGAGCAATGAGATATGCCACTTGAAACCTTGAATGACTGGAATAAAACTGTATATTGATCCAAGTGTTCTGAAAATTTGAATGTGGTAACAGAGCCCTTACATTTCCTACGACAGCAAAATACATCGCAGAAAGAAATCTAATGCTCTATAGTCTGAAAATTCATCTTACATACATTCACGTAAATGCAGGACATGGGTGCGAGTCAGAAACTCTCACACTTAAATTCAGAAGGAAATAGTCTTTGTGTATATCCTTGTATCTTCACTGTGTTCGTGAAACGACATTATTTCATGCTGCAAGGCTTGTCAGCACACCCCACATTCCTGCCCAACAATTAGCAAGAGCCGATCTATATGGCCGAACGGTTCTAGTCGCTGCAGTCTGGAAACGCGCGACCGCTACGGCCGCAGGTTTGAATCCTGCCTCGGGCATGGATGTGTGTGATGCCCTTTGGTTAGTTAGCTTTAAGTAGTTCTAAGTTCTAGGGTACTGATGACCTCAGAAGTTAGGTCCCATAGTGCTCAGAGCCATTTGAACCATTTGAATTAGCAAGACGCCATTCCAAATACTAAGTGACAACTGCGTCGTCAGTTAAATTCCTTTCCCCGCTGCCAACATTGTTTATGAATGAAGTTTTGTGCTGTGTGCTGCTCACCAGGATCATCCAGATTTTTTGCCTCTAACGAATAAGACACTCGCATCTGTATACAGAAAGCGTGACGAAAAGGTAAATAAGACATTAGTCCATCACACTTTTCTCCACAAGTATTTCGTTGATCATATCAGTGAACAGTATTTTGCACTCACATGAGCGGCCATGTACTATTACTATGAATATGAATCTTCTACTCTAGTTTTTCAAAGCAAAGGTCAGTATCTTCACATTTATATTTTCTCGTACCAACACCCAGTCAGTAATGTTCGTGTTGGCACCTATTATACTTTATTCATGTGACAGTTCAAAACTGATTTACCCCCACACAACTGACATTTCCATCAAGTCAAGAACCCTGGATTACATTCTTATTATAAACGTCTCTGAATATGTATCCCTTTCAGACTCACTGGCTACAACTGTATACATTAAGTTTCACTGTGTCTTTGCTGCAACAGAAATATTTTTCTCCAGTGGGAGCCTGAGACACACATTTGAGAATGAGCAACTTTTCATAATGCACAAGTGCTGCCGACTGTTGGGCATCACTATGAAAATAACAGTAAGTCAATGTTGCAGTGCGCAGCAGCTCGTGTCAACTAGAATACAAGGATGTAGTTGGTTCGCTATATTCCACTGTGTAACTGATTACTGTTATTATTATTTTGTGTGGTAATTATTGAATGACCATTTTATTTGTTGGGGCACAAAGTATATTTTGAAAACGATTGCATATTTTGAAGTAAATCTTGCATCTAAAACAATTAAAAAATGACCTAAGAGCATTGCCACATAAGGAAAAACTTTCCTTCCTCCAGAAAAAAGTTAAGATCTCCAAAGGATATGTAAAATTCTCTTGACATTAGACCATGTCCTGTATCCACGAATGAACTTTACTTTGAACTCACAGATTTTCATGCACTTAGCGTTTCTTTGGTGTAATGGCCTTTGTCTTGTGAGGTATTTAGAATGTCAGCGCTTAGACCTCTAATCATAAGACTTCATGAATGTGAACTGTAAATCACGCAATTATAGAGGATCTGCAGCAAAGCAGATACCTACGAGTACACCCAAAAGTACAGGATGCCATATCAAACATGCATTACTAGATGTCAAAATCAATTTCAAGAACAGATGAGCCATGGCTGATACTGCTTGGTGACGATAGCCTGTGAAATTGTCTACTGCTATTTAACAATTCTCATCACTGAGATAGCACACTTGAAGAAGGAAATGGACTTTCCTTCAGCACACGAATATCAATATATTTACCCTTTATACATATACACATACATTAAACCTAATGTTATTGTGCCAAATGTTTAGCTCCACTTACGTGAAGAACGAGTTACCTTTACGCTAAAAGCTTGAATTGTGGGATGCTATTTGTAGCATGGTTTAGTTTTCACACAACGAGTGATACTGGTGTTACGGAAATCCTTGTTATTTACACTCATGTCCTTAAAAATGTTCTCGCATAAAAAACTGACACACCTAAGTGCCTTAACATACAGACGGCTTTCAAATTCTAACAGTTATACACTTTTTAAGAAGTACTATGTGCATACGTGGAGTGCTGATCTCCTCTGAAAATAGTCCATTCTTCCTATTCTCTGTTCACTGTATCACAGACTATAGGTTAGTAACATTTTGCTCAATTCATGAAAATTACATCTACATAAAATAAAATTTTCTTAATTTATCGTTCAAGTCATAAAACTTACATCTACAAAAAATGATGTTTTGAAATTATATGCTACAAGTGATCAACGTATCATGTCAGGGTAAGCAACATAGTAACTCATCAGTAAACACTTCCGGGCTAAATTGCCGTGGTCGATCTATAGAACTTCTCCCTGTCGTTTCGTTCTTAACTACAGAGAACATCTACCGCTTATATAAGCAGCCAGTCGTCGACTCACCTCGGTAGATGTTCTCCGTAGTTGAGAACGAAACGTCAGGGAGAAGTTCTACAGATCGACCACGGCAATTTAGCCCGGAAGTGTTTACTGATGAAAACGCCGGCCGTGAAAGCCTCCATGGGAACGGAACATAGTAACTGACATCATGCTGCATGTTACCGATGACATTTGGTCCGATATGCTGCGACTTTTTGCCCATTTTTGGTAATGAATTTCTGGGGTATGCTCTCTTAGCAATATTTTTTCCTTGTCTTCAACTTCTGTGTATTATGTAACCTTTTATAATTTGCTGCTCTCTTTAATTTTTTTTGAATTTTCCCATCTCAGTTATTTTCCTCCCTGGGTATTTCAGGAAGTGGTCCTAACCATTTTTTTCAATATTTTCGTTTTTAGCTACAGTGTATGTTGTGGACAAATGAGGTAAGCAGCTCACAATTTGCTCAAATGCTTCAATGAGTTCTACTCATTTTGTCTGTATGTACGCTGCATAAGTTCGAACAAATCTATTAAATTCTCTAAAACTGTTTACCACGCAGTTTCAGTGAGGGTTAAATCTAGAAAAATCTGTTACCTCAAATTGTGCTGGGTTGTTGTTGTTGTGGTATTCAGACCAAAGACGACTTTTTGCGGTTATTCACGATAATCAATGCTGAGAATGGCTATTCGTCTACGAACAACTATTAGAACATACTTCCTTCTGAATCTGCTTACTGTATTCATCTTTTGCTCTTCCTCTAAGATGTTTACTCCCCCTCCCCACATTTCCCTCCAGTACGGAATTGGTAACCTTTTTATGTCTCAGAATATCTCCTATCAACTGATCTATTTTTATATTCAGGTTTTACCAAAAATTTCTTTTCCCCCAGTTCCGTTCAGTGCTTTCTCGTTAGTTACGTGATCTACCCAGACAATCATAAGCATTCTTCTGTAGTACCACATTTCGAATGCGTGTATTCCCTTCTAGTCTAAACTATTTATTGTCCACGTTTCACTTCCATACATGGCTACACTTCGCACAAATAGTTTCTGAAAAGACTTCCTAGCACTTAAATCTATAACCGATATTAAGAAATTTCTCTTCCACAGAAACGCTTTCCTTATCATTGCCAGTCTACATTTTATATCATATCTACTTCGGCCACCATCAGCTTCTGTGTCTGCCTAAATAGCGACACTCATTTACAACTTTAAATGTCTTGTTTCCTAATATAATTACCTCTGAATCAACTGATTTAATTCGAGCACATCCCATTATCCTTGTTTTGCTTTGGTTAATGTTCACCTTATACCCTCATTTCAAAACACTTTTCATTCTGTTCAGGGTAGTGGTCCCGAAATATCAACTGATATTAGCTGTTAGGATTTGATGGAAACTCTAATATGTAGTCTAGTGTTGCAGCACATTTTAAGTGGTTTCGTTTTCTGTAATATGAGACAAGTTCTCAACACATGTATTACTTTTGGGTCTAGGTTTGGGAAGTAACAGTACTGCCCTAGTCCTTGCACATTCTGTGGATCCAAAATACCCCCATGTGTTGTGGGTGAATACTATATATATATATTTATACAAACTTTTGGGATCCATACTCGCCAGCAGTCCAAGGTTACATCACCTCTATAAAATAAGATGATGAAATGTAGTAAAAGTTCCTTATTCTGGTTTTTTTGTTTTTACCTAATTTGCTTGATGCTGCGTTATGTTGTCATCTTGCAATTTAGCCATTTTCTTGCACATGTCAAGGAAGCCTAAATAGACTGTTGGATTAATTCATTGAACCTGAGTAAACGTTGGGGTAATCTTAACAGAAAATCGTCTGTGGTGTTATTTCCATCCCTAATTGTACAATTGCGAAATGATAATCTTCGAATGCAAGTGTCCAACTTTCGAGTCTCTTGCATAATAGTTTGCATGTCATTAAGAAGCTTAATGCTTTGTGAACACAGAATAATTGAATGTGTTTGCTGTAGACATAATAATCAAATTCTTTCAAGGCCCAAACAATTGCTGAGATTACTAATTCTGCAGTGGACTATGATTCTTCAGTCTGAGCAACACACAACTTGCAAAGTCTGTCGTTCTAACCAGTGTTGCCATTAATTTCTTCTAATTGAAATTAACAAACGACCACCCTACAATGCAATGAATCCATTGCTAAGCGGAAATCCTTCTCGATGGCTGAATGATGTAAAATATTAGAAGGGACTAAAGCAAGTAAATTAATTAAAAATTTGTTTCATTTTCAAGTGAACAAATACTTGTCGAATATTACATTAAAGGTCAGCAATGCATTACTGTTTAGTTATTGCTCTTGCACAAACTTGTGGAAGAAAGATACTAATCCAAGAAACACGTTAAGCCTTTTCTCTATGCTCAACTATGGACACTTTTGAATAGCATGTAATTTTCTTGGTTCTTGTATTAGGCCAGTAGGTTATATTATGTGACCTAAGACATTTACATTTATTGTGGTCCCATAGAAATTCGATTCCCCAAGGTTTGTTCTTACTCCCACATCTACTAAATATTTCCACACTCTTCAGTTAATTGTAAATATTCCTCCCAAGCAGGATCTGCTATTAATATGTCGTCGACATACAAAACTAATCTGCCTAGTAAATCCAGCCCTAAACCCGTGTTTAAAGCAGTGATGAATACCGCGGTACTAACTTCTAAACTGAGAGGTAATACACGGAACTGGTAAGCCAGCTAGCAAATAAAAATGTAATATACTTACGCGAATTTTAGTGAGTAGAACATGCCAGTAGTACTGTCTTACGTCAATAGCTTTTAAATATTTTATGCTATGAAACGTCTATATTCGTTCTTCAAGATTTTGCAGATGTGTGCGGACTTTTACTACGATTTTGTTGATTGCCTTCACATCTATTTCCAGCTGTACATTAGCTGGAGCTAAAAATGGCTACTGCAGAGGGACAAACAGGGACCAATTAATCTCTAAATTTTTTGCTGACTAGTTTTTGCTGAATGCTTCGCTTTTTGTCCACCGAATGGAATAGGTCAAATATAAACTACTATGAGAAGCCACATCGTTATTGTACACATAGCATTTGGTGGTTCCAGGATTTATAGAAATATGTTCAAGCACTTAGCAAAGAAATCATAATGTTGTTCTCATTTGTTCAAGCACTCAGACTGTGTAACTTTATTATTGAGGTTCAAGAGACTAGTATAAACGTCATCACCTTGTGACAATGGTTCACAAACATGTTTTTGAAACAATGGCCACTCATGTTTAATATTTTATGCTCCCTATACTTCACCATCACATCATGGCAGTAGTTCCAATCAAGTCCTTGAGCTTTAGTAAATTTTGAGCTATCTCCTTCCCCCTATTCCTTCAAAAAGTTTGCCACTAATGAAATCAAGACTTGCTGATTTCATGGGGTAATTAAAGACCAAGGATGCAGATTACAGGCAAATTGTTAACCACGAGAGATGTGCAGAAGTATACTACATTTCTTATATGAACATTTCCTTGTATTGTGTACTGGAAGTGTAAGAAAATGGTTTACATTACTCATCTTCTTGAAAAAAAAAATCATCTACAACAGGAATAGTAGCACCAGTGATGAGTATTATTGTAATAGATACGTGGAATATACTACCATGAACTTCGGCTTGTACAACTTTTATGTTCTGCTAATTACATTTCTGGACCTTAGTACACAGATCTTCCTTCGTTTCTAACCATCATTGTATCCAAGCATGTTTATGTTATTAATTTTATCGTTAGTATTAATGTGGTTATATTTAAGAGTGTAGCACTCAGCGACCAACAGGAGTGGATGAAATGAAGTCGGATTTAGTTTGACTGTCCAGATGTCGTCTGGCAGTTGTCAGCTCCGAATTGGTCTACCCAAACGCTATGATTCTGTGGTTGCCAGTTTGACACTATGCTCGTGTCATGTTTTGGTTATGTATCGGTACATTATGTATAGGCTGTCTGCGTATATTTATCTGCCACTGCCACAAATAATTATTCTTCACCAGCTATTAGGCGGATTCAGATTCCTATTAACTCTGTGATTAGAATAGTATTCTGGATGAAATTGATTGTCATTTCCAGGTCCGTGATTGTGTCTGGATGAATTACTGATGAACTGAATTTGGTAATCACTGGTCTGACTGGCTTTTATGTTTGAACAATTATTGTGATGCTCGCTATGTATCTTTCCTTTGTGATTACCATTACTTGAGACTGCCGACAGAGAATAATGTCCATTTTTATTACTATTCATTTCTTTAGTGTCCTCGTACAGTAGATCTATCGAATCTAGTAGCGCCAAGAAATTTTCAAGATCTATATTTGTTACATGAACTACTTAGCCTTTAACATTCGTAATATATTGTGATGCAATATGGTTACATACCAATACTTGGTTTTATTTTAAAACGCTGAAAATATTTCTTGTTTTGTCCACTGCTTTTGGTTCTGGGTTATATACTTCCTTGCTTAGTCTCTCCTACTCCCAGGTCGACCAGTAATTTGCTAAGATACACTTTCCGATTTGCACACCTGTCGGCTACCTCAGTAGCCAAGAGAGCAAACCCTCATCGTATAAATGCTATAGTGAATGAAATATTTCGTTGTTCTTGCTATCTCTTTGGTAACACACTTTGGAATCCTTTCAGAAACCTGACGAGATGTGGGCTTTTCTTTTCTGGAATGAAAACGTGAAACTGTTTGTGTTATATTAAACTCTCCACTTCTAATATTGTGCGTACTGAAGCCATTGTCCCCACATGAGGGGAATGGCTATTCAATGTGCTACTGTGTCCTACATGCTCCCCGTACAGTTGCTCATATGGATCCCTACTGTACTGTGTGTTACTGTTACTTCTGTTAGGATATACAGAGTGTTACAAAAAGGTACGGCCAAACTTTCAGGAAACATTCCTCATACACAAATAAAGAAAGGATGTTATGTGGACATGTGTCCGGAAACGCTTAATTTCCAAGTTAGAGCTCTTTTTAGTTTCGTCCACCTACGCTCAATGGAGCACGTTATCATGATTTCATACGGGGTACTCTACCTGTGCTGCTAGAACATGCGCCTTTACAAGTACGACACAACATGTGGTTCACGCACGATGGAGCTCCTGGACATTTCAGTCGAAGTGTTCGTACACTTCCCAGCAACATATTCGGTGACCGATGGATTGGTAGAGGCGGAACAATACTATAGCCTCCACGCTCTCCTGACCTCAACCCTCTTGACTTTCATTTATGGGGGCATTTGAAAGCTCTTGTCTACGCAACCCCGATACCAAACGTAGAGACTCTTCGTGCTCGTATTGTGGACGGCTGTGATACAATACGCCATTCTCCAGGGCTGCATCAGCGCATCAGGGATTCCATGCGACGGAGGGTGGATGCATGTATCCTCGCTAACGGAGGACATTTTGAACATTACCTGTAACAAAGTGTATGAAGTCACGCTGGTACGTTCTATTGCTGTGTGTTTCCATTCCAAGATTAGTGTGATTTGAAGAGAAGTAATAAAATGAGCTCTAACATGGAAAGTAAGCATTTCCGGACATATGTCCACATAACATATTTTCTTTCTTTGTGTGTGAGGAATGTTTCCTGAAAGTTTGGCCGTAGCTTTTTGTTACACCCTGTATAGGGGCGTTTTGCTCCCCCCCCCCCCCCCTCCCATCCTGAACATCATCTAATTCCCATTGCAATTCTTCATCTGACTAGTCAGCTGTTCCTGCCATTGTGGAAAATTATATTGGGTATGTTATAATTCTATCTTAATGGTTTTTGTGTTCTGTACTGCTCTTAGGGTCTTCTTTAAACTAACGCGCTGAATAACAATGAGTCACATGCTACTTATAATACCAGCTGCTTCTGCATCTTTCTCACCTATTCGTTTGTTAAGTTCGCCTACAGCTTTCTGTTCCTGTTCCCCAAAACGCTTTCAATTGCTAAGTTTGGTACCTGTTCAGACAAATTACTTATAGTGGTTTGTAAAGTGGCTTGTGTCATTTGCACCTTTTTTACTTTCGTGTTGCGGTTTGCTAATGTGTCTGAAATGTTAGAACTGAGTAATTTCTGCCTGAATACTCTCAAAGTGAGTTTTTATCAGTTCAGACTGTTGCTTCGCCAATTATTCCAAACTCCGTTTCACGTGTTCCTCCTGCTTTCTGTTTAAATATTCTAAACTTGCTTTCATATGCCCGTCTTGTTTTTTATCTAAGTGTTCAATTATCACTGCGACCTATTCTTTTTATTGTTTGTAAAAATTTTCGAAACTTGCTTTAGTTTGCTCGGACTTTTGCTTGGCAAATACTTACGCTTGTTGTTAAGCAATCATTTCTAATAATTTCTTGTTGCGACCTTGAAGTTTCAGTAAAAATTCTGCAAGGAGCCGACCTCGATTTAGTTACTTCAGTTGAAGCAGGGCAAATACCTTCGTTTTCATACATATACCAATCTTTCCCACATCACGCAGCCAATCAGTCACTGATAACATGTTCTCCCGCAATCAATTCCATTTTTCTCAGGCAAGGCCTAGAATCCGCCGTCTTCTGTTTGTTGCATTATGCCGATGAAGATTGAAATAGCATTGTGCAAAAATCTAAAATTATTTGCTAAAGCATCAAAGTCATAAAATTTACTTTTCGAATGCGATTCAAAAACGCAGAGGTCCTAACATTGGCCTCCATATATGTTTGCTGGGTGCAGCTGTACAGAGTCGAAAATTTGTAAATTCTGAAAATGTCGCAAAATCCTTTTCCGTCTATTACTGCTTAGTCAATAATATTTCTCCTTTACAGGCATGCAGCTTTTCGCTCGCAGTAACCTGTGGAACATAAATTTGAAACATTCCAGAAAAAAGTACAAAATTCACATACACATAAAATTTTGTTGTAGCTGGAAATTTTTTGCAGTCTGTCATGGCAGCCACATATAACATTCCCCTACCTAATAAGTAGCTTGCAGTGGTGAAATATAAAAATATCTGTCAAGTAATACTATGACAGACGAAGGTATATTGTTTAAAGTGGTAAAAAGAGAAAATGTTATTTTGCAGGACCTTTGCCCTTATAGGTCACTGAAGTGAAAATAATATTCTGTTATATAAATGAAACTAGTTTATAGTGCATAGTCTGATAACTGAAAGTATTAGGTTCTACTATTTATCTGAGTTCTGTTCAAGCCAAAGATACTGAATATCCTCTGCTCTGTGTGGTTGAGTTAAGACAGCGTGAAGTGATTCATCCAATGTAGCCTGTGTAAAAATATCTAACTTCGTGAGATAATAAAGAACAATGTAAGTTCTCGTTTCCAGCCACTGAAATTACGATCGTCGAAAAAGCTAACTAGTTGCCTGCAAATGAAAAAAAAGGCAACCAATACGATTACTGGGGCCAAAACTATTTATTAAAATGACTTCAGTGCAATAGGTGAAGTACTCAAAATTACTGCAGGAAAACAGGATTTTCTTTGTTGGCGTTATTGAAACAAAACAGCTCACACCTACAGAACAATTTCACGTAGGAAGTCGAAGGAGCAGAGTGAGTGAGTGAGGGAGGGAGAGAGAGAGAGAGAGAGAGAGAGAGAGAGAGAGAGGGAGGGAGAGGGAGAGTCAGTCCTTCAAGAATCAGCAGTAATTATTTTTTAAACCATTACACGGAAAATGCAATGTCGGTGCGACAATGAACATTACGTAATAGTTTCCTTGGCTGAGGTTACATTTCTCTCATGAAAGACAATGTTATCTTAGGCACTTTTCCAATATCTCCAACACTTTACATCTTTTATCTGACATACGTAATTGCAAAAACGATTTAAAATACGAATCTCACTTGACATAATTAAAAGCGGGCCACAATGTCTTAATAGCTATGAGCACTGGTTCATCTTCGCTCCTGTGAAACACATCTGACCTACTGAACAAGTGTTCATAACTCTTAGGTTTGTGTTTTAGAATGCATTTTAGAGCCCATGTTTAGTCGATCTTTTAGCTACGAATGATCTTTCCTGTCATGTCCCTGAGTGAGGGACATTTCTCCTGGGTTCACTCTGCGTAAGTGGATATGATAGTCAGAAAATTAGCCGAAAAGCTATTCGTTTTATATAAAAATAGAAGTATCACATTCAATATATTCGAACAGCGTGCTGAATTTGCACAGCATCTTAGTACACTTAATTTTCCATGACAGGAAGGTGCATGACGTTGGAGGCCCTAGCTCGAGAAAATAGTAAATTATCGGCTTTGACGTCTACGCGTTGGACTTAACTATTGTTTACAGTTTAGAACTAACTGATTGTGAAAGATGGACCATTACTCGCTATAAGAAATTGCAGCTTTGCATTTCGTATATGGGACAGCAAGATATAATATTCCGAAAGGCTAAGGAAACTTTCCTCTACACACAGGAAAGTTTCAGAATTAGTGTCGCTGTAAATGAATGAAATTTATGTCAATGGATAGAAAACTACGACCAACGTTTAACTCACAAGAGATCTGGCCAAAGTTCTGCGTAGAGAAATAATTGGACAGTATAGTTTAAGGACAGGGTTTTGGATCGTGTGGTCCAAGGTTCGTAAATAAGCGGCCGTCAACTTGCCATTGAAATGAAAGCTTGAAAGAATACAGCGTAGAATGTTCTGGTAGAAAAGTAATTACAAACCTACCACAACAAATTAAAGGAGCTATGAACAAAATCATTTTTAACCTTGAGTTCAGGTCAGTACTGTCAATCGGTTGCTCAACATTGTATTGCACTGTCGAACTTCCTACGCTTTGTGTTGTTTGCAAACGATGTCTCTTTTAACTGTTATGGCCTTAGAACTAAATATGCTTGAGGCCTGGATTGCCAGTGCAGTGGACAGAGCGAGGGGCCGCGAGGGAGCGGTATCTCTGGAATATCGACGTCGATGGGGATCGGAAAGCAGCAGGAACACTTAAGGTCGTCGTCACACGAACCGTGCATTCGGACGTCAACTTGAGGTTGTTGAGATTCTGACGTCGTAGCTTGGAAAAAGTACGACGCGGAGTCTTTCCGAACGTACGGAGCAACATTAAGCTTGTCAGATATTCTGAACGCGCATTTGAAAGTAGACCAGTGAGATGGAACTGCGCCACCTACGTGACATTCAGGCCATCTCTATTTTCAGTACAGAGTTGGGAGACACCAAATTCGATTTCACTTGAGGTCCATATTTTACGTCTTATGAATATATGCCGTTTCGAAGTACCAGGACGCTGAGAACTTACCGAAAACGGGGGCTTATTTGTACGATTTGTTGCAATAAAATGACGGGAAACATCATATTGGATGTTAAAAAATTCTGGCATTAATACTTGCGTGTAATGATAGTACGCCATTTCAAGGCATCGTCCTACTGGAGATCCATCAACAAAAACCAACTTGTTATAATTGAATGTCAGACAATAAAATATCTGCGATTAAAACCTTCAAATAAGGCATGGTCATATCTTCTGGAAGTTCAACGTAGTGTAATGAAGAGAGACAGTGTGTATAAGGTGAATAGACAGTTTGCGTTTTGTTAAAAACAATTTTTTTTATTCACTTTCGCGTTTTCTGGATGATTCAGGGACTTTACTATGAATTTAAAGACGTACCTGATGAAACACTCGATGTTATGTAAATAAAAGTATACTCTCCCTCTCTGGAGTCACTTGTTCGATTGGCTTTGTCTACAAGAGAACTTGCACTACATCTCCATCTACATCTACATGACTACTCTGCAATTCACATTTAAGTGCTTGGCAGAGGGTTCATCGAACCACAATCATACTATCTCTCTACTATTCCACACCTAAACCTTTCTGTTCGAGCTCAGATTTCTCTTATTTTATTTTGATGATCATTCCTACCTATGTAGGTTGGGCTCAACAAAATATTTTCGCATTCGGAAGAGAAAGTTGGTGACTGAAATTTCGTAAAAAGGTCTCGCCGCGACGAAAAACGTCTATGCTTTAATGACTTCCGTCCCAACTCGTGTATCATATCTGCCACACTCTCTCCCCTATAACTACTGGCCATTAAAATTGTTACACCAAGAAGAAATGCAGATGATAAACGAGTATTCACTGGATAAATATACTATACTAGAACTGACATGTGATTATATTTTCACGCAATGTGTGTGCATAGATCCTGAGAAATCAGTACTCAGAACATCCACCTCTGGCCGTAATAACGGCTTTGATACGCCTGGGCATTGAGTCAAACAGAGCTTCGGTGGAGTGTACAGGTACAGCTGCCCTCGCAGCTTCGATACCACAGTTCATGAAGAGTAGTGACTGGCGTATTGTGACGAGCCAGTTGCTCGGCCACCATTGACCAGACGTTTTCAATTGCTGAGACATCTGGAGAATGTGCTGGCCAGGGCAGCAGTCGAACATTTTCTGTATCCAGAAAGGCTCGTACAGGACCTGCAACATGCGGTCGTGCATTATCCTGCTGAAATGTAGAGTTTCGCAGGTATCGACTGAAGGGTGGTCGTATCACATCTGAAATGGAACGTCCACTGTTCAAAGTGCCGTCAATGCGAACAAGAGGTGATCGAGGCGTGTAACCAATGGCACCCCATACCATCACGCTTGGTGATACGCCATTATGGCGAAGAAGAATACACGCGTCCAATGTGCGTTCACTGTGATGCCGCCAAACACGGATGCGACTATCATGATGCTCTAAACAGAACCTGGTTTGATCCTAAAAAATGCCTTTTTGCCATTCGTCCACCCAGGTTCGTCTTTGAGTACACCATCGCAGGCACTCCTGTCCGTGATGCAGCGTCAAGGGTAACCGCAGCCATCGTCTCCGAGCTGATAGTCACTGCTGCCGCAAACTGCGTCGAACTGTTGGTGCAGATGGTTGTCTTGCAAACGTCCCCATCTGTTGACTCAAGGATCAAGACGTGGTTGCACGATCCGTTACAGCCATGCGGATAAGATGCCTGTCATCTCAATTGCTAGTGATACGAGGCCGTTGGGATCCAGCACGGCGTTCCGCATTACCCTCATGAACCCACCCATTCCATATTCTGCTAACAGTCATTGCATCTCGACCAATGCGAGCAGCAATGTCGCGATACGATAAACCGCAATCGCGATAAGCTACAATCCGACCTATGTCAAAGTCGGAAACGTGATGGTACGCATTTCTCCTCCTTACACGAGGCATCACAACAACGTTTCAGCAGGCAACGCCGGTCAACTGCTGTTTGTGTATGAGATATCGGTTGGAAACTTCTCATGTCAGCACGTTGTACGTGTCACCACCGGCGTCAACCTAGTGTGAATGCTCTGAAAAGCTAATCATTTGCATATCACAGCATCTTCTTCCTGTAGGTTAAATTTCACGTCTGTAGCACGTCATCTTCGTGGTGTAGCAATTTTAATGGCCAGTAGTGTACATAGCACTTCGTTGGTGTAAGTCTGTGGGGTCCTGCCCTCTCGGTCCTTATAGGGTGCCTGAAGGATGCTGCTTTCACGGCTAACTATACAACAATTCAAGCAAATCGCATTAATGGTTTTTATTGCAACAAAGTAGCCTGACAATGCTTAACTTTGTTTTACAAGAACGTGTCGCAAGCTATTGGCGACATGCAGTCAGTGTCCTTCACTATATACAATGTCCATGCAAGTAATGGATATGGATCACAAACAACGACTCTACTAATGTCCATCCTCCACTGTCTGGCCGAGGCTGACAGGAGTGGCGCTTAAATTCTCTTCTTGTAGAGCGAACTATTGGCTGACGTCGTCTCACAGCCTTCGCTGCTCTTGTGTTTTTCATCTTCGTGCCAGCACTTGCCGGAACAAAGACTCTATTTCACAAATTCTTTCTTTCTTTCTTTCTTTCTCGGGCCTTTGTGCCGCTCCAACGCGGGGTCGGCGTTGTTATGACGGAGTTGGTAGTGTTAAGATGCCCTACCTAATGCCACCCCGAACCCCCCAGGACGGAAGTAGTGTACCCCAGCTCTCTGCGTCTATTGTAAGTCATGAAATGGTGGAACAGTTTCAAGTGTCTGTGATTCTTGTAACGGGGGCGGAACGTGGGGACCAGCCCGGTATTCACCTAGCAGGGTGTGGAAAACTGCCTAAAAACCACATCCAGGCTGGTCGGCATACTGGCCGTCGTCGTTAATCCGCCGGGCGGATTCGATCCGGGGCTGGCGCGCCTGCCCGAGTCCAGGAAGCAGCGTATTAGCGCTCTCGGCTGCCCTGGCGTGTCACTGTATTTCATAAATTCTAAAGAAAGTAAAAAGTAATACAGTAGGAATGACGTTTGTGTTTAACTGAAAAGTGAGAAATGTGCGTTTTATTTGCTCTGCTTTAGTAATTTTATGCCCGTCCATTTCGTACACAAAGTGCGAGATACAGCTGACAGCTACGGCTGGAGTGTCGCTGTCGACGTGAAACACCAAGGTACAAAGGCAAATCTCATTAACCGACACGTTCAATGAGACGCGGCCGCTGTGGGTTTAGCGCCCGCTTTCTCGTTGACGACAGTTGCCTCGCTCCCTCTAAGGGCGGCTTGCACACATCACAGGTAGTTTACGCTTGCCCATTCCGGGAACTCCTCTGTGCTGTGTAGTTCGAGCGCCCCACCTATAGTCGCGAATCACCGCTAGAGTGCGCTGCGGTCGTGTTGCCACGTTGAGGCACACGTGCCGTACGCTCACGCCGGCTCCGTTTCTGAGCGTTCAGCACCGCGGTGGAGTCAGGGCGTAGCACGGTGAATGCCACGTTCCGTGTGACGAAGGGTCAACGGAACTCCCTGGGGTGACTAGCCTACACTGCGCTCCAAATACTGTCCAGGCGTCTCATAAAAAAGAGACAGTTTATAAGAAAGAAATAAAAGCTCATCATGATCACGAACCTTGCAGAAATAAAGAAACAGGAATTAGGTAAAAGAACGATGTCTTTCGCGATGACATTGTTGTATAAAACATTGTCGTCCTTTTTGCTGTGTCAGTCAAACGTAAAACCTCGAGCTTTCGCCAGGTACTTCCATCGTCTTCGTCGGGAGCATCTGATTATCAGAAGTGCTACTTTGGTGGCCTTATACACCCTGCAGGCGGCTTGTGATTGGTTGGCAATTACGTAGTGCTGTCGCAGGAAATGGACTAAGTGCCATAAATTTAATGAATGTTCCTCAAAACGTCCATAAAGAAGTTGACCGTTACTGGCGACAACACTCATAGCCATTACGTCCGTCATTTCATAAAATTTACCGCCATACAAGAAGTACGTGGTCGTCATAATGTGTCGGAACAACTTTATCGTTTCAGGAAGGAAATGCTGTCCCAACAGTTTCAGTGTGTCCTTCAAAGCAATTTTCGTAAATAGTGAGACCACATCCAGGCTGACTGAAATATCGTTTTGGTCTACTGTAATCTGTTTAATTTTCTCAATGAACATCTGACAGTTTTTGATGCGATGTTCACAGCGGTCAACCATCGGAGTCATCAAAGTTAGTTAAATACATTGCCAGCCTGTAGGTAGCAGAACAAAGGGATTAACAATTGGCCTTAGTGGATCTCTTCCTTGTGGATTTTAGGCACTCTGCATAGCGCAGAAGGTCTAGGAGCCCTCTCTATAAGTTTTTTAATGACATCCTCGTGCAGACCAGAATTCTTCATGAGTACCACCGTTTTTCTTCTTTGCGACAGAGTTGGATTCCGTTTAAGACATTTGTACGTGCTGTCTTCCAACAACAATGCCACCTTGCTGTGAAATTCTGTGGTAATAACAACAACTGTGACATTTCTATTATCAGTAGGAGGTACCACAAGATCTTCATCTTTCCCTAATGCACAGAGCCCCTGTCTCTCTGCTCTGTTCATGTTAGATTTGGGCGGCTTGGCTGGGGCTAAAATGCGACTGGTGGTAAGTCTTATGCCGTCGGCGTCTTCTGATGAAAGTTGCCGCAGTGCCTGTTCCACTCTGCTAATAAAATCCACGATAGGTGCGTGGTGAAGAAGTGAAATTCAGTCCTTGATTATGGACCGAGATGGCTCTTTCGTCCAGATTTTTGTTCGACAGGCTGATGTCTGTGCGTGTCGTTCCATGGGAAAAAGCGATCTTTAAGTGGTTGAAAATCGCTCAAATTGAAGTAAATATAACAGATATTGAAACGTAATACCAGAAGAAGGCAACACGGGCTGACTGCCTCCCTGTGATCCGCTGGCACTTCTCAAAAACAGCTTGTTTTGCAGAACGATCCACCTGTCCATGATTTGCTCTCACTTCTCACGCAGATTCGGTGGCAGTAACATCTGCTGGCGAGACTGAAAATTAGATGACATGGTATGCCATGCAGGTGAGTTGTAGTGGTGTTGGAACTCGTTTTTGACTGCAAACTTTTAAAATTGCATCTTCTAAAAGCGCTTTTTTATTTCAGCTGTAGGTGCGACATATTTATGCATAGGTTTACTGTGAGGTTTCTGTTGTTACCAAGAACACTACACATACTGATCCTCGTAATACAGTTGTAATGTAGTAAACTTTGGAACATTAGTAAAATTTCGTGAACTGCAACATGTGTCCATTTGAACCTGGGTACTTTATTCGTCCCTCGGTCTCCCTCTGTTACCTCCGACCCCCCTCCCGCCCCCGCACTTCCTCCAATATTAAACTGATAATACATTGATGTCTCAGAATGTGCCTTATGATCTGGTCCCTTCTTTTAAAGAAGTTCTGCCAGAAGTTACTTTTCTCCACAATTTAGTTCAGCATCTTCTCATTGATTACTTGATTGACCCAACGAATCTTCAGCACTCTCCTGTGCACCACATTTCAAAATCTTCCATTTCATTCTATCTGAACTGCTTGTCATCCCATGTCACTTTCTTAAAAGGCTACAATCCCTACAAATACCTGCAGAAAATCCTTCGTAATACGTATATTTATTTCGATATTGACAAAGCTCTCTTTTTCAGAAACATTGTTCTTGCCTAAAACCTCACTAGTTCGTATATCATCTGTTATTTTACCGCCCAAAATAGCAAAGCTCAAAAAAATGGTTCAAATGGCTCTGAGCACTATGAGACTCAACTGCTGTGGTCATTAGTCCCCTAGAACTTAGAACTACTTAAACCTAACTAACCTAAGGACACCACACACATCCATGCCCGAAGCAGGATTTGAACCTGCGACCGTAGCAGTCGCACGGTTCCGGACGCAGGAGGAGCTGGCCACTCTTCGCGAACAGCTGAGCGTGTTGATGGCCGCGGTCAGCCGTCTTCAGGCTGCTGCCTCGGAGTGTAGCGGCAGTGGGGAGTCTGGTGCGTCGCATGGTGCACCCCAGGTGTTAGATGCTTCACCCACTGTCCCTGCTGTCGAGACATCTTCGCGGGTACCGGGCGCGGTTGGGCCACCCTCTCCCCAAGGGGAGTGGCGGGTTCAGCGGCGTTCGCGGCGCACGAGGCGGAGGGTCAATGTGGAGGCTGACCGTGTGGCATCGCCCGCTCTGCCTGTGAGTGGACATGTGGCTGCTCCTTCAGCAAGGTCCGAGCAGGCACACGGGGGGAGGGGTTTATTAGTTATTGGGAGCTCCAACGTTAGGCGGGTGATGGAGCCCCTTAGGGAAATAGCGGAAAGGTCGGGGAAGAAGGCCAGTGTTCACTCTGTCTGCTTGCCGGGGGGTCTCATCCGAGATGTGGAGGAGGCCCTACCGGCGGCGATAGAGAGCACTGGGTGCACCCGACTGCAAATTGTTGCTCATGTCGGCACCAATGACTCTTGCCGTCTGGGTTCAGAGGTCATCCTCAGTTCGTACAGGCGGTTGGCGGAGTTGGTGAAGGTGGAAAGCCTCGCTCGCGGGGTGGAATCAGAGCTAACTATTTGTAGTATCGTTCCGAGAACCGATCGCGGTCCTCTGGTTTGGAGCCGAGTGGAAGGCTTAAACCAGAGGCTCAGACGATTCTGCGGAGAGCTGGGGTGCAAATTTCTCGACCTCCGCTATCGGGTGGAGAAATGTAGGGTCCCCCTGAATAGGTCAGGCGTGCACTACACGCCGGAAGCGGCTACGAGGGTAGCGGAGTACGTGTGGAGTGCACATGGGGTTTTTTTAGGTTAGAGAATTCCCTCCCTAGGCCCGACAAGACGCCTCCTGAGACGCGACAAGGCAGGAGTAGGCAAAATGCAACAAGGAATAACAATATTAATGTGCTAATATTAAACTGCAGGAGCGTCTATAGAAAGGTCCCAGAACTGCTCTCATTAATAAACGGTCACAACGCCCATATAGTACTAGGAACAGAAAGTTGGCTGAAACCAGACGTAAACAGTAATGAAATCCTAAACTCTGATTGGAATGTATACCGCAGAGATAGGCTGGACAGTGAAGGGGGAGGCGTGTTTATAGCGATAAGAAGTGCAATAGTATCGAAGGAAATTGACGGAGATTCGAATTGTGAAATGATTTGGGTGAAGGTCACGGTTAAAGCAGGCTCAGACATGGTAATTGGATGTCTCTATAGGCCCCCGGGCTCAGCAGCTGTTGTGGCTCAGCAGCTGAAGAATAATTTGGAAAATATTTCGAGTAGATTTCCCCGCCATGTTATAGTTCTGGGTGGAGATTTTAATTTGACGGATATAGACTGGGAGACTCAAACGTTCATAACGGGTGGCAGGGACAAAGAATCCAGTGAAATATTTTTAAGTGCTTTATCTGAAAACTACCTTGAGCAGTTAAACAGAAAACCGACTCGTGGCGATAATATATTAGACCTTCTGGTGACAAACAGACCCGAACTATTTGAATCAGTTAATGCAGAACAGGGAATCAGCGATCATAAAGCGGTTACTGCATCGATGATTTCAGCCGTAAATAGAAATATTAAAAAAGGTAGGAAGATTTTTCTGTTTAGCAAAAGTGACAAAAAGCAGATTACAGAGTACCTGACGGCTCAACACAAAAGTTTTGTCTCAAGTGCAGATAGTGTTGAGGATCAGTGGACAAAGTTCAAAACCATGGTACAATATGCGTTAGATGAGTATGTGCCAAGCAAGATCGTAAGAGATGGAGAAGAGCCACCGTGGTACAACAACCGAGTTAGAAAACTGCTGCGAGAGGCAAAGGGAACTTCACAGCAAACATAAACATAGCCAAAGCCTTGCAGACAAACAAAAATTACGCGAAGCGAAATGTAGTGTGAGGAGGGTTATGCGAGAGGCTTTCAATGAATTCGAAAGTAAAGTTCTATGTACTGACTTGGCAGAAAATCCTAAGAAATTTTGGTCCTATGTCAAAGCGGTAGGTGGATCAAAACAAAATGTCCAGACACTCTGTGACCAAAATGGTACTGAAACAGAGGATGACAGACTAAAGGCCGAAATACTAAATGTCTTCTTCCAAAGCTGTTTCACAGAGGAAGACTGCACTGTGCTTCCTTCTCTAGGTTGTCGCACAGTTGACAAAATGGTAGATATCGAAGTAGACGACAGAGGGATAGAGAAACAATTAAAATCGCTCAAAAGAGGAAAGGCCGCTGGTCCTGATGGGATACCAGTTCGATCTTACACAGAGTACGCGAAGGAACTCGCCCCCCCCCCCCCTTCTTGCAGCGGTGTACCGTAGGTCTCTAGAAGAGCGAAGCGTTCCAAAGGATTGGAAAAGGGCACAGGTCATCCCCGTTTTCAAGAAGGGACGTCGAACAGATGTGCAGAACTATAGACCAAAGTAAGAGCATACGGACTATCAGATCAATTGTGTGATTGGATTGAGGAGTTCCTAGATAACAGAACGCAGCACGTCATTCTCAATGGAGAGAAGTCTTCCGAAGTAAGAGTGATTTCAGGTGTGCCGCAGGGGAGTGTCATAGGACCGTTGCTTTTCACAATATACATAAATGACCTGGTGGATGACATCGGAAGTTCACTGAGGCTTTTTGCAGATGATGCTGTGGTGTATCGAGAGGTTGCAACAATGGAAAATTGTACTGAAATGCAGGAGGATCTGCAGCGAATTGACACATGGTGCACGGAATGGCAATTGAATCTCAATGTAGACAAGTGTAATGTGATGCGAATACATAGAAAGATAGGTCCCTTATCATTTAGCTACAAAATAGCAGGTCAGCAACTGGAAGCAGTTAATTCCATAAATTATCTGGGAGTACGCATTAGGAGTGATTTAAAATGGAATGATCATATAAAGTTGATCGTCGGTAAAGCAGATGCCAGACTGAGATTCATTGGAAGAATCCTAAGGAAATGCAATCCGACAACAAAGGAAGTAGGTTACAGTACGCTTGTTCGCCCAATGCTTGAATACTGCTCAGCAGTGTGAGATCCGCACCAGGTAGGGTTGATAGAAGAGATAGAGAAGATTCAACGGAGAGCAGCGCGCTTCGTTACAGGATCATTTAGTAATTGCGAAAGCGTTACGGAGATGATAGATAAACTCCAGTGGAAGACTCTGCAGGAGAGACGCTCAGTAGCTCGGTACGGGCTTTTGTTAAAGTTTCGAGAACATACCTTCACCGAAGAGTCAAGCAGTATATTGCTCCCTCCTACGTATATCTCGCGAAGAGACCATGAGGATAAAATCAGAGAGATTAGAGCCCACACAGAAGCATACCGACAATCCTTCTTTCCACGTACAATACGAGACTGGAATAGAAGGGAGAACCGATAGAGGTACTCAGGGTACCCTCCGCCACACACCGTCAGGTGGCTTGCGGAGTACGGATGTAGATGTAGATGTAGATGTAGACTGCGCGCCTAGAACCGCGAGACCACCGCGGCCGGCAGCAAAGCTCATCTACTAATCTAATACCTCACTCATTGCCTGATTTAATTCAACTACATTCTAGCAGATCGCAAATGCGATCTCCATTGCATCTGTTTGGGGTACCTCTTTTGCCCTCACTGCGCACATGAAATCACGAATCACTTGATAATCAAAATTAATTAAGATCATTGGCATACTAGAAACTTTATTAATCCGTAATTGGCTTAGTTCTGTTTCGATAATACCAGGATTATTTTTTTAAACCTGTGATCTACAGCGATATTAAAACCACAGTGAAAATCCGATGAAGCTTTGCGCAGATATGTTACACAGTGTCTCTAGCACTCCCGTCGATAGCATCACTTCGCACTTTTCAGTTCTGAGTGCACAGCGCGCACTTAAAGATTCTTGAAACAATAGAGTCTTCCACCAAGTGTAAAATACCTGCAGAGTAATTCCACCATATTTCATGCACCTCTCATAACTATCATTCATTTCCTGCTTCATGACAACGCTCGGCCGAACATTGCACGCGCAACACGGACACCCCCAAAGAGTTCTTGATGCGAAGTGTTGCTTACCCACAATAGAGTCCAGGCTTGGCTCCCTGTCATTTCCATTTCTTCGCACGCATACGAATCGCTGACTATGACAACAGCACTTGTGGCCAGACACAGAGCTGCAGACTAGCGAAGGGAAATGGTGGAAAGAACAGGTGCCTGTCTTCTATTGGAAAGGAAAGTTGGTACCACTCGACGACAAATGTCGACGCTGGAGAGGTGACTGTGAGAAGCAGGAAGATGTAGTCAAATGTTGCAAATGAAACTTTTTTATTTTCATAGTATTTTCAGTTTCGGTATCCGCTATACCCCATTGAGCAACAATTTAGGTTCAAATGGCTCTGAGCACTATGGGACTTAACAGCTGAGGTCATCAGTCCCTAAACAACCTAAGGACATCACAGGATTCAAACCTGTGGCCGTAGCTGCCACGCAGTTCCAGAAAGAAGCGCCTAGAACCGCTTAGCCACACCGGCCGGCAGCAATTTAGGTCTGGGTATGTTACCATATTATACCTCTACCTTACACAAATTAAGTACACAACAAAACGTTATTACATCCTCGATCGTTTACATAAAAAGAGCTTAAATGTCCGATGGGTGTTGAAAAAAAGTGGAAACTCGTTCATTCCGTCATCCTAGGTGTGGTGTCGATAGCTACGATGCCACGGCGTAGGTTGGCACTACGACACCTAGACCGACGACAGCGCCCTCTAGCAGGCGCTGTCCAGACCTACGAGCTTCGCTCCAGATTCTGCCCATTTGATCAAGAGCAGACGGCCGGGATATTTCGCTTCAGCTTCGCTTCATATACTTTGCTCTACATACGTCGGGTCAACGGCTTCGCACCCACGTGCAAAGTTGTGTATACACTGTACATATTCATGCACCAGTAATCCACTTTTACTTACTTGCAGCGCCGACGTGTATTACCTTTTCCTTCTCCTGCTCACTTCCCTCATTCGCCCAACCTTTCAGTTTACAGGAGCAGACCCTCGCGACGCCTCCCAGGCGGATACAAAACTAGGTGCTTTCCATTGGTCTTTGACAGCTGCAGTAACATACAAGCCCAGCGTAAGCATTTATCACTGCCTGACCCCTATATGACACGCGCTGTATAAGTCTACCGATGTCAATCCATGGTATCCGTTCCCAGTGAGAGCCCATAAGAATTCTTGGAGAGTCTGTGTGGAACAGAACGACCGAGAAGACTTCTATCAGGCATGTCCTACTTATGCATAATGGAGTTTGGGCGGGGACTCACCACCGGGTATTCGATTACTTCAATGTCCAGGCTTCGTTAGATATCCCCGCAGATGTCCGCCATTGGGCCATAGCATTAGAAGGAATTGAGGGTTGCCACCATAAGCAGTAGCCACCACGTGGTGAAACAGGATCTGTTCGATGTACTGGCTGGCGGTAATGTGACCATGGCCAATGGTTTGATCCGTATTGTTGTCAACACTGAAACTTCCCCACAACATCACATGACCTTTGAAATCTACCAGTTACCTGGTCAACATTTGGGAGGCACTGCTCACCTCGGTTCCCCACATACGAACACGTTCATCAGCTTGCGTCACTGGATATCTGGTCTCGTTTATGAATAACACGTTTGGTCAGTGACGAAGTTGCCAGTTGACATGGGAACGCCGGCCGGAGTGGCCGTGCGGTTCTAGGCACTACAGTCAGGAACCGAGCGACCGCGACGGTCACAGGTTCGAATCCTGCCTCGGGCATGGATGTGTGTGATATCCTTAGGTTAGTTAAGTTTAATTGGTTCTAAGTTCTAGGCGACTGATGACCTCAGGAGTTAAGTCGCATAGTGCTCAGAGCCAATTTTTGAAATGGGGACGGCAGAATTGAAGTGGGTACTCGAACAGGATGTCTGAATCGTACAGTCATTTCTCGCAACCTGTTAATTGCAGTCTGATCGGACACAGCGACTCCAGTGGCCCTTCTGAGTTCGTCTTGCAGTGCTTCAGCTCTTTACGTTCGACGCCACAAGGCAGAGATGGCCAGACTGGTGTTGTCATGGGTCGGCGATCTTGTCCAGTTCCTAGCATTTGCCTGAAGCTATTTAGGGAAATCACGGAAAACCTAAATCAGAATGGCCGGACGCGGGATTGAACCGTTGTCTTCCCGAATGAGAGTCCAGTGTGCTAACCGCTTGGTTGAATACAACGTCCACAAATGACAACTGCCATCTGTGTACCCCACTAGAAAACATTGGGACACCTGTATTCACTTGTTTCTAAGGGGCACCTGACACTGTGATGCATGACACAGCCAATAAATGGCGAATGATTTTAATTGATGCATGCAATAAGAGCGAGGGCCTCAAGTCATGCAATGAGATTACAGTCACCGCCTGTATCAAAGTAGATTTAATGTAGATATGATGCACCTGTTTCTCTAAACCTCTTGAGCAGTTTAGTTAGAGTGTTCCATCACATCCTCAATGAAGTGCATCATTTTAACACTAAATATTTGGGACGCCTCGCATATACAGAATGTATAAACGCATTTGCAAACAGGCGTGACATGTCGGGAATACAGCAAATAAACACATAGGAATCTTGGGTAGCAAATGCCACGATAGGGCGCTATGGTCAGGAGAGGGAGATGCTGCACAAACGCAGGCGGAAGTCACAGAGTCCGTCGCCATTCACGCCATGGAAGCGTTGCGCGTAACATGGCTAGGTACACGTTCCACGAAATGGCGGATATGTATTCGATGAACGACGTGGCCAGCTGCAGTGGACAAGAAGCCGTTCAGTTAATCGTGAGAAATATCCTGATATAAAGGAGCCGTGCCCCACATTATTCGCCACCCGGCACCGCCGATTGTGCGAAACCGGCTCGTTCCACGTGTACAAGCCGGATGCTGGTCGCCAAAGAATAACACAGACAGTCGCGGCGGAAGCAAGCGTTCTCGAAAGGGTTTGGAGTACGCCGTCAACAAGTACACGAAGTGTATCCCGCGCCACTGCCACTGCAGCCGTTTCATTTGCAATGCATCCAGACATTGCAGTCGGGAGCCACAACAAGCGTATGGGATTTGCTCTGCGATTTCTACAGGAATCCTCAGCAGTCCGAAGCTTCACAGCGAGTGTCCTTGTCACCGGTGAGGCTGTGTTCTCACTCAAGGGTATGACGAATGTTTGCAACCTGCATACGTGGACGGATACTAACGCACATGCTACACGTACGCGTGCCTCACAATGCAAATTTACCCTTAACGTGTGGGCTGGCACAGTCGGAGACAATTTAATTGGGCCGTACATTCTCCCTGACCCACTTGATGACTGCACGTATCTCGTATTACTGGGAGAGGTTCTGCCTGACATGCTTGAGCACTGCGCGGCTCTTGTTCATGCCGTTTATTGTTTGTCATCTTCTCTTACGGTGCAGCCACCTCGTTTTCTTATTCCATTTACTGGCGTCACTAACTTCCTGCCTTACCTGACCGTGACTGGCAGCAGCAGCGCTTATCTGTAAGTGCACTGTCGTACCATATCTGGAGCGACCGCTAGCATTTCCGAATCGTCGTGTGTCTGCAGTTCAGTCGGGGTCGGAGCAGGAGTGAGGTTGTTAGGTCGGGGACGGAGCGCCAGTGAGGTGCGGTCAGTGAGCAGACCCCCGACCGCCGGAGACACACACATGCACTGCCCGACGGAAGTAGACTTGAGCGGGGACGACCGTTGGTTGGTCGTTCGGTCGGTCGTCTCATCGGGCGACGTGTATTTGGTCTTTCGACCGCTTCTGGGCCACTTCAATTGGTCATCTTGCGGGACTTGAGTCGGTTCCTTCCTTGGGCAGAGATGTCGGGTGGCCAATGGGCAAGTGTTAATGGTTGGGTCCGAGCCAGTGTGCCCGAGTCGCCGTGTCTCCGAGCTCCGATCGGACATGGAGTTGAGTCGGGTTGGAGCTGCAGTCAGCTTGGGACAGCCAGGACTCGCCCGACCGCTGCCGACACACGTAACCTGAGTGGGAACGGCCTCGGTTGGTCGTTCGGTCGATCGTCTCAACGGATGACGTGTAATTGGTCGCCGACAGCTTGTGGAAACTCTCTGTGTGTCGAACTGATTCGTCCTTGTTGTTGTTCCACAATGATTGCTTTTAAGATTGTTCGAATTCTTGTTCAAGTGTGTTTACGTGGAACCATGTGAAGCGTCTGTGATTTCCACTGAGCAGATAAATGTTGCCTGCATACTGGAATAGGCAATTGGTCGGTTGCGACCGAGGGAATTGATTAGGTTGTTGGTTGGTTCTTCAGCCGTCCCTAGGTAGTGTTGCAACCGGATTGTTTAGTGTTGCGCTTGGATGCCTGTCTTACCTAAACTGTTGTTAGAGTTTCCTCCCCAGGCCATCCCTTGGAACACTTCTCAGAACCACTGATTGTTGTTTGTGATTCTCATTTTATTTGGTTGCAGGTACTGTGCCAGGCCTTCAGCCTTAATTTTGTCTGATTTATGTTTAGTGTGTGGCCTACAGCCGAACTTCATAACAACTTTAAGATTAGGCCTTCAGCCGTGTTTCATTTAAAATTCCTGTTGCTCTGTATTCAGGCCTTCAGCCGCGTTTGTTTCAGAATCTGCCGCTTTAATACGTAAATACTGGTCTGTAAGGTTTCTCTTTAATTACCTTGAATTCTTAAAAGACCTTCAGCCGTGTTTTGTAAATGTTTATCTTAAAGTTGTCTTTAATTATTCTTGAGTAATTATTTTCGCCTTCTGCCGACAAGATACTTCAAGTTTTCTTAAGATGTTTTTCTGTTGTACTGTGTAAAGGCCTATCTTTAAAGACTCTCTTTTTTCATGTAAAGAACATCTTTTTATTTGGGCTTTCAGCCGAAGAGTTAACTTTAATTTCCCTTAATATGGCCTTCAACCGGAATTTGTAAATGCTTGGCTTTTAAATAATTTCCACAGCTGATCTGAAATATTATTTCGGCCTTTATCCGAGAAGATATTGTCATTTTACTTATCTAAGGCCTTCAGCCGTTACTCTAAATCCTGCTGTTTTAAAAGCGACCATTTAAACTTATTCTGGAGAACTTACCTGGGCCCTCAGCCGTGAAACGATCTTTGTTGTTTTAAAGAGAAAACAATGCACTGGTTTGAGAAATAAAGTTGAGTATGTTCTTGTATAACTAACAGTAATTGACCTTGGCCTCTTTCCACAACCTGATCCGCTCTGTGCTGCGAAGCCAGATTTCAGTGCTGAATGACGTCCCCATGGCTACCTCATTCTATTTCAGAATGACGGAGTCCCCTGACTGACAGACCCCCTAACGTTTCGTCTCTGCCTGCGGGGGATATCTAGAGAAGCAAACCGGCGAAATGCAAGCAGAACCCGAGGGACCGCCGAATATGTAGTCAGTGTAGAGGTCATCACAGTCTATTACGTTACGCTCACTGCAAGATTATGTCTGGAAGTGTCAACATATATCTGCCGTAGCGGAGCAGTGAGACGAGCGTCATATCGAAAATATCGCATTAACATGAGCGCATATATAGAGAGGTTAATTTGATTCTTAAACGCCTTGATAATTTTAATAGAAAAGAGAAAGATACCGAATTAGATAAAAAAATGGATGTTGACTTCGCACCGACAGAATGACGATCGATTGCTGTCAGTCAAGGATTTTGGCACTTCCACAGTCTCGTAAGCGGTGACACGTGATAGACTTTGGTGCCATCTACAGGATGATGCAAACAAAAGTTTACAAACTGACATGGTACATCGAGGATAGAACAAGGATCGGTGATCACAAAGGAACCAGGGTCGCAAATTCCACGAGAGGGGGCTACGATTACGTGTGGGTTGCCATGGTCGGAGACTGTTAATTGGGCTGTACATTCTCCCGTACCGACTTGATTGTCGCACGCATCTAATATTACTGCGACAAGTTCTGCTGAACATACTGAATGATGTTCCCAAGCCAGCTCATCTCTACATTCTATTTCAGCTCAACGGAGCTACCGTGGATTTCAGCAGATAAGTGAGGGATCATCTGCAGGCGACCTCTTCCGGCTGCTGGGTTGGTCGCGGCGGGCCACTCGCATGGCCACCACATTTAACCGATATGATCGCAGTCGATATTTTTCGGTGGGGGGGGGGGGTGTCTTAACGGCCTGTTGTATGAAACATCATGTACATCGCCAGGAAACTTGTATACAGGTTTGTTGTGGCCGCAGGATGTCTTCGAGACACACCAGGTATCTCTGAGAGGGTGAGCCAATCAATTCATCTTCGATGTCACGCGTCTGTCGATCCACCTGGAAAAAAGTTTTGAGCATGTCTTGTTGTTGCTGTTGTTGTGGTCTTCAGTTCTGAGAATGGTTTGATGCAGCTCTCCATGCTACTCTATCCTGTGCAAGCTTCTTCATCTCCCAGTACTTACTGCAACCTACATCCTTCTGAACCTGCTTCGTGTATTCATCTCTTGGTCGCCCTCTACGATTTTTACCCTCCACGCTGCCCTCCAATGCTAAATTTGGGATCCGTTGATGTCTCAGAACATATCCTACCAACCGGTCCCTTCTTCTTGTCAAGTTGTGCCACAAACTCCTCTCCTCCCCAATTCTATTCAATACCTCCTCATTAGTTATGTGATCTACCCATCTAATCTTCAGCATTCTTCTGTAGCACCACTATTCGAAAGCTTCTATTCTCTTTTTGTCCAAACTATTTATGGCCCAAGTTTCACTTCCATACATGGCTACACTCAATAGAAATACTTTCAGAAACGACTTCCTGACACTTAAATCTATACTCGATGTTAACAAATTTCTCTTCTTCAGAAACGCTTTCCTTGCCGTTGCCAGTCTACATTTTATATCCCCTCTACTTCTACCATCATCAGTTATTTTGCTCCCCAAATAGCAAAACTCCTTTACTACTTTAGGTGTCTCATTTCCTAATCTAATTCCCTCAGCATCACCCGACTTAATTCGACTACATTCCATAATCTTCGTTTTGCTTTTGTTGATGTTCGTCTTCAATTCTTCTTTCAAGACACTGTCCATTCCGTTCAACTGCTCTTCCAAGTCCTTTGCTGTCTCTGACAGAATTACAATGTCATCTGCGAACCTCAAAGTTTTTATTTCTTCTCCATTGACTTTAATAGCTACTCCGAACTTTTCTTTTGTTTCTTTTACTGGTTATTCAGTATACAGAGTGTAGTGGGAGGCTATGTGCAGCGTATGACTAAATAACATCACGCCTTTTAGTAGCCCCGGATGGCCTTTGCGATTCCCGGTTCCAGTGCGATTACTGCTCCTTGTTGTATCTCCGATGTGCGATGTCAGTTCATAAACGTTTTTTTTTGGATCAGCCTTATTACGCTGCACCGCTTGGCCTCCGGATTCCGGCAGCTGCGCCAGTTACTGCTGGTGTTGCGCGACAGTTCCTTTCCCGGGCGGCCAACCGGCCGTGCACTCGGCGCCGCTGTCGCGCCTAATGAGACAGACTTCCTTCCTTAAAGCGGCGCGGCCCCGGGAGGCGCGCCACACTCGGGCAATTGCGGGACACACAGAGCTGGCAGCGTCCCCAGGCCGGGCCGGGCCGGCGCAGCTAACGAGCGCCGGAGCTAGGGCTTAATTAACGCGACACGCCGGCCGCGTGTGACGAGAATCCGCAACCGGGGCGCCAGCTCCTAGTCCTTCCTCTCCACTCCACTACACCCCACTCCTCTCCGCCCGCTCCTCACACTAATTTTTTGGTCTTGTAGGGGCCATTTGGCATGCACACGAGGCAGCAACATAACCGCTTGCGCCACTGGACCTATTTCCTTGACGGTCAAATGTCTCCACTACTCTGCAGCTTTTTATTACTGGAATTACTCGAAACATTCACGTCGCAGGATACGTATCTGATCCACCGGTAAAGGCCATAGGAGGTATTCACTCAGTGCACTATATACAGGGTGTCCCAAAAGAATGACTTGGTTGGCTCTGAGCACTATGGGAGTTGACATCTGTGGTCATCAGTCCCCTAGAACTTAGAACTACTTAAACCTAACTAACCTAAGGACATCACACACATCCATGCCGTGCGGTCTAGTCGCTTCAGTCTAGAACCGCGTGTCCGCTCCGGTTGCAGTTTCGATTCTTGCCTCGGGCATGGATGTGTGTGATGTCCTTAGGTTAGGCAGGTTTAGGTAGTTCTAAGTTCTAGGGAACTCATGACCACAGATGTTACGTCGCATAGTGCTCAGAGCCATTTGAACCATTTTTGAACACACATCCATGCTCGAGGCCGGATTAGAACCTGCGACCGTAGCGGTGTGCGGTTCCAGACTGTAGCGCCTAGAACCGCTCGTCCATTCCGGCCGGCAGAATGACTTGATTTTAACTTGTAATAATATTGAGGCAAATTTCACTAGGTAACTAAAACAGCGCTAGATGTAATCGGCATGGTCTACAGTTTCAGAAAAAGTCCACTAGATGTCGCTACGAGTGCAGGTTACTCAATGATAATGTCCTTCAACGTTGGATAGAGCGTACAGGACCGCGAGACCAGGCTTTACACACTTGACCTCCTAGATCACCTGACTTAACCATGTGATTTCTTCCTGTGGGGATATGTTAAACAATGTGTTTACGTAACTTCCTGGCAGATTAAAACTGTGTGCCGGACCGAGACTCGAACTCGGGATCTTTGCCTTTCGCAGGCAAGTGCTCTACCAACTGAGCTACCCAAGCACGATTCACGCCCCGTCCTCACAGCTTTACTTCTGCTAGTATCTCGTCTCCTACCTCCTACAGGACGGGGCGTGAGTCGTGCTTGGCAGCTAAGTTTATAGAGTACTTGTCCGCGAAAGGCAAAGGTCCCGAGTTCGACTCTCGGTCCAGTACACAGTTTTAATCTGCCAGGAAGTTTCATATCAGTTCACACTCCGCTGGAGAGTGAAAATTTAATTTTAATGTGTTTACGTTCCTTCCTTACCTCGTGACAACCATGAACTAAAAACCAGAATATCAGCTTCTGTAGCTTCAGAGACAGAAGACACCTTACGCTCAGTTTGGGATAAATTCGGCTATCGGCTAGATGTCATCCTTGCAGCCAATGGAGGACATACTGAAAATATACGATGGATTTTTATAAACTTCTGTATTTTCTGAGTTATTTAGGATGCAATTTGTTGGTGTTAAGCCCTTCTTCTATTTAAATTCGGGTCATTCTTTTTGGGACACCCTTTGTATATAGGGTGAATCCCTTTTAATGTTACTTAAAAACCGTCTTGATTGCAAATATTTTTATTCATATGACCGGTTTCGGTTCATTCAGAACCATCTTCTGATCTGATATTTCAGTTACAGGAGCAACCCGTCCAAATCCAGCAGTTTTCACATGCTGCTGGATTTGGACTGGTTACTCCTGTAACTGAAATATCATATTTGAAGATGGTTCTGAATGAACCGAAACCGGTCATATGAATAAAAATATTTGCAATCAAGACGGTTTTTTAGTAACATTATAATTTCACTGATTGCTGTTGTCCCATAAGACATTATGTCTGTTTTTGCAATGAATCCCTTTTATTTCCTGAACGGTCCCAGATATCGAAACGAGTTTTTTTGCAAATCGTAGTACACTCAGGGACACGTAATGTTTTGTAGGGATAATGCTCTGATCTGTTGTATCAACCAAGATATCGAAACAAGTATAGTTTTTTTCTAATGGAACCGTTTACTTTTCATACCTACATTCAGTTGCTCTTGGAAGAACAATTACAGTGATACAGCGCTTGTTATTACTGACGCAGCAACCTTTGGCAAAAGAGTCCGAGAATTACACCAAAACTGGAAAGCAATATGATGGGAGTCCGTTATTGCGGTGTGAACAACACCAAACAGAGCTCTCATGCCAGACTATGTCGTTAAGGGCCGATGCAGTAAGACAGGCGTATGCTACTAAGATAATAAGGCACAAAAAAAAGAATTATTTTTGAAAGTTTGCTGCTGTAAGCTGTCGCCACCAGTCGGTAAAGATATGGCCTGAAAATTGATAGGCGGCCGATGTAGCCGAGTTGTTCTAGGCGCTCCAGTCTTGAACAACGAGCTCGTTACGGTCACAGGTTCGAATCCTGCCTCGGGCATGGATGTATGTGACGTCCTTAGGTTAGTTAAGTTTGAGTAGTTCTAAGTTATAGGGGACTGATGACCACAGATGTTAAGTCCCATAGTGCTCAGAGCCATTTGAATCATTTGCAAATTCATTAGTAGGTGCAGGATCAGGTGCGCTTATCTTATCACAAGAGAGGCCAGAGACTCACCTACAAGCAACAGGCCACCAGCGCCCTCTCGACAGCACGTATTTAGGCCGCCACCACTAACTGGAGGGCCGCATTGACTCACTCTTCCAGTTGGCGTCTGGTTCAAATGTCTCTGAGCACTATGAGACTTCACTCCTAAGGTTATCTGTCCCCTAGAACTTAGAACTACTTAAACCTAACTAACCTAAGGACGTCACACACATCTATGTCCGAGGCAGGATTCGAACTTGCGACTGTAGCGGCCGGTCCTGGCAGAAAATTCGCAGTGGCGGATCACAGGCTACGACAGTACATAGCGACCAGCTTAGTGCCTATAGCGGGAGCAGCAGTGAGTCTAAATCTTCTAATAGCCAGATTACCGATATTGTCTGCAAGAGGATATTACTGATGAGCTTATACCGCAACACATGGACTCTATTCGAGATAAGTAAAAGTTCAAGTAAATAAAGAACCATATGAATCCACGTGTGCATTTGTGTTGAATACTGGCCAACCAATAAAAAGATCCACTCCATTGATTCCTGTGGTACAAGACTCTACAGTGGCGACGAAGACACTGTAGTGACAACGGGGATACTATAAAAAGTTGTATATTTTCATATTGTTTATAAAATCCTTATCCCCATCAAAATACTCTCTATTACAATAATGCATTTATCTCACTGTTGCTTCCATTGCTTGAAATATTTTTTGTAGTCATCTTCAGAAATGGCTGACAGCTCCTACCTCGTTTTTTTTCATAACTTCTTCAATGTTGTCAAATCAGTGTTCTTCCATGCCTCTTTTCATGCGTGGAAATAAGAAAAAGTCGCATGAAGCCAGGTCAGACGAGTAAAGTGCGTGAGGTAGCAGAACCATCCCATTTTTTTGCCAAAAACTGACCATCAGAGATGGCTCTGTGTGCATGTGCATTGTCGTTGTGGAAGAACCAGTCTCCTGTGTGCCACAAATCGGAACTTCTTTGACGAACTCCATCCATATGAAAGGTTTGATTGACGGTCTGAATGAATCACGCCATTGACATTAAAAAAGAACAAATCAGCATTGTTTTGATGATTGATTTGACACGACGGCATTTTTTTGGACGCAGTGACGATGGCATCAAAATTGGCTTGACTGTTGCTTCATTTATGGGTCGTAATAATAGCACCATGATCCATCACCAGTAATGACTTTTAACAGAGGATCTGTTTCAGCTTCAAGCTGTTGTTTGAAAGCACGACATATTTCAACTGTACATTACTTTTGACTGTAAGTCAGGACACGAGGAACAAACTTGGCAGCAGTCCTTTACATTCCCAAATCTTCCCTTAAATTCGCTGAACCGAGCTCCAAGATAACCCACTAATCTCTGACAGCTGGTCAGTTGTCTGTAGAAGGTCTGTGAGCACAAGCTCTCGAATTTTTCCAATATTTTCGTCGATTCGGGCAGCTGATGGTCGTCCAGAACTATCATCTGTCGACATGTCGCCATTTTCAAATCGAACAGACCACTCGCACACTTGAGTTTCTGTCATAGCGTCATCACCGAGAGAGGTAGCGCAGTGGTTAGCACACTGGACTCGAATTCGGGAGGACGACGGTTCAAACCCCAGATTTAGGTTTTCCGTGATTTCCCTAAATCGCTTCAGGCAAATGTCCGGTCGGTTCCTTTGAAAGGGCACGGCCGACTTCCTTCCCCATCCATCCCTAAATCGATGGGAGGGAAGACCTTGCTTTTTGGACCCCTCCCCCAAATGAACCAACGAAGCATATCGTCATCTTGATAAACCGTTTTCGACATTAAAACAGTTTCAGCAGAATTTTTACCGAGTGGAAAACAAAATTCCACAGCTGTACTTTGATCATTTAAATTTCCCATCATAAAAAGCGAAACAAGAACAAAACAGCCCTAGCAAAAACAGTCACTGCAGATGAACATAACAAGCCAGGTCGACTACACAGGTGGCACTGAACTGGCAACGAGTTGCGCTATACAGGCCCAGCGGCAGAAATGTGCAGTATACAGACTCCACCCACGGCAATGTTATTCCGGGTTTTTTGGGCAGCCCCTCGTAAAACCTCATTTTCTACACGACCTAGATACAAGGCCAGCTATTATTTTTGTAAATGGAACTGCGACATATGCTATCTTCTGTCTCTTCAGATGGGGCTTAGGAAAACTACTTGCGTCGTTTCCATGTTTCTGTGGAAACAACTATAATTTCGTCAGGCAGTTTTGCATCTCCATTTAGATGCCATTTGTTTGACATTCGCGGTATAAAATTACCGTGTCTAGCTTCTCCTCATTGGTGTGCATGTCTGCATGCAAGAAATTTTGTTCTGCTGATAAATGACACAGTTGCTGCCAGTTCTGCAGTGCAGACAATTAAACAGACGAACTGCTTGATACAACAACGTAGTTTAGCAAGAGCGTGTTTACAGCTCGATAACCGATTTCGGGAGATTAGCCTCCCACTTTTAGCACATTTCTCGGATCTCTTGCTAAGAGTTTCAGCCTCAAAATTAGCAAGATTATATCACTGCATTCGTCCTTTCAAGCGCTTTTGCATGCCGTCAAAGAAAGCACACCATACCATACACACACACACACACACACACACACACACACACACACATCATACACCTTTACGGGGAGGAAATGTATCGCAGCATGAAGAAATTTGAAAAGTTGCGCCACCGTAGATGTCATTTGCTAAGTACTCTTGCCTTTCTAAAGAGATGTCGTTCCGAGAATGTTGTTCCAAATTTTGCTAAGGTTATGCATCACATCGATTCTGCAGCAGCTAGGAGAATCAAGAAACGAGCCAGCCTCGCATTGGTACGTGAGAGAGTGCAATTCACCCGCCGGAGCCTTGAGTTTATCTCACAGGAATTACTCAAATTACATTTGCAACTGGCCACTAAGTTCACTTCTTTTTCCTGGGATTGGATTGATGGTGTCACCTGGGTGTCAGCTGATTCCGCCCATAAGAAGGCTACGGGACGTCAAACAGCTAAGTTCTCACGTCTCTTTGACAAACCATCTCTGCAGGTTCCGTGCAAGACTGTCATCAGTTTGAGTGGCATGGTGTTGAGTGATGATGCGGTCTCGGTTTTGCAGAAAGGTCTCAACATCGCTTCCACCCCCAAGTTCACTCCGGTCGCAGAAATTGTTAGTGCTGTTGAACAGGTTGCAGCTCGACTTCCGCCAGAATCAGCCGAGGAAATACGTCGTGAAACTTGTCGTGCGTTGACGAAATCCAAGCCGACGAAGTCAAATATCAGCAGTAAAGAGAGGGCGGCCATTCGTGATCTGAGGGAACGCTCTGAAATTGTTGTCTTACCGGCTGACAAAGGCAATGCTACAGTTGTTGTCTCCCATAAGGACTACACTGATAAGACGCAGAGCCTGCTAAATGACGATTCCTACCGGAAGATCAGCGTTGACCCTACAAAGAAGGTGGAGAACAAGACGAGGGTTCTTCTCAAGGACGCAGATTTACCGGAGGGTACGCTAAGAAATTGTTACCCCAAGGTCCGGTACCGCCTAGACTATATGGACTCCCGAAGGTTCACAAAGAGCGGGTACCATTACGCCCCATTGTCAGCAACATCAGGGCACCTACATATTTGTTGGCCAAATATCTGACGGGAATATTAAGTCCTTATGTGGGTAAATGCCCTCATCACATCCGTAATTCCGTGAATTTTGTTAAACGCCTTGATAGCTACAGGTTGGATGAGTCAGATATCATGGTGAGTTTTGAGGTCGTTTCCTTGTTTACGAGGGTACCCCTGCGAGAGTCGCTAGAGTTGATTGGTCAGAGGTTTGACGAGAATACCACTGAACTTTTTAGGCATGTCTTGACTTCCACGTATTTTCATTTTAATGGAGAATACTACGAACAAACGGAGGGAGTCGCCATGGGTAGCCCACTCTCACCGGTGGTAGCGAATTTGTACATGGAGAACTTCGAGGAGGAAGCCCTGTCGTCATCCGAATGGAAACCTACTTGCTTTTTCCGTTACGTGGACGACGCGTTCGTCATTTGGCCACATGGTATGGTTAAACTCCTTGACTTCCTTACACATCTAAACTCCATACTTCCCAACATCAAATTCACTATGGAGACTGAAACGGAAAGTAAATTACCTTTCCTTGACGTCTTGGTCAGGAGAAGGGCTGACGACACCCTAGGTCATGGGGTGTATCGAAAGACAACACACACTGATCTGTATTTGCACGCAGACAGCTGCCACCACCCTTCACAGAGGAATGGGCTACTTAAAACTCTAGTACACAGGGCGCGCACTATCTCTGACACAGAGAGTCTACCCCAGGAATTGGAACATCTGAGAACTGTGTTTCGAAAGAATGGGTACTCAGAGTGGCAGATCCAACGTACTCTCCGCCCAACCACTGCAGCACAACCTGTTGAGATGGATGAAGTCACGAGGGAGGAGGTAGGCACTACATTTATTCCATACACAGGCGCACTCTCGGGGAAAATCGCCCGCATTCTGAAGAAACACCGGGTCGGAACTGTGTTTTGTCCTCCGAATAAAACTCGTGCACTGGTGGGGAGCGCCAAAGATGACCTCGGTTTGAGGAAGGCCGGCGCGTACCAGATTCCGTGTCAATGTGGCAAGTCGTATATTGGTCAGACGATGCGTACCGTCGAGGATCGATGCCGTGAACACCAGAGGCACACTCGACTGATGTATCCGAGCAAGTCGGCGGTCGCTGAACATTGTTTGTCGGAAAATCACGCTATGGAGTATGACCGCACGAGGATTCTGGTACAGACGTCGAGATACTGGGACAGCGTTGTTAGAGAGGCCATCGAAATTGGCACCAATGACGGCCTCATAAACCGTGACTGTGGCTATAATCTTAGCAAGGCTTGGGATCGAGCGATTGGGTTAATCAAGAGTAAATCGAGCAAACGCATAGTTGTGACGACCACGGCGGACAGAGCCATCACACCGACGTCATCTCAGACGCCGTCGCAATCTGTTCCACCGCGCTACCGTGGCGCGGGGCGCGGACGGCGGAGGGAGCGCGCCGCGGGCGGAGGGTATTTAAATCGGCCGCCGCCGCGACCGAACCCAGTTCCCCCTGAGCAGCCATAGCGTACGGATCTCCGTGCCGGCACGTTCACAGGAGCTCTGTCCGTCAGTTCACCTGATGACGGCGACATGTTTGATCGCCGAAATATTGTGCCCATTGGACACTATAGTCCGGCAGTACACCCGTGAATATTTTGATTATCAAATACGCCGGGAGAAACTCAAGAATCACATATATATATATATATATATATATATATATATATATATATATATATATATATATATATAGTTCGGTGACGTGGAGTGTACACTCTGCCGACAGATTTGATGAAATATCACACAAATTCTGTGCCAATTTCTTCATCTCTATCTAGCACTTATACCCAACTTGTTCATTTGCCTGTCGGCTGTAGTAGAATCTCTGCCTTCACATGCTTTTTTCTTACTGCAACGTGACGGTGTTTCCCACATATTCCCAGCCTCCCCGATTCTACGGAGGATCTCCTCATGTCTTTTTATTTCACTTAATCGTTGTATCAACCGATCTCTTCTTTTGATAAAATTGTGCTATAAATTTGTTTTCTTTCCAAATACACTGAAGGGAATAATAGTAGCACCAGAAAATTATTATAAAGAGTAATGAAATGACGGGAATAGATTTGTCTAGGTAATATATTTAAATTAGTAACATTACAAGGTGGTAGACTCATATAAGCGGGAAAGAAACCATTCAAAATGCGAAACGATGGTACATTAACAAGTCGTGTAACAACCAGAAAGTTAAAGGCAAGCATGCAAACGTGCACGCTTTGTGTTGAATATGTGCCGGATGTCAGTCTTTGGGATACTGTTTCATGGCTGTTAAACTTGGTCGGTCCATACAGGGACGGTTAATGCCGTTTGTGGATGACTCTGGAGTTTTCGTCCGACAATGTCCAATATTTACGCAATTATAGAACCAACTGGTGATCTACATCTACATTTATACTCCGCAAGCCACCCATCGGTGTGTGGTGGAGGGCACTTTACGTGCCACTGCATTACCTTCTTTTCTTGTTCCAATCGCGTATGGTTCGCGGGAAGAACGAGTGCCGGAAAGCCTCCTTGCGCGCTCGAATCTCTCTAACTTTACATCCTGATCTCTTAGGGAGGTATAAGTAGGGAGAAGCAATATATTCGATACCTCATCCAGTAACGCACCCTCTCTAAACCTGGACAGCGAGCTACACCGCGATGCAGAGCGCCTCTCTTGCAGAGTCTGCCACTTGAGTTTGCTGAACATCTCCGTAACGCTATAACGCTTACCAAATAACCTTGTGACGAAACGCACCGCTCTTCTTTGGATCTTCTGTATCTCCTCCGTCAACCCGATCTGGTACGGATCCCACACTGATGAGCAATACTCAAGCACAGTTCGAATGAGTGTTTTGTAAGTCACATCCTTTGTTGGTGGAATACATTTTTTAAGGACTCTCCCAATGAATGTCAGCCTGGCACCCGACTTACCGACAATTAATTTTTTAAGATCATTCCACTTCAAATTGTTCCGTACGCATACTCCCAGATATTTTACAGAAGTAACTGCTACCAGCGTTTGTTCCGCTATCATATAATCATACTATGAAGGATCCTTCTTTTTATGTATTCGTAATACATTACATTTGTCTACGTTAAGGATCAGTTGCCACTCCCTGCACCAAGTGCCTAATCGCTGCCGATCTTCCTGCATTTCACTGCAATTTTCTAATGCTGCAACTTCTCTGTATACTACAGCATCATCCGCGATAAGCCGCATGGAACTTCCGACACTATCTACTAGGTCATTTATATATATTGTGAAAAGCAATGGTCCCATAACACTCCCCTGTGGCATGCCAGAGGTTACTTTAACGTCTGTTGACGTCTCTCCGTTGAGAACAACATGCTGTGTTCTGTTTGATAAAAACTCTTCAATCCAGCCACACAGCTGGTCTGATATTCCGTAGGCTCTTACTTTGTTTATCGGGCGACAGTGCGGAACTGTATCGAACGCCTTCCGGACGTCAAGGAAAACAGCATTTACCTGGGAGCCTGTATCGAATATTTTCTGGGTCTCATGAACAAATAAAGCAGGCCGAGGCAAGATGTCGACACTCTGTAGATCGTGCTGGGTTACAGCAGCTGTATGTGAACGAGCGTTGGAAAACACGCCTTAAAATGCTGTTGACGAATGGCAGCACAGCAAGCCGAATCACTAGACTGACGTACAATCATGCAGTCAGGGTGGGTTAACCACGAGAGCGCTCATGCCGTCATACGAAATCGCACCGTAGACCAGTGTGTCTAGCACGCAGATAGGTTGGTTGCAGGCCATCAGCTGGCCTTTTTCTAGTCAACGCACGGCCACCACTGGCATTGCGGCAGAACCAGCTTTTATCAGAAGACACTGTGGACCTCTACCCTGCCCTCAAACGAACTCTCGCTTGAAACCACTGAAGTCGCAAATGGCGGTGGTTTGGGGTCAGTGAAGTGCACACTACAGAGCATCTGGCTTGGAACCCTCCTTGAAGTAACCAGTTCTAATAGTTCGTTGTGTCACAGTGGTGCCAACTGCTGCTCAGATTTCTGATGCACTTGCAGTACGATGCACCAGGGCCATCCGCCGAACACGGTGGTTTTCCCTCTCTGTAGTGCCATGTGGCCGTCCGGCGTCCGGTCTTCTTGCGGCCGTACATTCTCGTGACCACAGCTGCCAGTAAATATGCAAAGTGGCTGTATATGTACTGTGGCTACATATGTAGAGTGGCTACATTCTTGCCAAGTCTTCCTGCAGTATCGCAGAAGGAGAACCCAGCTTTTCGTAGTCATATTACACGATCTCGTTCAAACTCAGTGAGGTGTTGATAATTGCTTCTTTGTTGCCTAAAAGGCAGTCTTGAATAACATAAATTCACCACGTCCAGTCCCAAAGGTAACAAACGCTGAGCCGCGCGGCATTAGCCAAGCGGTCTTAGGGGCTACAGTCATGGACTGTGCGGCTGGTCCGGGCGGAGGTTCGAGTCCTGCATGGGGCATGGGGTGTGTGTTTATGTCCTTAGGATAATTCAGGTTAAGTAGTGTGTAAGCTTAGGGACTGATGACCTTAGCAGTTAAGTCCCATAAGATTTAACACAGATTTGAACATTTTCAACAAACACTGACGAGCATTACACCCTGTATTTAAAGCAAACCCGATTTGCATCCTCATAGTGGTGCTATTAGCGTCACTCTTATGCGAATAAACATCATTTTTCAGGTGTAGTTAAAGGCCTACTAACTTTCGTTTATGTCGCTAAGCTCCATTTTTGTGCTGCGATTTTTTCTGTCATGTAGATTCAGTACCTCTTGATTATTAGTGCGACCTAATCTCTATCTACATCTACATGGATACTCTGCAATTCACATTTAAGTGCGTGGCACAGGGATCATCGAACCACCTTCACAATTCTCTATTATTCCAATCTCGTATAGCACGGGCGGCCGCTGTGGCCGACTGGCTCTAGCCGCTTGAGTCCGGAACAGCGCTACTGCTACGGTCGCAGGTTCGAATCCTGCCCCGGGCATGAATGTGCGTGATCTCCTGAGATTTGTTAGGTTTATGTATTTCCAAGTCTAGGGGACTGATGACCTCCGATGTTAAGTCCCATAGTGCTCAAAGCCATTCCAATCATTATCGTATAGTGCACGGAAAGAACGAACACCTATGTCTTTCCGTACGAGCTCTGATTTCCCTTATTTTATCGTGGTGATCTTTTCTCCCTATGTATGTCGGTGTCAACAAAATATTTTCGCATTCGGAAGAGAAAATTGGTGATTGGAATATCGAGAAAAGATTCCGTCGCAACGAAAAACGCCTTTCTTTCAATGAAGTCCAGTCCTGTATCATTTCTGTGACCCTCACTCCCATATTTCGCGATAATACAAAACGTTCTGCCTTTCTTTGAACTTTGTCGATGTACTGCGTCAGTCCTACCTGGTAAGGATCCCACACCGCGCAACAGTATTCTAAAAGAGGACGGACAAGCGTAGAATAGGCAGTCTTTTACATTTTCTAAGTGTCCTGCCAATAAAACTCAGTCTTTGGTTAGCCTTTCTACAACATTTTCTATGTGTTCCTTCCAATTTAAGTTGTTCGTAATTGTAATTCCTAGGTTCTTAGTTGATTTTATGGCTTTTAGATTAGACTGATTTATCGTGTAACCGAAGTTTAACGAATTCCTTTTAGCCCTCATGTGGATGACTTCACACGTTTCCTTATTTAGCTTCAACTGACAATTTTCAAACTATTCAGATATCTTTTCTAAATCGTTTTGCAAATTTGTTTTGATCTTCTGATGACTTTATTAGTCGATAAACGACAGAGTCATTTACAAAAAGCCTAAGACGGTTTCTCAGATTGTATCCATAATCGTTTACATAGATAACGAACAGCAGAGGGTCTATAACACTACCTAGGGGAACGCCGGAAATCAATTCTGTTTCACTCGATGACTTTCCGTCAATTACTACGAATTGTGACCTCTTTGATAGGAAATCACAAATCCAGTCACATAACTCAGACGATATTAAATAAGTATGCAATTTCACTACGAGCCGCTAGTGTGCTACAGTGTCAAAAGCCTTCTGGAAAACCAAAATACGGAATCGATCTGAAATCCCTTGTCAATAGCACTCAACACTTCTGTGAGTAAACAGCTAGTTGTGTTTCAAAGCAACGATGTATTCTAAACCCATGTTGACTGTGTGTCAATAGACAGTTTTCTTCGAGGTAATTTATAATGTTTGAACACAATATCGACATTAACGATATGGGCCTGTAATTTAGTGGGTTACTCCTACTACCTTTCTTGAATATTGGTGTGACCTGTGCAACTTTCCAGTCTTTGGGTACGGATCTTTCGTCTAACGAACGGTTGTGTATGATTGTTATGTATGGATCTAATGCATGAGCATACTCCGAAAGGAACCTAATTGGCGTATAGTCTGGACTAAATGACTAGCTTTCATTTGGTGATTTAAGTTGCTCCACAACTCCGAGGATATTTGCTTCTACGTTACTCATGTTGTCAGCTGTTGTCGATTCCAATTGTGGAATATTTACTTCGTCTTCTTTGTGAAGGCATTTCGGAAGGCTGTGTTAAGTAACTCTACTTTGGCAGCTTTGTCCTCGATAGTATCTCCATTGCTATTGCGCAGAGAAGGCTTGATTGTTTTTCGCCCGCGAACATACTTCACATACGACCACAATCTCTTTGGACATTCTGAAAGGGTTTCGAGAAAAAGTTTCGTTGTGGAAACTGTTATAGGTATCTTTCAGTGAAGTCCGCGCTAAATTTCGAGCTTGTGTAAAAGATGGCCAATCTTGGGGATTTTGCGTCTGTTTAAATTTGGCATGTTTATTTCGTTGTTTCTGCAGTAGTGTTCAAACCCATTTTTTGTACCTAGGAGGATCAGCTTCGTCATTTGTTAGTTTATTTGGTATAAATGTCTCAATTGCTGCCGATACTATTGCTTTGAATTCAAGCCACATCTGGTGTACACTTATATTATTAATTTGGAATGACTGAAGATTGTCTCTCAGGAAGGCGTCAAGTGAATGTTTATCTGCTTTCTTCAATAGGTATATTTTTCGCTTATTTTTGGATGATTTGGAGATTACAATATTCAGTCTCGCTACGACAACCCTGTGTCTACTAATTCCTGTAACGGTTTTGATTCTCGTTATTAACTCAGAATTATTTGTTGCTAAGAGGTCAAGTGTGTTTTCGCAATCGTTTACTATTCGCGTGGGCTCATGAACTAACTGCTCAAAATAATTTTCAGAGAATGCGTTAAGCACAACTTCGGATGATATTTTATGTGTACCTCCGGAATTAAACATGTATCTCCGCCAACATATCGAGGGTAAATTAAAGTCACCACGAACTATAATCGTACGTGTTTGAAATCAAACTCAAGTTTTCTTTGAACCTTTCAGCAACTGTATCATCTGAATTGGGAAGCCGGTAAAAGGATGATATTATTATTTTATTCGGGTTGCCAACAATGACCTCTGCCCATACTAACTCACAGGAAGTATCTACTTCAATTTCATGACAAGTAAACCACTTCTAACAGCAACAATCACGCCACCGCCAACCGTGTTTAGCCTGTCCTTTCGGAACACCGTTAGGTTCTTCGCAAAATTTTCGGCTTTTTTATATCCGGCTGCAGCCAGCTTTCAGTGCCTATACAGATTTGAGCATCAATGCTTTCTATTAGCGCTTGGACCTCTGGTACTTTCCCAACACAGCTACGACAATTTACAACTGTTGTACCAATGGTTCCTGTACCCACGTTCCTCCCGCGTTCAGTCTGAAACTTTCGTGACTGAAGCCTTTCTTGTGTTTTACCGAGACCCTCTAACCTAAAAAACGGCCCAGTCCTCGCCACACAGCCGCTGCTACCCGTGTAGCCGCCTCCTGCGTATAGTGGACACCTGACCTATTCAGCGGAATACGAAACCCAACCACCCTTTGGCGCAAGTTGAGGAGTCTGCAGCCTACACGGTCGCAGAACCGTCTGAGCCTCTTTATTATTTCAAAAGTAATTGCAGTAACTGGTAATACATTTATCCCATTGCGAGACAAAACGGTTAGTGCTGTCACGGAAAATGTTTGAGGTTGCCTACGGAACCATGATTCCACCGCGGCGTGTACATCTCTCTCCGAAGTACATCAACGGTCACGAATGTCTTTCTTCGGGACTCCACAAATGTGGAAATCGCATGGGAAGAGAGAGGGGCTCTACAGAGGGTGTGTAAGAGCTCCCCAGCGAAATAACAGGAGCGCCATTGCTCGGGGAAAGTCATGAGGGCCCGCTCCTCATTGGCTTTCTGCAACACGGCGCCGCAATCGCTGCACTGCGGTACGTGGATACTTCACAAAAACTGAAGCGCACCATCAAGTGCAAGCGCCCAAGTATGTTGACGGACGACTCTATTCTGTTGTAGGATAACTCCCGTCCACATGTTGCTTAGCTGTTTTAAAGTATGCTGCCGAAGTTCCGCTGGGAAGCCCTTAGGTATCCTCCACACAGTTCCGATCTTTCTCCAAGCCATTCGCATACTTTCGGAGCCCTGCTAAAAGACATTCCTGGCTGTCAGTTTGCTTCGCACGAAGCGGTGCCCGTCTGCGTGCACTCATGGTTCCATAGGGAGTCGCAAACATTTGTCTATGACACTGACGTCTTGTCTCACAATGAGGTAAGTGTATCCACAATTTTAGCTATTACTTTTGCAATAGCAGACAGTTTACTTGCATTTTCCACTCTGTTATGAGAAATAGCTTCCTCATTAATCCGAGTAAGCCAGTGTCTGATACTAACAGACTGTTTTTAGGGAGGAATGCTCTTTTGCTTGTGCTCGTGGACTTCTTACGAGATGCTATCCACAATTTTCAGGACTGGTGCTGCCATCTGTTGAAAACCTTACCTTGGGACTAATGGTCACCGTCACCCTCGAAGTAGTTCCCATCTGCACGTACACACCGGTCCCAGCGCTTCTGCCACTGGTCAAACGATTTCTGAAAGTTCTTTTCTTTGAGGGTGTTTATCACCACCAGCAACGCATCTTGAATCCTCTCTAGAGTGTCGAACCGACGGCCTTTCAACTTGAGTTTCAGTTCTGGGAATAGCGCGAAGTCTCAAGGTGCCAAATCTATCGAGTGCGGTGGGTGGGGTACAACCGCCATGTTGTTTTTTGCCAAAAACGTCCTGGTGAGGAAGGACTTGTGACAGGGTGCGTTGTCGTGATGCAGCAGCCACTTCCCTTGAAGCCAAAGTTCGGGCCGTCGTCGCCGCACGTTTCCACGGAGCCGTCGCAAACCGTCACAGTAGTATGCAGAGTTCATTGTTTGGTTGGGTGCGACGAATTCTTTGTGCACAATTTCCTTGGTCTCAAAGAAAACTATGAGCATCTTATTCACTTTGCTCTTCACCTGTCTCGCTTTTTTTGGTCTTGGAGAGCCCGGGCTCATCAACTGGGACGATTATTGCTTTGTCCCTGGGTCATAACCGTAAATCCAGCTGTCTTCGCCGGTGATAGCCCGTGACAAGAAGGTTGGATCATAAGGTGCGGTCTGACGAAAGTCCGTGCACACTTCAACTCGCTGTGCCTTGTGTTTGGCAGTCAAGATCCTTGGCACAAATTTTGCGGCGACGCGTGCATGCCCAATTCATCGGTCAACATTCGTTGACTGGCATATCAGATAGGCAGCTCTCGCCACCTAGCGGTGGAGCGATCTACTACTACTCCTGCATTCCGGATGGCAGCAACTGTCCCAAAAATTTTGGATTCCACCTCGTATTATCCTCCTTGTTTCGTCCATCAAGCATTATTTTTCTTTCAGGGTAACTGACAATCTTTACTTGATCTAATTCGTGGTACCCAGTTTTCGTTTCAGGTTTATTGTTAATTGAATTTCTGCCGCTCCCCAATAATTTCATCCTTTTTCGTTTACTTTCATTTCCTCATTAGTGCACTGTCGTCCGAACAATACACAGCGAGGGCAAAAGTACCAGAAGCGCAAAGTTGCGATCTGGTGCCATAGAAACTCGCCACTTGCGCGAGTTCCACCAGCACCATGGGCAGTGCTGAGGATGAAGATATTGACTTCTCCTCGGCCAACTGCCGGCCGAGTACAAGCTGCCAATGACCGGACGATAACGGACAGAAGCCTACTCGGAAGACAGATGAGCACCTCTCATCCACTTGGTTACAGATCATCGTCCAAGGCTGACTTAGACATGGCACGTCGCTTAGTGAAATCTTAATAGCGAAAAGACAGTCGTTGTAGACTTGCGTTTGCTGTGTACTGTGAAGTTCATCTACGATCGTTTGCACTTGGCCATTGACTTTTTTTTGTGTTACATTACATGTAGTGATGCAGACGTCATTTTACAGCTAGTCACAAAGACAAGTAAACCTTTTTTACTCATTTGTGTGACTTGGTTATTAATTTGTCCGAATGTTGTAGAACCAGACTTCATTATAGTTACACGCCCTGTATTTCTTCCTCGCTACCACTGACGATAGCAATGCCATCAGCGAATTTTGTCATTGATGTTCTCTCAAGCTGAATTATCATCCCACCGCTCAGGATATCTTATATTTCTGTCATTGCCTCTTCGATGTAAGTAATAGAAATACGGCATCCTTATGTTACACCCTTTTTAACCAGAACACTTCGTTTTCGCTCTTCCATTATTATTTGTTCCCTCTTGGTTCTTGTACATGTTGTGCATTACACGTTTTTCCTTGAAGGTTACATGTATTTTCTGAGAATTTCGTACATTTTCCACAGTTTTACATTGGCGAAAACAGTGTCGGAAAATCCTGTGAAGGTACGTTGATTTTTCTTAAGCCTTTCCTCCATCATTATTCACGATGTCAGAACAGGCCTACTGGTGGATTTACCTTTCCTAAAGCCAAACTGATCGTCACCTGGAGTATCTTCAATTTTCGTGTCCGTACTACCTATACTCTTACTCTCTGCCAAGGTTTATTGTACTGGACCTCTGTGTCTTCAGAATCAACATCAGTTTATTCATCACGTCAGCAGACAGCTCATCCCCTTCGCAGAGTCTGTCAAGTAGCTCTTTAAACATATCCACTCTCTGCAATTAACAGTGGAACTCCTTTTGCACTTTCATTGTTTATGCCTTAGCGTTTAATTTCTACAAAAGTTGAACAACTTTTCCGTATGTTAAATCCGTCCTTCCGCCGTCATCTCTTTCAACGTCTTTAGATTGTTTGCTGCAACCGTATCACTTTAGCTTCCCTGTGCATCTAATCGACTTCGTGCTTAAGTAACATACTGTAGTATTCCTTTCTTGTTGAACATTTTCGTCTTTCCTTATTTCCGCAACCAATTGAAATATTTCTTCTTCCACTCAAGAGTTCTTTGTTGTTACCTTCCTTGCACGTATAATTGCCTGGTCAACCTCTGTGGGACTTTTTTTTAGGGATGTCTATTTCTCCTCAACTGAACTGCGTGTTGAGGTAATAATTATTGCAGTATCTGCATTCTCAGAGAATTTCAGACCGACATCGTCATCCCTCATATATCAGTATCCTACTTCCTTACACGCTGATTGTTCCTAGAGTTTCTCTCCGATTTTAGTCTACGTTTCATCACTGCTAAATTAGAATATGACTGTATGTCTGCCTTGGATACGCCTTACAAAAACATCTGATTTCTGGACCTCTGTTGCAACATGATGGAATCCAACCGGTGTCTTCCCGAGTCTTTAGACCTTTCCTTGGTGTAGATGCCTCTCTTGTGATATTGAACAATGTATTTGCTGTAACTCGCTTACTTCTTATTCGTAGGACTACAGGTTCGGCCTACAGTTTTAGAACAAAACCACAGAAAGATATCCGTTTCTGGCACCAAATCATATCATAAAAATTCTTCGTTTCCTTTCTTTTCCTCCACTAAAAACGTAATTTGCCCAGCTTTAACTTCTTTATACAAGAAACCGTTTTTTTTAGTGTACAAATTCTTATTTATAGCTACGCGTTTCATTTTCTTTAAAGTATTTGCAGTCGTTACGTGACAACTATGGTTTTGTTTACAAATTGACTTATAGAGATCATAAAGAACTGACATGTTTAATTATATGTTATTCAAATTTTTTGCCTCCTGCATTACTTCCATGCGTTTCTAGTTGGCACGTTTTTATAAATATCATCATTCACTCTAAATTCCTTTTATCCGTCCGGCAGAATGCTACGTTATTTTGTTTAGTCTTTATCGCTGTGCCAGCGTTTGCTATTCCGCCGTGCGCTTCTGCGTATCTGAATCTATGTTGGGTACGTGTGTGTGTGTGTATTTGTTATTTATTTTTAAGTGTTCGGAAGGAGGTTATATGTCTGGCGAAGAAAAATTCGAGCACTCTGACTTCGCAGCGCTATTCTTCACATACTAGTAATACAAAAGTGTCGCTCACAAAATTTCGTCCTGGGCATATTTCAAGCAGTAAATCGACGTCAAAGATTGGCAATCTGGCAACACTGTAATCACATGACTGGGAGGCCTTAGTTATATGCGAACAGTGCAACCTAAAAGGGCCCCCGCTCTTCTAGGTGCCCCGCCGTTCTAGCGGCCCCCAAAAACATGAGGAGGTAATTTTAAAAAAACTGTCACCCATAATTTTGTTATTCCAGATAAATTGAAGAAATGAAGTAACGTGTTTCTGAAACTACTTTAGGTGTAATGTAATTCGATTGTACATCCATTGTGACACGACTACGGCCACTGTAGAACGTCTCAGAAATTACGCCTGCATCGGAATTGAGGGAACCAGGGCTATGACACTGATGCGCTATACTAATATCTATTGTGAACACATGACTATTTCTCATGCGTAAATTGAGAGGTATGCGATTCATTGTTTCTCAGAGCCTCTCCGCGCCGTTTCTACTCATTGTTTCTGGCTAACAATCAAGCAGTACATTCTTCCGTCAGCAGGTGTTTCCTACAGAATTAACTTTTTCATGTCGTCAGTTTAAACGTGCGATATTTTTCCAGTTCACACCGTTTCACATTCTATGTGTGTACTCTGCGTAAAAATACAGTGTTTCTGCCTGTCCTGCGAAGTTCAAAGTGTCAACAGGGAAATGTCTCGTGAAACGGACAGATTTAGAAAATACGGTTTATGTGCTCAAAAGATCAAGATAAAGCTACAACATGAACAGTTTTTGAACTCACAAAGAGGCGACTTCGAAAAATTTCTTCGACCAAAAACTTCAGACAGTGAGACTTAAGTGTGCTTAAAGGACGAAGGCATTAACAATAGCCTCTCATCATGTGGTGCTTTAGATACGAGTGAACACTAAGCATTGGAATACCGAGCACCTGCTATACCACTACAAGAAAACCTGCTGTACCACTTTCAGGTAAGCCTATAGCAGCAACTGAGAAGTAATCTCAAATTCAGACCTAGGCACTTGAACTACTACGTCAGCATCTCTATGATAAATGAAATTCTACAGAAAGGTCCTTCTAAAATTGTAAATCTTGAGTATCCCTTAAATGAGAACAGAATAAAATTTTCAACCCATTTTTGCGTAAGAACTTTACCAAATGTAGATAAAAGGTATCGTAAACGGCTTGTGTATTCGAAATCTAGCGACAAAATATTTTGTTTTTGTTGTAAACTTTTTAGATCTCCTGCAAACAAGCTATCAAGTGACGGATACCGTGACTGGATTCATTTAGAAAATCGGCTTCAAGAGCATGAACAATCATTTGAATAAATGAACTGTACAAAAAATGGATAGAATGTGAGATACATTTGAAACAAGAATCTGACGTTGATCAAATTGACCTTGAACTACCGGGGAAAGAGAAAGAACATTGGCTTCAGGTTCTAAAAGGAATTGTACTCACCATCAGGCACCTTGCTCAACATAATGTAGCCTTAAGGGGAACCAGCGACAATCATATCAAGAAAATAGTGATAATTTTCTCGGTTTTGATAGAAATGATAACAGAATTTCACCTTGTTTTGGAGGAACAATTAAGGCGTGTAAAAACTCAAGAAATACATGACTATTATCTTGGGAAAAAAATCAAAAGAAACTCATAAATTTGCTTGCCAACAAAGTAAAAACCAGCATTGCTAATTTCGTGAAAGAAAGTAAATATTTTTCTTTCATAGGTGACTGTATTCCTGAAACAAACTGTAATGAACAAATTACATTGATTGTTAGGTTTGTAAATTTATCAGGAGGCGCAGTGACTGCAAAAGGACACTTCCTCCACTTTCCGAACATCACTTCAACAACAGGAGTAAGTTTGACTGAAACACTTTGGTCAAAACTAGATCAAGTAGGCTCAAGCGAGAATTCTAAAATGCAATCCAAGACCATTTCATACGCCACGTGCCAGTCACATCTTATCAGATGCGGCAAGATCTACACCAAAAGCACTCACACTTTTTAATGTAATTAAAAGAATATACAATGGTTTCACTGCATCCAGTGAGAAATCTTATTGAACAAGGTACCAACTTTAACAGTGAAGAAGCGCTCAGATACTTGATGTATGTATTTAGTTTATGTTTTTATGGAAAAATACATACACATCCTGAATACTTAACAACGAAGAAAGAGACTACAGCTGTGCGATAACTTACAAATGGAGTAATAGGTGTCTGCTTTTATGTCCCCTTTTATCATTCTTAATATTTACTTTGTTTTGTTCTTTGCAATAACATATCGTCTTTCTGCTGAGAAATATAAGAACTATTTACAGCTTACAACAAACTATGAATAACATTTACTGTTAGGCACAGATATTAAAAGTGTAATGAGATCTGATAACCAAAAGGAGAAAAACAATAAATATCACTTTTTTAAATAAACTGTGATAACAACAGAACAGCATCACATATTTAATGGCTTTAACAACTTTCACGATTAAACATTTATATTTTAAAATGCAAATTATTGGCATATGAAGCACGCATAAGCGAAAGCATCAAAAGCTACGAGATTCGTAGATTAAATTCACACTTTCTAGGGTGGAGAGTGTCGAAGCTGTAAGGTACTAGACGAAAAAAGTCAGAGATGCCATTCTTGAAGTGAGCGACAGCACTGTTGAATCGAAAACAAAGAGCGAATTAGAAAGCTTCGAGTTTACTGTAGGCATTGTCATACGGTGTGACCTTCTCTTTGCCACTACCGCAGCAGGTAAGGCACTTCAAAAAGAAGACACGGACGCGAAAGTAGCAACTAAGTCCCTCGAAAGTCTACTGAAGTTTATTGAGAATTTTAGGGAAGAAGGTTTAGTTAATGCCCAGATAACAGCGATATAGATAGCTGAAAGGTTACATATTGAACCAAAATTTGGAGAAAATAGAACTGGCAAGGAAGCGAAGCAATTTGATTATGAAGGTGACGAGATGGTTTGCAGAACTCAACCTTCACAGGAAAAGTTTTGAATCGATTTTTTCTACCATGTCGTTGGTACAGTGTTAAAAAGTTTGAAAGAAAGGTTTGGCCTACTAGCTAAGTATTCCGAAATATTCAGCTTCTTGTTTTCTCCAGAAAGTTTAACATACATACAGTACGAAGAAATGAAAAAGTTGTGTAAAAACCTTGAGAAAGAGCTACATGAATACATAAATGGCGACTGTTCGAAAGACATTGTAGCATCACACCTTTTGACAGAAGTTGAAGTGTTCAGAGAAATGGTTCGCGAGGATTTGAAAACTACTACGTTAATACTGAGATACTTCAGTGACATACGAAACTCATTTCCCAACATTTGTGTTGCCTACAGAATTTTGCCAACTGTTCCACTGACTGTCGCGTACGCTGAAAGGAGCTTGTCACGTTTAAAGCTTAACAAGAATTATTTCAGAAGCAGAATATCTTGAGAACGTCTGCCGTCTCTTGCCATTCTCTCAGTGGAAAACGACGTGGTTTCAAAATTGAATTTTGATGATATCATTGAGGAATCTGCTAATCAAACAGCAAAGAAAAGATGTTTTGTGTAAAGTGGGTAAAGCAGAAAACCCTTAGTGTTTATAACTCATTTAATTTCTTGTAAATATAGATCACAGTCAAGTGATGAAAACATTTCAGTGTATATCCTGAACAACACTTTTGAACCTTATTTGATTTTGAATGTCGTTAAACTGGAAGGATTCCAGCTAAGTTAGTTTCTATTATTAACATTTTAGTTATTATCATACCTATTAAGAGTCCTTCTCTGATTAATTATTTTCCGCCGGCCAGAGTGGCCGAGCGGTTCTCGGCGCTCCAGTCTGGAACCGCGCGACCGCTACGGTCGCCGGTTCGAATCCTGCCTCGGACATGGATGTGTGTGATGTCCTTAGGTTAGTTAGGTTTAAGTAGTTCTAAGTTCTAGGGGACTGATGATCTCAGATGTTAAGTCCCATAGTGCTCAGTGCCATTTGAACCAATTATTTTCCTATCATTACAGTAGGTCTGCTGTAGTAAGACTTTTGATACATTGCTAGTATGTCACTAAGGAAACAGAACTCTTTTCAACTTGACGAAAGTATATAACATATATTGGGTCAGGGGCAGCGCGACAGGAAGAGGGAGGGGGTGCGGGAGAGCCCCTTGAGGAAGTTTTGCACGTGGCACCGACTCAGTTAATGCCATCGCTGACTACATGTACAGTGACTGCCTCTGTCAGCAGCTGGGACCAACGGTGTACGGTTGGTGCAGCAGATAGCGTTTTGGGTTAGAGTGCAGGAGGTCGAGGGTTCGTTTCTGAGTCAAGGTGTATTCGTTTCTACTGGTTAAATGCAGTCTGCATCGTATGGTATCTGGCGTCTTAATCGTCATACACCGATTCGATTACAGTGGATCTCCTACGAATAATTTGGACTCACGCACTATGAACACAGAAATGTAAGTACAATCGTTTTTACTGGTCAGCTTTGAAAGAAGCCTTCTGCATGCAGTGGATGCGAATTGTTTCGCATCACTGCATCTACTAGATTCTGTGGTGTCACCGCCAGACACCACACTTGCTAGGTGGTAGCCTTTAAATCGGCCGCGGTCCGTTAGTATACGTCGGACCCGCGTGTCGCCACTATCAGTGATTGCAGACCGAGCGCCGCCACACGGCAGGTCTAGAGAGACTTCCGAGCACTCGCCCCAGTTGTACAGCCGACTTTGCTAGCGATGGTACACTGACAAAATACGCTCTCATTTGCCGAGAAGATAGTTAGCCTAGCCTTCAGATACGTTATTTGCTACGACCTAGCAAGGCGCCATTATCAGCTATTATTGATATTGTGAATCATGTACCGTCCAGACCGACGCTCGTCATTAATGGATTAAAGTTAAGTATTCCACCAGCTATGTCAGTTTTTCCAAAATTCTAATTTCCTTGTCCTGTTCCAGACCTCACGCCAGCCTGAGTGAGCTAAAACGCGTGCCTTTTGGCCTCCTCTAGTAACACGGTGTTGGCTCTCTTGCCAACCATAACAGATTCCAAACGTGTTTTGTGTGAACCATCCCCAAATGGTCCCATCAATTAGTACCAAATATTGTTCTCACTAAGTTCCATTACGATTCGTTAAGGCTTTAAGTCACCAGGACGGCTAGCAATGTGATTTGCAAATAATTTTCAAACTCGGTCACCGTTTGTATGTATTATCACCTTGGAACTAGTAATTATGCACTTAAATGTTGAATCTGATAAGTGCATGCTATTTAGTATCTTCATGCGTTACTATTATTATTATTATTATTATTATTATTATTATAATTATTACCGATGGAATCTTGGGAACATAATGTTCATTACCGTCAGGGAAACAGTGTAATTCGAAAACGAACACTTCACAATTGGCCCGATAAGGAACGAATGTTATTCGAAAACGAAAATTTCACAATTAGCAGTGTCAGGATGAATCATGCAGATTGAAATCTGTAAGAGAGGTGACACGCGTTAGGTGGAACAGCCCACTGTGACTAATGACGTATTTGCATTGTATGGACTGCTCACCAGAGAGGGCCAGTTGCTAGCTGTGTAATGCGCCCGTGACAACACATTCGTACACATATCGCGTTTTCTTCTTGTGTTATTCTAAAACAGTGTGGCAGAATGTGTGTGAAATCTTATGGAACTTAACCGCTAAAGTCATCAATCCCTAAGTTTACACACTATTTAACCTAAATTATCCTAAGGACAAACACACACACCCATGCCCGAGGGAGGACTCAAACCTCCGCCAGGACCAGCCGCACAGTCCATGACTGTAGCGCCCTTGACGACTCGACTAATCCCGCACGGTAAACATATGGCATACACGAACGATGAATAAGTCAAAATGCATCTCGACCTTGGTGCATCTCATAGCGGGCTGGTGTTGCCGCTCGTGATGTAACGTCCCCTTAGAAAAATTAATGAATTACTGTGCAGGTAAGCCCCTATGTTATTTGATTTTCAAACAGCTGAGCAGAACTGAACGTACTCAGACATTTCGCATTTCGCTCTTTACCTATTCTGATCAACAATAAAATGACACACATTATTTTTAGCGCAACGCAATCTGACTTTCAATAATCCCTACAAAAGAATGGCCCTGACTAACATTAAACTATACCTTTCACAAATCACTTACCTCACAAAAATCTTCGTTACTCATGCTACTGCAATACAGCGAGCGGCACTACTGCCAGCTAAATAAAAGATTCAAACTATTGCAGGCACTAACTACTGATAGGCATAGTTAGCAAATGAAAGATTTTGATAGAGAACAAACAATGTATTTACCTTAATATTGTTCAAAAGTCATAATATATATATCAGTTCATGAGATCCAGTCTTACAAATTTACTGTCTCTGTCCAGGTCATCCGCTCTCAAAACTCCGCCATCTCACTCCCCACATCCACAACTGCTGGCGGCTCACCTCCAACTGCGCAACGCTACGCGCTGTTCACATCCAGCTGCCCAACACTACAATAGCAAGCAGCAATGCAAACCAGCCACAGACTGCACACAGCACAGCCAGTGATTTTCATACAGAGCGCTACGTGGCGTTACCAATAAGAAAACCTAAACAGCCTACTTACAGTGAATATACACTCCTGGAAATGGAAAGAAGAACACATTGACACCGGTGTGTCAGACTCACCATACTTGCTCCGGACACTGCAAGAGGGCTGTACAAGCAATGATCACACGCACGGCACAGCGGACACACCAGGAACCTCGGTGTTGGCCGTCGAATGGCGCTAGCTGCGCAGCATTTGTGCACCGCCGCCGTCAGTGTCAGCCAGTTTGCCGTGGCATACGGAGCTCCATCGCAGTCTTTAACACTGGTAGCATGCCGCGACAGCGTGGACGTGAACCGTATGTGGATTTGACGGACTTTGAGCGAGGGCGTATAGTGGGCATGCGGGAGGCCGGGTGGACGTACCGCCGAATTGCTCAACACGTGGGGCGTGAGGTCTCCACAGTACATCGATGTTGTCGCCAGTGGTCGGCGGAAGGTGCACGTGCCCGTCGACCTGGGACCGGACCGCAGCGACGCTCGGATGCACGCCAAGGCCGTAGGATCCTACGCAGTGCCGTAGGGGACCGCACCGCCGCTTCCCAGCAAATTAGGGACACTGTTGCTCCTGGGGTATCGGCGAGGACCATTCGCAACCGTCTCCATGAAGCTGGGCTACGGTCCCGCACAGCGTTAGGCCGTCTTCCGCTCACGCCCCAACATCGTGCAGCCCGCCTCCAGTGGTGTCGCGATAGGCGTGAATGGAGGGACGAATGGAGACGTATCGTCTTCAGCGATGAGAGTCGCTTCTGCCTTGGTGCCAATGATGGTCGTATGCGTGTTTGACGCCGTGCAGGTGAGCGCCACAATCAGAACTGCATACGACCGAGGCACACAGAGCCAACACCCGGCATCATGGTGTGGGGAGCGATCTCCTACACTGGCCGTACACCTCTGGTGATCGTCGAGGGGACAGTGAATAGTGCACGGTACATCCAAACCGTCATCGAACCCATCGTTCTACCATTCCTAGACCGGCAAGGGAACTTGCTGTTCCAACAGGACAATGCACGTCCGCATGTATCCCGTGCCACCCAATGTGCTCTAGAAGGTGTAAGTCAACTACCCTGGCCAGCAAGATCTCCGGATCTGCCCCCCATTGAGCATGTTTGGGACTGGATGAAGCGTCGTCTCACGCGGTCTGCACGTCCAGCACGAACGCTGGTCCAACTGAGGCGCCAGGTGGAAATGGCATAGCAAGCCGTTCCACAGGACTACATCCAGCATCTCTACGATCGTCTCCATGGGAGAATAGCAGCCTGCATTGCTGCGAAAGGTGGATATACACTGTACTAGTGCCGACATTGTGCATTCTCTGTTGCCTGTGTCTATGTGCCTGTGGTTCTGTCAGTGTGATTATGTGATGTATCTGCCCCCAGGAATGTGTCAATAAAGTTTCCCCTTCCTGGGACAATGAGTTCACGATGTTCTTATTTCAATTTGCAGGAGTGTAGTTAGATATCCTGGTCGACGTCACGTCATCCAGATAGAAACGTGTTTCATCGCTTGGAGTTTCGCCTTGAAATTAATATCCTGTCATAGGACAGAATAGCTACAAAAACAATATTGATTTCGAGATGCTAAAGATGACGGCACCGTTAAATAAGTCAACATCTGCTAATCATTTACACTATATGCAGTACGTCCGCTCGGATGTCACACATTAGCAACCTGTGACAATAATAATTTCCATACTAATGACATCATGACCTTTACGAAAAAATACGTTGTCCTCAGAGTAGATGCTCAAAGGACCCACTTGCACGTCCAAACACTGCGCGACTCGCTGCATCGTACAACTCTGGACTCTTCGCAACATGGCTGCATCCACAGCATGAATACGCTCTATCAGTCCTTCGACATGTGTTGGCGGAATAGAATACAACTGTTCCTTCAAGTGTCACCCCAGGAAGAAACGCAGGGGATTTAGATCAGTTGAAAACAGAGGCTATACAACTGGGTCTCCCCTTACGAGCCATTTCCCTGGAAATGTTTCGTCTAAATACCGCCGCCCATTAATTGCAAAGTTTGAAAGTGGACGATCATGTTGTAACCATAACCTCTGCCGAACGTGAAGTGGGACATCTTCCAGTGCGTCAGGCTAATAGTTTGAGAGAAATGCATGATACCTTCTTTCAGTTAACCGGTCAGGTAATTTGAAACGACCCAAACTTCTGTATCCAATACTCCGGCCCAGACGATGACGCCACACGAGGGACTGCAGATGTACTGATAATGGCTTCAGCGTCATCAGCCAACAAATAGCTTAGTGACATAGCTACACAGAGCGCCATCTGTGTCTACCATTTAACAGGCAATGCGGACAGCGAGATGCCACAGTGAGGCGCAAATTTATGAAGCAAGGAGACAACCTTGCCACGGAGAGGCACTCGTGCACCCTGCAGCCAACTGAACGAGTTTGCAAGGGGTCAATCTGTGGCCTTCGTGGGCTTTAAAATAGATGATGAAATGAAATGGTGGGGTGTGGCCCTCAACTACGTACCCTCCGACTCAGAGTTCCAATATTAAGAGTTTTGGCCGGTTTCGCTGTCTAGGGGCTGGGATACGTAGTTGCCGCATTACAGGCCAAATACTGCTGAGTCTACAGTATACGATAAGAATACACATATGAATCGAATGGTCGAAGGTTTCTATCACTCGGCAATAGAGAATTATGAATGTTACATACAAAGTTATAAATGAAAGAATGCAATTAAATAAAGTCTGCAGGTACTATGTTAACGACTTTGAATGATGAGTACGATAGGAGAAGTCGACGGTCCAGCGATGAAATAAAATATAAGTTGAATAACAGGGAAACAATAGATCCCTACTTCACGTAATTAATTATGAACAATAACATAGCTCGCGAGATATTAACTTCTAAACGCACACTACGTCTTCACTGCAGAAGCCACGGATATCACACAAGAGCGCAGATCGGCACTCCGAAATATTTCTATCCTCCGCGACCTTGCGCAAACTGCTCCACTGTCAAAGTCTTTCCACCGACTGTGCGTCCGTCGCGCTGTACTGCCCGCATCCAGCACTCACTCCCGTGTCCTGTGGCGTACTCTCCAGAACTGCCTCGTGTCCTCTCTCAAAACGATCGTCCACCCTCACTTCCGTACAGTCTCACAATTAACGAACGCTGTGATTGGCTAGAGCGCTCCCCGCCTGTTTCCAAGCCAACGTACACTAATAAACATATTTAAGCACATATGAAATACTGGATTTACATTTAAATACGTGAAATTACATAAATAGTCCTACGGCGGGACTATAAACACCCTCTAACACACATTATTAAATAAATAAACAAATTAAATACACGTATATCAAAGGAATAGCAACAAAATGTAGGCCAGTAGCCTAATGTCTCTGTGCTTTCCAAAACACAGTACATATTTAACCAATTTCTTCATGAATAGTATATATCGGACATAAAAGAAGACATAGGTGAATAAATATATTTATAAGCATGCTGCTACCTTTTTTTTTTTTTTTTTTTTTTCAAGAAACTGTGGAGTACTTACGGCCTGACGCGATCGATAGTAATCGGCCACTTTGACCTCCAGTAACTCCTGTACTGTTCAAGTTACATGCCTGTAATTCATACCAATTTAGGTTTACACTAATAGCTATCTAAAGACACGGCGATCGACAAAATCGGATGAAGCGCTTATATTCTGGAAATTCGTTTCTGGGTATTACTTGTACAATTTAACATCAGATACAAAACTTTAAACTAATAAAGATACTGAAAATCTGATTACACCATCAGAATGGTTGTGCAAATAATAGTAATGCACAGGTTTCTTTTTGACATATCATAATTCATCATGCTACTATTAATTTCTATATAAACTGTGAAATGTCTGCCATTAAGGTATCACAAAGTCTGCCATCTTTGGCACTCCTGGGGTGTCTCCTTCATCAACACAGCGTCACCATGGAATTCCCAACCACGCTGCTGGACTGGCCATTGTGTGGCATCATGCGGTTGCTATGCTAACGTTCGGCACCACATGGCTGCTGCCGAGCGGCGACCCACTGATAGGCCCCTGTCAGCTGTGCAGCAATAATGGTATCAGTGGTCACGTGAAGATTCTCACATCCATAGATGAGGTTCTAGAGTGCACACAGCATGGATACCTGCGACGATCGTCGTAATGCAGGGGAAACACTGGGAGCCCGTACGGCTATCAAAGCTCAGGTAAGAGGGCTTGTGAGCCTGACGTGTGAACATAAAAAGTTGTGAACCAGTTATTAGCAGTGTGAGTACGGAAACGCACAACTCTAGCCCATCTTCCACTCACGCCACTTCATCAGCGGGCACAGCTCGATTAGTGGCATCAGAGACTCACTTGGTAAATGGAATGGCGCGCTGTTTCCTTCAGCGATGAAAGCCAAGTCTACCTGCGTGGAACTAATGGTCGTTTGTGCATACGGCATAGCCCTGGTGGACGCTGTCTGATACAATCATCTGTCCAAAACACATTAGCCCAAATCAAGGCCTTACGCCCTAGGGTGCGATAAGCTACAACTCTCGTTCACCTTTTTTGTTTCTGGAGGGGACGCTAACCAGCGCTCGGTATATGCAGAATGTTATTAGACCTTTTTTTTAGTTCTTGCAGCAGAAAGGTGATGTGTTGTTCCAACAGCATATTGCTCACCCACATACTGCACGAGAAAATCAATGTGCTCTGCCAGATGTGCAGCAACTTCTCTGGCAGGATGATCTCCGGACTTGTCTGCAATTGAGCACTTTTGGAATTGATTGGAAGAGAAATGACTCGTCAACCAACTCTTATAGAACTATATGAACAGGTCGGATAGGAGTTGCATAACTTTTCCCAGGACAGTATTCGCCATCTGTATGATGGACTGGATTGTCACCTGTGGAGGCTACACCAAGTTCGAATGTGTGTGGTTATGCATGAGTCGATATCTGGTACCTCACATGGGAAACTCCCCATCGCACCCCTTTCAGATTGACTGGAAAATTGGTCCATCGGACAGCCCCTCAAAAACTGAACACAGATCAAGCATGATAACGGAAAGTAGGTGTGCTGTACTGTGAAAGAAAGAAACAAACTGACAGTGAACGGTCCATACTTGATATGTACAACATCGAGCAGCGTTAAAGACTGTCGCGTCGTGTTTGTGTGGTCATGGTGATAAACTGCGAAGGCTTATATCTGAGTTCAAATCTCAGTTGGCCACGCTTTCTTTTCCCATAAAATTACGAATTTACCGTCCGTACATCGACGTGATTGTTCGCTGTATTCTAATGTGTGTATGTTTCGTGGCATAATGACAATTTGAAACAGCGAAGTGTAACGAAGGGACCTTCGAGCGTACGTATCTCCTGTTTGTGTTACTCGGGTACCACATGCTATGAATCATGCGTTCTGTTTTCGAAAGTTTTGACTCTTGAATTGCTTCGTTGGAACATAGTTCACACCCGTTTCTTTGATGTTTCAGTTGCTGTGAGAGGTCTATGCGGCATCTCGCCTGCTCTTAGTATTCATCACATTTACTTGCGACAGTAACGTAGTCTTACTACATGACTCATATTCTGTGATGAAAAGTGAGAGTAGGCGAAATGCAGCATAGACCATTCACAAAAATGAAAACAACAAACGAACGGTTGTGAACTGTGTTCCAACGAAGGAGCTGGCCGGGGTGGCCGATCGTTCTAGGCGCTATAGTCTGGAAAAGCGCGACCGCTACGGTCGCAGGTTCGAATCCTGCCTCGGGCATGGATGTGTGTGATGTCCTTAGGTTAGTTAGGTTAAGTAGTTCTACGTTCTAGGGGACTGATGACCTCAGAAGTTAAGTCCCATAGTGCTCAGAGCCAACGAAGGAATTCAGGAGTCAAAACTTCCAAAATGGTACGCAAGGGTTATAGCATGTGCTAGCTCTGTAAAACAAATAGGAGGTACTTATATCTGGAGATCCCTTCGTTACACGTTGCTGTTTCAGACTGACATTACGCCACAACAAATTTGAATACAGCGAACAAGCATATCAATGACCGGACGGAAAGTTCGTAATTTTGTGGAAAAAAAAAATGCAGTCAACGGAGATTTGATTCCAGATCTCCCCCTTTGCAGTCTAACACCGTGACCACACAACCACCAGACGACGACGATTGTCAATGCTACTCGATGATGCACATATTAAACTTGAACCGCTCACTGTTTCTGTTTTGTTTCTTTTTTCTACATTCTTCCTGTTTTAATGCTTGATCTATGTTCAGGTTTTGATGCGCTGTCCAGTGGGCCAACTTACCAGCGAATCTGAGGGAGGAACAATGTGGAGTTTCCCTTGTCAGAACAACTTGTGCTATGAATGTGTAAATGTAATCATTTCATGTACTCTGTATGCACTGTTGCAACAATAAACCTTGAGTGAGTGGGAAAATTCTTTTTTTTTTTGTGTGTGTGTGTTTGTGTGTGAACAAATACCTAGGACATATTCATACCGTATTTTAGAGTGAGAGCACTTGGCGACTTGCAGCAGAACCTACGTATAATTTGAAACCTTGCTAAACTTTGTCTCGCTGCCACCCCTGGCCGATAAACCCCCCCCCCCCCCCTCCCCTAACAACAAAATAATCTAAGGAAAAGAGTTTATTCCTTTTTCCCTGTTCATGCTAGATAAACTGGTGCATCAAGAATGACTTGTAAATTATTATTTCTTTACCACCAACTCTATTCGCGAGACATTCCATAAACTTCACCCACTTATACCACTGAATCTACAGATGGTGACAGAATTCGCAAGACCCTGCGCCTTATAGTTATGCAGAAGTGCACAGCTTTACTGTATCTGATGCAGCATAATTCGCAAGGGGAGCAAGTACTACGAAAGTATTGTCTAAACACGTAAAGTTGACTGTCAGATTGCTTTAGATAATGTGGGAGACTATATTGCTGCAGATTAATTTATCTCTTCCGTTTATCTGTTGTGTTAATAAACATTTTTCAATGATTGCGAAAGATTTTCTTCGACGGAATACTTTTCTCATTTGAAATTATATACTATTCGCAGTTTATGAAATTTCTATGTGACTGTTCGTGTTTTGTAATTAATATCGAGTTGTATTTTCATTTGTATTGTTATGTGTTAGCTGCTCCTAATTTTAATAGACCCGGGTAATGCTAAAAAAGTGAAATGTTTCTCGTGTGTAAGTTTTCTTCTTGTTTGGAGTTCTCATAAGGCAGATGAACAGAAATAATTATGACAGCTACTGAAGAGGAGAGTAGCCCCAAAAACTTCTCGTGCTCTTAACTTACGATGTTCGAGTTGCAGTCGGTGCATCTGAATGTTATTCGTAACTGTTAGACATTCTTTGTAACTACACTTTAGGCCCAAATAATCGTTACAGGCATGCAAACAAATATCACTGGCCTATACTAGGTATTTCTGCTTCTATTCTATGCGGTGCCAGGCGGAGAATTGCTAACATTGTAAAATACGTTTGGCAACTATGTCATCGTCGATTTACTTCCCGGTGTGGTTCACAACTGTCCTGGTAGATACACGTGATATTTTCTTGTCACTTAGATTAAATATTCAGAATGACTTTCACATGAGGTACGACACAGAGGCCGTAAATTTATGTTTTTGGGCCCAAGACGTTCGTACCAACAGAAACTGCAACTCACTTCGTTATATACATTGCGAATTCCATGCCTTAGGCGTCACTAGGACAGCCGAGGTGTGCTGTCTGCTTCAATTGTATGTTAGCTTAGCGGCAACGTGTCCGTCCTTAAATGTGTAGACTGCATTAGTTTTGGGTTCGAAACTCCCTGGAGACAGGAGTTTCACTCCTTCTGTGAAATAACCACTAGCAGACAGATCTACAATCATTAAAGAAATCTTAAGAAAACTTTGCCACCTCAAAGTTTTGTCACTACCTTGATTCTGTATCTTGTAGATCTAAATGTGGAAACTTGCAGATCTGTGTGAGTTAACGAGTATTGCGCTCTCCTTTAAATATATGGCCTAAAGAGTCAGCCTTTAGGAATTGTGAAACGAACCCTGTCGTCCAAGAACGGATGCAAGAAAGGGCGCAGATTCACCACGAGATGGGGAAATTCACAGGCGTTCATTGCCTATTAAAGCCTAAGCGGTATAGTGCGCGAGTGAGACATACGAGAACCTACGTCATAGGGAAACCCAGGGAAGCATAGCAGTATTAAATATGGCGGACCTAAGATCGGCGATAAAGGGAAACAGTTATGAAAAATATTTAATTCTGTAGTAATTCAGGGAATTAAGCCAAAGTAAGTTTAATCTACCATTCTACCTGCGAACCTTGCAGAACTAACACTCCTGAAAGAAAGATTATTGCGGAGACATGGTTTAGCCACAGCCTAGGGGATGTATCCAGCATGAGATTTTCACTCTGCAGCGCGAAAGGCAAAGGCGAAAGACCAAGGTCCCGAGTTCAAATCTCGGTCCGGCACACAGTTTTAATCTGCCAGGAAGTTTCAAGAGAATATTTGTTGTAAAGTTTAGTGCATAATAGTTACTTTTGTTGTGCATTTATCAGAAAGCACATTTGTGCGAGGCTACTGGCGGTGAAGTTCAAAGCTAAGAAGTAAATTCTACTGGTTTTATGTAAAAGAATTTAACGTTTATTATGTGATGGATATTACTGTTACTTTATTTAGAACGTGAAACTGGTCAAGCTTCGATTATTTGAAAATGTTAAAATGGTAAAACAATGTAGAATAAGCCGTAGCCAATCAGATGGACAGCTTCAGGAAAGGGAACTGCACTATTCAGTTGAACGAAGATGTTCGGCGTGCATGAATCGCGTTCGCAGACGGACACAGACAGTGCTGGTCTAGACACCAAAGAGTACAACAGTTCGGCTGGAGACACCAAAGGGTTCAGTTTGGAAGCAGACGTGAAAGCGGACCGCCGGTCTTTAGGCACCTAGAGAGGGAAACGACTTAGAAAATTTCGCGCTGTGTGGCATCGCTGACTTAGTCTCTCAGCGGTGAGCAGCCGCGCCTGGTGTGAACTTGTATTTCGCGATGATATTGTGCATGATCGAACTGTGTCAAATAGATAAGCGCTCCAGTGTAACAGTAACTCTAAATACGACCACTTGTGCTATTAGTCTGCTTTTTGAATAAACATTATTCTAACCAAATCACAAAAGTGTGGCCTGTGTCATTTATGGGTGGTTAATTTATTTCCCGATATTATTATTACTGTTATTGTATATTATATTAACTCTATATTTCTCAAACTTGCCATCAGACAGACAATTTAACCAAAGGGCGTCTAATGCGACACGTGCGGTTCAACCCCTAGACGAGTTTGAGCCAAGACATCCTGACGCAGAGGAACCGCATGTGAGCCCGAACATCTTTGGGATGTTAGCTCGCAACTGCAGATTCGTTAATGCCTGCTTTTTCTGCTTCTGCCAGTTGTATTGATTTAATTGTGTCTCTAAAATATTTTTTAACTGGATTTCGTTATGTTTCTACCCATACTGCTACATTTGTATACATTTTTGGTAGTCCTCCCTTTAACGCCTCTCAATATAACTGGTTCAAATGGCTCTGGGCACTATGGGACTTAACAAATGAGGTCATCGGTCCCCTAGAACTTAGAACTACTTAAATATAACTAACCTAAGGACATCACACACATACATGGCCGAGGCAGGATTCGAACCGGCTACCGTACCGGTCGCGTGGTTCAAGACTGAAGTGCCTAGAACCGCTCGGCCACACCGGCCGGCCATCATACAACTGTAAAGTCAACGTATACACAGACCAATTCGGAGGTGAAAGCGTGAATTATCCTGCTAATTTGTGATAATTTGAGGTACTTTGTTTTATTAAAAAGCAGCTTTTTCTTGACGTTATTGTGATAAGATAATTCATTTGTATTTATAGAGTACATACTCAAAAGTTTTTTTAGTTAGTTTACGAACATAACAGATAAACATAAGAGATCTATTAATCAGCAGCAATATAGTCTTCCACAATCTCCCACAGTCTGAGAGTCGGTATCACATCTTTAGACAATGTGTTGGTAGCAATTCGTCCCCGTGTATGTTATGCTGTATCAGAGAAAGTAAAGTTATGTAGTTTAGCGTAACGATAGGGCGAGGGGTCTTGTTAATTCTTTCACTCACTATACGTGCAAAACTGTATCCACGTACTACACATAGTTCAGGAAACTGGCGTCATAAACACAGACATGTGTGAAAAACCAGGTTTCTTAAAACAGGGCGCATATCCCCTAGACTATGCTCATGTAGTGTTTGACAATGAGAGAACTTAGCGCTTTCCAACAAACTTTAACAATAATTTCGTACTTTTTCTAAACTTTTGCTATCATACTTAGTTGACATCAAATGTTGAACACATTACTTCATTTCTCAAGTAATCGCAATTGTGAAACAATTTAGTACATTTGATATCGATTATCTAAATAATCAGTGGTTATTGGTTACTTAATGACCAGAGATAAGAACTGCGTGGGTAAGAATCGCCTAAATCCTATGGGCGTGGTGATTTAAATTGGGTTACACTGAAGCATGGGATACCTGGAGCAATTAAAACCAAATTTGTTAGGTAGATGACTTATTATTTGTATAAGAATACTGGAGATGTAAAATTCTCCACTACCATTCGGGGTGGGGTGACGTATTGACACTGAGAGCCAAAGAAACTGGTATCCTCTGAAACGTCCCCTTAGAAAAATTAGTGAATTACTGTGCTGATAAATCTCTTACATTATTTGATTTTCAAACAGCTGAGCAAAACTGAACGTACTTAGACACTTCGCTCTTTACCTATTCTGATCAACACTGACACACAATATTTTTGAGCGCAACGCAATCTGACTTTCAATAATCCCTACAAAAGAATGGCCCTGACTAACGTTAACCTATACCTTTCACAAATCACTTACCTGACAAAAATCTTCGTTACTCAAGCTACTGCAATACAGCGAGCGCCACTACTGCCAGCTAAATAAAAGATTCAAACTACTGAAGGCACTAACTACTGATAGGCATAGTTAGCAAATGAAAGATTTTGATAGAGAATAAACAATGTATTTACCTTAATAGTGTTCAAAAGTCATAATATATATAGCAGTTCATGACATCCTTTTTTACAAATGTACTGTTTCTGATGGACACATGTCCAGATCATCCGCTCTCAAAAATCCGCCATCTCACTTCCCCACATCCACAACTGCTGGCGGCTCACCTCCAACTGCGCAGCGCTATGCGCTGTTAACAGCCAACTGCCCAACGCTACAATAGCCAACAACAATGCAAACCAGCCACAGACTGCACACAGCACAGTCAGTGATTTTCATACAGAGCGCTACGTGGCGTTACCAATAAAAAAAACCTAAACAGCCTACTTACACCTCGACTAACATCGTGTGGAACCCCGGCGAGTACGCAGAAGTGCCACAACATGACGTAGCATGGACTCGACAAGTGTCTGAAATAGTGCTGGAGGGAACTGACGCCATGAATGCTGCAGGCTGTCCATAAATTCATAAGAGTGTAAGGGGTTGCAGATCTCTTCTCAACAGCGCGTTGCAAGGCATCGCAGGTATGCTGAATAATGTTCATGTCTGGGGAGTTTGGTGGCCAGCGGAAGTATTTAAACTCAGAAGAGTTTTACTGGAGATACTCTGTAGAATTTCTGGACGTGTGGGGTGTGGCACTGTCCGCTGGAGTTGCCTAAATCCGTCGGAATGCACAATGGACATGAATGGATGCAGGTGAGCAGACAGGATGCTTACGTACGTGATACCTATCAGAGTCGTATCTACACTCCTGGAAATCGAAAAAAGAACACATTGACACCGGTGTGTCAGACCCACCATACTTGCTCCGGACACTGCGAGAGGGCTGTACAAGCAATGATCACACGCACTGCACAGCGGACACACCAGGAACCGCGGTGTTGGCCGTAGAATGGCGCTAGCTGCGCAGCATTTGTGCACCGCCGCCGTCAGTGTCAGCCAGTTTGCCGTGGCATACGGAGCTCCATCGCAGTCTTTAACACTGGTAGCATGCCGCGACAGCGTGGACGTGAACCGTATGTGCAGTTGACGGACTTTGAGCTAGGGCGTATAGTGGGCATGCGGGAGGCCGGGTGGACGTACCGCCGAATTGCTCAACACGTGGGGCGTGAGGTCTCAACAGTACATCGATGTTGTCGCCAGTGGTCGGCGGAAGGTGCACGTGCCCGTCGACCTGGGACCGGACCGCAGCGACGCACGGATGCACGCCAAGACCGTAGGATCCTACGCAGTGCCGTAGCGGACCGCACCGCCACTTCCCAGCAAATCAGGGACACTGTTGCTCCTGGGGTATCGGCGAGGACCATTCGCAACCGTCTCCATGAAGCTGGGCTACGGTCCCGCACACCGTTAGGCCGTCTTCCGTTCACGCCCCAACATCGTGCAGCCCGCCTCCAACGGTGTCGCGACAGGCGTGAATGGAGGGACGAATGGAGACGTGTCGTCTTCAGCGATGAGAGTCGCTTCTGCCTTGGTGCCAATGATGATCGTATGCGTGTTTGGCGCCGTGCAGGTGAGCGCCACAGTCAGGACTGCATGCGACCGAGGCACACATGGCCAACACCCGGCATCATGGTGTGGGGAGCGATCTCCTACACTGGCCGTACACCTCTGGTGATCGTCTAGGGGACACTGAATAGTGCACGGTACATCCAAACCGTCATCGAACCCATCGTTCTACCAATCCTAGACCGGCAAGGGAACTTGCTGTTCCAACAGGACAATGCACGTCCGCATGTATCCCGTGCCACCCAACGTGCTCTAGAAGGTGTAAGTCAACTACCCTGGCCAGCAAGATCTCCGGATCTGTCCCCCATTGAGCATGTTTGGGACTGGATGAAGCGTCGTCTCACGCGGTCTGCACGTCCAGCACGAACGCTGGTCCAACTGAGGCGCCAGGTGGAAATGACATGGCAAGCCGTTCCACAGGACTACATCCAGCATCTCTACGATCGTCTCCATGGGAGAATAGCAGCCTGCATTGCTGCGAAAGGTGGATATACAATGTACTAGTGCCGACATTGTGCATGCTCTGTTGCCTTTGTCTATGTGCCTGTGGTTCTGTCAGTGTGATCATGTGATGTATCTAACCCCAGGAATGTGTCAATAAAGTTTCCCCTTCCTGGGACAATGAATTCACGGTGTTCTTATTTCAATTTCCAGGAGTGTAGATTTATCAGTGTTCCTATATCACTCCAGATTGCACGCCCTACACCATGCAGTACCTCCACCAGCTTCAACAGCCCCCTGCTGACATGCAGCGTCCATGGATTCATGATGTTGTCTCCGTACCCGTACACTTCCATCCAATCGATACATTTTGAAGCGGACTCGTCCGAGCAGCCAACATCGTTTCCAGTCATCAACAGTCCAATGTCGGTGTTGACGGGCCCAGGCGACGCTTAAAGCTTTGTGTCGTGCAGTCATCAAGGGTATATCAGTGGGTCTTCAGCTCCGAAAGCGCATATCGGTGATGTTTAGTTGAATGGTTCGCACGCCGACGCTTGTTGATGGCCCAGCATTTAAATCCGCAGCAGTTTGCGGAATGATTGCACCTCTGTTACGTTGAATGTTTCCCTTCAGTCGTAGTTGATCTCGTTCTGGCAGAATCTTTTTCCGGTCGCCGCGATGTCGGAGATTTGATGTTTTGCCGAATTTCTGAGTATTCACGGTCCACTCGTGAAATGGTCGTACTGGAATATTCCTAATTAATCACTACCTCCGTGTAATATCCACGACAATATGTTCTAGCCACGAGATGTTAAAATGAACTAAGTGTACAAACTTCAACCAGTATTACCGATACTACGTATACAAAGACTGTATCGTGTAAAAATGACGATGATTATTTCATTATTTCAGTGATAATTTAATTTCTGTCTGAATTAAAACTATTATCACAGAACAACATTTATAGACAACGACAGTTATAATCTTTTTTGTTATCTGTGATAATTGTGGTTCAGTGGTTCTTCTTTTGCTAACGGATGAATTGCTCGGACGTGAGACGTGTGAGGTCTGTAAAGAGAAAACCTGTAACTATATATATTGTTAATTATTATTTGATAAATAGAATCGCTATTGCCTGGAGGTGAATTTGTATTTATTTCAATTATAATCCAATCTAATCAATGTTTTTAAGTGTTAATTTTCAGCTTCGCAAATAGGAGCAGCTATTAGCGCTAGTAACTTACAGCGGAGTTTACTAGTAGCTAGTATAAAAAATATGTCAGTATTAATCATTGAAAATGATTTTAAATGCTAAAGAATAGAGATAAAAGGCTTAAAGAGTTTTATCTAAATATATTACGTTGACAACATAAATCGAGAATAGTCTAACAATAGACAAATTGACTATCGTCTGTCTGCCGCCATCTTAGCAAAAATATCTCCGCGACAGTTTTGAATCGAGAATTTTAACAAACGTAAATGTTGTTAGGTATAAATGAATGGAAATAAATGTGTACCGGTGGTCCCGAATCTACTTTAAAAGACAGAATTCAACTCAGATTGAATCTTTAAAAATATTGTTCCCAGCACGTTACTTAATATCAATTTCTTAATTGTTGATGTATGAAGCCTACTTATTTCTGACGATTTACATGAAATATTTTAATAGGAGACATACGTCGATGTTGTGCGCGGGTAGTATTTTACGACTAAATGTTCATTTTGCTAGAGAAAAGTGCTTCCATGTTAAGTAACAGTCGTGTAAAATCTGATAAATGATATGCAATTTAGAGCCAGTCACACGACTTTACAGACAACATTTCTACACAAAGTTAAGTGGATATTTCTTTAGCAGAGTGGAACGTTAAGTGGATATTTCTTTAGCAGAGTGACAAATATTAGCCGGGATAATCATTTGTGAGATCAAACGAATTGCTACGCTGACAATAGGTAACTGGTTTTATATTTTTTTGATCTACCTGAAATATCATTTAGAAGTAATCAGAGTCACGAAATACTATAAATCGGCTCCACCATATAGGGTATGCCGTGTTCCATCGCTCTTGCGCCGACGATAACACCACTTTCAAACTCACTCAAATCTTGAGAACCTGCCTTTGTAGCAGCAGTAACCGATCTAACAAGTGCGCCAGTCACTTGTTGTCTTCTATAGGTTTTGGCGAACGCAATGACGTGTTCTGCTCGTTTACACGACTCTGTATTGGAATACGCTTGACTATACCGATATTTTCTATATTTAGTTGATTTGGAATAGTTTTAAAAGTATGAAGTGCAATATATCTCTTATTTGCGCTGTTCGTTGTGACAACCAGGTTTGGAAGCCGAGAACTGTAGCGAGCCAATAATTTTGTCAAAGTGTTTCGGGAGCTAATATCAAGCCATAGGGCTGAACTCCACAGATAAATTTAACACCCTCCCTGGAGTTGTGTGTTCTAGAAGCGGTAATAATGCATATATGTGTGTAACATATACCATATGCACTTACGATCAACGGACTCCTAAGTCGATTTCAACCAATACTTAGTACATATATTACTTACTATCTGGAAACAAATATTATGATGGTAAAGCACCAACGTTGCATTGGGATGGGAGTGGACGTGATAATACGTTGATGGACGGAGGAGGGGAAGGAGCAAATGGTCTGAGAGAGGGGGGATAAGGAGGTGGATGGACAGAGTACGTAGACAGGAGGTGGGCAGAGGGAAGGTGAGGAGGAGAGAGAGGGAGGAAGACGACGCACAGAGACTGGAGGGGTGGATTGAGGGAGGGAGAGGAGGGGAAGGAGGAAATGGACTAAGAAAGGGCAGGAGGAGATGGACAGAGAGAGAGACTGGATGAGGAGGTGGACAGAAACAAGTCCGCCATCTTCAGGCTGACTCGTCTCATGTCAGTCAACTTTGGCCACCATTTGAGATTTATTCCGTCAGCAATTTGATGGAAGAACAACATAACACACAACACCCATAGCAGAAATGACTGCAGCACAAGGATATAGCGCCGATAACCGGGTTCGAGTCCCGGTCGGGGCACACATTTTCAGCTGTCCACATCGAGTTATATCAACAACACCTGACAGCAGCTGACAGTTAGTCATCATTTATTCCAGGGGAAAGCTGCACGGTCGTCAACAGTAACTGTTCTTTCGGGAACAAGTTACTGTCTTCGTATATGTACTGTGATTATCTGGGTAAGGCAAGTAATGACAGAAATTTATATCAATTTACAGGAATTAAGAAGTAAGTTTGAAAACACAGAAGTACTGGCAAAATGGGCGGTAAACTATTGTCAAAAACAATTATTGTTAATAAATATGAGTGCAGTGGAATGCGCTAGTGCTCACCATGAGCTCACATAGCACAATCAAGAAACATGAGGCTTAATAGGGCCACTGGGAAGGCGTATAAGGAGGGTGAAAAGAGGAATCTTAAATTTCGTAGGCGACGTTAGTATAGTATGATTTGGAACTCTCAGAGAAGACGATGCCTCATACATTAAAGCAAAAATCGATGTTTTGGAAGAACAGTAGCGGGGACTATAGAGATTAAGTAAAGAACAACTCATAATAACAAAGGAAGCATTAACAAGTTTTGATCATATAATACGTTCGATCGAGAGATATGAAAATAAATTAACCCAGGCAAAGAAAAGGTTGGGTCAGCAAATGTTAGGATTTCAAAACAACACTGACCGAACGCCGCAGAGAGCTGTTATCCTAACTACGATAAATGAACACATGATTCAATTATCAAAAATATTTAACGCATTCTATCGTGAATATAATTTACTGATTACTGCTATAGTAAATGCACAAAAAGGGATTTCTGAAAGGCACTTGATTAATTCCACACCAGTAGTCAAGTATTTGCAGACAATGAAAATATATAAAACATTATCACTTTCCATTAGCATTGACTGAGACGAGTGGTTACCATTTATTAAGGACCTCGATGTTTTTATTGCCGGCAACATATTAAGATATGCGATGAATATTCCCTTAGTGTATAGTGATTCGTTTAATTTATATAAAATCTGGCCATTACTATTTGTGTTGACACAATGGCTATGCTGAGGACACTAGTTGTCTGTTAACTCGTGATTATACCAAAGCCATATTTCAGCTATCCGTATTTTGAAGACCCTCGGGATGACTATTGACCAGTTTTGCTCTACTGGTACTGTGAGATCTTTTTATAAAAGACAGTGGTCGTGAAACAATATAGGCTTTCATAATGAGTTAAGAAAGACTTGAAGCCGAAACTGTTTACAGCTGCGTCATTTCAAACCAGGTCACAACTCATTACTTACGGCTCAAATTAAATTTGTTCCAATCAGCGGTAATTTATTTTGTATCCCGCCTGAAATGTAGGACGAATGAAGGAAGCGAGTTGGAGCAGGTGAGGTACAACACTTCGGTACTGCAAATAAAGATAAAGCACCTTTACTGGTGTAAAAACATATACAAATACATTACTAAACTTTTGGTACAGATGAGCACGTAGGTGCGAAGCCGTTCATGTATCAAAGCTAACAGTTACTTGAAGTTACAAAGGGAAAGTCTGTAATGGCTAGCCCGCCCTACAAGTCGAAGCTATGTTGCTAGGTCGTCTGCTCTTGATCAACTGGGCAGAAAGTAGAGCGGTGCTCTTCGAGCTCCACCGCGTCGGCTAGAGGGCGCTGTGGTCGGCGTAGGTCGTCCGCTCTCGTAGTGCCAACCTAAGAGCGTGCACCTACGCTGTGGCATCGGAACTATCAGTACTATAATTTACTTGTTTGTTGCTGGCCGGTGTGGCCGAGTTGTTCTAGGCGTTTCAGTCTGGAACAGCGCCACCGCTACGGTCGCAGGTTCGAATCCTGCCTCGGGCATGGATCTGTGTGATGTGCTTAGGTTAGTTAGATTTAAGTAGTTCTAAGTTATAGGGGACTGATGACCGCAGATGTTAAGTCCGATAGTGCTCAGAGCCATTTCAACCATTTGAACTTGTTTGTTGTTTGCACTGCTTAATATTTAAAGATTCACACCAGCAATACTCACAGATCTAAGTTGATATCAGAACAAAGCCAGTATACATTAAATTTACTAGCTGAGTGAAATTCGTTTTCATTTAACAAAATTACACTATCTATTTACATATCCACCTTCATTAACACACAGTAACCCAGAGTTGTTTATTGTTACAGCAGTAGTTCACAGATAATACTAAATACTTATTCTGTGTGTGACTGAAGTGAGCTTGTGAGCTGAATCAGCAATCTCAGATTTTTAGAGATTAACCCTATCTACTAAAAATATCAAAGACATAATAGTCCAAGATAGGAACAGTCTGCTTAGGGCTGAATTAAATCGGCAGGTATGGGGCGCCTTAATCGCAACGGCTTACGACGTGTTTTAGTGAACGTCTTGCCACAGAATCTTTACAGGTTGTGTGCAGTAGGGCGGTTTCAGATATTACAACCTAACCAACAAAATGGGGAAACGAATCAGCTGCATATTTACATGTAGGATCTATGTATATGTGGATAATATGTTAGTCTGTGGTGCAGGGTGTGGGCTGACTTGTCCTAACTGATTTATATCAGCACACATATGCATGTGTGTGTTTACCAATTACTACTTTATTAAGGCTCTTTATAATGGTAGGGGGATGGGTGTTCGTAACTGGATATGTTGCCTAATTTGTGTGATAATACATTGTAAGACAAAGGAAAAAGCGACCCACCACGGAGGGATTATCCGAATGCAACGGAAATCAGTCTTTGAGATGTACATGTACTGCTAAACAAATTATTACAATTTCAGGAAAATTGGGTGCTTCGTGCTGGAGAAAGAGCTTCACAAACTGAGCAAGTCAACAACGGGCTGGTACAGCTCTGGCCCGTATGCAAGTAGGTATTCGACTGGGCATTGATTGATAGAGTAGTTGGATGTCCTCGTGAGGCATAACGTGCCAAATTCTGTCCAATTGGCGCGTTAGATCATCAGTTCCTGAGATGGTTGAAGACCTGTGCATATTATGCTAAGAAACATGGCTACCCGAGGCGAGATTTGACATGCAAGAAGGTAAGCAGTAGATATTATCGCCAAGTACGGGCGCGTATTATCATGTTGAAATGCAAACCGGGGAATGCTTGACATGAAGGGCAACAAAACGGCGCGTAGAGTATCGTCGACGTAGCACTGTGCGGATGACAGCCAAAGTGGTCCTGCTATGAAAGGAAACGGCACCCCAAATCATATAAACTACAGCTACGTAAATATTCCGCAGGCCACCATGCGGTGTTCCACTCTCAAACAGAGCGAGGGGAAACGTCTGTTTCTATGCCTCTGTAAGAGATCTGATTCCACGTCTGTTTCTATGCCTGTGTAAGAGATATGAGTTCTCGAATCTAATCTTTGTGATTCTTACGGACAATGTATTTTGGCAGCAGTAGAATCGTTAGACAGTCAGCTACAAATGGCGGTTCTCTAAGTTTTCTCAACAGAGTTTCTCCGAAAGAGCGTCGCCTTCCCTCCAGGGATTTCCATTCGAGTTCCCGAAGCATCTCCGTAACACGTGTTGTTTGAACCTACCGGTAAGAAATCTAGCAGCCTGCCACTGAATTTGTTCGATGTCTTCCTTTAGTACGACCGGGTACGGATCCCAAACACATGAGCAGTACTCAAAAGCAGGTCGCACCAGCGTCCTGTATGCGGTCTCCTTTATAGGTGAACCATTCTTTCTTAAAAGTCTCGAAATAAACCGAAGTCGACCATTCACCTTCCCTACCATAATTCTCACATGCTCGTTCCACTTCACATTTCTGTGCAACGTTACGCTCACATATTTCAACGACTTGATTGTGACATGCAGGACACTAGTAATAGTGTAACGGAACTTTACAGGTTTGTTCTTCCTACTCATCCGCATTAGTTTACATTTTTCCCCATTTAGAGATAGCTGCCATTCATCACACAAACTAGAAATTTTGTCTAACTCATCTAGTATCTTCATACAGTCACTAGACTTCGACACTGTAGGGGAGCAGCCCACTCACGCCATATAAAATTCATATGCTTTCCATTGTGAGCCAGCCCAGTCCGCTGTAACCAGCTATGACGTCACGAATGTTGCGCAACCTTAAAAATAAAGTAAATAATCTGAACAGTTAATAGCATGTCAGGAATGATGCTAAAATAATAATGTGTTAAGTTTCAGTTTGGTAACCAACAGTTTTCGAAATTTGGATATTTTATGTAAAAATCATCGGCGCAATAGGAAGGAGCTAGAAACTTCAAAATTTGTATTCGGATTCCTTTTTCATTGTAATTTAATGAAAACAGCATCCTGGATCTCACAAAGTAATATTTTGGTTGAAATTCATGATTTTCTGTTTTTGTGTCCTAAAGGTTCGGAAGCAACGTAGATTAAGTAAGTGATTAGATACAGATACGATATTTCGATTTAGGTGGAATGAAAATACGCTATAATGACAAAGATATGACAAGTTTCAAAAAGGTAGCTATAAAACTGTAGCTGTAACGTTTCTCCAAAGTGCAAGTTCAGAGCTCATGTATTGCGTGCAGTGCAACTAAAATAATTCTGTCGCCAACAGTATTTAACCTATCCACATTAGAATTTTACTATAGATACTTACCTGTGCAATGATTGCTCAATTAAATATAGAGCTTCAGCAGCCTTCAGCGAATGAAGCAATTTATTATTTAGTAAATTGAAGTAGTGTTTTGCTAGCCCAGCAGCTAGACAGCGTTGGATGCCACACTACGTAACTCCGTATGCACGTAACAATGAGTTCGCATTGGGGTAAATAGTTAATTGCAGAACGACTTCAGTGATTTATTCTCAGTTTGCGTATGTCGTATCTTCACGCGCCGCCGCAGTACAGACTTTCTATCATTACCATCTTGGCGTTTGATGAGATTTAACATCAAATTTTGGCGAGCATTCACTTTGAACATTTACGTCGATAATGGTTATTGAACAAATTCGTTATCTAGGGACAATAGGATCTACACAACAGACTCTGAACAGCTCTGACAGTGAAATAGCTGATATGGGAAATCATATGTCTGGAATTTAACACTTTATCGTATTCAGAATATAGTGAAAATTTGCTATAGTAAACTGCATTTTCTATGAATCCCAGACACCATCCTAAATCCTCAGAGTAATGAACTTAAATAATTAATAACTCTAATTCTCCATCAGAGTGAGAACAGTGAACTCTAGTTACTGGCATCACGTTTTTGTTAATCACTTTCTGGTTGCCAACATTGTAGTTGTGTTGAGAACGGCAACATACAATCGAAAGAAATAATTGTTTATTTTCCACCCGCAGCCCCCCATAACACAATTCTCACATTCTCGTTCCATTTCACATCGCTTTGCAACGTACGCTCACGTATTTCAGCGACTTGCCTGTGACATGCAGGACACTAGTAATAGTGTAACGGAACTTTACAGGTTTGTTCTTCCTACTCATCCGCATTAGTTTACATTTTCCCCCATTTAGAGCTAGCTGCCATTCATCACACCAACTAGAAATTTAGTCTAACTCATCTTGATTCTTCCTACAGTCACTCAGCTTCGACACCTTACCGTTCACCAAAGCATCATCAGCAAAAACTCACATATTGCTACCCGTCCTGTCCACCAAATGAAGAACAAAGGCTGTCCTATGACTCTTCTCTGGGCACTCCTGACGGTATCCTTGTCTCTGATGAACTTCCGCCGTCGAGCACAATGTAGTGGGTTTTATTACTGAAGACGTCATCCAGCCACTCACAAAACTGTGAACTTACTCCATATCCTCGCACCTTCGTTAACTGCCTGCAATGAGGCATCGTGTCAAATGCTTTCGGGAAATCTAGAAATATGGAATCTGCCTGTTGCCCTTCATCTGTAGTTTGCAGTATTTCATGTGAGGAAATGGCAAGCTGAGTTTCAGTTTCGCATGAGTGTTGCTTTCTAAATCCATGCTGATTCGTGGACATAAGCTTCTCAGTCTTAAGGAAATTTATCATATTCTAACTGAGCGTGTGTTCAAGGATATTGGAGAAAGCCCTTATTAGGGATATTGGTCTGTAATTTTGCTGGTCCGTTCTTTTGCCCTTCTATTATACATGAGTCACCTGCGCTTTTTTGAGTCGTCTGGGACTTTGTGCTGGGCAAGAGATTCACAGTAAATGCAAGCTAGGTAAGTGGGCAAAACCATAGAGTGCTCTTTGTAAAATCGAACTGGGATTCCAACCATACCTGGTAATTTATATGCTTTCAGATCTTTCAGTTGTCTGTCTCATAAGGGATGTTTATTACTATGCCGTCGTTCGGGAGTCTGCCCGATGGTCAAATGACGGTATGTTGTACGATTCTCGTATGTGAACGATTTGTTGAATGTGAAATTTAAAACTTCAGATATCGTTTTGCTGACTTCAACTGCCACGCCAGACCGGCCAACAAGGGACTGAAAGGAAACCTTAGACCTGCTTAGCGGCTTCGCATAGGACCATCCAGACTGGTTGTCGGGCCTTATGGCGGTCAAACAGTGAGGATAGTATAACACCACTGTCTGGAGCGTCTACAGACACGTCTTCGTCCTGGAATCTCATTGACTGGAGTAGAACTGTATTCAGTGATGAGTCCCTCTCGAATTCAGCTCCGACAACCAGCGAAAACGTGTCTGCAGACGCTCTGGACACTGGTAGGATGCCGAACTGACTGTCGCCCGCCATACGGTCCGAAAACCAGGTGTGGTGGTGTGGGATAACACTTCTTTTTACAGCAGGAGCCCTTCGATTGTCAATTGCGGTATCCTTACAACAGAGCGGTAGGTCGGCAATATTATACGGCCCCGTTTGGTCCCCTTCATTTATGTCCCTTGCATGGGGGGTTAATTAAAAGAATTAATGAATACATGAAATAATTTTAGTAGCTGTGTGACTGGTTACCAAGTCTCGTAACCGGTTGGCCCTGACTAGTATTAGCACGCAATCTGACTGCATAAAATAAAAATTAAAGAATGACAAGGAATTTCCATTATCACAATTGATTAATGAAGTCCCCTGCAACTATAAAAATTACGAAACAACAAAGCACAAGTGTAACTGTTCTGTGTGTGGTAGTGTGACTCGACGTACATGTATCTGGCTCGGTTCTAAAATATTTTAAACACCATTTACAGTGAACTAATTGGAAAACAAGAAATACTATAATTGCACATAGAAACCTGAATTACAAGTCTAATAAATGAACATGAGCCAGATGCTTTGTTGACTGTACCTGTGAGCAAGAGGCATTGTCATTAAAGAAAACTGTAATACCTTTTTTACTCATTATATATTGACGAAAATGTTTCATTACACCAGCATCATAAATCAAAAGCCCATCTCTTTTCTCAAATACACCGTGAAAATTGCAACATTTTCCATCTATACATTACACCAACCGAACAGCATCTACTCTCTCGCCCAACAGAACAACTGCCCACGACATCCTCTCAACTACTACTGCACCCGTGGAGGCGGCGGAATAATAATCTATGGCGCTACGACTTAGTGTAGTCACCTTTCGCACTCTGGTCTTATATTTCAGCAAGATAATGCCAGCTTGCACGCGACGATATTCTCTACTGATCGCTTTCGTGTGTGCCAAACCCTTTATTGGCTAGCAAGGATGCTGCATCTCTACCCAGATGAGGTCTTCGAGCATTATGATAGGCAGAGCTCTCCAACCAGCGTGACATTTTGATAATTGAATTCTCCAGTTGGACAGAATTTGACACAATATCTCTCAGGAGGACTTTCAATAACTCCGTCAATCAATACCAATCTATATAATTGCTTGTTAATGCTTAGAGGTGGACCAACGCGTTGTTGACATGCTCAATTTGCGAATCACTTTCTCTTGACTAAATGATTCAGATTTTCTGACGCTGTAACCATTTGTTTGTCAGTACATGTACATAAAATTTACTTATCTCCGTCCCATTCGAATAGTTTCTTCGGGTTCAGGGCTGTTATTTATCTAATAAACGTTTCACCACCTCGAATAATGTGTGGATGCTAATGAAACTTCCTTGCAGATTAAAAGTGTGTACTGGACTGAGATTCGAAATCGTGACCTTTGCCTTTCGCTGGCAACTGTTCTGCCAGTTGGGCTACCCATGCACGAAGCATGACCCGTCCTAACAGCTTTACTTCCGCCAGTACCTCTTCTCCCACTTTCCAGGCTTCATAGAAATTCTCCTGCGATACTCGCTGGACTAGAACTACTGAAGAAAGGATACTGTGTAGACATACCTTAGCCACAGTCTGAGGGATCTTTCCACAAAGAAATTTTCACTCTGCAGCGGAGTGTGGGCTGATGCAAAACTTGCTGGCAGATTAAAACTGTGTGCCGGACCGGGGCTCGAACTCAGGACCTTTGCCATACGCCAGAAAGTCTCAAACTTCTTGGCGAAAGTACATCTGCATGGAGATGCCGGCAGTGTTACTTGGATAGTTCAGTCACTAGAGCGTTTGTTTGCGAAGAAAGAAGGTCCAGAGTTTGAGTCTCAGACTAATACACAGTTTTAATCTGGCCAGGAAGTTTCACATCAGCGCACAATCCGCTACAGAGTGAAATTTTCGTTTTAATTGCTAATAGTTCTTTCGTCGTTTGGTCTAGGTTTCTTTTCTTTTATTCTCTCTTCGTGCACATGACTCCTTAAAATGCTGATTTGTGTTTCTGTAAGACACGAAAAACGTTTAGTGACAATTGACTTACATGTCAGTAATCACAACAAATTGAATTAATTTCATTCCTTAAGAACTGTAGACATTGACTCTCATATGCCACCATTCAAGAGTTACGTGGCCCGACAAATAGAGTGGTGCTGATCTATGGGTGCTAGACAAATCCAGTTTCGATTGCCCCTATGCCAGCAACCGCAAAGAGCAATTGATGATGCGATGGCATTTAGCTCGCTACATGAAATAAATACTAGGGGACGGCGGCTGGATCCTCATTCCGTATCTTGTTATTGAAGCCTCTGCATGCCGATCTCAAATGCAACAAGTACTTAATTTTTCTGGACCTTACCGAATGTACCGTACTTGGTATCTCATCTGATTTGTTACGACGTTTGAAGTAAAGCCCACTGCAACTAACCTGCTTTTGGGGAAACTGATTTGCACACAAAAGTATATTAACGATTAGTCATAAGCACAGTTGTCTCCAGTAAATAGATTTTTCTATCAATCACTAAACAGATTTTTATATAAATATGTTGGATTCACTTCCTGCCCGTCAGAGCTAAGGGGAAACTAGTACAAACACGTTTCATACGCTATCTTAATCATATTACACAATAAGAAATTCACACAGAGCCACTGGACTCGCATTCGGGAGGACGACGGTTCAATCCCGCGTCCGGCCATCCTGATTTAGGTTTTCCGTGATTTTCCTAAATCGCTTCAGGCAAATGCCGGGATGGTTCCTTTGAAAGGGCACGGCCGACTTCCTTTGCCGTCCTTCCCTAATCCGATGAGACCGATGACCTCGCTGTCTGGTCTCCTTCCCCAAAACAATACAAGAAATTCACATAATACACCACAGTTTTAAAACAAGAGGTAAATAAAAGTATTAATGTAATTTCAATTATACTCGAATTCATAAATTTTCCTAATGTGTCAGTAGACAAAAAACCGTCGAGACGGTATTGCAAATATTAACTAAATTATGCTAGGCAAGCTACTAAAATGTATAGAGTTGTGTAATGACTCGTGGTAATGTCGGTTACTCGAAGTAATTCCGTTGGATATTCAACACCTGGCACTTCGAAAATACTTAATATACACTCCTGGAAATGGAAAAAAGAACACATTGACACCGGTGTGTCAGACCCACCATACTTGCTCCGGACACTACGAGAGGGCTGTACAAGCAATGATCACACGCACGGCACAGCGGACACACCAGGAACCGCGGTGTTGGCCGTCGAATGGCGCTAGCTGCGCAGCATTTGTGCACCGCCGCCGTCAGTGTCAGCCAGTTTGCCGTGGCATACGGAGCTCCATCGCAGTCTTTAACACTGGTAGCATGCCGCGACAGCGTGGACGTGAACCGTATGTGCAGTTGACGGACTTTGAGCGAGGGCGTATAGTGGGCATGCGGGAGGCCGGGTGGACGTACCGCCGAATTGCTCAACACGTGGGGCGTGAGGTCTCCACAGTACATCGATGTTGTGGCCAGTGGTCGGCGGAAGGTGCACGTGCCCGTCGATCTGGGACCGGACCGCAGCGACGCACGGATGCACGCCAAGACCGTAGGATCCTAAACAGTGCCGTAGGGGACCGCACCGCCACTTCCCAGCAAGTTAGGGACACTGTTGCTCCTGGGGGATCGGCGAGGACCATTCGCAACCGTCTCCATGAAGCTGGGCTACGGTCCCGCACACCGTTAGGCCGTCTTCCGCTCACGCCCCAACATCGTGCAGCCCGCCTCCAGTGGTGTCGCGACAGGCGTGAGTGCAGGGACGAATGGAGACATGTCGTCTTCAGCGATGAGAGTCGCTTCTGCCTTGGTGCCAATGATGGTCGTATGCGTGTTTGGCGCCGTACAGGTGAGCGCCACAATCAGGACTGCATACGACCGAGGCACACAGGGCCAACACCCGGCATCATTGTGTGGGGAGCGATCTCCTACACTGGCCGTACACCTCTGGTGATCTTCGAGGGGACACTGAATAGTGCATGGTACATCCAAACCGTCATCGAACCCATCGTTCTACCATTCCTAGACCGGCAAGGGAACTTGCTGTTCCAACAGGACATTGCACGTCCGCATGTATCCCGTGCCACCCAACGTGCTCTAGAAGGTGTAAGTCAACTACCCTGGCCAGCAAGATCTCCGGATCTGTCCCCCATTGAGAATGTTTGGGACTGGATGAAGCGTCGTCTCACGCGGTTTGCACGTCCAGCACGAACGCTGGTCCAACTGAGGCGCCAGGTGGAAATGGCATGGCAAGCCGTTCCACAGGACTACATCCAGCATCTCTACGATTGTCTCCATGGGAGAATAGCAGCCTGCATTGCTGCGAAAGGTGGATATACACTGTACTAGTGCCGACATTGTGCATTCTCTGTTGCCTGTGTCTATGTGCCTGTGGTTCTGTCAGTGTGATCATGTGATGTATCTGACCCCAGGAATGTCTCAATAACGTTTCCCCTTCCTGGGACAATGAATTCACGGTGTTCTTATTTCAATTTCCAGGAGTGTACATCAATTGTTTTCTGCTCTCCTTTAGCTACCCGTTCGAAATCTTCTTTTTCTTCTCTTAACTAGCTTTTACCTCACCTAGTACGGGGTTTGCTTTTTCTGGATTCAGTAAATTTTACTCTAGTATATAACTTTGCGTCCGAAAGCCTGTCCTTGCTGCAGTAGTCAGTGTACCATCAGGGAGGGAAGTCGCGTGCGCCATGTGTATGTGAAGCGGGTAAACTTCGTTCTGTGCATTATCGTATTCTTAAGGCTAACTGCTTGTACGTCGTATTCTCTGAGGTGCAAGCTGGTGAAGAGCTCAGTACTTGTCCAAAACAGCGTGGTTAAGTGACTGAAAAACTCGAGCAGTCTGGCTGGTCTTCCAACCCACAGTAGGTTGTCCACCGCATGGATTCTATACGGGTTTGGCCCGCTTCCGTGTGTCGCAAGCTAGCACGCTGTCCTTTACTCTCTACTTTTTTAAATACACTTATAAATGGGTCATGATTAGAAAGCCAACAAGGAACGGATAACTCAACCGACACCTTGACGACGAAATACAGCATACTGACGAATAAGTCGCGATACCGTGGCAGCCACAAAGACTTAAAATATGCAGTGGCCAATATATTGAGGGAAGACGAGTGGGTCCGTACCGCCCCATCTACTTACAATGTAATGATCATACTGGCCCAACAGCCAAACAATAGTATCTGACCTTTCCCTCGGAAAGTAGGAGAAGTCTTGACACAACAGGATAACTGTACAGGCAAGTAGCCATCTGTGTAAAGCAATAATTGATATTTCAATGCAATTTAGTTTGCAATGATGGTCAAATGCTTCACTTTCCGCCGAAGTTGTTTGTTCACATAACGTAACCTTCTACAAATGACCGCTTATGACTTTTTACTTTTATTTTTATGTTTAATTTTAAATAAGTGATACCTAGCCTCATGAACCATGGACCTTGCCGTTGGTGGGGAGGCTTGCGTGCCTCAGCGATACAGATGGCCGTACCGTAGGTGCAACCACAATGGAGGGGTATCTGTTGAGAGGCCAGACAAACGTGTGGTTCCTGAAGAGGGGCAGCAGCCTTTTCAATAGTTGCAGGGGCAACAGTCTGGAAGATTGACTGATTAGCCTTGTAACACTAGCGAAAATGGCCTTGCTGTTCTGGTACTGCGAACGGCTGAAAGCAAGGGGAAAGTACAGCCGTAATTTTTCCCGAGGGCATGCAGCTTTACTGTATGGTTAAATGACGATGGCGTCCTCTTGGGTAAAATATTCCGGAGGTAAAATAGTCCCCCTTTCGGGTCTCCGGGTGGGGACTACTCAAGAGGACGTCGTTATCAGGAAAAAGAAAACTAGCGTTCTACGGATCGTAGCGTGGAATGTCAGATCCCTTAATTGGGCAGGTAGGTTAGAAAATTTAAAAAGGGAAATGGATAGGTTAAAGTTAGATATAGTGGCAATTAGTGAGGTTCGGTGGCAGGAGGAACAAGACTTTTGGTCAGGTGAATACAGGGTTTAAAATACAAAATCAAATAGGAATAATGCAGGAGTAGGTTTAATAATGAATAAGAAAAATAGGAGTGCGGGTAAGCTACTACCAACAGCATAGTGAACGCATTATTGTGGCCAAGATAGACACGAAGCCCATTCCTACTACAGTAGTACAAGTTTATATGCCAACTAGCTCTGCAGATGATGAAGAACTTGATGAAATTTATGATGAGATAAAAGAAATTATTCAGATAATCAAGGGAGACGAAAATTTAATAGTCCTGGGTGACTAGAATTCGAGAGTAGGAAAAGGGAGAGAAGGAAGCATAGTGGGTGAATATGGATTGGGGCTAAGAAATGAGAGAGATGAAAGAGGAAGCCGTCTGGTAGAATATTGCACAGAGTATAACTTAATAATAGCTAACACTTGGATCAAGAAATATAAAACAGGGTTGTATACATGGAAGAATCCTGGAGATACTACAAGGTATCAGATAGATTATATAATGGTAAGACAGAGATTTAGGAACCAGGTTTTAAATTGTAAGACGTTTCCAGGGGTAGATGTGGACTCTGACCACAATCTGTAGATTGAAACTGAAGAAACTGCAAAAAGGTGCGAATTTAAGGAAATGGGACCAGGATAAACTGACTAAACCAGAGGTTGTACAGAGTTTCAGGGAGGGCATAAGGGAGCAATTGACAGGTATGGGGGAAAGAAATACAGTAGAAGAAGAATGGGTAGCTCTGAGGGATGAAGTAATGAAGTCAGCAGAGGATCAAGTAGGTAAAAAGACGAGGGTTAGTAGAAATCCTTGGGTAATAGAAGAAATACTGAATTTAATTGACGAAAGGAGAAAATATAAAAATGTAGTAAATGAAGCACAGAAAAGGGAATACGAAATGGCTAAGCAGGCATGGCTAGAGGACAAATGTAAGGATGTAGAGGCTTATCGCACTAGGGGTAAGATACATACTGCCTACAGGATAATTAAACAGACCTTTGGAGAAAAGAGAGCCACTTGTATGAATATCAAGAGCTCAGATGGAAACCCAGTTCTAAGCAAAGAAGCCAAAGCAGAAGAGTGGAAGGCGTTATATAGAGGGTCTATACAAGGGCGATGTACTTGAATACAATATTTTGGAAATGGAAGAGGATGTAGATGAAGAAGAAATGGGAGATACGATACTGCGTGAAGAGTTTGACAGAGCACTGAAAAACCTGAGTCGAAGCAATGCCATTAGAACTACTGATGGCCTTGGGAGAGCCAGTCCTGACAAAACTCTACCATCTAGTTAGCAAGATGTATGAGACAGGCGAAATCCCCTCAGACTTCAAGAAGAATATAATAATTCCAATCCCAAAGAAAGCAGGTGTTGACAGATGTTAAAAATAGCGAACAATCAGTTTACTAAGTCGCAGCTGCAAAATACTAACGCGAATTCTGTACAGACGAATGGAAAAACTGGTAGAAGCCGATCTCGGCGAAGATCAGTTTGGATTCCGCAGTAATGATGGAACACGCGAGGCAATACTGACCCTACGACTTACCTTAGAAAATAGATTAAGGAAAGGCAAACCTACATTCCTAGCATTTGTGGACTTAGAGAAAGCTTTTGACAATGTTGACTGGAATACTCTCTTTCAAATTCTAAAGGTGGCAGTGTAAAATACATGGAGCGAAAGGCTATTTACAATTTGTACAGAAAGCAGATGGCAGTTATAAGAGTCGAGGGACATGAAAGGGAAGCAGTAGTTGGGAAGGGAGTGAGACAGGGTTGTAGCCTCTCCCAGATGCTATTCAATCTGCTATCAATTCAGCAAGCAGTAAAGGAAACAAAAGAAAAGTTCGGAGTAGGTATTAAAATCCATTGAGAAGAAATAAAAACTTTGAGGTTTGCCGATGACATTGTCAGAGACAGCAAAGGACTTCGAAGAGCAGTTGGATGGAATGGACAGTGTCTTGAATGGAGGGTATGTTAGAGTATAATGTCTTTTCTGGAGACTAGAAATCTACTCTGTAGGAATCAGCATGGGTTTCGAAAAATACGGTCGTGTGAAACCCAGCTCGCGCTATTCGTCCACGAGACTCAGAGGGCCTTAGACACGGGTTCACAGGTGGATGCCGTGTTTCTTGAATTCCGCAAGGCGTTTGACACAGTTCCCCACAGTCGTTAAATGAACAAAGTAAGAGCATACGGACTATCAGATCAATTGTGTGATTGGATTGAGGAGTTCCTAGATAACAGAACGCAGCATGTCATTCTCAATGGAGAGAAGTCTTCCGAAGTAAGAGTGATTTCAGGTGTGCCGCAAGGGAGTGTCATAGGACCGTTGCTATTCACAATATACATAAATGACCTGGTGGATGACATCGGAAGTTCACTGAGGCTTTTTGCAGATGATGCTGTGGTGTATCGAGAGGTTGCAACAATGGAAAATTGTACTGAAATGCAGGAGGATCTGCAGCGAATTGACGCATGGTGCACGGAATGGCAATTGAATCTCAATGTAGCGAAGTGTAATGTGATGCGAATACATAGAAAGATTGGTCCCTTATCATTTAGCTACAAAATAGCAGGTCAGCAACTGGAAGCAGTTAATTCGATAAATTATCTGGGAGTACGCATTAGGAGTGATTTAAAATGGAATTATCATATAAAGTTGATCGTCGGTAAAGCAGATGCCAGACTGAGATTCATTGGAAGACTCCTAAGGAAATGCAATCCGACAACAAAGGAAGTAGGTTGCAGTACGCTTGTTCGCCCACTGCTTGAATACTGCTCAGCAGTGTGGGATCCGCACCAGAGAGGGTTGATAGAAGAGATAGAGAAGATCCAACGGAGAGCAGCGCGCTACGTTACAGGATCATTTAGTAATCGCGAAAGCGTTACGGAGATGATAGGTAAACTCCAGTGGAAGACTCTGCAGGAGAGACGCTCAGTAGCTCGATGTTCCGAGAACATACCTTCACCGAAGAGTCAAGCAGTATATTGCTCCCTCCTACGTATATCTCGCGAAGAGACCATGAGGATAAAACCAGAGAGATTAGAGCCCACACAGAAGCATACCGACAATCCTTCTTTCTACGTACAATACGAGACTGGAACAGAAAGGAGAACCGATAGAGGTACTCAGGGTACCCTCCGCCACACACCGTCGGGTGGCTTGCGGAGTATAGATGTAGATGTAGATGTATAAGATGAGAATGAACAAAAGCAAAACGAGGATAATGGAATGCAGTCGAATTAAATCGGGTGATGCTGAGGGAATTAGATTAGGAAATGAGAAACTTAAAGTAGTGAAAGAGTATTGCTTTTTGGGGAGCAAAATAACTGATGATGGTCGAAGTAGAGAGGATATAAAATGTAGACTGCCAATGGCAAGGAAAGCGTTTCTGAAGAAGAGAAATTTGTTAACATCGAGTATAGATTTAAGTGTCAGGAAGTCGTTTCTGAAAGTATTTGTATGGAGTGTAGCCATGTATGGAAGTGAAACATGGACGATAGACAGTTTAGACAAGAAGAGAATAGACGCTTTCGAAATGTGATGGTACTGAATAATGCTGAATTTAGATGGGTAGATCACATAACTAATGAGGAGGTACGGAATAGAATTTGGGAGAAGAGGAGTTTGTGGCACAACTTGACAAAAAGAAGGGACCGGTTGGTAGGACATGTTCTAAGGCATCAAGGGATCACAAATTTAGCATTGGAGGGCAGCGTGGAGGGTAAAAATCGTAGAGGGAGACCAAGACATGAATACACTATGCAGATTCAGAAGGATATAGGTTACAGTAAGTACTGAGAGATAAAGAAGCTTGCACATGATAGAGTAGCATGTAGAGCTGCATCAAATCAGTCTCAAGACTGAAGACAACAACAACAACAAGTGATAGTCTTTCATCATTTTACGACGTTCACTTGTCATCCCACATGAGTAGTTGTAAAATTAATACTCATAAATAAACACTGACGTAGAAGGTTCTCAAAAGCTCCCCTATTTTCTTATTACCGTTGACGAGAGGGAGATGTCAAAGAACACATATCTTAGGACGATGCAGCATCACTGACGGTGCTATAAAATCTGCTACTACTGCTACACGAAGACGAAGTGAATGATCTAGGTAGTAGTAGAGAGACAGTGTTATAGAAGTAAAAGGCAGATTGAAATGCAGAGTGATTGAGAACTGCATTGGGAGGCCACCGTTCGATGCTTTGTGCCTGTTGAAAGTCTCGATAATTCCGGACGACCAATTATGGTGAAACACGCTCAGTATCGTCAACAGTGCACATATAAGTTTATTCTATCAGAGTGTGCAGAGTTATTTTATTTCGCGTATTTTTTGAGTCATCAGTCTTCTGGCTGTTTTGATGCAATCTGCCAGATTCCTTTCCTGTGCCAACCTATTCCTCTTCGAGTAGCGATTGCAACTTACGTCCTCAATTAATTGTCAGATGTATCCAATATCTGTCTTCCTCCACAGTTTTTCCCCTCTACAGCTCGTTCTAGTATCATGGAAGTTATCTCCTCATGGCTGTACAGATGTCCTGTCATACTGTCCATTTTCTTGTCCGTATTTGCCACATATTTCTTTCCTCGCCAGTTCTGCGGAGAACCTCCTCATTCATTACCTTGTGAGTCAATCTTATTTTCAACATTATTCTGTAGCACCACATCTCAAATGCTTTGATTCTCATCCGTTCCTACTTTCCCACAGTCCATGTTTCACTGCCATACGATGCTGTGCTCCAAACATGTACAAAACACTTAAAATGTGCGAATGGCACTTACAGTGGCTGATTTTCTGTCTCTCTAAACTTCAGTTAGCTGTGGAGATAAAAACTGATTGCTTAAAATCATAGTCTCTTTTTAATACAGTCCTGAAGAACAGATCGCAGTTCCATACACTTCAGGATCCATAAGGGGCAGTCAAAGAAAATCCGGACACGTGCCACAACGGGAGCATGGAACGGTTCCATTCATAAGTAATCACCAAAGGCCTTAAGACATTTTCCCCATTTGGAGACGAGATGATCAATTCCTACCACTGACGGATCGACATTCGCATCCAGTCTTACACTTTCTCGTCGTAATGTAACTGACGTTCACGTATGCCTTTTTCAGGTCGCCTAAAATGAGAAAATCACATGGTGAGAGATCCGCCCGCTGTACAGAGGACGTTGCAGTGTTACCCAACTAAACCAGTGGAGCGAAACTTCCGTACGATTGACAGTGTGGGGCGTGTGTTATCGTGCCATAGGATGTTTCCTCTGCTTACCGACTTCCTCGAGAGTGGAACCACAATCAGTGCGGAAGACAATCTCCAGAAATTTGCGAAGTGCCATAAAGTCAAAACGCCTAGAAATGCTTTCGGACGGAATCATCATGTTGCACGATAATCCATCCCCACTCTGCCAATTGGGCGAAGGTTACGCTTCAGCGATTTGGTTGGGAAACACTGTACCATCCTCCATACAGCACCAATATTTCACCTCATGATTTCCATATCTTCGGCGGCCTGAAGAAAGACATGCATGGGCTTCGGTCTCAGTCGGACGAGGAAGTGTAATAACCGATGCGGTTGTGGTCTCGTCAGCGGCCGACCGCGATCTACGAAGAAGGTATTGACCGAGTTGTCTCTTGTAAGTAAATTAGTTATCAGTGTAAACGTATATTTGATGAAGTGGAAGTGGCACTCTGTCAAGAAATAATTTTGAGTCCATCAGATTATAAATGAATAGTAATTTGACTGTGTAAAATCACAGATCCATTAAGTAATTAAAGTAAAAAATAATTTTTTCTTCATTTTAATCTTTATGTCCTCATTTATTTGTATATGTATATAATACTGCGTATTGGATGTGTTAACAGGTAGAAACCACTAATTTGTATATCTGAAATCATAACGTAGCATAATCACTAATATAATGATGATGGCTTAATGTACCTTGTAGGAATGCGAATGAGCCATAGACCTGATGGTAGTGATTACATTAGTACAGCGATTTTATTTGATAGTAGCGGTACGATTTTAGCCCATTTGTGACCAGTAGTTTCTGTTGCATTCAATTAGAATCGTGCCGTCACATTTTTGCTCGTATGTTTCTTCCGTAATAGGGTAAACGCATGCATACGAACCCTAATTTCACGTGATAATGACCCACACTTATTGACCCACACTTATTAATCAATCAGAATGAATGGGAAACAAGAGTGCACAACATACTCAGCTCGTATAACCCGGTATAATCAAGTGATCCTAATCTCAGCAGAGGACGCTATACAATCATGAGACGTCATTGGTTGTAATGACAAAGACCATGTAAATACCCACCAATGTTGAAAATTTATTTCATCAGATGTATTCTTAGTAATAAAGTCTAAAAACATCAAATGTAAAGAACAGTACTGGCGACTCCATGGGTTGTTGTGTGCACCACGACCAAATAGTGGTTAGAATTGGAAGGAAAATCAGCATTGGCCCTATTTTGTTGTTTTATTGTCAGCAAAATCAATTTTCAGTCACTTAGTGATCATCCTGAGTGCTAGAAGTTAAAAATTTTCACATAACGATCAGAGAGTATAAAACAGAACATCGCCACTACACCTGCGTGAAGACGCGCTCCTGCCGTCGCAGCGGACCGCTCTGCTCTACAGAGAGTTCCCCCTTTCGAGGCGCCAGTAGCGCTCGGTGGATCGGCGGAAGGTTGAGCTTTGCCCCCTTTCGTCGAAAAGCCGCGCAGCTCGCGGAGAAGCTCAATTGTCGGAACAGTCACTGACTCGCAGTAACCCGTAACTTCGGTTACAAACTCTCGTTCTAGTGTTAGGGTTGACCAGTGCCAGGGGCCCGTTCACGTCGGACCACCCTGCGTACTGTAGGCCACTTCTTTTCCTCTGCACCTCCTTTAGGTGCCGCGCCACTGCACCAACGGCGCACGCTAGGCCGTAGGGCATTCCCCCCTCTTCAGTAGGACCTATTTGGTAGCTCTTTCTTTTCAGAAAAAGCAAAATTGTCGTGACCACGCACACCTAATAAAGCTCCTGAAAGCACCAAGATGGCAGATTCCGCCGGTGTTTTCCCCGCCCTAACCCGCTCAAGGCTGCAGCGAAAGAGGCGCGTGAGTCGGCTGTTCCCGTCGACGTCAACGTCCCGCTTGCCGCCGTTGAGGAGGTGTTGGCCGACAAGGATCGGCAGATCGCTGCGCAAGCGCAGGAACTGCTGAGCCAGCGTCAATTGATAACCGACCTCTGCGGCCCAAGTGAATCCCCCGCTCGGACAAGTACCCACCACATCACGCTACATTCACCTGTAACTGGTGACTCATGGACTACCGTCCCACTGCGGCAGCTGACTCCAACGGCGGAACCAGCGGCTGCAGATGCGGACACAGAACAACACTACACCGGGCCCTGGCACGTGGAGGGCCGACGACGTAAAACGAGAAACACTACGCAAACAAGCGAGCAACCACACTCGCTAGGTATCCGAAAGGCGCTGCTGCCTACACCGAAACCCACACTTCCGGTTAGGAACATTACCACAACAACAAACACGACCCGACCTGCGGTCAGCAACACCGCAGAAACACCAGCCGCAGGTACGCCCGCACAACAGAAGACTGGTTTTCCCCCAGTCGTAATACAAAACTACGGGGACCTTAGTGTCCGCAACACAACATTCGCGGAAAGGCACACACCTTGCACGCTACACACGCAGTACTCTGGGGTAGGGCCTCACTGTACGTGTCAACTAACAACGAATATAAAGATCTGATCTCCTTATCTTCCTCAAAGAAAAGGGGATCGAACATTATACGTACAGGACTGCTGAAGAACGAACACAGCAGTATGTGGTAAAGGGAGTGGACCCCAATACCCCAAACACTACAACACAAGCGGCATTCAACTTCCTGGGATTCGACTGTAAAAGTGCTTTCTGGATGACGGGCTTCCGCTCCCACCATCGTCTACCACACTGCCTGGTCGAGATGGCCGACACGGCCGCCTCCCGCGGCCTTCTGCAGATAAAAAGCCTTCTGCGGATTGACGTAAGGGTAGAGATATACGATCCACCACAAGTCCTCCAACAATGTAACAACTGCCAGCGGTTCCGTCATTCCTCCGCTGCGGCGTGGCACCCCGTTGCCACGGATGCACTGGCAAACACGCATCCAATGCCTGCACAGTAATCCACGAAAACATTCGCCGTTGCGCCAAGTGTGGCCAAGGCCATGCGGCCAACTACAGGGGCTGCGACATGTACAGAGAGGCGTAGAGGCGCAAAAATCAAAAGTCGAAGCCACCCAACGCCATAACACGTCCAAGGCCCGCACCAAACCCTGTTAGGAACGGAGTATCTTTCGCCATGGCTACACGCCCTGGAGGAGCGGAGCAGGCCGCGTAACCTCTGCGCCCAGCACACGCACCTAACACAACCGCTGCGACAACAATACAGCCGTCTCAGCCAACATGCAACACTACAACCGCACTGGTACCAACACCAGTCCCCAAAACCAACGCGACCCCACCCCATGAAGCCACTGCCTGTGAACCCACACACGACACACAGGAAGACACACCTACACAAGGACCCCCAGAACCAAAAACCCAGAGAAGGCGTAGTCGGCCTCGAGGTAACAGGAGTGGAAACAAACGTGCACCACAACAAAGTACCCAACAACAACAAAACGCTGACACTCAGACACACAGTCAGCAAGCCAGTGATATCAGCACACACACTACTCCATCCCTCACTACAACTGAAACACAGGCACCGCAAAATGCTCCACACAACAGCAACACAATCGCCAGCCCACACATAACGCCAACACCCGCACCAGCGGCCGCCAACACTACAACCGAGCCACAGACCGACACACACAACACCAACACAACACTTGAGGGTTTATTGGCAGCAATATTCCCCTATCATACGACCGCTCAGATCTTTAACAAGTTCGCGGCGGCCGTCACCACACTCGTCAGACGGCTCATGACTGCTCAACCTGGGCTGTACTGGGCCGCCATACAAACAGCGCTCACCAAAACCCATACATGAATAACGCGCCCACCAGGCCCCCATCGCAAACAACCAGACACTGACACAGATCCTGTTCTGGAATGCAGAAGGGATTAACAACAAAAGGGCGGAATTTAACTCGCTCATGAAGCGTAAGGGTATCCTTATCTCACTACGGAGCGAAACTAAGCTCAAAGCACGCAACCAACTAAACTTCACCGGCTACTGCGTCTATCGTACCGGCCGATCTGACGGCTCCGGTCATGACGGAACAGCCATCATTATACACAAACACATAGAACACACAAACATAGTGCTCCCTGAACTTGAAAAACTAGAGGCAACCGCCGTCAGGGTCATCTTCAACGGAGCCTACACTACACTGGTCTCAGTATGCAACAGCCCTAAAAACATCAAAACACGCGACATCAGCACAATTCTCAACATATCACCGCGCGTAATCACCGCTGGAGATCTTAACGCAAAACACCCGGACTGGAACTCACGTATACGAAACTCCAACGGCAAGAAACTGTACGAACACGCACTAGGACGAAACTACATCACACTAGCGCCGACCGAGCCGACGCACTTTCCCTACCGGAGGACACACAGGCTAGACGTGTTAGACATGGCCCTCATCAAGGGGATAACAACTACACTCAACGTTGCCGTTGAAAATGATCTGCCCTCAATTCACCAACCCGTTATGCTGTACATTGAAGAAACACTGCAGCACATGGAACAACGCAGGATGTTAGACTACAGGCGCGCGAATTGGACCCAGTTCAAGGAAACGCTTGACAGTCGCATCCCACCCACCCACGCGAATAACGAGACATCCCAAATTGACGAATCAGTAGAAACCCTCACCGGCGCCGTCCAAGACGAAATAGCTGACACCATACCAATGCGCACACCACAACAACACAGTGCTGCCCTGTCCCAGGAGATCCTGGGTCTTATCACAATGAGGAACCGCCTCAGGAGACATTGGCAGCGTACCAGGCGCCAGCACTTCAAACAGCACATGAACAGGCTCCAGGGTATAAACCGGGAAAAAATACAAACATTCAAGGCACTCTGAAGAAGAGGTAGCCGCCCATATAAATTCCCTGAAGAGAGGAAAAGCTCCTGGGCCAGACGGTATTGTGGCGGAGGTGGTGCAATTCCTGGCCCCCCAGATAGTCGCCCCTCTAACTCATTTATATAACGAATGCCTCAGGCAGAAAAAGTTCCCTCAAACATGGAAGAGGGCAAATGTGGTAATTATAAAGAAAGGAGCTGACAAAGACCCAGCAGAAACTAAATCTTACAGACCTATCTGCCTGCTTGATCTGCTTGGGAAGATTCTGGAGAGACTTCTGGCTGATAGACTGGCTGCACACCGAGTGCTGTGCGGAATGAGCAACAGGCAGTTTGGCTTCAGGCCTGGACGATCGGCATCTGATGCAATCGCCCTGGCGGCCGAGGTCTGCGGCTCTACCCCGTACAAGTACGTTGTTGGCATCATGGTGGATATAAGTGGCGCCTTCGACAACCTGTGGTGGCCTTCGCTCTTCTCCTGCTTAAGGGAGAAGGAGTGTCCAGGGCCGCTATATGGGTGTCTGAGGAGCTATTGTGAAGATCGGGAGGTCTGGCTATCATCTACTAGCACAAGAGTAAGGAAAACTATCACCAAGGGATGTCCCCAGGGTTCCGTACTGGGTCCGCTGTTCTGGGACATCCACATGGAACCCTTACTAGACACATTACAGCAAAGTGATGAAGTGCTGGAGGTGATAGCCTACGCAGATGACCTCCTCCTACTGGTCGGCGGCCGTAGCCGAGAAGACATAGAGCCTAAGATCGAGAGAACAATAAACACACTTCAACTGTGGTGCCGTAAGACTAAAATGAAAATTTCACCGGCTAAGTCTACGTACCTTCTTCTAAAGGGACAATTAGCTCGTAACCCAACTGTTAGGATAGATGGATCACCAGTTCTCCGGCGACGTGAGACACGCTACCTTGGTATCATCATTGATGAAAGGTGGACTTTTGGTAGACACATCGAAACCGTAACTCAAAGAGCTTTACAGGTACTCAACAACCTCATCTCCATTGGGCACAAGCGGTTTCATCTTCCACCACATCTCATCAAACTTTATCATAACAGTATACTAACATCCATAGTGGGTTACGGCTCCGGAGTCTGGGCACACAGGCTCACGAGGGTGGTGCCCGCCATGACAGTGAGGAGAGTGCAGAGAAATATGATTCTGAGATCAGTGGGGGCATACAGAACTACACCGGGAGGAGCCCTGTTAGTTATTATGGGGCTCTGCCCCTTGGATATCAAAATTCGGGAGCACGCCGCTTGGTACTGGACTAAAAAGGGGAATTTGGAAAAAAACAGAGGAAATTCTGGGCAGCAGGACTGAAGATTAGGAAAAAAGGGGAGCTGCTATGGCAACTTTCGTGGGAAAACGAAGAAACAGGGCGTCGAACCTTTGAGCTCCTACCAGATGTCAGGGAAAGGATGGGAATGTCACATTTCGATCCATCCCGGGGACTCATCCACTTCCTCACTGGACATGGACCGTACTCGACATATCTATGTCGATTTGGTAAAAAGGCGACACCTGCGTGTGACTGTGGTGTTCCGGAGGGTACTCCTGACCATGTAGTCTACGAGTGCCCCCTTTTCAATGATGTGGCCTCAGTACTGCGAGAACAACTTCCACACAACGACACATATAGACTAATCAGACATCGCGACACTTTCCATATCATCAATAAACTGGCTAACGCGGTATCTCAGAAAGTCTTAAAGGACTACCTGAAAGAACTATACTAGTACAAGAAAGAGATAAACCCAAACACAAATAGAGTTCGATACCCTACTCCCAAACCGCCTGGGCGCGGAAAGGCCGACTTCCTCAGTCTGAATCCGCTGCGCCACAGGATTCTGGGGGAGTGGGGTGCAGCCTAACTGAACTAGAAATCGCACCGGACTTGACCTTAGGATAAGTTAGTTGTAGGACTTAGTTTTTAGACATTATTATTAGAAACCTGCAGCAATTACCATCTTGGCCTGCCCAGTGTCAGGGGCACGCTCATTGGGGTTAGCTCAATGAGCAAGGCTCTATAGTAGGTTTATATTAATTAGCTGACACAACTGTAACGCTGTAGGATTTAGTAACTAGTCTTAAGATTAAATGTTTGTAGTAGACTAACATTAATGTTTGCCCATTGCTTACTCCTGATCACTTACATACTAACTAGTTACTACATAGGACTTAGAATTAGCTGCTAATTATCTTTGTATAACTAACTTGGCCCACTAATCAAATAAGGCAGTGGGCTAGATGTAAAATTAACATTCTTTTTTTGGAAATAAAGAATTTAAAAAAAAAAAAAAACATTCAAGGCACAACAGTGGGACCAGAAACTCGAAGGGCTGGACACCACGCAACCTGGCGTGTGGCAGCTAACCCGACACTTCACCAGGGAGAAACTGCACACCCCCACGTTACAAGGGCCCAACGGACCAGCATATTCTGCGGAAGAAAAAGTGGAACTGATGGCCCTCACACTCGCAGCGTCATTCACACCGAATCTGGATCCCTGAGATGCAGCGTTCACACTTGCTGCGGACCAGGAGGTCACACGCATCTTGGCCCAACCAGCGCGCAACATCAGCGGACAAGCTAGTACAGCTGAAGTCAAATGGGCCATCATGCATACCACCGCTAGGAAGGCCCCTGGTCACGATGGCATTCAAAATCGTGTCCTCCAGGAGTTCACAGACAAAGTTGTAGACTACCTAACACATATCACGAATGCCATACTCAAGCACCAACACTTCCCCGCCTTTTGGAAGAAGGCCAAGGTCCTCATGTTCAGGAAGCCGGGGAAAGACCACTCCCTCCCACAAAATTACCGACCCATCAGTCTTCTGAGCGCGCTCAGCAAGATCGTTGAGAAGGTCATATTAAAACGACTCACCAGACACTGTTTCACAAACGACACCCTGAGACCGGAGCAATTCGGTTTCAGGAATCACCACTCAACACCATAACAACTACTCCGCGTCGTTGCATACATAACACACGGATACAACACAAACAAAGCAGCTGGGGCGGTGTTGCTGGTCTTAAAAAGGCTTTCGATCGTCTATGGCACAACGGCCTATTACGCAAACTTAGCGACGCAGGGTTCCCCGACGGGCTCATACGCCTCATACACTCATATCTCACGGTCAGGAGTTTCAACACCAACGTGCAGGGCAAACAATCGACACGGCATGGTATCCAGGCTGGAGTGCCCCAAGGAAGCATGCTAGGGCACTTACTGTTTAACCTCTACATTAACGACCTCCCAGCTACACACAACACGACGGTGGCAATGTACGCGGATGACACCGCCATCCTTGCGCTAGATTGGAAGCCGTCTAACATTAATTCACGACTACAGATTGCACTCAGAACGGCGGAGCCTTGGCTAGTGAAATGGCGTGTTTGAGTAAACGTCGACAAGTGCGAGGCCGTTCTGTTCACTAGAAGACCGAAGCAACTGCGCAAACATCAGCACTGCAACCCAATAACACTACACACACGCCCAATTGCGTTTCCGGTGTAGGTGTCTGGCTGGACAGGAAACTACTCTGGGGGGACCACATTCAACACGTGACCAAAAAGCAAACACGAGGCTCAAACAACTCTACCCTATGCTTACCAGGCGTGGCACACTGAATAGGAGGGTGTCTAGGTAAATATACATGACACTTATTAGACCCCTGATGACGTACGCAGCCCCTGTCTTGGGATACGCTGCGCCAACTCGCCTGCGCCGTCTGCAGCTCATACAGAACAAAGTACTCAAAATCATTAGCAACGCTCAGCGGTACACACGCATCGCGGACCTTCGCCGGGAATACCGGCTAGATACTATCTTGCAGGTGTTCCAAAAACTCTCCACACGACTGTAAAGTAACACAAGACACTCGCGCAACCCGTTTATCCTTTCTCTGGGTAACTACGACCACAACCATAGATGGAAGCATAACAGACCAAAGACACTACTGGCTAGGAACTAAACATCTCTGGTCCATCGCAAGCTAACACGACAGTACTGGCGAGCCCCTGCAACACAGCTACTACTGGTAAACCCAGATGTTCGACCAGCCGAAAAACAGGCAACTGCAGGGAAACCGTACTGGACACAGCACGAAAACCTACCACACACACACACACACACACACACACACACACACACACACACACACACACACACCGACACCGTCTGGGAGCCGATCTTTGACCGATCACACACTAATGTACAACGACCTTGAACTATTGCAGGAACGCAGCAACTGCAGCAAGCGCCGCAACAAGCTCCAACAACGACAAAGGGAACGATGCACGATACCTCGAACTAACACAACCACACCTTGCAAGCACTGTCGCAGATAGCAAGCCGCTACTGCCCTTACTACCCGTCCTACTGTCGCAGAGGTTTTTTTCCCTTGGTGCTTGCCTTGGCACTTTTTCCCCTCTGCCTTACAACAGCTACCCTTCGATCGACTTCGTCCACTTTCTATCTCCTGATGGACCATGTTAATGAGTAATCTTACTCAGACGCATGGATAACATCACAGCCCGCATCCTGTGACTCCTGATTCAAAAACTAACATGTTATACGGAGATGACAGTAGAACTTTTGGTTTGGTCACCACGTTGATGTGGGCGTAGAGGGGCCCCATCCTTTGTACACCTGCGTATGAACATAAAAGTTGGTAGGAACATACCTGTAATAGACAATTAAAATTGATAGGCACTGGTATCAAGCTATAACCACAAGCTTAGAGTGATCACATATGCTGAGGCCGCTGTTTACATGCACCTGTACAGCAGACCTCGGAATGACAGGGCTTCGAAAGCCGACATATGTCACGTGAAGACTTAATATTACTGGTTTAGCAAGATATTAACACAAAATACCTCTTGTGAATTTGTGAATCCTGAAGTAATTCAACTTTAAAATGTACGTAAAAAGCATAGCACACGAAGGGGGGAAGGAAACATCTAAAATACACAAGCGTATTGTTTTTAAAAAACCAACTTACAAAACATAAAACAGATCGATAATAAGTTGTTAGAGTGCAGGACAAGAAAAGAGAAAAAGAAAAAGAATAATATATGAATAACATGAAGTGAGGTATGACACAGATTTAAAAAAAAAATAGTATCCACCATCTGCCGTGGGAAGTTAGAAGTATATCGTTCTTTAATTACGTAAAATGTTATGTTAAAACTGAGGAGTCGAATATATAAAAAATAGTAATAGTGCGAAAAATGCCACTAACTGACAATTCAAATGCCATGAAACAATATTTATTACAACAACAAAAAGTGGTTTGAGGGTGTAGACAAACAATTTTGTTATCATATTTAACGACGCGATGACGTACATATCATTCGTCCCATTTGGACTATTACTATTACAACAACAAAATGCGGCCAATGCTGATTTTCCTTCCAATCTAAGCGTAACTTGATAATAGAAAGCACAGGAAAGCAAAAGAGCTTACGTATTCTGAAACATGTCGGTGTTACGAACAGTGTTGTTAGCAAGAACTGGCCTAACTAGTTATATTGTGGAGTGCAATCATTGAGTTGAAAAACGCTCCATGAGTGATATGAACATCTTAACCTACGCGAAAAGACTTTCAAGTGATAAATAATTGTGTATAACTGTTAAACTGTTAGTCAGACTTGTACTGTGAGCAATATGTAAGCCCATGTCAACGCGCGGTGACAGTAGTTTGTGGAGCAGACTGTACTGATTCAGCACTCAACAATTCACATCGTCGCGCGGCTGCTGCAAGCGCCACGACAAACGTCGAACGCAATAAATAAACAAATAGCAGCTCGCGCAACTTTGACGGACGTTCAACACAGCGCAGTTCAGCGATGCAGCGCGTTTTGGTCCTATGGAATGAGCATACGTAAATAGCCATATCTGCAGAAACTCGGCTTCAGTCTACGTTGTCAATACAGCCAAATTCAAACGTATAAACTACAGAAAAGAATACAGCCAAATTCAAACGTATAAACTACAGAAAAGAGAGAGTGAAATGTGTGACGGGAATGCTAATACCCTTCCTTGGAGGTAGTTGAGTATAAGCTGTGTGGGCTAATGCTACTTTTCGTTATTTCATTATTATCGGGCTCTGTGAGACGCAGGAGAAACTGTTGACCGAACCGAAGATAACGTTAAGAAGCATTCATTTGTAGTGCACACAGAATTTTACGAAAGTCTGGAGACACTAGTGTTCCAACCGTTTCGAACACGCATTATTTTAAAGCAGGGCGTAAGGATGAGCCTGGGATCCTGCACCCATTTATTGTTTGTGCAGGCGAAACTGGAAGGGAGATAATTCGCCGGCGATGGCAAGTGTTCAGCGTGACCTGCCCAGAATAAACAAATACGGCCCGGAAGCTCCATGGCCGGCTGCAAAGAGTAATGTAGAATTGTATTGTTGAAGAACAAGTGGAGAGACTCGAAATAGAGACTGTTTATTAGACGTTGAACTGCTGTTGTAAGTGGACTGGACGTGGATAGTCGGCCAGGATAAAAGCTTATGTATTAATTGTTGTGGTTGGCAGGAGAGCCAACCGTGTTGCTAAAGGAGGCCGAAATGCACGCGTCTCAGCTCACGCAGGCTGGCGTGAAGTCTGGAACATGACAAGGGAATTAGAATTGAGAAAAACGGACGTAGCTGGTGGAATACTTAACTTTAATCCATTAATGGAGAACGTCGCTCTTTATGGTACATGATTCACAATATCAATAGTATGGATACTGGCGCCTTGCTAGGTCTTAGCAAATAACGTAGCTGAAGGCTGTGCTAACTATCGTCTCGGCAAATGAGAGCGTAGAAGTCAGTGAACCATCACTAGCAAAGTCGGCTGTACAACTGGGGCGAGTGCTGGGGAGACTCTCTAGACCTGCCGTGTGGCGGCGCTCGGTCTGCAGTCACTGATAGTGGCGACACGCGGGTCCGACGTATACTACCGGACCGCGGCCGATTTTAAGCTACCACCTAGCAAGTGTGGTGTCTGGCGGTGACACCACATTAATTGTGTTCAAAAATGTGTAATTAACTGATTCTGGGTGCCCGGTAATGTGTGGGCTTACGTGATAAAGTTTAGTTGTTTTTTTGTTGTTGTAAAAAGTGGAAATAAATATGTTCTGCATTGAATGATATTCCAAGAGTAGCGTATTTTTTAAATAAGAAGAGAGAGAGAGAGAGAGAGAGAGAGAGAGAGAGAGAGAGAGAGAGAGAGAAAATTTCTCCTTCCTACCAGTGAAATCTTCGGAGAAGCGTTCGGTGCTAGCAGAAGACATCGGCGCTGCAAGAAAGTAGAACCAGCATTCTTCAACAAGTAAGTCCACGAAAATGCTTAAGCTGTATAGAGAGAGCAGAGCATTACACCGGGCCACCGCACATTCCTCACCACCGTCTCACCCGTGAACCACACCTGTACCAACTGGAAGTGTTCCAGGCCACCATACGACGTGAGCTGAAGACTGTGTCCCAGACCATAATTTTAATCAGGAGAGAACAATGTAAAAGAGTACAACTTCATTGTAAACTTGTAATCAAAACATGGACACTGTTGCAAAATACGGGAAACGTAATAAACTCAATATTTTACAAAACTATTGATGAATGATATTCGAGGAAAAGTGTATAAACCTTACTTGTAACTGTAGAATTGAACCAATAGTTATCTGTGTTTACTAAAACTATTTTGTAAATATACCAGTGAAATTGTATATCTTAGTGATGATGACGCAATGGAAATTCACAGCCATATCCTAAGTTAACGGCCACAGCACGAGTCTAGTGAATGTAGTCTGGAAGCTTTGGGTTGGTTTTCTTCCCGGGTTTACTACTACCGTGAACCCAAATGAGGGAACAAAGACACACTACTGGCCATTAAAATTGCTAGACCACTAAGATGACGTGCTACAGACGCGAAATTTAGCAGACAGGAAGAAGGTGCTGTGATATGGAAATGATTAACTCTTCAGAGCATTCACACAAGGTTGGCGCCGGTGGCGACACCTACAACGTGCTGACATGAGGAAAGTTTACAACCGATTTCTCATACACAAACAGCAGTTGACCGGCCTTACCTGGCGAAACGTTGTTGTAATGCCTCGTGTATTAAGGAGAAATGCGTACCATCACGTTTCCGACTTTGATAAAGGTCAGATTGTAACCTATCGCGATAGCGGTTTATCGTATCGCGACACTGCTGCTCGAGTTGACCGAGATCCAATGACTGTTAGCAGATTATGGAATCAGTGGGTTCAGGAGAGTAATACGGAACGCCGTGCTCGATCCCAACGGCCTCGTATTACTAGCAGTCGAGATGACAGGCATCTTATCCGCATAGCTGTAACGGATTGTGTAGCCACGTCACGATCCCTGAGTCAACAGATGGGGACGTTTGCAAGACAACCATCTGCACGAACATTGGGCGACGTTTGCAGCAGCATGCACTATCAGCTCGGAGACCATGGATGAGGTTAGCCTTGACGCTGCATCACAGACAGGAGCGCCTGCGATGGTATACTCATTGACGAACCTGTGTTGACGAATGGCAAAACGTCATTTTTTCGGATGAATCCAGGTGCTGTTTACACCATCGTCATGGTCGCATCCTTGTTTGGCGACATCGCGGTGAACGCGTATCCGTCATCGCCATAATGGCGTATCACCCGGCGTGATGGTATGGGGTGCCATTGGTTACACGACTCGGTCACCTCTTGTTATCATTGACAGCACTTTGAACAGTGGACGTTACATTTCAGATGTGTTATGACCCGTGGCTCTACCCTTCGTTCGAACCCTGCGAAATCCTGCATTTTAGCAGGATAAGGCACGACCGCATGTTGGAGGCCCTGTACGGGCCTTTCTGGATACAGAAAATGTTCGACTGCTGCCCTGGCCAGCACATTCTCCAGATCTCTCACCAACTGAAAACGTCTGGTCTACGGTGACTGATCAGCTGGCTCGTCACAATATGCCAGTCACTACTCTTGATGAACTGTGGTATCGTGATGAAGCTGCATGGGCAGCTGTATCTGTTCACGCTATCCAGGCTCTGTTTGACTCAATGCCCAGGCTTATCAAGGCCGTTATTACTGCCAGAGGTGGTTGTTCTGGGTACTGATTTCTCAGGATCTATGCACCGAAACTGCGTGAAAATGTAATCACATGTCAGTTCTAGTATAATATATTTGTCCAATGAATACTCGTTTATCATCTGCATTTCTTCTTGGTGCAGCTATTTTATTGGCCAGTAGTGTAATTTTCCTGAAACGCCTACGAAGTCTAATCCGGAATTTACTCACTTAGACTACACATACACAGTAGCATACACCATGTTTAACCGAACACAAAGAAGAGCTCAAACATTTTGATAAACAACAAAAAAACTTGTACTATACTATTCTTGAGTAATTTTGTATAAATTCTTTTATGTACCTACGTACCCATGTAATGATAAACTAATTCACAATTTAAATATTTGTTTACTAAATATGTTTCTGAAATTACTGATCTACTAATAACAGTTCTCAAGTAGTGGCCCATTGAACCATCAACATTTCACGCTGATGACATTAACATCCCAGGGGGTAATGTACTGTCTCCTGGTTAGGACTTAATTAAAAACCGACAGAATAATTTTTGATCTGTCTCATAAACTGAAAGAACTGTAGAAAAGGAATGAAATCGTGTCAAGCGAGTGTAGAAGGGCGATCAGCGAAGCAGATTAACAATTACATATTACAGCGTCATGTCTGATTCTGACTACGAAAGACATTAATCATTACTATTCTTTCCTTCTTTTGTCCAACGAGCAACAACCAACTCCAGAGGGCTTAGGCGGACGTGATTGTAACAACTCTTATTAAAATACAGATCTGTTAACAATAATTGTATGAATTAGTTACTTATGCGGTTTCAGGAAACAGTAGTAAAAAAGAAGTTATTTTATTTGTAATATAGTGCCCCCACCTGAAATATGTAAGATAGTTTACGTATCATCAGTCCTCTTTGTTGACCACCGTTGCTATCGGCCTAACTAATTTAATCAATTACGACTCTTCAAACCTACTTATTTATGAAAATGTTGATTCACTCTTTGTCCAAGGTTAAAGGTAAACGTTTAATAACAAAATTTCTTGGTGGTGGTACGGGACATATGCTGCCAAGTGCATTTAGCTTACCGTATTCACCATTACAACGATCACGGAATACTAATTAAAAACAAAGGGTGGTTGCAAAGTGAATATTAATGACAGTGTAACAAACTTTACATAAAAACCAATCTACAGGTATTTCCAAGTGAAATCCCTGAGAATTTTATCAATTCATGATCTCCTAAAATTTATTGTTCTGAGGTGTGCAGAAGTAATTTACGCAAACCTTTTACGCTTTTGCCCACAAATAGTTAAAAATACTGACATAGCATCAGAGTTTTGTAGGTGTCTTAATTGTGTTTGGGTGTTAATGTGGTTTTTTGGGAGTAACAGAAGTTTTTAATGCAAGGGTTAACAATAGTAACTTTAACTTTCATTTGCATTTAAAGCGTATTTAATGGTCACTGAAACCACAACACAATGCACCAAGCAAATACGACACGACGCCACAGTGAATAGACTGAAGTAAGATTTATAGATTCTTTCGTGATGCACATAGTTGGCTTGAGAGAACAGGGAACTCGGTACAATCGACAGAACGTCACAAAAGGAAACAAGCGTGGCAGAGGAAAACATGGGCGCACTTACTGAATGCATGGTACGTACCAACCATCCGAATAGCCGCTGGGCATGATCGCACGCTATGTTCGTGGCAAACTTCCGCAGCAGATTTACACTGTTTCTAATTACTTGGTCTAAAATCGCTATCATTCTTCTTTCACCTGCGTTGGTCTTCTTCGAATTGTCTCCGATTGTGCTCACGCATAAGACGGAAACTGATAAAATATACTTACTACTTTTAAGCGAATTTATTTATCACATGAACCAACGCACATGAACATTCCAAACAACAGGCCTACATTTTCCACGTAATTACACTTAGAATTTTTAGGACATTCACTACAAAATTTGGAGACTACTGACAAATCTGACTTTGTAACAACTTAATAACACAATTTTGTCAACGTTCTCAATCGTAAACATCTGTTCACTGACACAACACCATCCAGCAGACTACGCCGAAGCGCAAGTGCAGTCCTCTGAAACAGTGGAACACAGCGGCATCAGTGATTTTCATAGTGACTAACAAGGTATTATTAAAATACATGGAAATATTCATTTCGTGTGGCTTATTCTCCAACATACAGTGTACTGGGTTGGAACCATTACGAGTACATTCGTATGATCCCAATTATTAATTTATTTAACTTGATCAAAGGACCTCAGGCCTTCTCTTACCTCAGACCAGGATTTTACAGATACAGTGCACTTTCCGTCATAGAAACTAAAAAAATAAAATTTTAATATGATAGGTAGTGTTAATATGCTAGTGACAAAATTAAAGATTTTCCGAATACATCTAATGACATTGTGAATAACAGTGTTGACCAAGAGTTACAGTAATAGCGTTAATACGAGCTGTAATGCTATTAGTACTTCTTCTACAACTACCACTACTACTGCTGCTGCCAATAATAATAATTATTATTATGATAGTGGCAGTAGACACGAAATGTAATTATGGTGTACAAAAGCTATATTTTCTGACACAGCCTGGACTGAGAGAAATTAAGACAGACCATACCAGCTAGGAGCTTAGGGAAATAAGGAAGGTACGTGGTACTGTTCGCGAAAGGAGTGTGTACAGCAACAAAGGCAGACATTAAGGTTGTTCTAATAGATAAGTCACTAACTAGTTTTTGAAGCTTCAGATGTTACCCAGCACTTAACTTAAAACTTCCAGGCTGACAGACCATGGTCGATAAGTAAACCTTGTCCTTAACATGTCGCCTGCGGCTGCGGGACACATTTCAGAGGTGAAGTGGCGAACTGCAGTCCGAACTCAAGGGAGCGCCTACTATACGTAGAGGATACCACAGTCCATCATGCGTCGCCAGCTACGAGACTATCTATGGAAATGCCAAAATTTCGACTGACAGTTGTCGATCGTCATTCTGGGACATACGGATAAATTGAGCTTTGCGGAACATGTGTACCAAGAGCGCAATAATGAAATAAATTTCTGTGAGACGTCACAGCCAAAACATCGCATTATCTTGCACACATGTGTAGAGAGCTATTGAGATTGATAAAAAGGGTATTAATTTTAATACAAAAGTGAAAGGCGCCGAAATAAATAAAATATGGATGTCGACTTTGCACCGACAGACTGACGGACGATTACTTTCAATTGAGACCGTTGGCACTTCTAAAGATAGTCTTATGGCTGGCGTCAACCTAATGGACTGTGGTGCCCTCTACACCGCCTATATATTTGGCGCTTCCTCGAGCTCTGATTGTACTTCACCGCTTCGTCTCTGAGGATGTTCTCGCACTCGAAGACGAAACTTTAGGGAAAAGTTTTATACATCGACCACATCATGTCAGCCCGGAAGTTTTAAGTGATGTTAATGTAGGCCGTGAAAGCCCACCTCTTTACAGAGTGCCCTCATATAATGTGGCAAATAATTCCAGAGCGATGGTCCTTTTACTGAATAGGAGCTAGAGAAGGTGACTTGGTGATGGAGTGGGACAGAACGGATTTCGCTGTTATCGAATAGTGTTCTTCTGCCGTGTTACTCAGACAAGAATGGTATATAGTTATAATTTTGAGGCGGAAATATTACTGTAAAAATGTACATACTACACATTACGAACTTTCTGATGGTTAGTATATTACTAGTAATATGCATACATCAAAAAGAGTTTTGCATCATTCGCTTCCGAGAGTTCCGGAACATTTACAGAAAATTGGAATTAATATTAACAAAAACATCATTTCTGCCCTTTTTATAGCTCATGAAAACCACTCATTGCATGTTGTACCACCATACCGTGAGACCTTCAGAGGTGGTGGTCCAGATTGCTGTAAACACCGGTTCCTCTAATACCCAGTAGCACGACCTCTTGTGTTGGTGGATGCTTGCATTCCTCGTGGCATACTATCCACAAGTTCATGATGGCACTGTTAGTTCCTACTGTCTCACTTCTCAACGGCGAATCGGGGTAGATATCTCAGAGTGACTGGTGGGACACGTCGTCCATAAACAACTCTTTTCAGTCTATCCCAGGCATGTTCGATAGTGTTCATATCTGGAGAACATGCTGTCCACTCTTGTAGAGCGATGTCGTTATCCTGATGGAAGTTATTTACAAGATGTGCACTATATGGGCGGGAATTGTTGTCCATGAAGACGAATGCCTCGCCAGTATGTTGCCGATATGGTTGCACTATCGCTCGGAGGATGGCATTCAAGTATTGTGCAGACGTTACGATGCCTACATTGACCACCAGCGGCGTACATCAGCCCCACATAATGCCACCCCAAAACAGCAGGGAACCTCCACCTCGCTACACTCACTGGACAGTGTGTCTAAGGCGTTCAGCTTGACCAGGTTGCCTCCAAACAGGTATCCGACGATTGTCTGCTTGAAGGCATATGCGAAACTCATTGGTGAAGAAAACGTGATATTAATCCTGAGCGGTCTATTCGGCATGTTGTTGGCGCCATCTGTACCGCTCCGCATGGTGTCGTGGTTGCAAAGATGGACCTCGCCATGGATGTTGGGAGTGACATTGCGCATCATGCACCCCACAGTTTGAGTCGTAACACGACGTCCTGTGGCTGCACGAAAAGCATTATTCAATATGGTGGCGCTGCTGTCAGGGTTCCTTCAAGTCATGATCAGTAGGTAGCAGTCATCCACTGCAGTAGCAGCCCTTGGGTGGCCTGAGAGAGACATGTCATCGACAGTTCCTGTCTCTCTGTATCTCCTATATGTCCGAACAACATCGCTTTGGTTCACTCCGAGACAGTCCAAGACAGTGAACGACTATCTTCAGGAGTTCTGGGAAGCGGGAAGACGCAATTTTTTTTTGGATTTGTGTGTAATATATCTTCAGCAGTCCATTTGTAAACTGCAGAGGATATAGCATCAATTCAGTGGCTATAGTAATAAGTCCTAAGGCTACACGCCAGAAATTTAATGAAAAGTACAGCAGAGGGAAAAATAGTGGCACTCTATAGTGACCGTTTGCCAAATTGTTTTCTTACCTGGATCTGCTGGAGGACAAATGATCCTTTCATAGCCAGGAGCCCGATATCTGCAAATTTGAAACGAGTTAGTGGGATTTATGACCCTAAATGATGACAATTATTAAAGATTATTAGAACTTTAAAAAGCCTTGCGCTTATGGTAACGCAGCAATTCCATAGGTCATAAGCACACACATCGATATTTCTCTGTATTCCATGTGAGTATACTCTGTAACAGTGTATTGTTCATCTATGTAGACAGAAATAGGTGTCTGTGTGACGTTCCATCACAAGTCTGGAACTCCTGGAACACTTTCAAGTATCCTTAGTTAGCGCCAGGAGAAAATTTCAGTGGGGCTGAGACAATCTTATCCCACCAATTTGTTGGAATGAGAATGGGGGTGAGAAAGTAGCGATGTCTAGGCATTCGTTTGGGCAATTTCAGCAAACTTGGCCCTTGTGTGACTATCTGGAAAAATATACTACTGTCACCCTTAGGGATGGGGTGGCAGTGTGAATAAAGTGAAATGTAAAAACAAAGAAAATTGCGAATTTGGCGCTGATATGTTGGTTGGTGATAGTCCTGATGACAAATGATTGACAGAGTTACATATTGGAGAAGGGAGGGAAGAGAGAAGTAAGTAAACGAGCAACGCCGGGTGATAAATTACTAACTGATTAGTTGGTGTACAAAAACTTTTTAACGTGGTTATAATTTTCTAAAAATGTAGATAATTCTAGAATGTAAAAACTAAAACTTTGGAAAGTGGTGTTTTCCAGGTTCGCACAAAACTAAATTCCATATGACGGAGCTCTTTCCGCCATTTCTTACATTGTACGAGGTGCATTCAAGTTCTAAGGCCTCCGATTTTTTTTCTCCGGACTGGAAAGAGAAAGAAACATGCGCATTGTTTTAAAATGAGGCCGCATTCATTGTCAATACGTCCAAGAGATGACAGCACCGTACGGCAGATGGAATTTTACCGCCAGCGGCGAGAATGAGAACTGTTAAAAATACTTAAGATGGCGACGTTTTCCTTACTTGAACAGCGTGCAATCATTCGTTTTCTGAATTTGCGTGGTGTGAAACCAATCGAAATTCATCGGCAGTTGAAGGAGACATGTGGTGATGGAGTTACGGATGTGTCGAAAGTGCGTTCGTCGGTGCGACAGTTTAATGAAGGCAGAACATCGTGTGACAACAAACCGAAACAACCTCGGGCTCGCACAAGCCGGTCTGACGACATGATCGAGAAAGTGGAGAGAATTGTTTTGGGAGATCGCCGAATGACTGTTGAACAGATCGCCTCCAGAGTTGGCATTTCTGTGGGTTCTGTGCACACAATCCTGCATGACGACCTGAAAATGTGAAAAGTGTCATCCAGATGGGTGCCACGAATGCTGACAGACGACCACATGGCTGCCCGTGTGGCTTGTTGCCAAGCAATGTCGACGCGCAACGACAGCATGAATGGGACTTTCTTTTCGTCGATTGTGACAATGGATGAGAAGTGGATGCCATTTTTCAATCCAGAAACAAAGCGCCAGTCAGCTTAATGGAAGCACACAGATTCACCGCCACCAAAAAAATTCGGGTAACCGCCAGTGCTGAGAAAATGATGGTGTCCATGTTCTGGAACAGCGAGGGCGTAATCCTTACCCATTGCGTTCCAAAGGGCACTACGGTAACAGGTGCATCCTACATAAATGTTTTGAAGAACAAATTCCTTCCTGCACTGCAACAAAAACGTCCGAGTGTGCTGTTTCACCAAGACAACGCACCCGCACATCGAGCTAACGTTACGCAACAGTTTCTTCGTGATACCAACTTTGAAGTGATTCCTCATGCTCCCTACTCACCTGACCTGGCTCCTAGTGACTTTTGGCTTTTTCCAACAATGAAAGACACTCTCCGTGGCCGCACATTCACCAGCCGTGCTGCTATTGCCTCAGCGATTTTCTAGTGGTCAAAACAGACTCCTAAAGAAGCCTTCGCTGGAGCCATGGAATCATGGCGTCAGCGTAGTGAAAAATGTGTACGTCTGCAGGGCGATTACGTCGAGAAGTAACGCCAGTTTCATCGATTTCGGGTGAGTAGTTAATTAGAAAAAAAATCGGAGGCCTTAGAACTTGAATGCACCTCGTATGAGTAGGATTGTCAGGTAGAGAGCCACGCACCAAGAATTTTTAGCCAAGATCATTGTCGACATGAGGATCTTGGAAAATATTCTAAGTGCTCACCGAGAGTATTTATTTTTTGTGTCTTAATGCGAGTGGTCGGTAATTGAAGGATGTTTTCAGGGAAGCACTTTCTTACTGTCTGTGCTTGATTCTTTTACGAATATCGTAACTCTGTGTGTGGTTTTAAGGTAGCTATTGAAATATACGTATGTTATTAAAGCCTCACTTTCTGTTGTCGTCTAATGAGCAGCATACGTAATGAAGTGCCTGGAACAATTTTGGGGATCAGATGTCTGTATGACAGCAGTTATATTAGCTTATAAGTTGACTGCTGCACATACCTATAATGATGATCATAC